>NC_081252.1:67402772-68002772 GCF_030490865.1 Poecile atricapillus | reverse complement strand
GAATGTAAGAAAACATTTCAGGCATGTTACGTTAACAGATCACACCAGCAGGAGCAAGGGACTCAAACTTCACAGCAGAGAAGTTGTCTCATACAGATTCTGCCAGCACTAATTTCTCTCTTTTTCTGCAGGGACCTGACAGCTTTTGCTTCTCCTCGGCTGCCTGTGACCACAGGAGGAGGGAAAGGCACTCACAGAGGTAATCACAGCCAGAGCTGCTTTGTGTTTTGCAGCTCACGCCTTAAATTCCACCTACAAAAATAACAAAAAGAAAGGAAAAAAAAGAAGCAGCCTGGTGTCAGAGCAACAGGGTAGCAGTGTCTGTGCATGAAATGTGGTTGAAGTTGGGTAATTATGCTCTGCTCCAGCTTCCAATCCCTGTACTACACCTTTGCCCACACCCAGTGTGGTATCAGGGCTGGACACCAGGCAGAAGAGGGCACTTTCCTCACCTCAGGTGGATGCACAGAAATATCCCCTTCATCACTGGTACTGATTTCATCTGGGAAGGTAGGGATCTAAAATGTGCCATCCAAAATCTGAAATCCAAAGCAAGCCTGCAGCTCTCTGTTTTGGGTGTAGCCCCACATATGGAGAGGTGCATGGGTGCCCAGTCTGATTTATCACATTGCCCTTTGTGCCAGATGATAAAGGGGCTTCAGATGTTCAAGACTCCAGTGTTTCTCCGTAAGCAAGTTCACAGCAGGGTCCTCTGAGTCTTCTTTACAGCTTTTCTAGTGCTTGATAAGCCCAGGCTGGTCACCATTCCAGGGCAGTGGCTTTGTCAAGCAGCTGTCCGGTGGCTCCTCATATTCACGTAAAGGACAAAGCCACCTGCTGATAACTGACCCAAAGGCTACCAGCAGGAACTGCCTTTAACTGGTTTGGAATCCCTGTAAGCCAGGATGGGCAACAGAGGCAGGGGTTTCAGAGCCCATGGCAGAATGAACCCTGGAGCCCCACAACATGGAGGGACAAAGCAGCAAAAAAGTGGTATTAAGAATTTTCCTGTAGAACAAGGACAGTCACCAGAAGACCATCACAGGAAGACCACTCACTGACTCTAGTCCTTGGAGAGTCCAGTTTGCTCCAGTGTTCAGCTATGGAAAGGCAGATTCCCCACTTCTCTAAGAAAGGATTGCCATACAAAGATGTACTATGATCTTTGACCTTAATCAATTTCAAAATTGTGTTAAATGAGTCTATTAAATAATAGTCAATAAGCTTTGCTGCATATATGAAATCTCAGATGGAAATCCAAGCAGCACACCAAGAAATGGAATACTAAGATGCAGAAAAAAAAAGAAAAAAAAAAAAGAAAAAAAAAAGAAACAAGAAAGTCCATTGTTCACCCTGGATAATCTTCATTCCAAGGAAACTGCAACAACTCCAAGAAATTCCTACAACCACTTGACAGGCGGTTGCAATGGGAACAAAATGCTTTTCTGTAGGGCTAAATAATGCAACAAAAGGCAATGGCTGTGAATTCAGCGGTTCAGGATGGACACTGGGAAACAATTTTTTTATTGTGGTGCACAATCAGAATAGGTTGCCCAGAAAGGCAGTCCTTGGAGGTTCTTGAAGATTTACCCAGACAGAGCCATAAACATTCACAGACACACATTTATGTCCATGAACATGTAAATCCAAGACTGCCTGTAACCCTTCAGCATTTGACTCACAAGATTGTTCTCATTCATGTACCAGCAAAACATCCACAGCTGTGTGGCTTAAACCTGTTCTACTCTGATTGACAGAATGCTGGTAGGTTTGTGGAGTGACCTGATCCACTGCAGCCTTTCCACAAGGGCTCTCCAGGGCTTTTTTTTTTTCAGGTCCAGCACAGCAAAGAGAAATGGCCTGCAGCCAGTCAGACAGCAGATAGCTGTTCAAGCAATAGTCACAGTTTTTTTGACAGCAGCAAAGGTGTGTTTCCTAAACCATTCAAGTGTAAATCTACTGGCTTTATTTAGAGGCCACTGAGCTGCACAGAGCCAGCTGCAAAGGCAAGGTGCATATCCCACACAGGCTGCTCAGTCCTCAGCATGGAATGCCTCAGGCCTGCTGACATTAAATGGCCACAGACACTCATGATACAGGGTGACAGCACTGAGTTCCTGTGAAATGTGTGCCTGTCCATCCTGCCACCCCAGCTGGGCACTCCCTGCAGACCAGCTTCCAAGAGCCCTCCACATCTTCATGGCAGGTAGCACGGGGTGGGCGTCTCCTGGAAGCTGCACCCTAAGACAAACTGTTCCCACTGCTAGCATCATGTTCCTGACTGCCAGAGGTCACTTGCTGAAAGTGCCATGGGCCATGCTCATCTGTTTCTGAACAATTGTGAGCAAGAGCATAAAACTCACTACAGACAAGTCAAATTCATGACAAGTGTTCACCTTGCACATCCTCCACGGCTCACTCCACAGCCCCCACGGAGCACAAGAATGACTCTCACATGTACCCATTCTCTGCTGACCCAGAGCTGGCTGTAGGAAGGAGCAACTCTATCAGCAGTTTGTCATCCTGTGGGCCAGAACAGTTCTGTCTGGTCCACACCTAGCAGATTGTCCAGTCTGGCAGTGGAGCTGTCCTTGCCATACTGGCACCTTAGACATGCAGCATCTCCAGCTGATGGGCAGCAAGGATGTGGAAGGTTAGAAAATGGCCAAAAAGCCACTAAATGTCCATATTCCCACACTGCATGCCCTGAATTTCCTTTCACGTTGGCTGCAGCAGAGGCTGGCTGGGTTAGACATGATGCTGTTGCTTCCACATGCACAGCCCATTGTACCTCTCACCACAGTGCACCACTGAAGCAGGCATGAAACAATGCTGGCCTCACAAATAGGCCCTAACTGTGCTTTCTGTAGGATGCCTTAGTGCTAAAAACACTTGTGTGACTGAACATGTGTCTGTCAGATGTCCCAGTTTTACTCCACTAAACTAGCTCTGTGTACAGGAGGTTGACATATTCTCGAATCAACTCCTAGGTATATTTGTTTGGTGTTCTTCTGAAAAGAAGAGGACACTACAGGTCAAACTCAAGCAATGCAACCACTACAAGGCACACCAGTGAGAATAACTTCACATCTATTTGAAATAGATGTAAAAACTAAAAATTTGTCATTTCTGTACATTAACCATTTTGGTCTAAAAACCAGACAGCATCAGACCCTATCACAAGGCAAATTCAGTACAAACTAAACCCTGACTTCAAAGAATAGAAACATATTTGAAATTAATCTAGAAGATGCATCATTACAAACTGGACAGCGTTACCTAAGCATTTCATATTCCTTCTCTAATGTTTCACATTTTTTTTCCACATTCAAACCTATCCTGGTGCTGTGCAATGAAGTTAATACACAAAGGTTTAAATATAGAGCAGTTACTAAATTTTTCATTGTTGCATAATGTCTATGTAATCTGGCTTAATAACATGCATAGGGTGAAGTCAGAGAAGAATCTCTGCACCAAATATTCACTTCTGGAGTCAAATGTTATCCAGATACACTATGAACCAACATAGCCTGGCCCGAGCCCACAACTTTGGGTCAGAGACACCAGCAGTGAACTGCTGATTGTGTTTCCTCCTTAAAGCAAGGTGATTTTATCTCCTGCCAGACATGACATTCAGCATAAAATACAGAAGTGAGCTAACTGCAATTGTAAGACAGTCGTGTTTTTACAGGAAGACTCTTCACAGATTTATTTATGAAATGCAAACACCTGCGTACAGGGGGCAGTTGAGTTTTAGACAGAATCAGCAAAGAGAAGCTCACGATACTTTGTGACATGCACTGGGTAAGGATGAACACAGACAGCATCATTACTCATAAACATCATTATTTCAAAATTTTTAAAAAATGCAGAAATGCAGCAGTACAAAACTTCCCCAGTGTGACTTCAGGGTTCACCTGCCACCAAGGTAAAACGAGGGCGAGAAACTGCCTGCCTTCTGATACCAGCTTCAATCCCATCCTACTGGAGCTTGACACAACAAGGCAATATCTTTTAAGGGCTGCAGCAATTTCATTCTGTGCACAGTCACACTCTAAAGTGGTGAAAGGATTTTGCTGCAAATTGTTTTAATGGTACTGAAAATTTAATATGTTCTTATTATTTTGCGTAGTCCTGGATATCATGGTGGCATATACAGTGTTGGTAATCATGTAATTATATACCCAACTCTGCTTAGTAGAAGCTGGTACTCAAGCATACTTGCCTTGCTCCTCTTTAAGCTAACACTTTCATTAAAGTGTCAGGAATTACATATTTACAGCTCTACAAGACTTTTTATAAGCTACCAAAGATGACTCTGTACTAATTAAAATACATTTGTTTACAAAGGCATTTAAAGAGATTATTTATAAGCTTCCATCTTATGAAATCACAGAAATTCAATCAGATAAATGGTTCAAAAGAAACCTAATTATTAATGGTCCAGACAGTATTTAGCATATCTCTAGCAAAATATTAAACATAATAGAAGATAACAACCCTCCACTGCAATAAAAATAGTTTCTTTCGGATTTATTTCACTCAGAAACGCTTTTAATACTTTCTCCTCTACAAAGGATACCTCAAATGCTTCTTTTTTTTCTAAGGGATGCTCTAGCTCACACTTGAACTGCACAATCTATTTCAACTACACAACAAATATGCTTTAGTGAAAAGAAAAGAAAACCTCTTAGTATTAAAGCACTGTACCATAGCAAGGCACCCAGTGTGCAGATTGCTCCGAGATGTGTGAAAAGCTTGCTCACAGCTGAGTGCCTTGGAGTCAAACCCAGAAATGCAGTCTTGCTCTTACAGCAAACCTCTTGGCTTTTTATTATCCAAGGGAAGATAAACCAAACACCAGTGTTCTGCAGTAAGCTGGGGGTCTTTTTCATGTTAAAAACAAATGCCTGAAGTTTGTGCACTGGTGAAAATTCATCCAAGGCATTTTTGTCTGTGTCTAACACCTCACAGGGCCTCTGCAACTAAATTCAGCAGTAAAGCCCGCGTGAAAACGAACAGGCAGGAAGAGCAGCAGTGCCTAATTGCAGTGATTGTTAGTGAATTAAATGCAACAGCCCGCTTTATTTACTGTGGTATTAACTGTGAGTTTCATCCTCAATATGCATTTCCAGCATGCTGAATACTTGTCTGCACCTGCTCTGCTAAACTGAAAGCAGCCACATCGCTTTGGCAGCCAGGTGGTCTTGGGGTACACCTTGGAAGTGTCCAAACACGGGATAACAACTGCTGCAAGTGCCTCTTACCATCACAAACTCTCTGAGAGTCAGCGCTGCTCTGAACTTATCTGCAAGTTTTTATGTGAGTGCTTCTCAGCAACGCCTGGTGCTGTTCCTAATGCTAAGGAAATAGAAGAAAATCTCTGCTGCCTGTTAACATAGCCTATCATTTCCATGTTTTGCACATTTTATCACTCTGAAAAATATTTTAGTTCTTTTACACTGTATCTAAATGCACACTACAGCAGCTCCAGTGCATTTTGTTTACTTTCCCTTATTGCCACTTCAGCCCACAAGCTGAGTCCAGACTCCACACTTGATCTTTACCTTTTTACCTTCCAAAAGATGCCACTTGTTCATGTTTTAAAACATATACATGGAACCAGAACTTACTCCTACATCTTTCAGTACACATAAGTTAATGGAAGCATCTGGAGTGCCACAAATGCATGCATTTTTGGCTAGCTAAGCCTCTTGGCAGCAGTGCACAGAAAGATAGCTGAGATGCAAACTGGGAACAGGTGAATAGTGACTGGCCTGTGAGAGGGAAGCTGCTGACTCCTAAAAGAGGGAATACCTTCCTGCCCATGTTGCCTCCTTTGTCTCTCCCTCCATTACCCATCCCTCCAGTAGCTCCTTGCTGAATATAGTGACACTTACCTAAGTTACAAGCACTGGGCTACATCCACATTTCCTTATCTCTCAAAAAGCCCACAAGGAGACTTTGATACGCTTTATGTTCTGGTTCCCATTAGAGGGTGAGCTGTGGTTACCCATGTGCTGCCACAAGCCAGGGACATCAGCTAAGATGGGCAATGACAGCAGTTCCCAAGGCTTGCTTTGGTGACTGGAATGACCCTGCAAAGCAACATGGACAACACCAGCACGAGACCTGGAGTCTCAGCAGCTGCTGGCTGGCCAGACTGCCCACGTGCTGTCCCTTCAGGAATGTACCTGGCAGCAGAACAGACAGACTGATGAGTGTCCCAGAGTCACATCTGACTTTGGCCAGCAGAATGAGAGCCCTGTGGCACAGTTAGTGCCCATTGCTGTACTGCTCCTCAACCCTCTTCCACTCGAGCTCTGCTGCCTGCAAAGTGAGCACGAGCTGTCAGAGGCGTGCGAGGTGTGACAGAGATGTGTCACACGACGGTGCACGCTCACCCACGAACCTGCACCGTCTGCAGACCAAGCCAGCAGCACAGGAGGCACTCAGAGGAGCAGTGGGCAAGGCAAGGCACAGGCAGGACCACATCAGCAAGGACTCCATGGCAGATGGAACACCAGCAGACTGGCATCTGTTTTGTGGAACCATAGCCGTAGGCTCTGCAGTACTAAGAGCTGCAGGACCATCATCTGACCAGTCTCATCTCCTCTCCTTGTTTTTTTCTAGACTCCTCCCTGCAGGCAGGCTCTTCCTCACAGCTTTCTCCATGCTTCAACCATCCCACTATCTTAAGCTGCTCTTATTTGAAGAGCAGCCATGAAAGGTTTAAAGGCCCTTCATTGTCTTGGGTCTTGACAATAACTAACAGCAACACACAGAAATCTGAGATGTACTTCATGGGAAATGTCAACAGGAATTTACAAGCTATACAGGGATTTTCAAAAGCATCACAAGCAAAAGTAATGGCAGCTGGATATCATTTGTCTTTCCTGGATGGTATCCATCATAAATTTACATGTATGAGATTCTACATCCTTTGACCATGGGCAATAAATCTCTGACATTGCAAGAGTCTGAGGCAACAGAAATCAAACATTATGCAAACAGCTGAAACCCATTGCAGTATGTTTTTGCCCTTGTATGGATTTCTTTTCTTCTGCAAAAAGGAAAAAAAAAGAAGATTCCAACCTATATTTTAGCATTTCAGCCTTTAGGTTGTGCTCATCTATAGAGAACAGATTTCTGTATTTTAAACCTTCAAAGTCAATGTCAGACAAATAGGAACAATTCTTAGAGCTATATAAACGGAATTTCTTTTTCAGGTGTCTTCTATTTTTAGCCCTATTATCTACTGATTGTCTTTAACGTTTACCTCTCAAACACTTTTAAGCAATAGTGAGTGAGGTGTCACCTGGTACCACGAGCTCAGCATCACCCAGTACCTACCTAATCCAGGCAGATGAAAAACAGTGCCTTGTAGAGAAATACACGAATGATGGAAATACCATCGTACATACTGAAAACAGAGTCCACAACAAACTAATCAGCCATGCTTTTAATAAACTTATTTAATACTTCATTCAGCCAGCCACCCATTTGTTTTGCACATTAAAATGCGCACATTGCAATTTAGTAGTCCTCCTAAATTAGACCTCTCAAACCCATCTGTCTTACTGGCACTCAAGTTTCTTAGATTACACTGCAGGGAAACTCAAGTTTGTCTGCTACCTCAGAATAGTGTCAGACGCAATTAGATAAGGAAAGTGCCGTCACGAGATCATGCCATTACAGGATCAAGCAGTTGTAATTCCCACTTGACGTGACATGGAGGCACACACGTACTCACATGCTGCCCATGGAAACCCCAGGGGTGGGTTAGGATACACAGCCATTTTTGAGAGCAGTAAAACTTTGGCCTTCACTGGCACTGGAGCACCATGAAGCAAATTTGCACAGCACATCCAAAGCCATGGTGTGAGCCTGCAGACCTGGAACAGGTGTGTTGGCTTTTGCCACCTTTCACAGTACCCTTGAAAGGAATTTGTCAAGGACTGCAAAGAGTGGGTTAAAGAGAATTACATTAATTTAAAAAAGGAAAAGCTGCGTAACAACAGGCTTACACTGGGTTTACACACAGAGTGGAACAGAATGATAGTGATAATTTTTCACAATTTAGCCATTCACCAACAGGTGGCTGGAGAGGATGCAGTCTGTCTCTCCCAGAAGTGGCTCCTGGGAGCTGCATGTACCTCTCACGTGGGGCTTAAGGACCAAGGTGCAGCTCAGCTCTGTGCACATGAGCTACACGTTTATTGACTGACAACACCCCAGAGCAAGTCACTGCTTACAAATCAGCTCATGGCTTGAAACCGGCTTTAATTATCAGACTGTTTCCCCACATCAAAATGCTAAGCAAGAACATAGTGTCTCAGGACAGCCGCCAACAGGAAGGATCTTAAAAAAAAAAAAAAGGCAGGGGGGAGACTACAATGCTTAAATAAGCCTAGAGAAGTTGAGCTGCAGCACAGTACTAAGCCAAGAGAGCACACTACTGGGCCTAGTGAGCTTTTTCTGCCTAATTTTAAACCTCCCTATAGACCTAGTTATTTTGTACATATGTCAAATGAGGGGAGAAATGTGTTCAAGATTTTTTTTTAATACCACTGTATGATGCCAAATTAAAGGAGAGGGAAGTCAAGTTGAATTATTTTAGTTAAATCAAAAACATGCATTGCTGTCACACACTGAGCACAAGGCCTAGGGATGGCAGACAGCCGGAATTAAGCAGCCTTTTCCTGCATCATCTTAAATGAGTGTGAAGCATTAATATCTGCAATACAGGATACCTGTGACTGTGGTTTTATTGTCTATTGTACCTCAATATCCAAATACCAAGTATCCGATTTAAGTAGCCTGACAAACACTGTAGGGACTCCACGCTCCCACCTGCACAAGACATCAAAAGAAACAACAGCAATTTACATCAGTTTTAAAACCTCATCAGTTAAGGCAACTCTGTCTCCAGTTCAGCACCTGAACAATTACTTGCTTGTTCACAGTGGTAGGAAGTTTTAAGCTCTGATCAGGAAACTATCAGAAAGAGATATTTAGTGCTATGTGTTACTTTCATTTTTGCTTCTGCTATTACTTCCTCAGCACATGCACCTACCAAAGCCTCGTGGCCATCTTAGAGGGAGTAGCTAATGATGGCAGCTTGAGCATGCACAAATGAATTGACTTTATTGGGGAAAGAAGTGGTGGGTGTTGCTTTTACCAGTGCAGATACTTGAGATGTGCTCCAGTGAGACAGCTGAGGTGCCCTGGGACAACAGCAGGGTGCCAGTTCCAGCCAGCTGAAGGCTGGCTCAGACCCCGGGTAAGAACAACAAAGGAAGAGAAGAAAAGAAATCACACTGAAGTAATTAAGAATACATGTCCCCAAATGTCTTGCTGTATGTCTCCAACTCCCTCATTTAAACCTTGTAATTAGAGGTGAATGGAAGACAGTGAGGTGTATGTATAAACAAATTTAGGGGAAGGATCAAATGCACTGACTAATTAAAAATGGTCACTTCCAAGGCTGCAAAGGGTACTCTTACTTTCAGGTGAATTAAAAGCTAAGTAACACTTATTTCCCCCCCACATCCCCCAACAAAAAAAAAAGTCTGGCATTGTGGGACAGTGGAGACTTACAGATATCTGACAACCTGCCTCCAAGGTTAGATATAGCTTGCCACAACACAGATAGTGCCTTGTTTATAATTTAATTTCCATTCTATTTCCCCTTCCACTGAACAGTACAAAACTGGTTGTGTCTGAGCCAGATAGGATGCAGTTGGGCAGAATCTGAAAATGATCCATCTCGGGATGATAAGGTATGGAACAGCGTTCAAACCTCTCCCCCCTTCCCTCCTTCTTTCTTTCCCACAAAACTCAGCTCAGATTTCTTAAGTACAGTGTCCTGAGGTTATCTGGCAACGGAAGGAAGTGCCAGAAGTTTGGACTCACTTGCCATGTGAGTATGTAAAGTCAGGCAGTGGGAACCGAGACACCCAACAGTCTATTTAAAACACCTCTTAGCACCTACACCCAATAACTGCTTCTAGCAAACATACACAACAAGCTCCCAAATTTCCCTAGCAGAAATTATTTGCTCCACCCATGATGTTCACTGCAGCAGTCAACACAACAGCACTTACCAATGGGGATTAAGTCAGCTTTCTTGGGGAATTACAGGGTTTGCTACCTTTATGTTTTGTAAATACCAGCTAATGTGCTATGTAAGGCACAGAGTGTCTGTGCAGCCAGTATTTGCAAACACTGATGGTATTCCTAACTTCAATAGGAGCTGCTGAGTCCTAGCAGCAATTACATGCCAGGCAGGCCCCCTATTTAGCATCTTGTATCTTCACTTAGTTACCCAAACTGAACCATCAAGGAAAGAAAAGCAGATAAATCTGTTAGGCATCAATCCCAAGGTGGCAGCTGGGAGAAGAGGACTCACCGCTCCTCCAGTCTTTTACAGACGTTTCGCCACATTCAGATGTAGTCTTTGACTGTTACACAAATCTGCTTTGTTGCTATAAGGTAGAACCTAATAATGGCTTTCTTAATGTAGGGCATGTAGCCTGTAACCAGAGTTATTAGTTTTTCAAGTTAGAAGCATTGCAACATGACCTCATGTACATACATCCCAAGCCCACACCTCTTCTGTGTCGGCTGTGCCAATCTCCACGCGCTACAAAATTAGTCACACTAATTTGTGTAGAAAAAAGCTTGCATAACATAAACTAGCATTAAACAATAATATTAGCCAATTGACATCCTTTGACAAGTCCTGTCACTCTACTCTAGCCTAGAAGGATGTGTACATAGCTCAGCATATGTATTTCCATCTCAAAAGACAGCACTCTGTGAAGTCCCAAAACAACTCTCTCCTTCCAAACACAGGGAGGGGTGGGTAGAAGGAATATCTTATCCATTCTTGTGGATTGCACAGTTCTTTAGGACAAGAGGAGTCAGTTTTTAACTGAATCCCATGCACAAAGGAGGGGATGGGGGGATTTGGTTTTGGTTCTGTTTTTCCAAAAAAGGCCCAAATTAAACTTCTGTGAAGGAACAGCATAATGCTTTTTCGCATTTATGATCTGCTGTCCAAATGCTCATGCTCGGTACAGTTCCTGGAACCTTTTCTGTATCCTCTACAGCAGCCCTGATGTGATGCAGGGTTCAGCCTGCAGGCAGGCACAGCTCCTACTGAAGTTCCCTGGGCACGAGGCAGAGTTGGGCCCAAAGTCTGCCAGTGTATCAAAGGGAAAAACCACAGATTAAAAACTACCTGACCTGCAAAGGAATTCTGTGCAGTAAATCTAAGCACAAGTGTCTGCTGACAGAGACCACGAGGGAAAAGGAGCATGAGCTGCAGCAGGGAAGTACACACCGTTCCATTCAGAAAGACATTTTGAATTTGGGACCAGGCCATGGTATATCCAATACCCAAGTGGGATAGTCACTCCAGGGAAAGGAGTGCTAAAAATAGAGCTACAGATGCCAATACAGCATGGAGGCAGGGAGAGGAAGGGACAGGACAAGCAACTCACAGGACACAGCCACCTCCTCCAGCTGAGGTTGACTCCTTTTTGTCTACTCCAAGCAGGGACACTCATGAATGCTCATGATATACTTGGGAGAAAGTAAGCCAACCTCTTGCAGATCTGGTGTGAATCCTAAGTGCAGAGCCAACCTTGCCTTGAAGAGCTGGAGCTGCACTGCTGACTTTCAGGCACATTTGCTATCTCTTCAAACCACAGCAGGTACCACTTCTGTATATTGGTCTGTGGGCTTCCACAGACCTGACTGGCTGGGATTCAGCCAAGGATTCCCATCACATTATGTAAGACTCATTTCAGAGGCCAGCTTCTTAAAGTCCATTAGCTGCCTAAATACCTTTAAAAAAACAAAAATCAAATTCCAGCTCACTTGTCCAGATGTAGCTAAGCAAGCTTAAAAAAACCCCTCTTTTTCAAAATACCTACTTCAACTTAGTTTTTCTTCTCCAATTGGGAGAGCAGTCACCATCAGGCCTCTCTTTCCCTATATGCAGGCAATCAGCACCTGTCCAGAAAGTACCAGAAAGTCTGGCCCATGCATCTCTACTTTGTATAAGTCCAGCCCACTCTCTCTACCATGCTGGATGAGAACTGGCTAGGTCAATTAGCAGATGCTGAAAACATAAACCACCTTCTACATTGTCCATTAGAGGCTGACACACAATGGATTTACGTTTGAAGAGAGGGATGAACAAATCTGAGCGGAAAAAAACGCATGCACTTGGTTTCTCACCCATCTGCTCCCTGCTGGCTGCTTGGCTGGCTCCAGCTTTCTGGAGCCCAGACCCAGTCGCTCCACAGTCCAAGGCTGACTTCAGCAGGAAAAAGGACATAATAATTGAGTCCAAACTGTATTTTAGTCCCATATTTCATTGCAAAATAGAAGCTTTGCCCAGAGTGTAAATATGTGTACATCTCTGATACCTGTAATATAACTTCCTGAACAGATTAATTGTCAAGCTTCATCTGCTTAATACACTCCTCCTTTCCAAACCAGCAGTGTAGGTAGGGAGTGCACAGGTAGGTCCCACATTTGTTGGGAGTGCATCATCAGGTGAGCTGCTCTGTGCACTGAAAAGACAACAAACAGTTCAGTGCATAAGTATCCACAGTAGCTATTGCAGCAGGTACTGCACAACAAGTCACAGGTCCAGACACTTGCTGACTGCCCAGAGATGGGGTAAAGTGAGGAAAGAGCAGCATTTCAGTGCAAAGTTTTAAACCTTCCAATTTCTTTAATTCCACAGATCTGTCAGACTCAGAAATGTGGGTCACTTCAGCAAAAGCACAGGATTAAATGTCCAGTTCTGCAGGTCCAGTTCTTTATAGACTTTGATAAACAAGCTGCACAAAAAAAAAAATATTACAGAGATTTAAGAGGCAAATGCCTGGCAAGATGGGCTTTAAGCTGAAATTCAGCCTTGCACTGGCTGAGGTAACACCAGTCACCTGCTCACTACATCTGGAACACTCAGAGAAGGAGTCACAGCTGGGGAGGGGGAGCAGATGCCAAAACCATGGTGGCTTTCAGCTCACAAAAGTCAAATCACACTCCTAAGACATCATCTTGCTTAAGGAGTGCAAAGGTAGCATTTTTATTGCAATTCACTGAGATTGTAATAAACCATACAAACCAGATGGTGTAAAAAAAGTTATTTTCTTGACAAGAAAACCAGAAGAAAGACCTAGTACAGAGGTTAGATTTCACCAGTAAGATGACATGTTTCCCACCACTAACGCAGCAGTCACATTATCTGGATGGTTTATGTATAATCTGGACAGATCCTAGAAATGGCAGCAATTTTTATAGACCCATTATAACAATGAGATCTTTCCCAGGTCAGTAAGACCCATCCAGCACAGCACTTTCCAGGCAACAGCAGCCAAAACTGGATGCTTAGGAAAAGCATAAACTGACAGAGAAGTGAACTGTAACTGTTCTGTACCGTAAATTAACACTGTAAATTAACAGTATCACTCAAAGAAGCCATCCCATCCTGTCCCTGTACTGGCATCAGGGCGTGCCTATGACAGTGAGCTGGCTCAGGAAGGTGACCTGGCCAAAGGAGGAAGCTTCTCCCCACCTGCTGTGCTGGCAGGAAGGAGGACCCAGGAGCACCAGTGTGCATCCAGAGCTGGGCTAAATTCCTGATGGAAGCACAGCAGTGAGACACTGAGTGATCCTTCTCTGGAAGGACTTTACCTCCAGCACCAGTTCAGGGGTTTCTTCAGTGGTGGCACCACAGCCAGTCACCGTGATGGATCAGTGCAGTTATAACTTTATGCTGTGTAACAGTGCTAACCACAATGGTAATTTGTGATTTTCAAAAGGCAGCCCATAATAAAAATAAACATTAAGCATTGTTTTGGTATACTATTATTTCAATGACCTTTCAGTTCTGTTTCAAAACTTCCAAGTTTATCGCCAACTGGCAATTATATGCATTTCATTAACCCTGCAGTTTACTAACATGAAGAGCCACAGAGAAGATTTCTGGACATCCATCTAGGCATTCTCTCAGCTTATATAAACACCAAGCAACTCTGGTGGGTGAAACTGATGTACCAATGAATATAACTGTGCTCTTGAATGTGCAATTCCTCCATGAGAAAACCATCTATCAGGACTTAACTTCAAAGGCATTTGCTCTGTTTTCTGCACCAGCTAATGTTGTACGTAATAATGCTCCCATGAAAATATATATTGCTCATCAAAACCTGTGTTTCTGTAGAGATACTCATTCATGCACATGATGATGCAATATAGAAACTTTGTTCTGGCAAGATTTTGGCTTTAAGAACTGCACAAAACTAGCATCAGTATTACCTTCTATGCATGTGGGAACACTTTCAGTCTCCCCCAGTCAGCAGTCTACAACAACACATACATTAAGCTCCTCTGGAAAGAAAGAAAGATTTGGGATTTTTTTTCCATCTTTAAGGTTTTGCAAATCACTGTGTCTCATGCATTCCCCATTCTGTCTTGCACTTCTAAAAGTTCAGGGCTGTCTCTCTCAATTGATCCAGGCCAACTCCAACTCCAGCAGTCTGAGCTTGAACAGCAGTGCCTGGTTTTTACCTCCATCTGGCTCAGCTCACCAGCTTTTCTCAAATCTAAGCCTGGGGACCTGGGACCTAGATCAAACCATACTAGGGTTACACAGCACTTCTTCAGCTCATATGATGCCAGTCTGGGGACAGCAGCACGTGGCTTGCTGATTTTGAGATACACCTATTCCTTTCCTCATTAACTCTTAAAAGCTGTTCTTCAAAATCATCAAGCTTCACAAGCTGTTTCCAAAGACTTTGCCAGGGAAAGGGCAAGACCTTCAACCCCTCCTCATGGCCAGGCAGGACTGAATGACACTGAAGAAGTCCTGATGGGTTGATCCAGTATCCTTTGTCAGGGCTGTGTGTGCTCTTCCTTGCACAGCCCTGCACAAGCTGGGGAGAAGACCACAGGTGAACAGCCAAGGCAGGTTGTCCCTGCCTTCACAGAGCAGTGTGGAGATCTCAGCACAGTCTTCAGGGGGGGATACACCTTGGCTTTCACCTTCTTATGTAGAACTAGTACAAATTGATGCAAATAAATGAGATTATACTGTGTCTTTTAAAGAAGCTTACGTCTCTCATGAATGCTTGGGTGTTTTTTACACTATGAAAGCTGAACTTCTTTATACAGCTGTCAGATCAATTAAAAAATTTCCTTACAAAAAGTCACGATTACTAATTTACTTACTATTTATATTGCTCTGTGAAAGCCTACAGTCCTAATGGTCTGGCTGGAGACAACAAAAAATACAACATGAATATACATCTTTGTCATTAGGAACTAGTTACATCCAAGTGTCACTCTGACTAACCTGTCTGTAGTTATTAAAATACCTTCTAGAGCCTCAGCTGTCCTAGGATAGAAGATTTCTTGACTTCCTACTTTTTATTTAGGGGATTTCCTGTTTCATGGCTCCAAGATACACACCTTAAATGCACAGGACCCAAACCAGACTGCCATTAGAGGGACAAGTTTCCCTGTATGGAACCCACACTAAAGTTCTAAGCAGGGTATTCTAGAGAGACTTAAAGCAGAAAAAAATTAATTTCATGTATGAATCGCTGAGAAACACTTTACCATAACTGCAATCTGAATTCTGTCATATAATGAAACTTTCTTTCTTGGAATTACGTTTCTGCTTTCGTTTATCTTCCTCTGAGCACCCCCTCAAAAGCACACAGAAAAGAGACAGCAGTAGAAAATGCAAAATAAAGTGGTAGTGGCCAAATGGCCAATCCAGCACACACAGAGGTCAACCACTGCCATTCCCACCGACATCAAAACCAGAGATAAGACCTCTGATGTGCAACACCAAAACAGCACCGTGTACAGTGCATGGCTACCATGGCTTTCCAGTTAATGGCATCTCTGCCTCACGCAGGACACAAGGGCCGTGAAATGAGGAAGCCATTTCCCTGTTCTCCAGCACGGAGTGCAGCCCTCAGACACCACGCGAAGGACTGGGCACGGAGGAGGACACACGCAGCCATTCCTCTCCTCCTCCTCCTCCTCCTCGACAGGCTCCTGTGAGATAACCCAGTGTGCCTTGCCAGAGCAGCATCACGGCAGTGCTGAGTCAAAGGCGCTGGTCCTGGAAAGGAGACACCTCCAAAATCAACATCCAGTGCTTCCCAGCTGGCAGGGCAGGGCTGCACCCGAGGGGGAAGACAGGCTCTGCTGCAGGGACCAGCTGCTACAGGGACACACCATGGCTGTGAATCTTCCATTAAACCGTGCAAGACGCTTCACAGATCTTAATGTAATTTTAGTAAAACACAGTGAAAAACACTATGATCGGTATTATCTGCTCATACACCCACGGTGCTGGAGGAGGGGGGTTGTTAAAAAGAAGAAATAGAAATTGCAGGAGTCCTTCACACCAATACATCAGGCAGCTAGAACTGTACACACCTCATCTGCTTTTGTGAACACCCATTTGCACATATAAAGATCTTGCACTAATTTGCAGGTTCTCACCAGGAATAATAAAAATCTGGCTTCAAGTATAGTTTAACTGCAGGAGGCACAGCAAGCAGCAGCAGTTAGAAACATTAGTTGTATAATCACAAGACATACTGTGCAGTTTACCTATTTTGACCTTGAGATGGCAGAGAGAGAAAAGGTAGCAAGGCAAGTACTATATGGTCCAGCTACTACAAAGATATAACACAGAACTGAAAGTGAGAACAGCGATTGAACAATTAATAGAATCTCCTTCTGGCCCTGCATCTGCTGCAAATGCTGCTGTGCCTCATTTACTGTGCTGCTTAAACATGTTAAGGCACAGCAGAAGGAAGAAGAAAATAACTGAAGGAAAAAGAAAAGAAATATGCAGATGAAAGTAAATTTGTAATGATGAAGCAGGAGGGGAGGAAGAAATGGAACAGAATGAGAAAGAATCATAGTTGGGGCCAATGTTTTTTTTTTTTTCTTTTGAAGAACTGTGACCGAAGGACAGAATTTTTACATGCACTTCTTTTCCTGAAGACTGTCAGCAGAAGTTCTGCCAGTCGATGTCACTGCCTTAGCCAGTGCACTGCATTTTACAGCCCAGGCCTGTGTTTGTGAGCTTGAGCTTTCTCCAGCTCCTCTCATCTCTAGGATGACCACGTGGCTATTAGGCAGAGCTATAGTTTACTCATATTACAATTAAACTACAGGAAAGCATGTAAGCATGCAAGGGAAGTGATGGTCTAGCTGCTACGTAACTGCAGCCACAGAACAACACACAAAAAAAACCCACGAGTTCAATCTCGTTGTGCCATCAACCACTTTTCACATATTTAGAAGCATGCAAATAGGTTTCAATCATATCCACACACACCCCGCTCACTTTCTCTGGATGCGTGAAACCCAAAAGAGCACAAGCTACACAAAAAAAGAACAAAAAACCCACCCGAAAGGGCGTTTATGCTGCTGCCTGAGTGGTGAGTGAAAGCAGCGGCCCCGCAGTGAGGGTGCCCCAGCGGCGAAGCGAAAGGCAGAGCCCGGACGGGCCCCGCTGTCTCCCTGTGCTCCCCCGCTCGGAGCAGCGCTCCCGGAGCCTTCCTACAGCCCAGGGGCCCGGCTGCAAACACACTCGGACACGGTACAGCACACGCCGAGCACTGCCTCCAGAGCGGGGCAAACGAGAGCTCGGCACCACGCCGGGCTGCAGCGTTAAGGTCTGTCCTGGCTAGGTCCGGCTTTTCCCGGCGCTGGGCTCAGCCGGCGGCTCCGAGCTGCCCGAGCCTCGCTCACACACAGCTCTCCGGACACCACACGCACCAGCAAGGAAAGCAGACGGAGGGGAAAAACGGATCCCAAGGTACTTACATGCAAGATGAAAATTAACTGCACTTTAGGCATACTTTAAAAGAAACATAGAATAACCGTGTGTGACACATTGTTCCCGAAAAGCAGTCACCTTACTCACAAAAATACTTCGTACTTACAGCATTTAACACCTCTAGCAAACAGTTGCTGCAATCAGATTCTTTGTTAGTAACAATTCGGTTAACCAGTTACAGCATTAATCAGTCCAAAGCTAACTATTAGAGATGTTTCAAAAAGAGCATACCAAATTACAGAGAGAGAAAAAAAAAAAAGCCAAATAATACTATAACTATTAGATTTTAGTTGATAAAAAAACCAAAAAACCGACTTAATAAATAATTCAGTGCAGAATCAAAACAATTTCAATAAAATGTTCTTCAATAAACACAGTAATTCAAATGTCAGGCGTACATCTTTTAATTAGCTTTTTTCCAAGACTTACCTATGTTTTTCTAGTTCGTTGTGTGATGACCTATTAAAAAGAGAAAAGAAATATTAGAGAAAGGATAAATAAACAAAGATTTAGAATACTTAAAAGTCAATACCGGCATAAATGGCAAAAGAGTTCTCTAAAATACGTATTTAACATGGATTATGAAACAGCTTTTCTATTAAATTGGTTCACTTTAAGATTCTTCAGGGTATCAACTTAATTTCCATGAGTAAAGTGTAGATTTGGAGGGAATTATAATATATTTGCATTTATTAGTGTTCAATACATTCAGAGACAGAAATGAACATAAAAACTGAGCAGGTTAGTAATAAAAACAGGCCACGAGATTTTTATCTGTGAAGAAAAATTATGAGGGGCAGAAAGTGTTCGAAGATCTAAATGGTAACAGCTAAGAGCAAAAAGCACCCAAAAAGCCAGTTTTCAAGCACACGGAGAAGCAGAAAGAAAATTCAGCAGCTAATCACTGCTGTTGCTGTTGTTGACATCTTAATGGCAACAAAAGAGGAATCCTCTTAATTCTTCTCAGTCTACAAAAAGAAAATAAAACCCAAAAAAATCATAGTCCCTGTACTGACCACAGCAGTATGTTATCCTCTTCCAATCTACTTGGATTAGAGATTTTTTTTCTTCTCCAAGTGATGCCTCGGGTTTTTTGCCATTAGAAAGCAGCCCTAAATTCTTGGAGGATTTTTTTTTTTTTAAACTGATTCAGCTAAAAATATTCATTTTATTTATTTACACAGCTCAGATTAAAAACATTCCTAAAACGAAGTTACTGTCGCTGCTTCAGAACCAGCAATTTTCCGTACTTTCAGTTTTGTCCCACTGAAAACATGCCCAGCACGTAAGAATCAAAAGATGGAGAGGCGGTGGCGGCTTTTAGGGCTGGCAGATTATGTCAGAGCAGCTCTGCTGGAGCCTGCTGCAACCTCAGCCTGCAGCTGGGCACAGGGTGCAGAGTAAGGTGCCTTTGTGCAGGGTGAGTGCACAGTCCCTCCAGGAGCAGAGACATCCCAGGGGGATTAGGGAGCCTTCGTGCACAAATGCTGCCCGGTGCCGAGCTGTCCTGCCTCTCCCTGCACACACCCGAGCTGCTGGATGCTGTGATGGCAGAACATCACTCCAGCCACAGAGAGGGAAAAAGAAAGCAAAGCTCACACAAGAAACATCCAGTGAACAAACTCACAATGCAGCAATGGACCTCAGGCCAGTGCAGCTCCTGATCCTGCAAGGAACTAAGTGAACTGCCCCTCTGCATGTAACACTGAAATGTGTACTGATGCTAATCCACTCCCACCAGAAAGCACCTCAGTCTTGGTACCAAGACATCCATTATGTCAACCATTACCTGGCATCTTTGTCTCAAAAGTCTATGAGTTCTTTATTCTTTATTCTTATGTTTTGGGTTTTTTTTTACACTTGTTGCATCAAGTGATCAAGTAATGTGTGTATTTCTACAATGCCATTTAAGTGCCCCTGACCAATGCAGCAACACTGCAAGTGTTACATACATTTTCTGTGCTACATTAATAGGGCAAGGTGGGCTTGGTCATTTGGCTGTCTTAAGAGGATATTGTTTTTATCTTCTACTCTCTATACAGAGATCAGACTTTCTCCACAATCATTTCTCCACACCAGTGTTCACAAAAATTGACAAAGACTATGCTAAATCCACCAGTATTTATGAAAACACATGGAGAACAGAAGTTCAGGAGAGAACCATTATCCCTGGACACCCTCAACAAGGTCTGTCTAAGGCACTGTTAGTAGGGAACTTTGGAACCAGAGAGGAAATACAGGCTGGCCTGGATTCATCCCTATGACATGAACTCCTTGACATTTCTGGCAATTAAACACAAAGGTGAACACGATCACTCCAGCTGGCCCATTCTGAGCTGCCAGCTCCCAGCAGCTCTGGCGAGCACATGCTGGGACAGCACAGGAACCACTGGCCAAGAAATTCAGCCTGCATGGAGGATTTTGCTGGGCTGAGAGAGGATGCCATGAGCAGCTGTCAGTCCCGCATACAGCACACCTACAGAGCTCCTGTGGTACATGAAGGGTGGCCCTGGTGCTCTCCTGAGGTGTGTCCAGCCAGAGCAGCTCTGGAGCGGCACAGCCGTGGGCGTGCCAGCTGCCAAACCGAGCGGCAGTGACCCTGTGCCTCTTGGCAGAGCTCTTGGGGACACAAAAGCCTCAGCGACGCCTGCAGTGTGCAAACGTGGGCACCAGCCACGCATTTCAGGAGGTGTCGGGGGCTAATGCCCCAACTACCAGGCCCTAGGCAGGAACCAAAACCAGGAGTCCTGACATTTACCTGAGAATTGCTCCATCTACAGAGCAAGTTAAATACCCTATTACAAAGTATGACAGGGGTTTCTTTGGTTGCATTTGCTTTCAGGAGAGATAAGCCTCTCTCGGAATATTGGTTTTTATTTCCTTCACTGTCTACAGCACAGTATATTGCAAGAATATCCATCTCCTGCTGTTTATGCAACCTAAAGTGAGGGAAAATAACGTAAGAACTGGTCTCCACAGAACCCAGTACCCTGTTTCAAAATGGAGTCTTTTATTACCTTAGTAAAGATACGATGTAGGTCACAACTAATAAGCTATATGTATATATATATATATTTATATGAGAGAGACAGATATATGACTGTGGTTTGCAGGCAAATGGTCTGTGGAACCTTTCAGAAACAGCTTCAAGAGAAGGAAGACTTCTGGTGTTTAACTTAGGTTCACTTCACTGAGTTCACATCTCCACAAAAAGCTTGGGGAAGTTGGGGGTAGCAGTGAGGAAAAAAAAAGGGTAAAAAGATTCAGATCAAATAAAGGGAAAAAGCCAACAACAAAAAAAAACTGTAAATCATATGTTCAGAAGGAAGGGATAACAAACACTGGTGCTTTGACTACACTGTTGATCTGAGACAGCTCTAATATCCCTTTAGCAAATGCCAAGTGGTTCACTGATTATAAATTTTATTTGTGAAAAAATTGTCAAAAGAAGATTTGAAAGAACAAGGAGGAACCAAGCAAATGCAGCCATTGGTCTGCAAGATGCTGTGCTACTTCTCACAGCACGTCCCCGGAGCCATCCCTGTCCACCACCTTCCTTTCCCCACACAAGAATTCTAGGTATTGGATTTCAGCTTTTGGTTGATTCAACGTTTAGCAGACACACCTAAGGAATTTGAACAGGTGCTAACTGAGATGAGAAGACTAACACAGAAGAGGCAAAGGCCTCTCCATATCCCCTGCTGCCAGTTTATGGGTGAGCCAGCAGGATCTGCTCACATACATGCTAGATTGAGATTTCACTGTATGCGTGGTGCACGGCCCGTTTCAGTATTCTGACACCTTCTCTACTCCTCCATCCACCTACCCCACCAAACGGGGCATCTGCTCAGCAGGAAGGCAGCAGCTCCTGACAGAAGCAGGGATGTGTGGCAATGCAGCTGAGGTTTATTGCCCTGTGTTAATGGGAGCCAGTCTAGACCGTGACTCACCAATACACTTCCAGTTGCCAACACACTTTAAAGCACTGTAGGGAGCAAAGCAGGGTAGTTAACCAAGTACTTGAAACAGTGGCAGCACCTTGCCAGTGCCAGGGCTTTCTGGTGCAGGCAGGACTGACAGGGTGTTATACAACCCATGTGCAGGATACAACTCCACCTCAGGTGGTGCAGCCGTGTGAACTACACTGCCAGCACTTCACCTTTTGTCCAGGCCAAAAGAGTAAGAACAAACAGAACAAGAAGCTTTACAAGGTGCTATACCTTAAGTGTCTGCATCCAGTTCCCACTCCCAGAAGTGCAGGTGTGTAAAAGCACAATGCCTACACCTGCAGTCTTGTGTGAATGAGACTGTGAGGCTTTTCAGGATCCAGATTCACTTCCAGGAAATTCCCTGTCTACGTACCTAACCTGCCATGGAATGCACCTGAAAATGCTACAGTTCACCCCAAAAAGCACAGATAAACCTGAATATAAGCACACATTCTGCCTATTACTCACTGCATCTGGGTTGTTGGTTTTTTCCATTTGTTTCAAACTGGACACTGCTTACAGCCTGTCAAAGAATAAGCCTGTACGAAATTAATCCACTAAAAATTAATTTTGCATTCTCATCATAGCAAAATTTAACTGGGGTCTGGGAACCAGGCACACTGGCACAGCCTTGATGCAGAGTTCTGGCTCTGGGATTGCATTCAAGTTGGTGCTGCCACATGTTTGCAGTGGCCAGGTCTGAACGTGCTTCTAACACGGTGGCAATTTGTTTTCCTCAACTGCACAAGCAGTGCAGCTCCCAAACATCGCAGACCTACTGCAGTTCCTCAGGGGGGACAGGTCCTTTGGTGAAATCTGTTGCATTGGGACTAAAATGCATTATTTTGGAACCAAATGTGGCAATATCAATTGCTGTGCTAGCTTTAGGAAGGCAAATTGAGAAAGATCTATCAAATTCAGAAATCCAGGTGAAAATTCAGAGGAGCTGTGTCTGCACAGCTTGCTTTGCAGTGTTTTATTCTTGGCCTCTCACTAAAAAATAAAAAAATAAAAAAATAAAAAAATTAAGGAAAAATAAAACAAAAATCAGGCCCCCAATCCCTAAGCTGCTTAGTGTGGGCACAGAAAAACATCTGCTGAGAGCAAGGGGCTCACTCTGCGGGCCACAGGTTCACCCTCACCATGAGCCAACATCAACAGAGGAATTTGGACATTAGGCTCTGTTTTTATTTGAAAATCCAAATGCCGCTTTCATCTTTTTCTGCATATAACCCTTTGCCAGAACACAGCACGAAGTACATGTCTATTTATATAACATATGAGCAAAAATATTAATTAATTAATAGACACAGAAGATATATTTATAAACCGACATTTATTTTGCTCCCTCTCCTTCAATAAACCAGCTCCTAAATTAACAGGCCAAACACACTGCACCACCGGCATTCAATTCCTTTCTCTGAAAGTAAATTTAACCGTGACCTCAGTAGACTGGCATCTAACACTAAGATTTTGGTTTTCATTTTACCTTATTTCTGACCCTTTCATGGCGAAGCAGCTGCCTGAGCTTCCCGGTGCATGGGCAGACACACACCTCAAACCCACACACAGCTCAAGGTACCTAACACCTGGTGAGTGTCACTCAGCCAGGGCAGAAGAAAGCTCAGTTATCTGCAGGATTGCATGTTCCTCTGTCAGAGTGCTTTGCCTTGTGAGCAAACGTCACCAAATTTCAGATTTGTGTCGCATTCCTCCTTGGCACATCGCACACGTGTCACTTATCTGTTTCTTTGGAGCAAAAACCAAGCTCGACTTTTGAATATTTGCTATTAACATTTCCAAAGTACAACAGCAATAAATCCAGCTGGTTTATGCCTTTTTTTAATTCTAAGTACACCTTAACAAGAATTATCAGACTGCATGGCACTGCTTTAAGAACTACATACAGCCACTGCTCTGCGGAGACATTTATTACACTATAGTCAAGTACCTTGTAAGTAGTATTGTAACAAGATGCGACCTAGGTTTACCTTCTTGCAAAAGGTAATATTGTGGCTTTCTCTAATCTCCTGTCCTCTTTGCAAAACAAGAATCCAGTTTCATTTGCCAGAGGATTTTTGTCAAAATTACTGGAGGAAACAAGTCTGAATCTCAGCTGAGGACATGGTATGAACAGCAAACCAAAATGAAAACAAAGCAGTTTGGTTTGTGTGACATGGGAAAGGGCACATCACGGGAAACTGAGAAGAAAACATGTAAGATCAAGACATTTTATTGTGCAAGTGAAACAGAAATGGCTAAAAACTGTACCTGATTGCTACCAATAACATCGAGAATATTGTTTATCAACACACTGCTAACAACCACTTTCAATTTTGATTCAAAGCTAACAGTGGACAAAGCAAAACTATTCAATTCCTACAGTGGACAGAAAGCTTATAGATTTTGGTTATTTAAATGTAATTCTGCCGGTATTTTTCCCTGCACAAATCGAAACCTGCCAAAATTACTTCTCACTCAATTTCAGTCAAGAGGCCAGCAAGCTTTTAGCCCAGACCTGAGCATCCCGTTCAAAGGGCTGGCAGCCTCCTGCCCCTTCTCCTGCGGGTCTGGGCCTCACCAGCCATCCACAAGGGACGGAGGTCTCATCCTGCAGTTTCTTACATGAACATCAGCAGCACCTCGGCAGAGGAAGGAGGGGCCCATTGGTGCCCTTGCTGAAGCCCAGGGCAGCTGGAATCCATCCCTGCCCGTCGCCCAGCCCGCGGCGCCCGGCCAACACACCTGTGCTACACGGGGTATGCTCTTCCCCCCACAGGCAGGCACACGGGGGGGAAAACACAGAACAAAGAAGAGTACAGCACACCAGGCTTCCTCACATCTGACAGTTTTTCTCCGCCTTTCCTCTTTTCTGATTTTCCAAGAATAAGGAGATGTTTTTCATGCTTTTATATATGTATACCTCATAAGGCATGAAAAAAACCAACGTATGTGCATACATACATCTCTCACTTTTTAATCTGATCAGATGCTGCAAGCAGCAGGATACAAAAATAGATAATGAAAACAACAATGCCCCTGCAGATTTGAAATGTGCAGTTAGCTGCTCCTTTCCTACTCCTCCAACCTTAAGTATGTATTTTTAATCCAGAAAAACAATGAAATAATAAGGCACGAATTTCAGACACGTATGCAATCCCCTGTATGCAATCAGATGCCTCCCTGCATCTAATGCTCCAAAACCAGTGAGTCTGGAAAATGGCTAAAGTGGAACAACACGGACAAACATTTTGCTCGGTGGTTCACATCACCCACGACCACTCCAGATCCTCTGAACTTTGGCCAGTCGTCTCCCTCTGTTAATCTTTGAGTTGCTTAGGAAGAATTAACTGTGTTTCCAAAAATTCACTCTAGTCTGGGGCTCAGCCTTTACAGCCTCTAAGCTCCAAATAATAATAAAACACTGATGCTGGTGTACATCATGTATTTTGCACTGCATATTTAAATGCGAGGGTAATTTCTCCCCTGCAAATCTAAGCATGCAGGCAAACCTGAGCAGCAATTGCTGGACACAGGTACAAAGCCCATAAGGACAATGCAGAGGTACCCACAGGGCCCTCCTGCTACCCCTCAGTCCCTGAAGGAACAGGGAGCTGCATTAAAGCGATGTGCCTCTGCTTCCCGCACGGCCAGCAAGCCTGGTGGCCGTGCTGAACCAAACCAGCCACTGTCCCGGCAGTGTCCACGCTGGAAACCATTCCCTGACAAACACTGTCCTGTCCTGTAACACAGATAACCCACCCCTCATCTCATCACTGCAGCTAGAAGAAAAGAAAGTGTTGAGTAAATGTACACATTGCACATTGCAGGATGGCATTTTCGAAGGCTGCCACTGCTATGGAATGAGAACCAGAGCAAAACACTAAACGGGTAAATAAATACAAATCTGCAGGCAGGAAAAAAAGCAGGAAGGTAACTGTATGTGGATGTGTGTGCCTCAACTTTAATAACACTAGCAAATCTGTAACCAGAAATCTTTTAATTCTGCTGTATTTGATAGATTACAAATCCTCTCCTAAAAAGTCCTGAAAGCAGCTTACAATTCAGACAAATAACTATTTTGCTGCGGATGACAAGAGCCCTAAGAACGGAAACGATGGAATAATAGCTCTGTAAGTAACACAGATTTCTTGAATGCAAGAGACAGACAAGAAATCTGTACAATTCAAGGAGCAATTCACAGCTGGAAAACTTACGAAATCTGTTTTGAAGTTTTTTTAAAGGCAGTGAGCATACTTTATATGAAAATAATTTAAAATCTTAAAGAGAAAAGTGTCTCAGGACACTCCTCCTGCTCCTGATGACTTTCTCCTTTAAAATGAACTGTCTTCTCACGCTCCATGATGAGACAAAGAATTCAACTAAAACTAAAAACAAAGTAGGAGTACTGCAATTAACAGCCCCCAAAATGGTTGCCTTGCTTGGAGCAGGGGCATGGGGGCACAATTTGCTCCCCCTCGGTAATCTTCGAGGCACACTGCTCGGCCACAGCAGGCACCACCAGGGCGCTCAGCAGCTCGTGTTTCTGCTCAAGGAGGGAGTTCGTCAGCTTTTGATTTCGGTTTGCACCCCCGGTGCCCCACGAGCAGCTCCTGGCCATCTGCCGGGCACCTCCCCAGCACCATCCGAGCCGGCCGCAGGATGCCCTCCGGAGCAGCGAGAGCGGGCCTGCCGAGACTCACTGCTCCTTTGGAAAACAAGTCACGTGCAAAGCAAGTTCATTTTAGGCTATTCTACAGGAGCCACCATCCAGCATGACCATGCAGAGCAGAGCCTGCGCCGGGGAGAGCATCTCTGCCCCGGGACGAGGCGAGGCCCAGCAGGGCACGCTCCTCGGTCCTCTCCGGAGCAGCCCTGGAGGAGCGGAGCGGAGCAGGCTGAGCCCAGGGCTGGGCTCGCTCCTGGCAGGGGCCGGCAGTGTCCCCGTAAGACAGCCAGCCTCCCGCACGTACACAGCCGCTGCCCGAGCAGCAAACAAAGCTGCGGAGCCTGCGCACAGCAGCGCTCGGCTCGTGCCATCGCAGCGCAGGTAGCGGCTGCGGGGCAGCAAAGGAACGGCGGCGGCCGAGGGCGGATGGGCGATAACCGGGAGCGACAACAGGCGAGCCGCGCTCCCCGGCGGATCTGCGTGCGGCGGCCGGGCGGAAGGGCTGGCGAGCGGGCGCTGCAGCACAGCCCCCGGGGAGGTCAAGCTCGCTCCGGCACCTTCTCAGCCCGAAGCTCCCGGAGAGGCCGGAGGGCGTGCGGAGTGTCCCCCCCGCCGCCCCGCACACGCTCCCCGCCCCGGAGCCCAGCGCCGCCGCAACCGGAGGCTGCATCTGCCCGGGCTGCCATGGGGGAGGCGGCCGGCTCGCTGCCTGTGGTTTATAAATGAGTGCCGGGGGGGAAATTAGGTGCCATGCAAAGAGAAATCTGGGTGGCGATTATGGTGTTAATGTCTGCAGCAAAAGCCGCTGTCGGCGAGCGCGGAGCAGAAGGAGCGATGAGGGCGGATGGTTCTGAAGTGCAGTGAGTACTAAGGAGATGGTGTACGCGTGGCAGTGTTTATATGAGAGATCAAAACAGAGCCAAGCCCATCCAGGGGAAAAATGGCGACTACCGGGATGGGGAAAACTGAGACACCGGATTAGTTATTATTTTTCATAAATGTATGCACTGCAAATAAGCTAGACACATTGGAAAAGCTGACGATTCATTCTGAAAAAGCGGTGCGTCTATTACCTGTTATTCTGGGATTTTCTGGCCATGGTGCCTGCCTTTGTTTTCTTTCTGGAATAGTCACTATCGAAGGGTAACACTGATGCATAGCCATGTTCTGCTTCTAGGGACAAAGTCAGCATTAGTGGCAATATATTTTTTCCATGCAATTTTTTCCTCCTTTGCAGGAACGCTAGGGTAAAGAACAGAATTTTTTCCGGTTGATTTGTTTGGATTTTATTCTGGCATCTCTTAAAGAAGCGAGACAAAAAAACGTAACTCGGTAAACCAAAGGGGGGAAAAAAAACCAACACCGAAGTGTCGAAATTAGGAAGATTATTGGAGTGCACATTAAAAACGAGGCGGATCATGCAAACCCTTGTCACGCTGCGCTGGGGGAGGGGAGCTGCCATACAATCACCGACTGCCACACACGGAGCGGCGAGAGGGATCCTGAGCGCTGCCACACGCACCGTCCCCATCCAGGGCGGCACAAACAACCCCCTTCTGGTTTGCTTGGGGGGTTAGATATTAAAAAAAGCCAAGATCCGAGCAGCGATGCTCCCCCAGCGCGGTGCCGCTGGCGCAGCCCGGGTCCCCCCCGGGCAGGTGCGGGCTCGGGGCCGCTGCCCCGGCCCGGCCGCCGCACAACAAAGGCCGAGAGCGGCTGGGAGCGCCTGCGGGTGCCTGACCGACTGCCCGCCTGCGCCCTGTACCTCGGTCTCTTCGCTCCAAGTACTCGGCCGCTTCCAGGAGGATTAACAGGGAGTTCAATTCCATGGCTGCCCGTCCCGAGCCCCCCGCGCCGAGTTCACGCGCGGGGACTCCCGAGCCCCCGGTTTTAAGGCACCTACATTTGACACAACAGCGGACGGGCAGCCCGCGCAGCCAATGGCGAGCGGCGGACGGCTGCGGGGCGGGACTTAAGGGGGCGTCCGGACCAATCGGCCGCCAGAGCCCCCCCCCGCCGGGGCAGGGGATGTTGACAGATCCCCGCCGCCCGCGCCCATTGGCTGCCCGTGTAGTAACAATTTAGAAGCCGAAGCTTAGCAACAGCACGTGGTGGCCCGGCCCCCTCACCCGCTCATTGGCCACTTCCTTGCATGTTAAGAAGGCAGCGGCCGCGCATTGGTGCGCGGAGCGTCATGCAAATGAGGGCGGGGAAGGGGGCCAATGGGGCGGGAGGCGCGTGCCGCGCGGCGGGAGGCGGGGAGCGAGGAGCGGGCAGCCAATGGGCGGGAGGGGGCGTGGCGTTGCCGTGAGGAAGAGGTAGGCGGAGGGCGGAGCCGACGGAGGCTCCGCCCCCTCGCACGCGCCGGGCGGGCACGGGGGAAGCGTGAGGGAAATCGGGAAAAAGGGACAGTGTGGCGGCGGAGCGTCCCGTGCGGCAGAGTATGGCAGAAAATGAACGGGAACCAAAAAGACGATACAAACGGGACCCCGGAGGGGCTCTAAAAATGTGCCTGGCACGTGCATCCGTGACCCCTTGCGGTGCTCAGGCGAGAGAGGAAGACGGCAGCGCTGTAAAAACACGCACAGGGATGTAAGAGAATTACTGAACTCTACACAATGGCCTAACCTGCTGAAAAAGAGAAACAGTGGAAAGCTCTCAAAAATGCAGCCAGAGTTCCTGCCAGCCTGCCAGCCCTTGCCAGCATATTCAGCTGCCTTTCGTCATCTGGATGCACAGAAGCCGTGTACCAGAATAGCCTGGCTCCCGGCACACAGGCTGAGCAGGAAGAGCTCAGCACCTTTCCTGTCCACACCATCCTATTTGTGCTGCTAACTCTGCATCCTTATCTCAGATAGCTGCTGCACAGCTGTTGCCTAAAACTGGTTGGTTTTAACACGAGCAAGTGTAGTTTTAAAATAGGCATATTTTAAGCTGTGCTGTGATCACACATTGGTACATCTTCAGGCCAAAAGTGCTGAAGCTTGTAATCGGTCCTCCTGCAGGATTGCTCTTGGTCCCATTGGTTTTAATTGAAGTGTTTAGGTAAGAGCTATCCAGCATATAGGATGGATGCAGAGTGTTGTCCTGTGTGTTTATTCCTTGGCAAAAGATGTCAGCCAGAGTTTCCTTTTAAGAGTTTTATAGCGATTCAGATTAAAACAAGGATTGTGGTTTACTGTTTTTACAGCATTGTGGTAAAGCCACATATACATTACACCTGATCTTGTATTAGTCTGTATCTTGTTGCCCCAGATGCACAACTGTAATGTGGCTCTTGAACATTGCTGAAACACAGATAACATTTTACTGCTATTTGGTCCAGGCACCATGGATGAGAGAAAATACGAGGCAGTGAAGAAAGCAGCATTGTGATTGTAGTTTAAGAGAATTTTGTATGTTTGGGAAAAGTCTGACTGTGAATTACAAAGCAAAAGGGAATTTGGTGCATAGATTGCAAAGGTAAAAAAAATTGCTGTAACATTTTCCACTTGCTGCTTGAACTGTTGAAATCCTGCTGCATGTGGGTGAGACAGTACAGTTTTTACTGTAAACTCATTGAACCTTATGGCAGTTTTGCTGTTAACTGGAAGTAGGTTTAGACACTATTTGACATTGCCTTCTGTTACAAAACAGCAAAACCATATATGCACAGGTCTGCTTTGTCCACACAGGAAGGAAAGTTCCCTTTGCCTGACCACATACGTAGGGGACTTAGTGAGGAAGATGCAGAGATGCACAGACAAGGCATCATTGTTCTCTGCTGCATCCACAGCAGTATCTCAGATCTTCAGAACACGTATATTTATATAATAGTATACAGGTCTAAGTGGCCTTAAACTGTTTTGTACACATGCTGTAGAATAGCTCATATATCCAGAAAGGCAGATGAATGTGCTAGGTATGTAAATGCTTCTGTGAAAGCCCAGGATTCAGGTATGGATTTATTGAGGTTCTGAATGCTGAAAGCTCTGCCTCACCATACTGTAAGCACACAATTTTACCTGGAAAAAAACCTCTGGAAACACAGGGGTATAACAAATACTGCACAAGACAGTGCTTCAGGAGGGTACACTGCCTGAGCTGAGCACCCTGCCCTCACCAGACAAACCTTGGAGCTTGGACTGATCCAGCTGCTGAGCTGAAGCTGCCCTCAGCCTCCCCTGCACTCCCCAGTACCCAAACTCAGCATCTCTAACCACTCCCAAAGTAAAAACCATTGCTCTCTCTGCTTTCAAATGTGGACAGAAGTATTTGGAAGACAGTTGTTTTAAGGAGATTGAGCACAATTTCACACTGATATTGGCATTTTCCAGGGCCTTGTGCCTCCACACTTCACTGCATGGAAGGTCTTTTTTGGTAGGTGAGGAACCACTGAAGCCAGCTGGACTATGGAGAAAGTGTTGTGCAAAACAGGGGCCAGTGCCATCACAAGAGGAACCTGATCTCTGATCGTCATGGCTCTCAGCCTCAGGAGTCATAAACTGTGTTAGTCTGCTGGAGCTGTAAGTGTGTATGTAACCCCACGCACCCATAAAGCCCCTGCAGATGAAATCCAGGATAAATCCACACACATTTGGGAAGGACAGGGCTGGCTCATACCTCACAACCGGTGGCACACATTCACCCATAGCTGCATTGAAGAAGGAACACAGCAACCATGTGTTAGTGCTGAGAGGTTTAATCATGATTATTATGAGGGGTGAACTCAGCTGAGTCCTTCTCAGGAGGCACCATAAAAGCTTTTAAAATACCAAGAAGGAATCATTCTGGATCTGGTTTTATTTGTGTCGGGGAACCAGGACTAGTTTTGGTGGTGTCAGCACGGGTGCAGAGGTGTAAAATGGGTGTGAAAGAAGATCAACCAAATTACTTTAAGAACTGAAGGAGAGGCTCTAAGATAGAAGTGCTCGAAGGCTTTGCAGATTTGTGTCTCTAAATAGCTTTCTTCCATTTCTATGAGCAAGCAGCAGGAACAGCTGAGTGCTAAAGAAACAGCTGGCCTTCAGTGATAAGGGGTAGCTGTCACTTCATTGTGAAGTCTGAAAAACTTTATATTTAGAAGCAGAAGGGAGAGCCATCAGCAGCCACACCCTGAAACCTGAACTGTTTTGCAGTTTCTTTGCCGCCTGCACTTGGTGATTGGAATGGTAATATTTACAATTTTAAATGTTACAGTGTCTTTCCTTTCCAAAATCTGTCCTCTAGCATGACTTGGCATGTAAGATCAGTGACATCAGAACTGTTGACTGCCCTGAGCTGTGGTGAGGACAGAGATCTGAAGCTGATGATCAATAATTCAAGAAACTTCATTCGCTATTTCCCACGTATGGCCTTAAAGAAATAATTAGGCCTACCCTGCTTTTCAGATTTGGGTCATTGAATCTGCTGCATGTTTCTTTCTTTTCTCTTTTAAAATTCCATACTACATCATATCCTTGTGTCCAGGGATAAGCCCTTCACTGTGCCTTGGACTCCATCCCTCTGTTTTCTTGGGTGTTGAAAGGTTTAAATGATTAGCAAAGACTAACTCATCTGCCCACATATGAGGGGATCTACACTCAGGGCTGGCACTGACAAGTTTCATCTCCCTGACTCAGTATCCCAAATTCCATTTAATTCTTCATCTTACCTGTGATTCAGATCATGAACTCTGTTTCCTAGATACAGAAACCAAAACACCTGAAAGTTGAAGGTGGAACTTTTGGAGGAAGTTTCAAAAATAACAATTTTGTTGGTGCCCAAGCCCAGTTTGAGACACTTTGATTCTATTTACTCTGCCAAGTAAAGCAGTTCTCCACCCCAATCTCAAATGGCAGGTGTCACTGCATCTGCTTGGCCCTGTATCTAGACTGCTACTGGTGCACATGTGGCTTTTAGTCATCATTTTACTTTGTGTGTGGTTTGCTTTTAGTTTGGGGTGGTTTCTCAAAGTTCAAAGTACCCAAAGATGGGTGGCAGCACATGAGAGAGCTGTTTTCAGACCTTAAGCTGAGGATACATGAAGGTGTGTGGGGTGTCGGGGTTAATGAGTTGCTGCTGCAGTGTTGAAGGACTGTGTCCTGTGGAGGAGTCATGTCTGTGCAATCTCACCCCATGAGCTTTCTGGGTTGGTCCTCGACCTGTCATACCCCTTGAGCTGCACCCAGGCGTTGGCTTGGCAAAGAGCTTGGTCCAAGGATCACAACAACAAATAGTATGGATACTGTGGATTCCTGTGGACCTGAGTGGCTTCCATGCATTTGGTGGGCTCTCTGTGTGAAGCTCACTAGCCCAGCTTGCTGCCTGGCCTTGACCAGTTGTTTGCTGCAGTGTTTGAATCACCAGCTTTTCCAAAGCAGTTGAATTTTTCCTGATTTTGCTTGGGATTTAGCATGGGCTTATGTAATGCTATGGTACACACATGCTTGAAAGCCAAATCTAAAAAGTACTTCAAACTGAATGCCAGTCCCTTGTAACGTTCTTTTCCTGTTAATTGCTGTTATTATGAAAGACAACATTTGTATCTTAGTGTCCTTGAGAGTTTGGCTGCAGGGAGCTCGCATGCCCCTCTCTGGCAGCACTCCCTAGCCAGCGAGACATGCAGTGCCCTGACGCCAGGCCCTGCAGCCATTCCTGTGCGCAGGCATGAAATTATTCTTAACTGATTGAAGTGAAGCATAGATTGAAAAGCTTGAGAGACACTGCTTTATTCCATCATCCTGCTCTGCCTAAACTATGCCTGGCAATTTTAAATAGCGTCATCCTAAAAATTCCCTCTGACACTGCCACACTGAAAGTGCTTTACAGAAGGCAGTGGTATCACTGCTTTCATTTTAAAAGACAAAAAGGAAATGAGACGGGGCAAAACAACTGGCCAGTACCACTCAGCAAAGGCAGGGCAAGGGCTGGGAGGATGGCTGGGCATCCCAGTGCCCAGTCTGGCTTGAATGGCATTATGATATACTGCAGTATAAGGATTTGTTATATTATTTCAGATCTGAATCTCAGAGATGTCATGGCCTTATTTCATTCCCTTGGTGTAGGAAAAAGGCTTTGTATTGCATTAATCTTCCACAAGGGGCCTTGTGTACACTTGTATTGCATTAAGCTTCCACAAAATATATAGACAAGCGCAGTGCAAAGAGGCTTTGAAGAAATCATGGCTCAGACCCACTTTGTTCAAGTGCTTTTGGGTGGCATAGGCATCTGCCTGAGGTCACTGCTTGAATGAACTGGCAAATTAAACATTTCTCCTTTAGCTGATAAAATCAGGCCTTCTTATTGTGTGACTTTGACACAAACACATCATATAGAAGTAAAAGAATATTCTACCTCACTGTGAACATCTTCTAAGCTGCCTTGATGCTTAGCACCCTGCTGCAGTCCAGGACAGACAGAGAAGAAGAGCAGGGTTGTGCATTTGTGCTACCAAACAGAGCTGAAAACGCCTGCCTTTAGCAAACAGAATGTTCACTAAAGGAGAGAGGAAACTGTGAGCTTTATGAACAAAATCAGGCAGTGGTAACACAGTCTCAATTACAGAAAACAGCATTTTCTTACCCAAGGTACCTGCATTCTGTGTATCTGTCAGTCGTGTCTTCTGAGTTTATAGGAAGAAGCCCAAATGAATTTGTATTGGTTTTTGGTGTGAAAATCCATCAAGATATGGAAGAATGAGTTCATGCATCCTATAGAGACCAACAAAGTAGTTAGCAGCCATTAATCTACAGTATATTCGTTACGGAGGAGGAACCAAGAAAGAAAAAGTTGTATTTACAAATTTAAGCATGGAGATTTTTCACCTGGGTGCTTGGACATGCAAAATCTACTGAGTTTTAATCTGGGTGAATCAGCTAATGAAATGAGAAGGAAATCAGAGCTGCAATGCCTTTCCATAAACCCACTCTCCAGGAACCAAGTGCATGCATACCTATATGGGAGAACAGGTTTTTTCAGAGGACAGATATCTGTAACATATTAATAGGGCTGCAGCAATTATGTATGCAAATTGTTGAGTTCTGTTCCCAGTAGGGAAAAAATAATACCTAATGTGGCTGATGCAAATCTGCTGCCAGCCATAGGATTCTATCATTTGTATCAGCTGTGATGGAACCAAGTGAATCTGTGATGGGAAGATTGCGAGCACATCCCGTATTGTACAGTAATGATAATACACTGCATTTCTATAGCGTGTCCAACTCACGCATTTTAAACTGCTTAGCCAAGATTTTCCAGTTCAGGCATTTAATAGATATTAATAATTAGGCAAATAAAATGCTGTTCAGCTGAATGAGGGAGGAATCAGTATTGATCCCGAGCCTCATGCTGCTGGTATATTAGGTCAGTATTATCATGCTGGAGATAAGAGAGCTCGTCCATCAATACACACGTTTGAGAGAAGATCAAAACAGCCCAGGTGGTAAATAACCTGGACACTTGCCTGCAGGACCTAAAATTAGAGATCAGCACAAAGACTTGGCAGGTGAGAACTCAGCAGATGCTGTCTTATCTCTCTATTTGCTTTGGAAGATTGGGGCTGACCCAAAACATGTTGAAATCAATTTGTATCGTCTCCTTTATTTCAATTGGCTATGCACTAGCCTCTAATCAGTTGTGGACCTAATCAAATGATTTTTCTCATTGCCAGCTAATTACTCCTATGGAGAAATTAAACTGAATGCTAGATGAGAACTCTGTAGGAACTGTATCTATACTGTATATAGTTTAGAATAAAAAATTATGCGCTTGATTTCACACTGTCTTACAATCTCTTATTCCACCTAAAACAAGGACAATTTCCCACTCTTTTATTGGTTTGAGTATGGAATTTGAGTGAAGAGTCAAGTGAAATGACTGTAACAAGCTCCCTTCCTTATGCAACAAAAACCAGCTACTGCAAGCAGGAAATCATCGGCTTTGAGAATCCAAGAGAGGAAGAAGCAATGCATTTAAATTGCAACAAGGAGGTCGGATATCAACAAAATATTCTGTTGGTGACGACCGTGAACATGGGGCTGGGACACCTGGAGAGCCTTTGGCACCTCCAGCTTGGCTCCAGCCCCAGGCAGGGGATGGAGCACCCAGAGACTTCCTGGGCCATTGTTGCCAGTGCCTGGTTGGAGTTCTGCCACAATTTGTGGAAAAATGCAAGGACAAGGACAAATTCAGTGCCATTGCTTTGTGCTGATGGGCCATTTGTTCTTTTTGACACATGGCAAAGCAGGAAACATGAAAATGTGAAATCTGCAATTAATTAGATAATGGGAAATCAATCATGCTGGTAAGTATCTAAATGTTGTCAGACTCCAGCTATAGCTTTGTGGATAGGACTGATTTAGTGATCACTTTCTTTAGGGATCACAAGTCAAAGTCTGCATAGGTCTGGCCAACTGATCCTATGTGCAGCTTCCCTGTAATAATTCCCAGCTAAACCTTCAAGCTGAGTGTTGGGTAAGAGGCATTGCATGAGGCACTGAATTTCAACAAAGGGAAGATCTTTGCTCAACAATCCCAAAAAACTTCTTTGACATCATGGAGGGGAAAAGAAATTAACTCCACAAAAGGCACATCTTGCATGGAAGCAATCTTGCATACCAAAAAAAAAGGCCACCTAAACTGCAGTGTGTGTTTGTGGACCAGAATCTGAGATGCTGTAGCATGCAGTGGTTATGACCCAGCTTATAGGACCCATAGAGCACTGTGTCTGCAAAATGTGATATATGCAAAATGCAAACATTCATATGAGTCAGCAGTGCCCTGGCATCCAGAAGGACCAACCATGTCCTGGGGGGTGTCAGGCCCAGCATCGCCAGTGGGGACAGGGAGGGGATTCTCCTGCTCTGCTCTAGGGCAGCCTCACCTTGAGTCCTGGGGGCAGTTTTGGGTGCCACAATATAAGCAGGATATAAAGCTACTATAGAGCATCCAAATGAAGGCAACAAAGGTGGTGAGGGGCCTCAAGGGGAAACCATATGAGGAGAGGCTGAGGGGTCTGTTCAGCCTGGAGGAGACTGAGGGGAGACATCATTGAAGTAACAAAATCTTTAAGAGGGGAAGAGGAGGGGCAGACACTGATCTCTTTTCTGTGGTGACGGTGACAGGCCCTGAGGGAATGGCCTGAAGTTGTGTCAGGGGAAGTTTAAGTTGGATATTAGGGAAAGGTTCTTTACCCAGAGGGTGGTTGGGCACTGGAACAGGCTCCCCAGGGCAGTGGTCACAGCACCAGGCCTAACAGAGTTCAACAAGCATTTGGACAACTCTCCCAGGCCCATGGTGTGATTTTTGGAGTGTCCTGTGCAGACCTAGGAGTTGGATTTTGATGATCCTTGTGGGCCCCTCCCCACTCAGGATATTCTATGATTGTATGATCTAGCCTCAGGCAGATATTTACCCTTCAAGTGTCATGTAGAGTGCCATGTTCTTTTTGTTGATTTTAGCATTGAGAGAAAATTTCATTAACAAGGGGCTAGTGAGATGGAAGAAAATGGGGGGCAGGTTGGAGAATTTAACTTGGTTTATTTGTTTTCCTTCCAGCTTTCCTCAGGTCTATTTTTTTACCTTGTACTTGGCTCTGTGTTTCTGATCCCTTCTGTCCTGTTTTTGTTCACCTTCCTTTGTTGCCGATGGTTTCACGCTGTTTCCATTCCTCTCCTTTCGTGTGACACAGATTCTCTGCCTGAGCCCCGTCCAAGGTGTTGGACTCCCTGCAGTTACAGCACAGAGTCTCAACACCAGGGACATGACTTCCTGCTTCTCTGACAGCGTCTGCATTGTGTAACTGAATGTGTGTTTTATCAAACCACAGAAAAGAAGTTTCAGGGCATTACTTAATGGATTCTTGTTTTCCTACCTTCTCAGGACACTGGCAGCTCTTCACCTCTTCTTCATTGTTGCTAGTCTCTTGGTATCTACAGGAGACTACTCTAGATAATCTACACACAGCAAGAGAGCTTTGCTTAATGTGAAGACCTTACAGTCAACACAGAGAAAACAGATAAAGGTATGAGAAAGTTGTTATGAATAAACCTTCCCTATGCCAAGGGAAGTAGAAACAGAAAAATCCTTGGATCTCATTACTAGAGAAATGAGATACCTGTAGTAACTTGGATTTCTCACATCCAGTTCAGGGCTTTCACCACAAAACAGTCCTTCTGTTCACTGGGACCAGGGTAACACAGGGATGGATGGATTTTTATGTTTTTCTCCCTTTCAGATGTGCTAAGGAGGGTGGAAGGTAGGACCTGTACCAGTCAACTGACACAGCAGTATTGGGACAGGGCACTTCACCGCTCACTCCTTCATGTGGGGGAGTCTAACTTACGCCAAGTCACTTTGTCACCTCTCTTGTTTTTGAATGAAACATTGAGGGTTGTTTAAAGGTGCTAAGTATATTGGCAGTTATCCCAGGGGGTGAGAAGATCACGAGTAGTATATTCTTCTATTTAAAAAGATATGTGTAATATTCAGAGGTCCACTGATGATACTTAAAGCTTTAACATCTAATAACCATCTATCTGTAGTTTGCAGATATCCCTGATCTACAGCTACAAGGTATTTGAATTAGCATCCTAACTCCTGTAAACTTAGAAAGTCCCTGAAGAGAGGTAACCTCCGATTGCTGATCAATAGTACTGCTTAGTTCTGAAACACTGACACAAACCACTCTATACCTGTGCATGACCAAAGGCTGACACAACCACACAAAAGGTATCTATAAGTCTTTTTCGACTTATCAGGAAGAAAATCCTTATCTTTGGTCTTATTCTTCTGTTTGCATTCTTGTCTTTGATTCCCAAATTTAGATACATGTTTTACACTAGACAGGCAGTATCTCAGTATGATGGCTTAAGGAAAAAGAGGTCAGTGGTATTACCTCAGTGTGACCTCTGTTTTCATTCTCTGTAACTTTGACATCTAATCAAACACACATTAAACTATCCAAAATGCACACATCTGGGCTCTCTGTAGAGTATGTTTGTTTTATTTTTTAAAGCTTTGCTTACCTGTGGAGTCTACTGTTTATTGTATGATGCTTTTTGCCACTTAGGCACTATGCTTAATCAGATTTGTAAATTAATTCTCTCCTGGGGTTTCTCTTTGTGTGTTCAGAAAGAATAAAAAGTGTTAATGACACACTTCAAAACACACACTGGTTACATTAGTCATCCTCTCAGCATAATAGTTTTATGGAGAACACTTTCAGTTTAAAAAAAACCCTACATTTCCTTTAATCCACTTTATTTCCCTCACTTTTGATCCCTAGAGTTATGTTACATGTTAGTAAACAGCTACACAACATGCAAAGGCTGTAATTGCCTTTTCTTTTCTTTTTTTGCTAGAGGAAAAGAGCTACTGTTTACATCTTGAAATATCTATTATTACTTCTTATTATATATTCAACTGAAAACATTTTCATATGGGAACTTTGCCTTGTTCTGGAAGATGGAAAGCTGTTTGTGAAAATGAGCGCTGATGCATCACATGTCTTCCTCCTGCTCTCCCTGAGCTGTTCCTCCAGCTCAGCAGTCCCAACCCACGTCAGGGCTGATGCTGGAAGGGAAAGGGCAGCTTGGGTGGGGAGCACCAAACTCTCCATCCGTGCTGTCCATACCTTCGCAGACAGACCATCCCTCACACATCATGCCCCTTCCTTGTCAAGCTGTTCAAAGCACCTCCTAGTCAACAAAACTCTCCTGTGGCAAACATTGCAAAGTGGGAAAGAATTTTCACAGCAGAAAATGTCACTAATGTTGGTGACATGTTGGAGGAGAGGGTGCTTGGCCAGCACTGCAGTGCCCCTTGACAAGAAAGGAGGACTGCCATGGCCACTGCACTGAAGCCCCAGAGCTGCAGTGACAACAAACTGCAGCAGATCACCTTGGAAGTGAGGGGTACTTCCCAGAAGTCATTTCACAGACAAGAAGTCCATTTCCACAGACAAATGTGGCTGCAGTCCTTACTTTAAGCCAGTGGGCCCAACAGAAAACCTCTCCTCTTACTGCTCAGTCATCCTCATAGTCTCTAGGAGTCTTATCTACACACCCCACCCCAACCCACTCACTCCCCCAGTCTCTCGGTCCTTTGTGTTTCACAGGAAACAAGTAGATAAACCACATCTTTCAATTTCCTAATTATGCAAAAACATGAAAACTCCTGAACTTTCAGAAGCTCAAAAATGCTGAAGTGGTTGGAAAAAACAGGCAAAGAGAAGACCTGAAACCAAATGGGGATTTCACACTGGGATGTCAAACATTACAATGATCAGGGGTGTGCTCACAGCACTCTCACATGGTTTTGCTGAAACAGAACAGTGTGGATGGTAAAGAGAGCCCCATCTTTGAGGAAGGACCCAGCAGGAGGAAAATCTTTTGTCTGATGGAGCAATCCATGATTCTGAGAAGAGAAAGCATTGCGTTGATTGTTGCAGAGAGGAACTTGCTCAGCTCAGTGGGGAGGAACCTGGCTCTAGCACTGCTCTCCAGCAGGACTCTGGGGATTTCTAGACATGTTTTTGGCCAGACCACTTCTTCTCTCCCAGCCTCCCTCTTTCCTTGGATCTGTGCCTGCCTCAGAGCTGTGGGATAACCAGGACTTCATCCATTCTGCACCAATGTGGGCACAAACAACTGCAGTAAGTGCATGAAATGGAGCCCTAGCAAGAAGCCAGAGAGCAGCTATGCCTGTGCTGTGGCTCCCCCATTTTTGAGTGCCACAGTCAGTGCCTGTCCCATTGCCTTCACCGTGGCTGTCACATGTTTGTGCTCCTGGGACACCTGGAGAGGCTGAGTTCATCCCATCAGTGCAGCTGCTTGTTCCCCTTAGTCCAGGTTTCACATGTTCACTCTCCCATCTTCTCCTTCTTACCAGTTGCTTCAGACCACATGATTTGATCCTTTCAAAATTTTCCCACGTTTGGTAATTTTGGGAAATGGGAAGGGCATCCAACGAACTGAAGCTGCAGAGTAGGTGGGCCGGTGGTGAGTGCAGCCTGTCAGAGCCCTGCTGCTAGCAGGGAATGCTGCAGCTCATGGTACCAGTACTTACAGAGACATTTTTTCCCCAATTCCCATATCGTAACAGCCTGTATAGGTCTCTAGCTTCTTGCTTGCTATTTCCTTGTTAAAATGTCTGTATTGTTTTTTCTTTTTCCGTGGGAAACAGCAGAGTGACGTGGAGGAAGGAGGATTCCCTGGTTCTGGTGAGTTCTGGCAATGAGTTCCACAATTGTCAGCCAGATGCCAAGAAACCCATGTCATTCACAGGCAACAACTCACATTTGTTTCCGTAGCAGCTCTTCTGTTCTCTGGTGCATTGTCAAGGAAAAAGGGAGAGGGCAGGTTCATCAAGCACTGCTGGCCAGTCTTACAGGCAGCTTGTAGGCTTGGAGGACTGACGAGCAGGGCATGGGCAGGGCTTTATGCAGCCTGTGCTGCTGCTTTGACATTGAATTACTCAGTTCCTGTAGGTTAACATGGTTACCAGTAAATACAAAGGAAAAGAAGTGCTAAAACATCAGTTTGAAAGGCAAGACTGTTGTGAGGATCTGAGCACTTCCTCCTGAGAAAAAGCCTTGGCCTGGTAGAGCTGTGCTGTCTGCAGGGCAGCTGCACTACCTTGTCCTGTCCCAAATCTGCCCCAGCCTCTCTTTCTGTTTCCACACTGGGAGTAGAACGTGAGGGTGGTGTCTCTGTGGCTCTCCAGCTCCTGCTTTAACCAAGAGGATGTTTGTTTCCTGCAAAGGAAAGCACAGTCAGCTGTCATGCTAGAGGAAAATAAAACACAGGGCCAGATTGGTGTATTTTACACATCTGCATAGAGATTTCGACAGAGCTTAACTTGGCTTATCAAACCAAGCCCTCATTTTGTGCATCACTAGTGGACAAGCTCGGGGGACTTATGCAGAGACAAGGAGATGCTCAATTTGTTCCCAGTGTGGTTGTCACATGACATAGTCCCAGCTGGAGTCAGCATTGGTTATCCTGTATTGAAAATGGACACTGACCACATGGAGCTCGGGAAATGGAAAAATATTATATTAATGCTGCAGATATTACACATTCCTAGCGATCTGCTACTGAATGGTGCCACATGGCTTCACTGCGTGATGCTTGTCCGGCACGTTTGTTTCTCTGGTGAAACTTGGTTCCTTCAAAACACCCTGTAGGCTGAGGCATTGCAGGTTGTCCTGTATGACTCTGAGAATCAGAAATTCATGGAAGCATTAGGATCAGGAACATGGACTTTTTAGGTGGGGAAGGACTTCTGTCCTTTCTGTGCCTAATGGTGGCCTTGGGAGTGGATTAGAGAATCATGCAGCAAAGCATCTTGACTCCATGGGGCTCCTGCATCTTCCTGTTGTTTCTTGCAATTCCTTTATCGGTATCCATGCTGGAATGAACAATCATGCCCATTTCAACCTAACATTGTCCCGTTTTCCTTTGGTTTCCCCTTACACTATTATACATAGCAATCATTTTTGGCCACAAGCATTTTTATTTTTGTTAATTGAGGTATTTCTCAAAACAAAAACCTTTCTGAGTCAGGTTACTGTTTTCCCTTATTGTGAATATTCATTCAGCACTTACCTTTGCCAAAGATGATGTAGTGCAAGCAGGTGTCACAGCCGTACTTTCAGCCATACGGAAAACACATTTCATTTCTGACAGCGATCCTGCTGTTTCACTAGAAGTCTACCCCATGCAGAGATAGGCTGGTTAGATCAAACTGTACTAATTGCAGAGTGATTTGGAAATCTGTTCCACTTGCAAACAGAACAAATCCAACACTTTGTAACATTGAATTAACAAAGGTCACATTTCATAAATATTACCAAGCAATTTTCATAGTTAATGCAGCAGGCTGGTTAATGATTAGAGCAGTAAACTTCTGACGTAAAGCCATGATGAATAAGGGACATATTTTTACAGCTTCCGTTATTATTGCCTCAGGGATCTTAACTGAAAGCAGCAGAAATTATTAGGGTCCAACATATCTTTAAAATCTAACCAATCAGGCTATATCTGGTCTTTCCAATGGCTTGTGTATTACAAACTAGAAAATTCAAGAGATTTTGGACTAACATTTCTCAATGGGAAAAAAAGCATGCTGCTTTCAATCTAGTTCCACTACTCTGCAATGTAAAAACCAGTTTTGGTAAGCAGTGGGAACTGACATAGCTCATGTTAAGAAGTGATAGAATTCTCCCTCTTGCCCCAACTGCTGGATCTGCTGGATCAGATTTAACTTTAGTAAAGATGTAGTTCTGCTCTGAGAACTGGTCCCAGGGACTGGCTCCCCTCCCAAAACTTGGTCTCAACTGAGTCAAAACACCTTTTCTTAGGTTGGAATGAATTACCTGAGCAGTAATCTTGATGAAATCTGTGGGATTAGCTCTGTAGGGAACCAGTGTTGAACATGTTATAAGTAAGGGAAGGCAATGGAATGATCCTGGGATTAAAAAGAAATCTTGGGCCCAGGTATAAACAGAGGACTTAAAACCAGTGAATGTAACTTCCCAGAACTTAATTAGGCACATTTTTATCTGATAGCCACACACTCATAGACAACCTCTATTTCTCAGTAGGGTTTTATCTTCTGTGAGCCATTTGTGTGTGAATTTGATGGGTTAGAAAACCTTGGGTTAGAACTATGGCACAACTGCCATCCAGCAGTGCTTAAGGGTGGAGGGCTTGGGAATCAGAAAAATTCCAGCAGGGATTTTGTATTTCCTTCATCCAGAAGAAACTGACAGGGATGGAAAGTGGCTAATGCCAATCTGTAATGCATTTTTGAGAGAAATGATGTTTGAAACATGCAGTGATGTCCAAGTGCTCAGATGAAGAGGTGGAACTTGTTACATTTCCATTTGGGAAAGCTGTTTGATGAGATGAAATGTGAATTGTCCATGCAGTGACACCATTTGGACATGACAGGTTTTAATTTTCAATTTTTGGGTGCTCATGCTCTGAGGTCATTCAGAATCTAAACCTAAAAATGTAATTCCTTGAAAACCTAGTGCAATTAAAGTGGCAAAAAAGCAAAACCAAACCAAATAAAACCCCAACATTCATGCAAATAGCAGCTCATCTAAACATTAAATAACCAAAATTGTGAAAGCCAGCCTAAAGCAGCATCAGGACGAGAGTCAGAAGAAACCTAAAAGGCTTTTCCCACAGCTGGACCCAGGGGACCCTGACAAGCAGAGGTTTGCAGGATCACTGCTCCCTGGAGGGCTCACCCTGCCTGCAGACAGCACTTTCTCCAGCCCTGCCTCCATCCCAGCTGGAACAGGCTGAAAAATAACTGGAAGTTTCTTGTCAGAGCAGACGCACAGCACAGCCAGTTCTTCATTGACAAATGAGCGAAAGAAAACAAAATATCACACTGTCATTTAAAAATAGCTTCAGCAGAAATACCATGGGCAGTGCTTTCACCGAGCAGAGATCAGCGACTGATTAGGGAGGGTTATCAGTGTACCTGGTGCCGGAGAAAACCCGATCCCGCTGCAAGGCGCTCTCACTCAGCTGGACAGATTGTGGGGGTGTGATGAATGCCTGAGAAATTCTAGAAGTTTTCTGATAATGCAGGAGTTTGAAACAAGGGGTTTCTGCTCCTGCCTGCAATGCAGCTTTGGGAAAGGTCCATGTGGTCTGATGGTGCCAAGTGCCATTTCTGGATTTCGGTGGGACAGGGCCATTCCCTTTCCATGCCAAATGCAAGCTGGCTTGGTCCACTGCCAAAGAGGGGAGAACTATGCAAGGGTGATGCCCCCTGTAAATGACAGTGAAGGATTTGTAAGGGAGAGGCACCACTGCAAAGTTCAGCCCAGGTTTGGGGACTTCCATAAGTGACATCTGTGCCTTGTAGCCATGCTCTGAAGTGGTAATAGTTTGAACACAGAGTTGAACAGATGATTTTGGGAAGTCAATCTATTAAGTGTTCGTGCAGAGTCATCAGAGTAATTTTTAAAGCACAGCGTGTGTGACATGCAACAGTTTTCCAATGGCAGAGCTCAAATTGCATGAGCTAGGATTTAGGGTTATTGCAAATTTAACATTCTTTCTGGTCTTCTGCCTCTTGATTCTGCTTATACAAAGAATTCAGGTGTTAAAAAGAATGTATTTTTCTTGACCTGTTTATTGTAAAGTACTTAGGCATCATTTTATTTGCAAATGTTATTTGGATCTATTTGCATTATTCCAATTATTTGACCCAATAGGGGAATTAATATTCACTAGCCGAAGAAAATTGTGCAATGAACAAAAACACACCAGTTTGCTTAAGAGACTCTAGAATATATTTCAAGACAAAAGAATAAATTGATGGAAAGAAATCAAGAGCAATCCTGAGTTGGTTTAATTTGAGCTTTTCTGAGATGGTTTAATTTGTTTGTTTATGGTAGTCCCCTCAAGATGTACCTTGACCCATCACTTGTCTAAAACTTCATATCTGGAGCTGTGGCTTGAATCCAGATGCTTGAAACACTGTCAGTACTGAAAAAAGAAAACAAGTATATTAGAAGAAAAGCAACTGGATGAGTAGCTTTGCTAGGTCAAGTGTCATTCTCATGACCCTAAGATTAAAGATCTTTCCTGTTTTTATGTATCCTGACTGTTTTCAACACATGACTGCAAAAGCAAAGCACAGAACAATGGAAATATGTGCAAAACCATCAAAACCATAGAGACAAGTCAGGTAACATGGTGATCTATCCTAAAGCAAGGAACCCCCTTCCTGGGGCTGCCCTTGCAGCTGGCACCTATCCAGAGCTAATTGTGTGCCCTGATGGTTGGATCCCATCATCTGCAGCATGCTCGGGATGGCACAGTCCCTGCCTGCACGCTCAGGACTGAGGACATGGCATCTGCTGCCTTGCCAAAGCCACTTCATGGAGTGGGCAACACCCCAAGGGCGCAGCAGTGCCTGGAGTCAGCATGGCACTCCCCTGCCCCTGAGGTACAGCTGTTCAGTCCTGTTGTGCAGCAAGCAGGGGGATGCAGAAGCCTCACTCTGGGTCTCCTTGCAGAAGTATCAGGTCATCTTGCACCCATCCTTTCCCCTCTTTTTGTCCCATTCCCAGGATCTTGGCCATGCAGAGTACCCACTGTTCTTGCTCTTCCGGACTATCTTCAAAATGCTGTCTCAGGTGATTTTCTAATCTCCCAGGGAGCTGCATGTCTGAGAATTCCCTTCCTGCACAGCATCTGGTACCTGGTGGGATCCACTTGGGCCATTTCTGAGGGCAGTACCAGATCAATCACACCACTGGGATTCCTGCTCTCCCATCATGAAGCCAGGGCATTATTTAGGACTGGTTCTTCACTAAAGCAATGAGTTACTGTTCTTCACCCTGAGGGAACAGCAAGTGACACCTTAGGCTTTTCACTCCCAGGTCCGTTGCTTCTGCTCCAGGCACCACCTGAAAGGAAAACCAGCTGCCCCAGCTCACCCAGTAAACTGAAGGTGGGAAAACGCAACTCGCTCAGCACAGCCTGTAGCTGTATTTACTCAGCCTGGACCAGTGACTCTGACAATTTTGCTGCTGAGCTCCCCTGCAGGAAGGAGAATACTGAATACAAGTTGTCAAAATGCCTTTTAGCATTAGCAGGATACTCTGCTCTAGGCGGAGGAAGATACATACAAAGCCTTAAGCTGTTCCTGGCTTCACAGAGCAGCAGACAGCAAAATACATGTGGCTGCATAGGGACACGTTGTTTTCAAAGCCCTGTGTGATAGCACCAAGTGGCATAAATCAGAATTACCTGTCACAAGCTGTATGTCTCCGTGGCCATTTCTCCAGTCCCAGCTGAGCAGCAGCTCAGACTCTCTGAGACAGTGGTTACACTGGAAAGAAGGCAAATATGTAAAAAAAGCACTGATGTATGAAAAAAATATTGAAATGCATCCCTCTAGTGAGTAGTGCCGAGGATGTGTTAGGGCAGGAACATGAGGGGCTTTCCTGATTCCTGAGAACCTAGAACTGGCTCCAAGAGCTGCTTCCTTTAGCATCAATTTCACATTTTGGCTTTTCTGTAAGAAGAAATGGAGGACTCTGCCCCAACATGTGCTTTCTGCAGCCCCAGGGTGTCCAGTGTTTCTCTAAAACACTCTGCAAAGTTAAAGCTCAGCCCATCCCCAGGGAACTTGTGGAGCGAGGCCAGCAGCACATCCTCCTGGAAGCAGCTAATGACTGAGCTGCTAAATACTTCACATTCCTCATGGACACCAATCCAGACTCCAAGATGCACTGGAAACCTGACACGGAGGTTGCTCAGCATAAAACATTTGCCTCAGGGAACTCTTCTGAATAGCAACAAGTCAAAACCTCAGTCCAGACCTCACGTCCAGATCCAAGCCATATCCTGACCAGACTCAAAAGCCTAAATGTGGGGAGTCACGACCTGGGGCCTCTGCCTGCTCTGGAGACCAACCCTTTGGCTCTGGATTCCTGGTGCTCAGCTACTGCCCACCTGTGGTATTTAAAGACCTTTTTCTTAATTACCTTCCACAGCTCCAGGTTCTGTTGGGGTGCCATCCTCCTCTCAAAAGTCTCTGCTTGCCTTGGGTTAAGTAACTCATTGCAAGATACTCTAACCAGGGTTGTTTTAGAACAAAATTAGGTGTTGGTTTCTTTTCACCCTCCAGTTTGGGTGAAGTCACCATGGTGTGTGAGCAGGTTAGCAGTGAAAAGCAGCCTGCCAGACAAGTTCTTGGCATTGTGCTATGGTAACTGAAGAACATCCATGGCTCTCAGAAGTATTTTCCATATAGGAGGTCAAGACACTCAGAGCAGATTTTGTAGAGTTCAACACCAACACGTGCTATTGAAAACAAAAGATGTTGCTAAAAAGCTAAGTCAAAAGTAATTTGTCCATGAACACAAAGTTTGCTGCTGGGATCAAGGTGTCAGGGCTCATAGCTGCTACCCCAGACCTGCTGCTCCAGCATTTGGGGTAAGAGGCTGAGAGTAGATGTATTTTTGCAAAGAAGTCCTGTTCTTAGCCGGATTCAAGCATAGAGAAATCAGGACAACAGCTTCATAAATTAATTTCCTTCTACCTTCCTCACTCATCATTGACTTGTTCCCATACTTTTTGGCAGCCTCTAGAACCATTTTTCTTTTCTCCAGACTTCTGTGCTGCTTCTGTGCAGAGGTAAGCTCACGTACGAGAGGCTTAGACAGAAAGAAAAACAAAAGATAAGGTCCATATTTTAAGTATTATTGATATATACATGTTGATATATACATGTTGATGTATACATTGTTGATATATTCTGGTATCACTTATTTCTTAGAGCTAGAAATCATTTGTATGCGTCAAAAACCTAAAGAAAACCCTGAAGTGCTGAATTTATCCTTTCTAACGTAGTAGTTATAAAAAGAAGGTACCATTTGCTATCTGGTTCTTACAACATTACATCCAGGTGATCTTTCCACTTGTCCCGGAGTTTGTCCTGAGGTGCTGCTGTGCTTTGCTCATTACTGCTAATACTGTTCTGCAAGGTTATGAGATGAGACAACACAGAGCTTTTCAAATTGAGGTTTCAGGAAGGAGAGACACATATCTCTCCAGTCTGTTGGGGGAAAGAATGAAAAATAAATTGCTCGGGTGATCTGCAGTTGCTGGCTATTAATTCCTTTGAGGATTTTGTATTGCTTCCAAGGCAAATACAAGATTAGCTGATGGAGTAATGGAGTATGGGATAGAGATCACATGGGGGTTCTTGTAAAACAGATGTTATTTATTTAGCCTATGCAGAGAAAACCTACTTACAGATGTAATTTTGTGTGTTCAACATGATGTCTATGTGCCCAGTAGCCCCCCAGTATAAGCTGAGATGCCAGGGTTCCTGGCTTTGTGATCTCCCAGGCAGGGAGAGCTGCCCTTAGAACCACCCCTGCTCAAGCGAGTGCTCCATCAGGGAGTCATAGTGCAACCATTTGGCAATGTGCAGAAGTGAGCAGGTAAAAAAGCAACCTGGCTGCGGGAAGGTAAGTGGAAAACAGGTCTCAGTCACCTGAAAACTTCCTGCTGATTCACCCAGCTGCAGGGGCTGCCCATCCCAGCTGCACCCGTCAGTGGTGGTGCTTGGAAGAAATGCTGCTGCTGTAAGAATGCTGCTATTTTGTAAAAGCCTTTGCAGGACCTTCCAGTGCCAGATATCCAGACGTGCTAATGCAAAATGCATTAGCCCAAGCAGCAGGAGCTCCAGGGCTGCTGGCGCCATTGAGTTCCACTCATTTCATCTTTATTATAAATACTGCATTGTCGTCTCATTCTTTTCTCTCATCCTCTCTTTAGAAAAGAATTATAAGGCTCTAGTTGACTGGTCCCTTTGACTTAGTACAGTTGTTAAACCACAGGCAGTAAATACCTCTTTCAATTGTTTAAGGCGGATGTATTTATTTCATTGGAACAACTGAATGAAATCTGTAAGAGCTAAAGAATCCCCCCTTTCACGGCAGCTCTGCTTTTCTACCTCTAAGCTGAATGCAAAAGGAACTCTTCCTTAAACCTGCCGGGTGAAATCAGCCCACCTTCAGGCTCCCCACTCTCAGCAGACTTTCTTGTGGTTCAAGAAGTATTGCAGACCTCCAAAGACTCACCGCCTACTTGTAAATAGTGATCTTTCACCAGGCAGATCTCAGCTGACAAATGTTAATTGTTATGCAAACTATCCAGACGATGAGCTCTTCTCCCAGGACTGAAGGGCAGCCACCTCCCAGATGAAACGAGGCAGCTGTTTAAACAGTGCGGGGTGCGCTGCCCCGGCTGCCAGAGCAGCGGGAGAGCCGAGCGGTGCGAGCCCAGCTGGAGCTGTGCCATGCCACCATGGTTAACACCCCCGCTTTTGTGGAGGAAACCTCCACAGCACAGCTTGAGAACTTTAACTGACCCCACGCCATCAGGAAGATGATGCTGTTTCAGTGGAAAACAGATATATAAAAATTGTTTCTTTGGGCTCATGTGGTGGAATGCTCCCCACTTCAACTGGGAAAAACAAATTCTGATTGTTAGGGCAGAATAGGGATGGGAAAGCAATGCTTTTCCCAGACCAGAGGATTTGAAAGAGACCAGGGATGCTGAGAATGCCATGCAAACCTTGTTCTTACCAGAAGGCAGGTCCTTGCCTGAGGCAGGTGGTACTGTTGGGCCATGGATCCCAATGGAGTCCCCTGGGAAGCTCGGAACCAGCTCCCATTCTTGTGAAAGGCTCCATTGGTGCTGCTCATAACTCCACCGGAGGCTGAAAGGAATTTTAAACGTGCTATCAGCTCATTTTTCCTTCTTGTCCCATTTAGTCCCTGTTCCTTCCCTCCTGCACTGCTCCAGTGCAGGGTCTCTGGGATCACTATCAAGATTAAGAGTCATCCCAGAAAAACAGAGGGACTCACCACAGCTGTTTGTAAAAACTGCCCTGACGGGGCTGGTGGGGACTCTGTGAGCAGCAAGTCCTGCCCTTTGCCTGTGCAGCCTGCAGAGAGCATGGCCTCAGTGAGGAGGAGGTGGTTCAGCAGTGTAGAGCAGCTCCAGGAGTGAAAGGTGCCACTTGCTGTTCCCATGCCTTGGATCAGGCTGGCTGCAGAGAAAATTTACATTTCAAACCCTGTATGAGACATGCATAGAGACCACTAGTGTGTGTTGCCAAATTATCGGTTATCAGCCACATCATTGCACTTCTGCAGTAAAAACCTCACTTTTCTGGCCACCAGATATCATGAAAAAATGTTTATTCCCTGGCAGTTACTTAGGATAATTTTCAGAGACTGCTGTGTTCCTGATGAATGGAGAACTGCTTCTGTATGTGTCTGTGCTGAATTTCTGAACACTGAACCAGGGCTTCATGCCATCCAGTACTCCTTGGGATGGTTTCAGAGGTTTTGTTGTTTGTTTTCATTTTTAAGATAGCTCTGTACTATTGCAGCAAGGAACTTCAGTTTGTATCTTTTTCAGTTTGGTTTTGTTCAGTTTGGTTTTTTTTTAATAAATAAAATGCTTTATCCCACCTGTACCTTCGTAGTCTTCAGCTGTATAGGACTTAGTGAGTTTGACCCAGAGCATTTTGAAACAAAAATACATAGAAAGAAAAAACAGAGGAAGGACTAAGATTTGAAGATTCAGACAACAAGGAAGTTTCCAATGATTCCTACTTTCTTGAAATTTAATGGCAACATATTCATTGATTTAAGTGGCAGCAGGATGACAGTCTATTTAAAAGGGAAATAAATGGCATTTAACCAAAAAAGTCTCTTCCAACCTCACATCCCCGTCCCTGTTTTTGCATCAGTTCCCAGTATCAGGCTGAGCAGAACAGCCATGTGCTATTTCCATGCTCCACTTTGCCTTTCAACAGCTCCCTCTGGCAACTTATTTTACGAAATATGGGAAAACTCCTTCCTCAAAGGCCTGTAAAGCCATGGATTCAGTTGCCAGGGCAGGCCACCCATTCCTCTCAGCAAGAGCTCTTGGCTCAGCCCACAATGTCCACAGTTGTTTTCAACTGAGACTGAGCTGATAAGGGGATTTCCTTTCAAGTGGAAAAGCATAAACTATATTTATATGCAGATAATTTCCTATTTGTTGGGTTTAGCTTAACAGGCTGAATTTCTGGCCTGTCTCTCCAGTGCTCTCCGACCACATGAAACATATTCACAATTGTCTGGGTGGGAGTTGTTTTGCCAGAAGCTGGAGAGATGCCACAGTGCAGCTGCTGTGGAAGGCAGAGGTAGAAGGACATAGCCAGTCCTCCTTACTCTGCTTTTTCTGTAAGGAGCTAACACACACTACAGCACCTGCTTAGCATTTGCTACTACATTCATTACAGGTACTTGTGCCACTGACCCATCATTTGTTCATTATCTGGGAAAAGTTATATGTATTTTGATCAAAAACTTTAAAAGAGAAATCCCTGAAGTATAACTAATGCCTGCTGAGCCACCCTGAGGAGTCAGTGATTTTACAGGCAAGTAAGACCATGCTCAGCTAAGGAGCAGGAGAGATTGAATTACATGAGTAGTAGAGGAAGGATTTACTGTAAAGCTGGTAGAAGATTCTCAAACTATTAATGACCAGAAGGAAGGGAATATCAAACCAGCAGTACTTCATGTTCATCTGGGAAACTTACTCCATTCCTCTCTCCAGGGATTTCCAGAGGATGAGACCCCAGTTCACGGCAAACCGATAATTATTAATCTTCTCTGTATCCATTTACACTTGCAAAACACCTTAGGATCCCTCCCTGCAGGAATTGTTCATGTTTCTTGTATTACCTGGGGGTTTTATATTGCATTCAGTTCACTGACTGTCAGGGGAGTATGCTTTTGAGGTTTAAAAAGCTTTTATTTAAATATATATTCCTCTAATGTTGTACATCTGGTTTTGTTTAAACATGTTTCAGAAATCCTTTGTTTTCTGGGTCCTTTACTGCTGGTCCATCTAAACTGTGGATGTTACCAGCAGCTCTAAGTGAGCCAGTGTCCTTTCCAAGACCAGGATTCTTCCAGTTTCACCCTCCTGGAAACTCATGTGAGAGTGGATCAATGTACACAAAGGTTTTGCAGGGGAATGTCCTAAAGTCACTTTTGTTTTATACTCTGAAAGCCCATAAAATAATAAAAACATCCCCAAAAGACAATAAATACCTGAACGTGTTACCCTTTCTGGGAGCCCTTTGTGCTTCTTGTGTCCTTTGATCTTTGGGTCAGTGTCCTTCAAGAAACAGCACATAGCTCTGGTCCACCCATCTCCAGATTATCTTCTGGTTCTAGAAGGAGTTTTTTTCAGTTTTGGAGTGCTGTCTGTGCCTTCTGCAGTAGAATCTTGTATCTTTAAGTCTTTCAGTTGTGGAGTTTTCTGTTCTTTTCTTTTGAAGTAGAAATGTTGTACGAGACCCCAAGAGATCTAAGGACAGTGTTGATGTTCCCTGACGCCTTGAGTTACAGCTGAGATAATTCCTCTGCTCTGAAATGGTCATTAATCAGACCTGAAAGTTAAAGTTAATAGAAGAAGTCTTTAGAATTCAAATAGAATTTGTGCATAGACATGTCCCCCAGGTCTTGTGTGTGTATGTACATATAGATGCATATGTATGTACTCACCTATGTCTGCATTTATACACATGTAAAAACCAATGAAAAAAAATATATATGCTGCATTCCAGAAAGAAAAGTAAGAATCAATATAGAAAGTTGTATCTGAAAAAAAACAGTTATCATCACAGGAGAGACCATCCTCCTAGCCCTGCCCACTAGAACTGCATAACCCTGACTCTGTATAAGAATTTAAATGGCGTAAAATAGCAATGTTTTTTAAACTTTTGGTTTTCTGGGAACTTTTTTCTTTTAGAGTTTCTCAGCTTGAGAAAGTGACAAGCTACACAGTGGATTCCTGTACCTTGTGCAGCCATGCAAATTGCATCTAGTTTTCTCATGCCAATTTTGAAATACAGTTCCCATCCTTCTTAACCATGCCCTGGTGTGAGACAATACGGTATTGAGAAACACTTGAAGCTACAATAGCAGCACTGCAGATCTTTTGTTTTATCATTAAGTGGAATGAATCCCTGAGGACTCAAGAGAACTCCACAGAAGCCTGATGTATGCAAAAAGAGGCTGGTTATGGTAAACAAGGTTAGAGGTATGTGAATAGTCAATATTCACATTCACACAATGAGTAGACAAACGCCCAGTGTCATGGGAATTTTGGTGAGGGAGCCTTCCTTCTTGCCTGTAATAGATAAAAAGGGAAAATATCTATCACCATTTATGAGAGCTCAGGTAAAGGAATGTAAAAATACCAATGCTCCATCCATTTGAGGCTGCACATGGACCCTGACTGAGCTACAGCAGAGACCAGTCTTTCACCCTTAGCATGTGAGATCACCAAATGAAAGTCAAGTGCATTGGGCCAGGTAGATGTTTCTTGCTTCCTGCTCCTGGTGAAAAGTTCCTTTGCAGAAAGGAATAAGCATGTCCTAACAGTGAGGGCTGGCTGCCATGAGAGCTGGGGACAAGCCTGGATCCAGAGCTCTGCACAGGAAAAGCAGCAAAGTGAGGTGGCATTCCACAGAGCTCTCAGAAACAGGGACAGAAATCATGGTAATAGGACCAAGGTGGCCACATTCAGGCAATCAGACCAAGCACAGGAGCAAAAACAGGTCCAGCCATAGCCTTTGACATGTCCTTTTTGAGGACAGCAGGGTCAAATCTTCTGCATTGATATCTGCAGTAAATATGTTTCTTTCTAAATGTCTGCAGTTCAAAAGCAAAACCAGTCTACAAGATGTCAGTGTTCATCTTCTGTGAGAGGTATATCAGTCAGGTTGTCAATTAAAAGCATTCACTGAAGGTGAGCTGTGGATAAATTAATCTAATAGGAAAGCTCCATAGGTCAACAGTTTCCAGTCAGGGATGAGGGAATGTCACAGCACATTGCCTGTGATTGCACATGATGGTAATATTGTCTGTAGTCACCTGGAGGCAACATCCCTGGATATGTTAATGACACCATTGCCTGCAGCCTGCATGGTGCTGTGGTTCAGCATGTTTGAGCTGAAGGTTTGTTTCTGTACTGACCACAGGTCTAGTGCTACTGAAATGCCCACAGGAGCATCCTGGGTGGCTCTCTCTGCCTGTGAAGCATCTCCTCCTCATATACCAGAAGAGCAGTTGTCACACACCCAAGAGGAGATGAAAATGGGTCATTCTGTAGACAGTCCTATATGGAGCCAAGATTACAAGCAGAGAAGGTGCAGTCTGACACGGGACATCACCCAGATACAAACTGCTGGAGATCCTCACAGCAGTCAGCAGGAGTTGGCTAAACCTACAGGGACTAGAGGGTTCTGCATGCCCTTCAGTCTGGTCCAAAAGCACCAGCCATGGGGTGTGAGCTGCTTCATGGACCACATAGCCTGAAGAAGTGGATTCTGAGCCTGCACAGTGAAGTCCTGCCCTCTGAAGTAGAGGTAGCCCAAGATAACTGAAAATCAGTTTATTGGCCAAATATCCAAATAAGAAGTAGAGAAGATTTTCTGTCACCTCTGAAAAGCAGCAAAGGTGGAAAAATCTCAGGTCAGAAGCAGCAGGGTTTAGGCACACTTGCTTGCAGAGTAACACTTGAAGGTAGAACCAATTCTTTCAGCCATGACCAAGATAAGAAGACAATCCGTATCAAACACAGCTGAATTTGGGGAAATATTCATCTTTGGTCCACTGCCTTCACAGGATTTGAAACTATAGGAAACACAAAAAGACACAATCACACACATGATGTGGAAGAAGCAAATCTTCACCAAATCTGCCTCAGAACTTCAAGAGAAGAGATGAAAAAATCCAGATGCTCAGAAATACTCTGCTGGACACATCACTCAGATGATGTTTTATTGATTAATACAATGTTTAAAACATTCTATTATTGGCTGATGTTCCTCAACCAATCAGTTCACATCTGTAAAATGACTTCATATTTATCCTCCCTGAGACTTTCTAAGCAGTAGTAGATATTTTCAGAGATGCAAAAGGAATTCTGCATTAGTTTGGTTGGGTTTTGTTTTGTTGGTTTTTTTCAAGATGAAGAGGAATTTGAGAGCAAAACCAGTTTACATTTACTCATCAAGGCCTTTCTTTTATAATACAGATACCAGACATGAATATGGAAAAATAATGATGGTTTCTCTCATGAACTGAAAGGTACCTTTTATCCATAAAAGTCTCAAAACAATTACAATCAAGTAATGAAAAAAAAATCCTCAAATGGGAGACAACTGGTTTGTCACAATTCAGACAAATATTTGTTATGCAAAACAAACTCCTATTTTAAAAGGCAGTGCAGGATATTTGGGAATGTTCTCAAGAGCTCTGTTCCCATCTCTGCAGAAATATAAAATTACGTTTTTTAACCATTTGCATTTCAGCAATGGGTCAAGCACTCCGAAGGCACCATGGCTGGGTGCAGGAGATGCTCCTGCCAGAAATCGTAGACATTTTACGTCATGCACATTCTGGTGTTTCCCGTTACTGTTTTCCTTCAGTTTAGGGATAATCCAAGATGTATGTGTCTTGCCATTTAAAACTAAGAGAAAAACCACAACAGTATTTTCCATGTAAGCCAAAATCCTTCACATGTGCCAACTGCCAAAGCAGACAAAAGAGCTTTGATCACAGTCAGACACCATAACTAGCTACTTGTTTTAATTACAGAAAGTTTTAGCTATTATTACATGACAGGCTGGCACATTCAGCACATGACATAATTTTATGAAAGCTTTTCATTTCTCTCAGCACAGCTCCAGCCCTAGGCTATTCCACTCCCAGCAGAAGCATCAGTTCGAACTGAAGCCAGGGAGATATCACAGACTGAGACCTACGAAACCCAACCACGCACCAATCCCACTCCCAGCTGGGTTGGAAGAACATCATTCTCAGTGCTGCAGCCAGGGCAGAGCTGTCAGCTGCCTACAGATTGTGTTTTCTTTTGTTCTTTTAATTTTTCTGGATGAAACAATCCTAAATTTCATGGTTTTGGGGATATATTGCCTATTGCTTTTACTTGATGTTGTCCTTCTATTTATAGTACATTAGCTGTTTTAAGTGGCTGATGAGCTAACCGCCAAAATATTGGGTGTTTTCCTGCCTGAATCACTGTCAAACCACCAAAAAAAAACCCCAAAGCAGTCACGCCACAGGTCAAACCAAACATTTTTATAGGTATTCCTGGGCTAGTACGTTTTCATCTCTCTTAGCAATACTAGAATTTTTTGGCAAAGTTTTCTGTGAGCAAACTTGCAAGAGCACTGATGAAGAACAAATCAAAGGGGCTGTGATGGTCCTAAAAAAGGATGCTTGTGAAGACTCATTTTCTCAGAGCTCTGGAGCTCTAATCCTAATCTATTTAGCCCATTGGAGAAAAATACCAAATCACATCCCCTATCACTGCATCTAATTTCAAATGAAATCAAATAAGCATAGTAAAGAGAATAAACACAAATAATTAGTGGCAACGATAACATAGGAACTGGTTTGAATTAATATTTTTCCTTTGGAAAACACTGGAAAGCAGTGTCAGAGTTTAATTTCAGAGATTTCTGTTTAATGTCAGAGATTAATTTAACAGCCATTAAAACATCTTATTAACTCAAGTGCTAATTGAGTGCTTGGCAGGAATAACAGAGCACTGCCAACCACACACATAAAAATGGCTAGAATTTGAAGAAATTCTGTGGTTTAACATTTTATTGCTTTTATAACTTGCTAATATAGGTTTAGCTGGCTTAGTTGGCCTTACCTACCTCCTTTGTACCTGTTTTGAAGATGCCATGCTCTGATGGCACAAAGTCTCAACTGTCCTTAGGAAAAGTTAAGTCCATTTGCAGTCCTTGTGGCTGAAATCTTCCAGATTGGGTTGAAACACATGCTTTGCCAGAGTTTGCAGGCAGAAAGGTGCAAACCTGAGCTTTGGGAATTCTCAGTTCCACAAATGCTGACATGATGGGCACTGAGAAAGGCAAGGTGAGCACTGAGGGAACAACTGGACCAGCTGTTCCAGTAAAGGACCCATGACCATGCTGACCACCACCCTCCCAGGACTGGTATTTGAGTTCCAGAGTACCAGAATTTTTTTTTCTTCTACATGTATATCTGCAGTCTGCAGGGGGAAGTTAGACCAGCAGTGCTCCTTCCTTTATATTTGACCCCCAACAGTGATGGTTTGTGGTTGACACTTCCTGAGTCCCCTCATCCCTTGCACCCATAGCTTGTGAAGGCATTTACCATGGCTCTAGACTGAGAGATGATGGCCACAGATTGCTGTATTTTGCTTTTGCAGAAGCACAGAGATCACTTCCACCCAGTCTTCTACCAGCACCCACAGTAGGAGAACAACTAGTTTTTCCTGACCAAGCAAAGCCAAGTCACCATATAGCCTGAATTTTGTTTGAGACCTCAAGGAAAGTACATCCCACCACTGGAAGTGCTACAAGGACACTCAGCTCCAGACCTTTCCCCTGGATGACTGCAAATGGAGGTGGGGGTAAGGACCTCACTGCTTTAGGGCAAGCCCAAACTTCAAGTTACAACATCTAAATTGAGCACAGGCAGGAGATAATTTGAGCTCAGCCCACCCTAAAAACACAACAGACACTTTGAGACCAAGTGAAAGCAAACAATAGAGATGAAAATTTAGGGTCATGAAGTTTGTCAAGTTTAAAAACACCTCAAGTTGTTTTCTAGCCCTCAGCAGGGACACACCCCTAACAATTTGTGTTCAGATACACAGAAAGCAATGAATGAAGCCCGGATTTATGGGCAGGCCACTGGCTGACCCAAGTTCCTGACTTGTGTGTGGCTGCAGCATGTGCTTCCACGTGCTGGGAGGCTTTGTTGTGATTGCTGTACCTGCAGTGAGTGTGGCTTCCTCCAGCTCAGCAGCTGCAGCGATGGTGGTCTCATGCACACACAGCTGCCTCGAGCCTGCAGTCAGAAGCCCCTACTTCAAGCTTAAAAGCTGCTCAACTGTCCTTGATGAAGCTCCAGTGAAGCATGAACCAAGCAAGAGTGACCAGGGCAGGACTGGAAGCTGTACCTGGGACAATGTTCAGGCTGCCAGGCTTGCACAGGTACCCAGCACAGGTTATAAAGTGCTTCAAGTTGTCTAATCCACTAGGAACCTTGTTCAGTGGAGGGAGGGAGGTTTTGCTGCATGTCATGTCCCCCAGCCACCTAGAAATGATCAGCCACCAAACAACTAGTGCTTATTAATAAACTTGCTTAAGGAAATTGGCTGGAGTCTTATTTTCATTGTGCTGAATGAATGGAGCTAAATATAATCCAGAGCTCATTCTGCTGGGTAACAATGCAAGAGAAACTTCCTGTTCTAGCAGAAATCCCTGAGTTTAAAAGTAGAAGCTTCTCTAGGCTGGGTGAAATTCTTCAAATCTCAAGAAATACTGAGGTCACTCTCTAAATTCTTCTGGCCTCCCAAATACAGATATTATTTTAATATTCTGTGTGAAGGGTAATGTAGTGTCTTTCTTAGAACCCAGCTGAAACCACAAATTGTTTTAATCAATGAGCTCTCAGATACAAAGGTACTTCTTGGCTTATGACCCAAATTCAATAATTATTTTTTCAGCTGAACTGGAATAAAGACATTATTTAAACATGTATCTGTCATCTCACACTGCCTGCGGCTGGCTGTTGGATATCTATTTCTCAGCAGCACTGTGGCACCTCCTTATGTAAAAGGAAAAAAACATAACCATTTCCTCGCACGACTTCATTTTGGGATTATGCTTCCTTACTCCTCCTTCCCTGGAGCATCCTGTCAGGAGATGGTTTCAGGTGCTAACAGAGCCCATGGTGGGTGTACAAGTGCACACTGGTCTTTGCAAACAGGCCTGTTTATGTGGCAGATGTGCAAAACAAAGCCTCAGCTTTTGATTTTTTTGCTCAATGCAAAATGAATCACAGGCTGATTGGGCTGCAGGAGAGAGGGGATCACTGGAGAATTGGGAATTCAGGAGTGGCATCACTGCCAGGACTGGGATTCTGAAGATTGAGCCATGTAAAAATACTTTAATCCTGCCAGGCTCCTCTTCTTCATTTTGCCACTGGTTATGCTACAGACCCATCAACTTTCTGGTGAGTTTTCCAGGATCAGCTTTGATCCCACAGGGCTGCCAGTGTGAGCAGCCTCCTTGCAAAGACTTGCACTCTAGGAGAACAAGGACTTGATCTACAAGCCCTTTCTTTTAGCTCTGCAGGTGCAAAATGTGGTCTTTTCCCTTTGTGGCAGTGCCATGCACGATGGACCTCAACTCAGAATTGCCAGTAAATCCTGACTGTTCTTTTCCTGTGTGTGTAGCTGCAAGATGGTGTTGGACTGCATTCAAGCCCCATGGGACTGTGGTAATTCCCTTAGAGGAGGACATCAAGGTGGTCAGGTAAACCACATTTGTTGTGGGTGGGATACTGAACCTAATGAATTATATAAGTTTTAGGAAGCTTTAAAGCCAGAATAAGATTTGGGGAGGCCCCTGGGCATATCCAGTTTGGTCCATTTACTTCACACAGCCAGGGTCAAGGCACTTGGTCAAGGGGTACAAACAAGGAGGAGGCAGAAACCGGTGGAGTGAAAACAGAGATGTGTGTTGGAGGTGGAGGGTGGGCAGGAGGCCGTGATCTCTGGGTAGGAGTGAAAGGAGGTGTGAAAAAAGAGACACACTGGGTACCTGATAAGGACCTGCTGATCTTTTGTATGTCTCCTGTACAGGAAGGCTCCTGTGAGGCTCCCGAGAGGCCATGGGCTTGCTGAGCTCCTGTGCCCTTTCTGTAGGACTTGCACAGACAGGCAGCTGGGTCTGCAAGATTTAAGTATGACTGCAACAACCTATTTGATAATCCTCTGCTTCTGAAGGGCTGCAGGTATACACAGATAACAAACAGATCACCTTACCCTCCACCAGCGAGATCTGGGGCACCGCTGGTCCTTTCAAGGCTGGGTGACAGCCACACTGCTGCACAGCACATCACTTAGGGGAGAAAACACCTTGGTAAGCCTTCAACCCAAGGCAGCAGCACCCAGGTGCAAACTACTGCCTTGAGGATAATTCCACCTGAGCTGAACCTGCAAGAGAAAGTTAGGATTATCAGTTTCAGTTGCTCCTGCAACTCTGGTGAGTTTGATAGTTAGGAGCTGCCTTCAAAATCTGTATGTGTGCTCTCTGTATCACCTGTCCACCAAGTGGCCTTTCAGCTTGGAGCAGCACCATGCAGTACTTTGCCTCTCTGTCTCATGCCTATGGTTCTCCACAGGGGACTTTCCCCACTGTGGGGTCACCTTTACCCGCTGGCTGATGAACACATAATCTGGAGCTTGGGCTGTCCCCCTGGACAGAGCCTGAGACCCTCTGGCACAGCCACAGTCCCTCAGTGAGGACAGCTTGAGAAAGACAAGGCTTGAGAAAGACAGGGCACACTGCTGTCCACGAGTAACTGAGGATTTTGTACCTCAGTCAGGCCCTGCAGAATGCCCCGAGCTGTGGGGAGCAGCTGCAGGATGCAGGAGCAGATTTTGTGCTCTCACCCTGTGCTTTGATGGTTGTGCCTAATGAGTTAATCAGCTGCTTTTTGTCGCGCCTGAAATATAAATAACAAACAAGCAGAGGATGAACTGGTAAAATAACAACAAACAACCAGAGGATGAACTGAAAAGAGCAAAACATTTTCTGGCATGTGCTCCTTTGACTGCAACATCAAAGATCATATTAAGATTTTTGTAGAAGGTTATTTCTCTGGGTTCCTTAGCTCCAAAATTATCAGGAGTGTCAAAATCCATTTGCAGGAAGACCTTCTGGGGAGGAGGATGCTGCTGAAAGGGCAGAGATGTTTAATATTTCACGAAGGGCATGCACAGACTAACACACAGTTCTCAAAACATCCTCATTAAAATGCTTTAATTAACATTGGTTCAAACACTAGCAGACTTGGAGATTCATATGTCTCGGATACATTGGGGTGCTGTGCACTGCTCAGGTCCCAGTGGGAGCATCCTTTCCCTCTGCCACAGGAAAGGATGCATCTTGAGCCCCCTCACAATCTCCTTCTATCACGCTGTTAAGTTTCCTCATCTCCAAGGGCCAATAAATATTTTTTGCCCAACCACATGCCAGCCAAGTAACCGTTCATGCAAGAGCAAACCAAGTCAACAGTGTAAAGGGAGCAGCAGAGATGATCCTTTCCCTTTCAAAGGCTGTAGTTTCAGTTCCCCAATGTCATTAATCTCATTAACCAACTACCTGGCATCTGGACTAGGCACCCCCTCCTCCCACACAGGCACAAGGAGTGCTTCCCAGTCCTTGGCCACCTTGTCTGTATTTTGGAGAAAGGACAAGGAAAGGGCTTCAAACCAAGCGAGACAACAGAAAAACAGGGGCACAACCCCATTTATATGGGGTCTTTTTTTAAAATGAAAAAAAGATACTTCTTTTCTTTTTTCTTTCTGAAAAGCTTGAGTTAATTCTCAAAAAAAGAGATGTAGGGAAAGGTGGAAATATATCGACAGTGCTTATTGCTCCTTGGGCCAGGAAGGGTTTTGGGGCTCTCCAGAGCAGTGCCCTGCTCCAGGGATGTGTGGTTATGCAAGAGCTGAACATCCACAGTGACCTGGTGCTGCCCACCCCATCCCCATCACAGGCACTCACTTCCATCCAGGAACTCCAGCCTGCCCTGGAGCTCCTGGATGCACAGACCACAGGGAAAGGTCAGGGACTGAAAGGGCCAGCAAGACCAACCAAATTTCCTGACGGCAGCAGCACATGAGGAAGTGCCCTTTGCCACCAGCCACTTTATCTGCACAGAGATAAGAAGAAGGGACTGCTCTCCGGGCGGACTGCTGCCCTTCCCAAGCACTGCTGCCACCCCACAGCAAAGCCATTGAGGGCCTGGGTGGCAGCTCGTTCTGCACAGCCCTTTACAGTGATTATTAACCAGGCTGGAGTCACATTCCCAGAACTTCCTTTGGTCAGCACTGACATGGCAGCAAGCCATGGTGAGTCAGGTCTGCTGAGTGAGTGCCTGAAGGACTCCATCCTTGCACATGGATCCACTGGAGGATGCTATCCCAGCATGCAGAGCAGCTTGCACTTCAACCTACAATAGATATGAATTTCCACTCCAGAGAAAATACATTTTAATTATGCAAACTCTATGCGCATTTTTAAAACATAGGGAAAGAAAAAACAGGACCCTGTTCTTATCTTTTTGTGAAATCATTATTCATTTGAAATACATGGATAATTAACCACATTATCATGCAAATTTAAGTGAATTGAGCTGGCTGAATTAAAGAGACTTCACCTACCTAACCATAAAAATTGCAACACGGAGCTGTCGCAACGAAGCTCTGAGCACTATTTTTAGTGCAGCGCTATAAGAGAGGGCCTGTGGGAGGGCATCTTCCAAAGGAATGCAGACGGTATCTTTTAGGAGGAATTAATCCTTAGGAAACCATTACTAGCTCTCACGAATGGCCGAGGGATATTTTTCTGGCTGGGCTGGAGTTTATACACAGAGAGCCACTTGCACAGAAAAAAAAAATCATGACTCATTGAATTTAAGAAACAATTAGTGAAGCCAAATTTTCAAGTGCTCCTCCCTCTGCTCCTGATCCCTTGGCTCTCTGTCCTCGGGGCACACCAGCCCTTTACTGGTGAAAAAAAAACTAAGTTAAAAATTCTTATTTACTGCCTCTGCATGAAAGCTGTTTAACTTTTTCAGAATTACAGCTCTACAAAGCGCTCATGCCATACTTTTATTCACCTGAAAAATACCCAGCTACTGAGATCAACTTCTTTCCATTTCCTGTGGTTTTACAACATTGCATCTTTGACTGTCAGGTCTCAGGTACCAGTGCTTCATGAAGACATGCACAAACACTTCCCCTCATCAAAAAAGGACAATGAAAATCCAAAGAACAACCTGAATGGTGATTTTTCCAAAGATATTTTTGTGCTTTTTTTTTTTTTTTTTTGTTATTTGGTTTTGTTGTTTTTTTCCTGCCTGTCTACACATTAACTTCAATCTCTGTAAGAGTGTACAACTCATGCTTAGGAAGTACCTTGGCTCTTGTTCAGTTGCAGCCTTGTGTGGTACCCCTTCCTGGTCATCCTGACACTGACAGGTATTTCTGGCACAGTGGCGTTGCAGAATCACAGGGACACAACATGGTGGCTGACTGCATATGCTGTGTTAAAGAGCATTGTCCTTAGACATTCACAAACAGCTAAAACTGGCTGTCTTTCCCCCAAATACCTTTGAAGACATAAACTGAGAATAGGCCTGTCCAGACTGAAATATTAACACGTCTGGATCATCAAAATCATTAAATAAGTCACATAAACTCACATTTCATTGGCAAAAAGTACTTAGCAGCATCAGCTTTGAAAAAAGTCACAAATGCCATATAAATGGACATTTTGAGATGAAGTTTTGTGGGTGTTTTTAGATGCATCACCCTCACTCTCTTCCTCCCTTGCATATCATACCTCAAAAACATTTGACCTCAGATGCAGTATTCAGGAATCTTTAGTTGAAGGGGAATCCAGGAATTCCCATCTGCCTGAAAGTCACTGGGACTTTGGCTGCCCAAGTGACTTCAGCAAACAGGACTTCAAAGCCTTTCAAAATAGTACAGCTGGAAAAAAAAAAATAAAGGTTGTAACTAGCCTAGGATTTTCAAATACTTTGAAAAGTATTTGAAATTTTTTTCAAATACTTAAAAATTATTTTTTCAATTTTTTTTTTTTTTTATTTTTTAATGGAGATGTTTGCACTTATCAGCCTTATCCAGTGCTTCAAAGGGCGGTGGTGGTAAGCTTGGCTGCCCATCCCTAACACCAGTCCTTCCTTCTAATTTTGCCTCCCGCTTGTTGAAACTTGTTTTTGATTGCACATCCATGGGGGAAAGATTTACATTTTCCTACATGGCTGCAAAACACCTGCCACAGTTTCTGAGCCCTCTAAGTGTAGTAGTAGTAGTAGTAGTAGTAGTAGTAGTAATAATAATAATAATAATAATAATAATAATAATAATAATAGTTATTATTATTATTGTTATTATTATTGTTATTATTATTGTTATTATTATTATTATTATTATTACAAACACGATTCCCAGTGTGCACGGTGAACAGTGAGGCAGCTGAGAGCTTGACCACCAGCAGCTCTGTAGTCTGACATCTAATTACCAGCAGAGGAAAGGGTAGAGGAAGGCCAGCAATAGCAGAAGAAGAGGGAAAAGCTCCTGGGAGAAAACTGGAGTGCATTACAAGGTGGAGTTGCTCTGATCACCTGTGCTTAATGAAGATGCTGTGACTAAATACTTTCAAAGTATCACTCCAGAGAAATCCCTTTGTTTCTATTGGGAAAGTTTGTCTGGGTGGATTTGAAGTCCTTTTCTGCTGCTTAGGGAATTCCATAGGCTGGCACAGACCACAAAATACCCCTAAACATCAGAAGAAATCAAGAAGCATCAAATGAACAGGGATTGCCATGCCATCAAGGAATGCCAGGAGGTGGATATGGGCTGCACCAAGAGCAGGCACAGGAAATTTGCTGAATCCCAAACCCCTCTGATTTACTGCCCTGGTGCAAACCATCTGCCCAGCACATGGTCAGTCATCCTGACGCCTCTAAGAAATCCCACCTGGAAACCCAGCAGGCTGAGACATAGGGCAAAAGGGACCACTTGGGTCATAAATACAGCTCTGTGTTTCTGCAGGGAACTGAACTACATATTTCACTCAGAATGAGTGAGTGGGTGAGCTGCTGAGGGATATGGGTGGGGGTTTTGTTTTATGGGAAAAAATCCACAATTTTGGAATTTGTTTTCTACTTCGAAGCAGGTAATAAATTTGTCATGGATTGCAATTCCAAAATTGCTTCACATGAGGTAGATCAAAGTATTTGGCATGTATGAAATCTGATGTAGGCCTTTAAAAATCATAAATTAGCTTTTTCTATAAAACTGAAAGACATCAAACCAAAACATTCCAAAATATAGAAAAATCTGGAGCAATTTGAGTTTATTTAAATTTTGTCCAATTCAAAGCATTTCTCCAAGAGAATTCTTTTCCCAACACCTCAGCATTTCCAACCAGAAAAAAACACTGGTCTCAGTGTTTCCCAACCCTGTTGTTGTTCTTGCACCTCTGCTCAAAAATCCCTAAAATTTTTGAAGCCGGAGAAGGCGGCTCATGCTGGCAGCAGCTTTGGGGAACGGTCCCCATGTGCTGATGTGAGCCCTGGCTGGGACATGCTGGGATTGCCTGGGATACCCAGAGCAGACACCCAGGCATTCCCCCAGAGCCTCCTCAGCCAGGCACACGTGGCCGGCTGGTTTCTGTCACCACAGGCAGAGCCGGAGGGCACCGCACACGCGGCTGCCTCTGCACACAACAGCACGCTGCCAGGCATTTTCTTTGTCTCAACAAATTACCCTGAAGTGCCCTAAAATATTCAATTTGCTGGATGGAATTGGAGAAACGTGAACACCTAGGATGCATTTTGCTGAGCTGACCAGAAAGCTCTTCTTTTGAACAGTCAGGACATGATATAGCACGGCAGCAGAAGGTGAGAAGGAGATGAAGGCACAACAAAGCAAATGTTTTGCAGTGACATTTGTCCTGGAGTGTAAATTAGGAGATGGAAGGGCTCGGTGACAGTCCAGCACACACCAACAAGAGGGTCTGAGTATGCATAAGGAGCCGGAGGCAACAGCCCAGCCTGCAGGACCAGCTGTTGAGGCGATGCTAAAGGTAGTCTAAAAATAAAACACTTATCAGGGTGAGAAGGGCTGAGTATTTCATCACTCTGCCTCGATCGATGACTAGCAAAGGATGAGCAAGGAGGATTTCTGTTTTGTTAGGAGCTGTTTTCTGATTCACAGTTTGCTGGGCTTGGGCAAATACCCTCCATTGATTTAAGCCTTGCAAGAACATCGTGCAAGCACTGGGCTTTACAATCCTCCCCCCACTGGCAACCCTGCTCCTTTTGGTGTACGACAGCAAAACACAGCATTTTTACAAAAAAAGACACATAAAACACATGGCTGACCCAACACTCGTAAGAAGCAACAGGTTTGGTGCTCAGCTCCTCTTCTGCTCACCTGCCTCACATGGAAAGGCAAGCAAACTTTTCCCTGCCATAGGAAAAGAGCTTCACCCCATCTGAGTGACTTTACAAACTCTGTCCTGGAAGATGTGTTATTTAAGGGACGTTTCACTGAGCACACGGGTAGGTTTGATTCTTAGGGCCTTGCATTCACGGGAGAGAGGCAGGGAAGGGGCAGGGAGATGAGCCTGACAGGGGCAGAGCATGGGCAGGGCGGCTCTGAACCACTCTCTGCAGGCTGCAGGCAGGCATGGGGCAGCTTCACACCCTTGTCCACTCTATATACACCTGTGGCATCAGCCGCTCCCACAGCACGGATGCTCGGGCTGCTTTCCCACAGCTGAGCCAAGGAAAGCTCTCCCGGGACGGTCGCCGAGGGATGGCACGGACACGGTGACGGGCTCAGCGCTGCCATGCGAGGCTCGCTGCCGCCGCCCCGGGAGCCCTCGCCGTGGGAAAGCCTTTGATCTAACCACATCTCCCAGGGCCGCCTGCCGGACTCCGCTTCCACTTGGGTACCTGCTCTTGTAAACATCGGCGCCGGCGCTCGCAGAAGCCACATCCTGTCATCCCCTTGTGCAATCTGCAGGGCCATCTCTCCCTGGCCACAGAGGGGTTGCGACACGCAGGGAGCGACACGTCCGTGTGGGGCAATGCGGGGCTGGTTCCCGTCGGGGCGCGGCCCCGGCTCCATCCACCCGCACGCACACGGGGCTTTATTTTTTAAAGTGACCAATGCAGGCTACGTGCATCGGGAGATGGTTCCTGCAAGTAATTCTTCTCTCCGCAGGAACATATATCTGACTTTATAATTCATGCATGCCTGGGAAGTTCAATCCAGTCCCACTGGAGCAGCAAGCTTGGTGGGAGTTTATTTATTTAAAAGAGTGCATGCAGTAGCATGGAAAAAAATAAAAAATCAAATCTATCAGAAACCATAAGTCTTAATCCTAAACCAGCTTTGCTTTTCTTAAAATATGGTCAGGGGAAATTGCTTTTAAAATGTGGCTTCCATATAGCCTTAGCTTTAGTATTACAATCCCCACAGAAGAGTGTTCTAGTATAATAATTAAAACATTTACAGAATGAAGATAATATATGGCTGATCCAAGTTTCTATGGAAATTTGGAGGCTATGCTGTATGCAGCTGTTCCCAACTAATGCAAAGATTGGCTGTAACTTTACTTCTGAGCCCATTTGTAACTTGGGGGATAATTTATCTGTTCTGTTTACACAGTTCTCAGCTCGCACAGCCCTAGAAAGCAACATTTCTATGATTCCCAAGCAAAAGGGTGCTTTATCCTCCCGGCTCAGCCTGAGAAATTAGTGTTCTTAGGCTTAATGAGGTACCTCTGCTGAAAGGTGTGGGTGCTTGCTCTGGTGCTGCAGACATTGCACTGAATGAGATCTGCCTGAACAGCAAACACAAGGGGTGGACTGCAAACCCTTGCTCACGCCCCTGTTGTACCCCCAGATCTGGCAGAGGCTCTGTCAGATGATGGGTTGTGGGTACGGGCCCACCCCTGTTGGTTCCTGCTAAGAGGTTTTGGCGAGCCTGTGGCAGGTAAACACAGACCAGAGGAAGCTGAAAAAAAGGCAGGTTTCCCCCAGGATGAGGCTGGCATCTTAAGGGTAGGAAAATAGTTCTCTCTGAAGTCATGGGCACCTTTATACCTGTCACCTTATTAACATTTTCACAGACTCACACAGATCAGGGAAGGCTGTTGAGTGACAAAGAGAAACTGAAGAAACACCTGATAAAGGATTTTAAATGCAATGATGAAGGATTTTGGGGCTTACTTTATAAATCAGGTTGATAAAAAGCTGGTCAGCCTGCAACTTAGTGTGGGAGAACAGAGAGCAGGCACTTGCTACCTGCTCATCATGACATGATTATGTTTTACATTCACTAACTTATCTCCAGTTAGTCCGTGGCTGATATAAGCAGTTTTCATTTTGCAAGGTTAAATAACTAATGAAGAAAATATTAATAACCTCTAAGGAAAGAAAGTTGGCCAGAGGAGCAAAGCTCCAGCAGCTACACAATAGCCCCAGGGGTGTAAAATCTTCAAGTCTCATTGAAACAACAGCACGAAAATCTGCTTTTTACCAAGGGAGAGAAAAACTCTGCCAGTCAGGAGTGCACAGATGAAAATTTTTCAGCTAAAGTAAGGCTGGAGGTTCCCATCCTGAACAAATATTTAGCACCATTCACTGAATGAATCCCTTAGCATTTGTTTAAACTCAAAGACAGAAAGTCATAAAGCTTCACAGTGGGAATTAAAAAAACCCCCAAAACCCAAACAACTAAAATAAGCCAAAATACACAAAAGAAACCCCCCCAATCCCAGTATTTTAATTCCTTTTTTTGTATTTAGCCAATGCAGGACAGCTAAATTACAGTTGGGATGGAAGTGGTGATGCCTCAAAAGTGTCACTGATTTTAGAGAGTAACTGTATCCAGAGGTCCTCAGTAATTTCTCAGTGAAAATAATTTTCAAATAAAGATACATATCCCAAGGCATTAAAAAGTCTGTCAAAAGGGGTCTACAGAAATGCTGGAAAAGGACTTTTGGCTAGAGCATGTTGTGACAGGACAAGGGGTACAGCTTCAGACTGCAAGAGGGCAAATTTAGATGAGATATCGGGAAGAAATTCTTTACTGTGAGGGTGAGGACAAGAGATTTGAATACAAATATTTTATATTGCATAAGCATGTAAGCCAGGCTGAGATGAACCTGAACTCCTCTGCTTCCCCAAAGGGCAGGATCAGCTCAGCCCCAGCAGGCACAGACTCTGCTCTGATGGAGAGCAATGCCCTGTTCACCCTCTGGTCTCCCTGACTTGTGTGTGGAGAATAAGGAAGGGGCTTTGATGTAACACAAGAGTGATTTCCTAGAAGACAACATGATTTGCTGAGCTGCTTGTGCTAAAGGGTTGTTTGCAGAAGCACAGGTCCCTCTGTGTCCATGCCAGGGGTTTGCAGCAATAAATCACGGGTTTACTTGGATGCATTCCTTATTGCTTGTGGGAACCCTGTTGCTAAGTCACACAATTATGTCACCATGAAGCACCTATGATTTTTTTGTAGTTGGGTTTCTTTTGTTCCCCAGAAAATCTTCTGGGCATACAGGCTTCCTTAAGGCAAAACCTTAAATTTTCAGTTACACATTACCTAGATTTTGGTCATCATCTTACCTGCAACCTCGACATGCCATGAAAACATGTCATCATATGGTTCTCTGCTGGGTTACAACAGCGACCACCTCATCAGAGCTGCTCACTTTCCTTTCTTGGACAATACAGATAAAATATTATAGGGTTTAGTAGTATCTGTTTTCAGAAGTGCTACATCAGTTCTTTATCATCGTAATAAACCATAACAATAGAAAAACTGAACTAAGATTTATCTGAGATTAACAAACAAACTTAAACACATTAAGAAGTCAGTTAGAAAGTAATTTGTAGTCTGCTTGCTTTCCAGCCTAGAGAAGCTCTGGATGCATCATCCCTGGAAGTGTTCAAGGCCAGGTTGGATGGGGCTTTGATCAACCCAGGCTAGTGGGTGGCATCCCTGGCCATGGCAGATGATATTTAAGCTCCCTTCCACCCCAAACCACTCTGTAATTCTGGTTTGCAGGATACCACCTCCATTACTCTGATGGCCAGTTTTGTTGATTCTATGATTACACTGTTTTAAAGCCAGAGCCTAAAAATCTCTGCACATATTGAAATCTCTCCTTGTACACATAAAGGCTTTGGGGTTTTTTTTAATGATTTAGATTCTGGTATCTTCTTTGTGACTACTACTGCTACACACATTAAATCAGCTCTGAAGTTAGACAGCAATTAGAGCAAATGTTAAGATCATCAGCCACTCAGGTCTATTAAAGCAGAAAACTATTTTTGAGTCAGTCCAAGAAACACAGCCCAGCTGGCCAACGACAACACACCTTCCTCATAAAGACACAGGTTTTTGTGCAGCCAACGAGCAGCTGCATCTGACCCCTGAGCCCAGAGGAGCCTGAGCGCCAGCTAATAAAGCAGCTGCAATGTAGATACATCCTGGGAGCACACTGCACTTTAGTCTGCTTTCCCAAAAAGGAGGAGGTGTGTGGTGTCCAACTGTGCTGTGAGCCTGTCCACCCCAACAGAGGGACACGAGAGAAACCTGTTACAAAGAGCAAACCTGAAAATGTGACAAGATGGTGCAAGCTGGGATCCAGGAGCACATGAGCTCTTGCAGAACTCATCCTGTGCAACTTTGGTTTCCAGTGACAGGGAAGATCCTTTTTCCTGCCAGAAGACAGAGCATGTCCTTCATCAGGCTGCAGCATTTGCATAGAAGAACACATTCCTGATTAGAAATAGCCACAATCTGCCAATTAATTAACAGCTAAAAATGACTTTAAAGAGGTCTTTAAGATTTCTTTTTTTTAACTTCCTCTGGTCCCCTCGAAATTTAATAAAAGAAAAACCTGTGTTAAACTTCTAGGGTGTTTTAATTCACTTTAAGTCTCAAATACACCCTAGACTTTTAAGAATAAGGATTGTTGCCTAGTGTTCATCCCAGTGGCACCTTTCAGGCCATACTGCAAACTGCAAGGATCCATTAAGGAGAAAGCTACATCAACAGCCCTTCTGTTGTATGGCTGCTTTGCCTTGTGCTCCCAAGCAGCATGGCCATGGTGCTCTTGGGATCCAGAGCAGAGGGGTAGGAGGGCAGGAGCTACCTGGTGGGAGCTTCACAGGATCTCCATCAGCATGGGGGGAGCCTGCAGCCACGGTGACACAAAGGATGGGTTTTGGTAACAAAATTGACCTTTAGGAATACTGCTGGCATCATAAATATGTCTGCAGATCCCTACAAGATGCCTGTTGGCCAGGGGGAAGGAGCAGGACATGTGCACATATTCAGGGCACACCAGGAGGCATGGGGACTTTAAAGCACCTTCTTTTTAAATAATTTAAATCATGTTCTTTTCAATCCTACCTCAGGCAGGCCTCCAAAGTGTTCCTGGCACCCACACACTGGCTTCTCAGGGTTTAGTCCTGCAGTCTGCATCCATCCTTCCCTCTCCTATTTGATCAACAAGTTTGTAAGATGATGATTCTGCAGGGATTTTTCCATTTTTCTCTGAAATGAAACTGTCACATGGAAAGGAGAACTTGTCTGTTGTACCAATGTGTGAGAGAAAAATGCAGATTGCAGAATGGAAAAATAGCAATAAAAACAAAAAGACACCAAAGCCATACTTAAAACAGAAGCAAGAGGTATTGAGTAGTGAAGAGCTAAGTACCTTGTTTATATACATCTCAAGTGCTTTTTGTTTGTGGAATAAAAAAGGAAGAAAAGATATCTGGATGTTCATACTCACAAGGGGACATTACAGGATTGTTACACTTGTAGACTTTTTGTCTTCCCCAGTCCATTAACATCCCATCCCCACACCTCAAGCAAGATTTCCCTGGAGATGTCACCTTCTTTCATCACATCTAATATCTAATAAAGACATAAGAGAATTTAATAACAGACTGCACAGGGAAGACTTCTTTTCAAACAGCCAAGGCTACAGCTGATACAGATGCTGAAGAAGTGCAAGAGTGACCAGGATACTGCAGGGTGTTTACTTTTGGAGGTCATGCCAGTGAAGCCACTGATACCACCCCAGCCAACTCAAAATTTATATGAAACAAGACATAAAAAACTTGTCCAGCCTTTCCAGCTTTATCTGTTTGAATCCATCTCTCTACTTGGCTCTATAAATCTACAAAATTCTTTGGAGGAGGACTGCCTTCTCCAAAGGATCCTGAGACAAAACAGCAAGTGAAAGAGGCCAAAGTGGTCAAAGTGAACTTGCACCCATCTTAATCACACTTGCTGAATTTACAGAGTATTCCTGGATTGCTTAAAAAATCTGCTGCCCTACTTGAGAAACCAGCCCCTAACTGGTCTCCTGCTGGAATAAGTAGTTGTGTAAACAACACAGTGTTTTATGGTGACTCTCTCCCAGCCCTGATATAGTTTCCACAGCCTAAATTTTCAGGAAGAATCATTCAGTTTGGGTACTCAAACTGAAAAACCTTAAGAAGCTAATGTTTTGGGGTTTTTTATGTGGAGGTGAGCAAGCATTGTTATAGCAGTGGTCTTATATAAAACCATCTAAAAATTCCAGAAAAACAGAGAAATGAAGGTTGCCAAAATACCATACAATTTCTAAAAATTGTGGCAAGCTAAAATAAAGCACACTGACCTGACAGCTGGGTCTTGAGGTTCTGTATGGCTTATTCATGTAGTGCCTGCCAGGTCCTTTGTCATTCATCTTTTACAAATCCATGTTCACATATTCATCCAGTAGAGGTGTACTGGAATGTTTTCTATAAATGCTTTTGCTGCTGGAGATGGGTGATTGGCTTCACAATTCTTCTCAGATGTGTGTTTAAATGGAGAGGGGAACAAGCCAAGTATAGACAAATGTCTGGTTACAAATATTACATATGTACTATGAGGTAAATGTACAAGAGAAATGGAAAATGTTTATTTGCTGAGAGACAAGCCAGATAACCAGGGGCAATGGCCTTAAGAGTTAAGCTCCCAGTTTTGCCACTGGTTTGCTGAGGACAGATATGGAAGGTATTCGTGGTAGCTGCACCAAGTTTATTATTGAGCAAAGAACTCAAGACACTTTCACTCCCCCTTTCTCGTTAAATCTATGAATTCAGTTTTTACTACACTAAAAACATCTCAATTTTTTCTTTTCAACTATTTAATGTAAGTTGCCAGATTTCTTGTATGCTTCAGGAGATTCCTTCCAAAATGGAGTAGGGTTGGTATTAATTTCTGGGCTTTCTCCCAGAAATATCTCTATTTTTCTTGTTCCCTCACAGGCTCAGTGATTCCCTCATTCTGGGCTCCCCACGCTTGGTGTCCTCATCCTGCTTCTGGAGATCTCACAGACTTGGTGCATCACACACTTGTGTGTCACCCACTTCTGCCACCCCAGGGAGTCCTCACTGCTTTGCTGACAGAGCATTGGGCCACAGGCAAGAAGAGGTTTGTAAGGTCCAGAAATAGTCCTAGGGAGAAGAAAGGAAATGCTGAGTGTTGGCTACTTGGCAAAGGCTGCGCGTCTGCTGCCGTTGTGGAAAATGCCTGGGAGGCACCATTAACCACTGCTCTTTGCTACGGGCTGGCTTGTGTCCACACCACTAAGGACCAGCACTCTCTGAAGGGCAGTGGTTACCTTCATGCTGTGCAGCACTTGGCCTGGGTCTCCTCTGAGCTGCCTGCAGAGCCCCACCGACCCCAGGTCAATAATTATTGCATTGAGCAGATTTTTAAGTTTGAAATTCTCTAAGTGGTGGAAGGACTGGGTTGCAGCCTGACAGCATTATGTTTTTCAGCAGGATCTGAAGGCATTTTGGGTTCTACAGCACAGCATGGAGGACAGTGAGCATGAGGTCTCCTAGGATGGCTGGAGGACTGTCCAGGGTAGAGCCTGGTCCAGCTCATGCCAGGCTCTTCTGTGAAACCCTGAAAAAAGCCCTGTCAGTTGTGTCGAGGTTTCTCCTTGGGAGAAACCAGTTGGTTTGCTCTGGAGCATAGACAGGAGGGAGCTCATATGCATGCCACAGAGACAGCCAGTGAGCAGAGCCTGGGGGGAACAGAGGCAGCCAAATTGGCTGTGTAGACAAAAGGTGCTCTCATACCCTCACTGTGGTCTCACCCACTGAGATGTTAAACTCAGAAGAAGCAATGCAATTTTTCCTGACCATCACTTGCAGGATTGGTAGTGGGTCCCTGTCACAGCCATCAGTCTGGAGCTGTCTCTGGCATGTGCTTCTTCAGCCACCATGAACTCCTTGAGTTTTGCCAGATGAGGACAATCTTCATGCCTTGGCTCTGCAATTTTTAAAGGTCAGTGTGCCTAAACAGCAATTCTTCTGTATCTCTTTCAATTAGCCTTTGGTTTTGGGCCTGTCTAGGGGTTTAAGCTCAGTCTTAACCTTAAGATGTTAAGATACATGAAACACCTAGACCAAATTAAATAGCATACAACTGGCAGATTTCAGTATCCCCCCCATCCCATTTACAGTCCACATTTACTGTCATTATTCTCTATCATACACAGTCTATTTACAGCAATACATGAAAATGTTTACCTTAAAATATAAATGTAATTATAAAGGTATAATTACAGATATGCCTGCACCTCTTTGAGCCACCTCAAATTACAGTTTCAAATTATAACAATAAAAAAAGATCAAATTAATGACCTTGATTAATTTCATTACAGAGTGGAGTGAGTGCCGCTCAGCACAGGGTAAGCTTACACTGCCTGACCTCATTTCATCCGGCCTCTTCCCTGCAACACAAGAGCTCCCGATGGCACATCAGGTGAGCCGTTCCTCCCAAAGACAGTTGCTAAGCAATCAGCTGCAGGGTTATAAATGTTCAGTGCTTGATATACAGCACATGGGGGTAGAGATTAACTCTTTTTTTTTTTTTTTCTTTCCAGGTATTAAGGGAACCAGGGTGGTTCACCTGAACTGCACTGAAGGAGTTTGGAATAAGAAATCAACCCAGATTTAAGGCAGCCTTCAGTGTTTGTGTACAGATTGAACTGATTTATCGTGCGTGCTATGTGCGGAGTTGCAAAACTTTGCTATATTAGTGATTTAAAAGGAGGAACAATTTGATTTGTCATTACTAATAGGGATGTAACTAAATTAGTCTCCCACATACTTTATGCTGATGAGGTCTTGCTTAGATTTCCCTTTGTAGATTTACATCCTCACTAGCTTTAATCACAGCTAAGAAACATATCGTATGAGTAATACTATTATGAAATACTGAAGTATTTTCAGAGGGGTTTAGAAACCCAAGAAAATCATAGGAGTCAAAATCAAAGGTAATCTTTAACATTCAGCCCTATGTTGTACATTTGATTAAATATTAATTCACAGCAATGTGTTGGGTACTTACAGCCAAACTCTCTTGACCCATTTGAAATGCACGGTCACGTATATAAACTTGGCATTTGAAAAAGGACAGGTCAATGCTGTAGATGCCACTTAAATATTTTCTACAGTTCTTGCTTAATTAGTGGTCTAACCCCACTCCTATAAGTTGTTGACTTCCTCGCAGCTGTGGAATTAGGAAAATATTGATGTAAGATAGATATGCAGACTGAAAAATTATAGTCTCTCTCTTCAATCCCTTTTTTTTTTTTAATTGGTGTGGGTATTTTGTTTTTTTAGCAAAACGACAAGAGATGAAAGGAAGGCAACCAAATCCTGGTTTAGTCAAAGAATTTGACTTCTACCAACAACAGAATTCATGTCTGGATAGGAACATTAGGAATTGGGCTGCTTTCTGGTTAAAAAGAGGGGGAAGAAAAAGCCACTGGGTAACTTCCTGAACTACTTAGTGGGATACAATATGAGAAAAGAATCAGAAGGGTCATTGTGCAAGCTGGGAAGATGAAACATCAGACTACAGCAGGACACCTCAGCATTTGTCTTCATCAGTGAAGCTGGGAGTAGATGGTGCAGGTTAGCAGAGTGCTGCCAATGCCTCTGCCCTGCAGCTTTCAGAGAGGTCATTACAGCCTTGACCATGGCCAAAACATCCACAGCTATCAGTGAGTAATTTGCTACTGTCAGCCCTTGCTTTGACCATCAAATAAATTCAACACTGGGATGGAGCCACCTTTTTTTCCCATTCACAGTTGTTCCTCAGAGCCAACATCTTGCACCAAAATTTCTTGAAGGTTTCTGCTTGTGTGAAACTGTTAATAGCATTTCATTTGGTATCAAAGCTTTGATCTCCACACTTAAGTACCACTTTAATGCAGAGCTCCCCTGGGTGGATGAGTTCACAGTATTAGTTAACCTATTCTGCTGGAAGTTTCAAATTTGATTTAGAAATAATTCTGTGCATTGTGACAGAAACAAAAACTCATCCTTAATTAAAAGTATAAATAAAAGGGATTTCTATCCTTAGACTAACCCAGATTCAGACAGAAGCTTTGTGTTGCTTTTCACTGCACTAAAGGAAAATTCAAATTCTGCATGTTCAGCCTACAAGTCTAACTTCTGGTCAGAAAGCAGGGCATTTTCCTGAATACCATAAAGCACCTGTGAGCAATAAGCTAGCTGAATCCTCAAAACGTTTAGATTTTAATCCTTTTTTTGGGAATAGAAACTGAGCTGGAGATTTTGGGAACACATAAGTTTAATTATTGCTGTCAACTTGTAAATGTTTTATTGCTATTTAAAACACCTTTAAGAAGCTCTTCAAAGTGTTGTTGATTTGATTCACAAAGGGATCAAGCTCAAATTTTGCAAGGAGCCTCTCAGTCACTAGCCACAGATTTCTGACTTCTTACTGAGAAGGTGCTTGTGGGTGCTTGACCACGTATGTGCTGATGGAGTAGAGCTGTCTGCAGCCTGAGCTCTCCACCTCTCTCTTCCAGTAGCTGTTGGGTGTTCTCAAGCACAAAAACAGATTCATGGGAACTCTACCACACAGTGCCAGAAGGCTGCTTTTTGCTGCTGGTAGCAGTCACTTCACTGCAGCATCAAGCCTACACTTTTTTGGTGCAAGAGGTTGTTTATCTAATTACATTTTTATGTTATATTTCCAGGCTCTGATCTGTAACCAATCAATTGAATGCTGCAATCACTAAGACCTGTGCTCACCCTTCTACCCCTGTGATTCTTGCCAGCCTGGTCCTGGGCAGGACCAAGGCTGCTGTGGAGGCTGCAGCATCAATTCTGCAATCCTTCACTCTGTCTATAGGCTGGCAGAGCCCAGAGCCCACATCTTCTTGTTTGGGATGACTTCTGCAAGTGCTGGATCATTGTATGAAAGCAAGAGCATCACCACTGGCACATCCAGCACTGTCCTGCCACCGTGCTGCTAAGGTGGACTGAATGCCAAGTTAATTCCACTACCGATGCTCCCTTGTAATCTCAAGGGAAAAACCAAAGCCCTGTTTAGAGTGGACAGGGCTGCCACCTGGAGGCACCCCAGTTTTCCTACATAGTCAGTGGAGAGAGGGAAGCGTCTGTGTGAAGTGACCGCAGCTCCAGAGATGTCTGACCGCTGCCCTAGGTCATTTATGCAGCCACGTTTTGCAGCTGGGAGACGTCAATTTTGGCACCACAATTAAGCAGAGGCTCTACGCTAGAGGCCTCTCTGGGGTTAAGGATTTAATCAGGGAGCACAGTGGTTATTTGCTCCTAAACTCAACCAGAGCACTCTCAGGGGTTTTCTCTCCGAGGCCCATGTTCAGGCAGGACCCAAGCTCCCCCACCTCCCCACTGCTGTAAAACATAAATAAACAAGGACCTAAAGCGCTTCCATCTCCCCACTTAGCTCAGGCATTTCACAGCCCCCTCATCCTTCCCTGATTCTCTCTGGTCAGTAGCAGACTGTTTTCTTTCCCAGCAGGGGCCTTGCAGAGGCAGTGCCGGGTTCCCAGAGGATGGCAGGATCTCGGCAGGGTTGCGACAGGGCTTGTGGCACGGCCGTGCTGCGTCAGAGCCCGAGCCGGCCAACGTCAGGCGGCTTGAGCAAGTGCGAACAGCTTCCCAGACACCCAACTTCTGCCGATCTCTTGAGAAGGTGGGGCAAGGAAGAAACAAAAATGCAGCCAAGTACCCAGAAATTTGCGCTGTCAGTATATAGTGACCTTCAGCCCACTCCCCCTCTCCTGCCCAGGCTAGGGGATGAGTAGTTTTATCTTTCCCAGAGCAGTCTTTTGGGTTTTTTGTTTTGTTTGGTTTGGGTTTTTTGGGTTTTTTTTTGGAGTGGGGTGGGGTGGGGTTTTTGGTTGTTGTTGTTTTTGGTTTTTCTATGACATTCTGGGCAGCAAAGCAGCTGAGCAAGGAGGTGGAAGGGAGTTGTGGTAGTGCTTGCTGCTGCTGCCATCTCACCTTGTGTGCTGGCCAGGGGGTTTTCTCCACCTTTGTGACCAAGCTGTGTCCTGGTCCTTTGGCAACAACTGCAAGTGCACTTCAGCAGCAGTAAAGGGAGGGGCGAGGAAAGGAGGGAGGCTCCCAGAGGAATACAGGAGGTCTGTAACAGGAATGAGAAACTGTCTAAACATTCATGTCCCACTAGAAAGTCACCATCAGTCTCTGCGTTTCAGGGGCATCACTGGGAGATGCACATGAGCGGCTGCCTCCAGCAAAGGATGTTCTCACAGAAGTGCAGCTCTGAGGGGTTTTCTTTTTCCTAAATAACTGATGTAGAGAAAAGCCCACTGTGACACTGGGAGTTCCAAGGTCCATGGAAACACCACCATTTTGACATCCATTTTTGTTTCGTGTGCAACATGGGGAAGACAGAGCCTGATACCGTCACACGTTTTGGGCTGAGCCTCACCCCACAGGTGACAATTTGGGCACTGTCTGTAAGGAGATGCTTCAAATGAGCAGAGGTGCTGCAAGCTTGGCAAGCAAATGAGTGGCCATTTCTTTACCCAAAGAGAAGATTTATTCCCCCACCCCCAAAATATTGATGAATACAGGGCTTTCCTCAAACCTCACAATCAGCATGATTCCATAGGGACCCATTCCCAGAGGAAAGGTTGTTTTAACCCATCTCCTCCTAAAGTCCTTCCAGCAGGAGGCCTGGGGTAGACATCTATCATGTTAGCAAAAAAAGAAAAGAAAAACCAAACCAACCAACCAACCAAAAACCCACAAAAACAAACTTAAAAACAAACTAACAAACCCCAAACAAAATAAAAAAGACTTTTCTCCAAACCTGTTTCATTTTCATTTTTCAATATAAATTATTAAGGACATGAATTTATAGGCAGACATCAAGTGAATTTACTAAACTAGTTACAGACCTCCTTTATTCTTACCTTTCATTGCCCCTGCCCCTTGCCTTACTCCTAATTTTCTGTTGGCTCTGGTTTTTCAAACTGTGTGAAATTTTCTCTCTCTCCCAGGCTGGGTGTCCTCAGTTTGCCAAGGCTTCTGCTTCTTGTGCTCTTTGCTTTCATGCTGAAAAATTAATGTGGAGATCAAGAGCTGAACTCAAACCAGCTAACACTGTGGGGCAGTTAAGGACTCCAAACTCAAATCTGATTTGAACATTCACCACCACATCTACTCCCACAGAAGCAAAGGCCTTCTCAGGCAAAATTGATTCCTGACACCCCCAATTTGTACCTCATCTGAGGAGGGCCAGGGAAGGAGTCAGTCTGACACTAGGGAACTTTAGCTGAAGTGGTGGACAACAAACCTCAAGGTCAAACAGCCTCCCCCACCTCAGTCCCAGCTCAAGGTGACAGCTGGGAAGGAAAGGTAGGGCTGTACTGCACCACAGAGCATCTACACAGCCAAAAGCAGAGTAAACCACTGCCAGCAGGATTTCACCCCCTTATGTTCACAGACTGTTAATGTACAAAACTAATTTTCTCCAGTTTGTTTGAAAACATTCTGTGCCTTTTGTTTTGTTTTAATTTTAATTATTATTTAATGTAATTTGTGGATTGCTCCTCACAGCTCAGCTCCAGCATCTCCCTGGGCCTGGCTCCTCTCCCATCACTGACAAGCACTGTTGTTGCAGCTGGGTCTTGGTGCTAAAGGAAAGGCAGTTTTAAATTCCCTTTCTACCTCTCTGATGATGGAAGATTATGGAGGTATAGAACCACTCAGAGATTTGAAAAGCAAGTATCAAAAGAAACCTTATTCTGAAGTATATTTACTGAGTCCTTATTTTAAAGGGAATGAAGATTTTTCTGTCCCACAAGAGCTTCCATTCAGCACAGACTGGCAGCATATTTCCAAGGGGAAATCAGAACATAAATGGCAAATTTCTCCATCCAAAATAGGTCAAAGATAAGGAAGTTATCCTTCATCTCATCCATGCAGTAAAGGTGGGTACCCAGCCAGTGCAGTCCAGTATGTTCAAGGGACAGTTGTGTCATTTAACTTGGCTATCTGGAGTTTCAGTCATTTCTCAGCAAATGCAGTTACTTCCATAAAAATAAAATAAAATAAAATAAAATAAAATAAAATAAAATAAAATAAAATAAAATAAAATAAAATAAAATAAAATAAAATAAAATAAAATAAAATAAAATAAAATAAAATAAAATAAAATAAAATAAAATAAAATAAAATATTTGTCATTTTATTCCTGGAATAATGTAATGCTGCCAGAACAACTTCACAGGCTTTTGTCAAGAAGCAATTCCTTCATCCTTTCAATACACTTTGGGGTCCCTGGGGTGATAGGGCCATATCAGGACAGAGCCATGGGACAAAAACCCTACTGTTATTCAAACACACTGTCTGGAATGGGGTTAACAGTCATTTTCCCACCATTTTTAGCTTAGTCATATCCACAGGTGTTAGGCAAACTTGTGTGAAAGCTCCAGAGGTTGCTGCCAGCCTAGGCCATCCTCAGATACCTTACTGCAGATGTCCTTCTCCTTTGCCTTGCAGAGGGTGGGCTCCCTGCTCCCTGCTTGGTTTTGATGAGCAGGAGGAAGAGAGGATGCTCTCCCTGACATGAGCTGGGAGATGTGTCTGAGAAAGGGCAGCTGCACTGGCCTTCAAAGGGTTTTTCTGTTTTTAAATAACACATCAAGATACTTTTTTTTTCATCTCTGTCCCCATTCTCACAAGAAATCCCAGTGTAATTTCCATGCTAATCAGATGAGAGCTTGCAAAATACATTTCCTTCAAGATGTAGGGGACTGCATTAACTCCAGGTGACCTGTGACTCTGTCAGTGACACACACTGTTTAAATCCATGCAAACGAAAACCTTGCCCACGCCACAGGCAAATACTTTGCTTTTCCCATGCTGCTCGCATGGAGCTGGAAATGTTCGATGAGTGAAGCCTTAGTGATGCATTTCAGAAATAATTCATACACCATACATAATTTAGGGCCTCACTGCAGTCCCCCTGTAACACGTGCTGTACAGCGTGTACACACAGGGCCAGACGGTAGCTTTAAGGGGGCTCTAGGCATAATCCACAGTAAGAAGTTTGATCCATCTCCAATTTGCACCTGCCAGATCATGAAGGGAGCTAATTGGATTAAAATATTGTAATTATCATTTCATTTACATGCAGTAAAACCTTAGGGAAACATTCTAAATGGCAGAAAATTTGAGGATGCAGTCTCTGAAGTCTGCTTCTTAAAAGCCTAATGCTCTCTTGCTCCTTCATTGCCTGAGACTAGTAATGCCTTTTATTCCCAGGAAAAGGTGAGTTTGATGAGCTGCTGGTGCAGTGCACAGACCACAAAGCACTGCTTGGTTTGATCACAGTCATATTTGCCAAGGCTACTTGGATGCTCTTGATATCACCAGTCCACTGTGACTGTGCCCAGCTCTCCCTGCTGCCCCAGCTCAGGAAAATCAGCTTTCAAATATCCATATACACACATCCAGTTTCAGGGGTAACTATGAGTCCAAAGGAGGAGTGGTAAGACCCTTCCTTGGGCTATAGTAGCAGCTCCCATTTCTTCTCCACAGGGAGACAGTGATGTGTTTTGGAGCCACAAAGCTGCCCCTCAGGGAGGGGGGAGGGAGCAGTTTAAAGCCAATGAGGTTTAAACCAGGAGCAGTACCTGGCCCCACAGACCTGCCTCACAAGTAAGACACGTGTCCCCAGATAGGGCTGGAGAACTACTGACCTTCTGGCACATCTCCCAAGAGGGCACTGAGCAGGTCCACGGCAGCCCAGCACTGCTGTGCCCTTGGAAGCAGCAGGGAGCAGGGATGAAGTGCTGAACCTGTGCTGGTGCTGTCCCCACAGAGCAGGGAGAGTACACACACATGGTAACACAGTTCCAGAGTCTAATGAAACAGGGCACAAGAAAGGCCAAAAAGAACCCAAACCCTTGTCTCCTCACACCTAGTGGGTACCCTTTAGGGGACATAACTTGTGTAGGGCAGTAGATTTGCCTGGCAGATTTACAAGCCAGAGCTGGGCTTTCCCCACTCCCACAACTGAATACCTCAGCCTGGATCAGGTGTGAAGCCACTGTCATCTGGGTGCTCAATGGAGAGTTTGGCATCAGAGTAAGTCTGACTAACTTCTGTATTTCTTCTGTGATGGGGATTCAGGAATAAATGGCCCCTGCCATGATAAGAAATAACATATAATGTTACAAAGCTTTTGTTCTCACTACCAGCTCAGAGTCTGCCCTGTTTCCTGTGGAGCTGACATGGAGCTACTTCAAGAGCAACTTCAAGCATCACTGAGCAGCCAGGCCTAAGCATGTAGAACTTGATGTGCTCATCAACAGCAGAAAGATGGCAATGGAAGAACAAATATCACCCTGATGAGGGAAAAGGAAGGAAACTCCCTTTCAGGGAGTGTATTAACCCTTTACATGAGGACACAAGGCTTTGCTAAGTCTAGTCTGTAACTGAGATCCTGCTCTTGCCGACAATGAAGCATGGGAACACAAGGGCAACTTTAGTAGCTGACTCAGCACCTTGCTGTTGGCAGCCTAGAGTCTACCATGGACACACTTACCTGGTCTCAAGATTGTGGTTTCTTTTTTGGTACTTGATAGACAATTCATGAATCTGATTTTCAAAGGGCAAGCACACCACCCAGTCTGGAAACTGGAGACTTTGCAAGATGTGTCCCATTAGATGCTTGCTCAGTCATTAGTCATTCTGGAAACCTCCGCCTTGGTGAGTCAGCCTGGTATACCTGGCAAGCTGCAAGGCAATCCAGTTTCGGGAATATTTTCTTTTTCTACCACCCTAAAGTTTCCAACCTGAGCTGCACATCCAGCAGCCAACCTCCCTGGGAAACTACCCAGCTGGGAACATGCATGAAACTCATTTCTGGTCTCACCACATTATATCTAATGCATATTAAAAATATTTATCTGATGAGTATCCCTCTCTCCAGAAACAGAGCACATAAGCAAATCTCATCAAAGCAAATTATCGGATAACCTTCTGTTAAATGCACAAGCCCAAGGGAAAAGATTAAAAGTCTGAAAAGTATAACTTGCTGCTATCTCTTTTGGCTGAGATACCACCAAGAAGGGCAGCACCAAAAGTAATTGTTCAGAAACACAACAAACACAGCTGGATGAGAAACAGCACTGCCATTCATGCAGTGGTTCCTCAAAGCTTTAGGTCAACCATGACAGTTCTAGCCTAGATTTCTGGTCTCCTGGCCACCCCAGAAAATCATTGGGTCTGCCCATTTCTGACAGGCACAGCCTGCTATGGACTGCAACAGAGAGTTAATTGGTGTAGTTCTTGTTACTAGAACAGCCACTACTGCTGTGGGTGCATATGATACATAAAGGCACCTTCAGCTGCTCACTGTTGAATTTCCTTACCTTAGCTGGACACCATGGGAGAGCCCTTCCAGGTTTAAGCCACCAACACACATCTGAATGCAGTCATTGCATCCTCCCAGGGCTGGGGCATTTTACATCCCCACTCAACAGGCTTTTGCCAGTCCTATATCTGACTGGTGCTAGGAATGGATGTTTGGTCTTTTTGTCTCCACACTGGAACAGTGGTGATATAAAACTGACTTTGTTACAAAAGACAAAGCAGGTCAATAAAACTTTTCATCATCTAGCTGACTTGGCAATGAAACTTTCCTACCTCCTCTCCTTGGAAAGTACCAAGAAGACTCCCAGAAGACTGCTTCCCCAACCAGATGCACTTATATAGTCACCTGTGAAATGTCCCACCTTCTTGTGAACAGGAGGTGGCATGAACAGGATATTCTTTTGCATAGGAAGGAAAATATGACAGCTAGAGCAAGACTTAGCTTCTACCTAGGAGTATGCCCAACTCTGAGCTGAGTTAGATTCCTGCTGTTTCCAAGGGAAGACTTGCAGTAGAATGAAACAGGAACATAGATGGCCCAGTCTGGTCTTCTCTGCTTCAGAAAGGACACTCACATGTTGAGAGAGCTGCTGTCTGCCACCCTGCAGAGGAATTTTGCTTGTGGTGTGAATTGTCTGCCTGAATGCTGTGGAACAGATCGCTCAAGGTTAAATTGGATTAAACTGTTACAGCTCCACTTTCCCACGTGTGGTTTAAATTTAAACTCTATAAATTTCATGGTGAGTTATTAAAACCTTCTTGGCAAGGAGAACTCATCTCATAGGAAAAAAAATTTTCTCCAAGTTTGCAAACCCACAGGGAGGCTCTAAGTCAAGTTAACAGTGAGTTTTTCAAGTAGAGGGGAAGGAAGGAAGAGCTGAGGCATTTAATCAGTGGTGTGTGGGAGCCCTGCAGGGCAGCCTGGCCCCACTCTGTCTTGTCAGCTGCTCACCAGGTTTTCATGGTCAGCGCCTTGGTCCCACGTGCTGTGCCCAGCGGCACAGATGCTTCTGGAGCAGAAGCTGAGCACTGCGCCGTATGGCACATTCAGAGACAGCAGGACATTCTGGGCTGGATGCATGGAAATTTTTGTAAATACTTGTCAGCATAAATTAACAAACAAGCCTTGGGAGGCCTTGAAATGTCATTCTTCCGAGAAGTTTCATCCTGCCTGTTTCTCCTGGTATCACCCAGCCATGTGGTGATCTTTTCATGGGGTGGGTGTAAAATGTCATGCTGAGTATCAGTAAAAGCCACGCAAAGATGATCACAAGTTTCACACACAGGGGTGGCCAATTGTGCATGGATACTGCTCCTCCCTGGGCTGGGGATTACCTCCAAGAGGAATCTCTTGCCCTATTGCTCCCTGAACCTGTGAACCAAACACATACAGCAGACCTCTGACAAGTGCAGAAGAGAAACAAGTGGAAAACTGTAAGGAAAAAAAAACAGCCCTAGACCAATGATTTGTGACAGGGCAGCAGAAAAACAGAGCTCCTTCCTGCTTCCCACCCCAGGACAGGACATTAAACAGAGCCTTGGCAAGGAAAGCACAGCAAACACACTCTTGCACCCTTCAGACTCTAAATCAGAGGACTAAACTGCAAATCATTCAGAGCTGGTTTCTGTTCTCAGCTGTTACAGCACTGCAGGAGCGACACCAGCCCAGGCTGTCCTGCTCCACAAACTTCCAAAACTTGCCTTGGATGTGCTGCTGTAAATGTTCATGAGATGCTTTGGTGTTTCCAGTGGCTGAGTGGATTTTTCAGCCCATAGTCTCCCGCAGACCCCCACATCGGCCCAGGTGGGCACAGTTGTCATCTCTGAACTGCAAAGCTCCTGCCCTCACCCTTACGGAGCCAGCAAAGGGATGAGGCAGCCACACCGGGCTGACTCCGGGCACAGCCAGGCCATGGAAACTGAAGAGCTGCTTTGGGCACCGAGTCCTGCCTGAACAATCCCAACTACCCATTTCCATTTCTAGACGGCTTGAGAGTGAGAAAACACTGAAACGGCCGCTCATATCCAGCTGCAATTCCAGGGGGATCCTGGCTACTTAAGGGGCTTGCCGCCATTTCCTTCTTAATTGGCAAACAGCACTGGAGCCCCGGCCGGTGGTGAGTGCCCGGGCTGAGGGGCTTTGAGGGGACCCAGGCGAGGGATGAGCTCTGGCAGCCCGGTGCTAAGTCAGCTGGGTTTTTGCTTGTTTGTTTCTGCTTGTTTGGGTTTGTTTGTTATTTTTTTTAAGTGGGGCTGGCTATTAATGGGGCCGCAGCGTTCCGGGCCGGTGCCCCCAGGCCGCCCTCAGGCCCCGCTGCTCGGCCCGCACTGCGCCCGGCGGCCGCACGGGGTCACACTGAGACTGCGCCGAGCCCGCCGCCCCGGCCCGCAGGCCCGGCCAGCGCCGCTCCGGGGACGGGACGAACCGAACCGAACCGAACCGAACCGAACCGAACCAAACCAAACCAAACCAAACCATCCGCTCCGGGGACAAACCAAACCAAACCAAACCATCCGCCCCGGGGACAAACCAAACCAAACCATCCGCTCCGGGGACAAACCAAACCAAACCATCCGCTCCGGGGACAAACCAAACCAAACCAAACCATCCGCTCCGGGGACAAACCAAACCATCCGCTCCGGGGACAAACCAAACCAAACCATCCGCTCCGGGGACAAACCAAACCAAACCAAACCATCCGCTCCGGGGACAAACCAAACCATCCGCTCCGGGGACAAACCAAACCAAACCAAACCATCCGCTCCGGGGACAAACCAAACCAAACCAAACCATCCGCTCCGGGGACAAACCAAACCAAACCATCCGCTCCGGGGACAAACCAAACCAAACCATCCGCTCCGGGGACAAACCAGCCGCGCCGGCAGCCGTGCCTGCCACAGGGGACAAGCGCCGCTGCCTTCTGTCCGGAGGGCTTGGGTGTGGAAACACGAATTGCTGCTCTTGCCCCTGCCGGGAAAGCTGCTCGCTCCCGCGAGGCTCGGCGGCTTCACGTCGTGGTCTCCTATGGGCTCCGGAGCATTGAAAATCTTATTTCTCACTTGAGGCAGGAGCGCTGGGACCTCCCTCGGTGCCATCCCGGGGGATCGGAGGCTCCGGGGCGCAGGTGCCAGAGCCCAGCACCGGGTGGCAGCTGCCAGCACCCGCTGGGGACAGGGGCCCCGCAGGACAGCGTGATCCCTGCCACTGTGGCAGGTAGGAAAGCTTTCAGCACTTGAACCGCTTACATTTGACCCAAATGTTGCGCTCTACGTTGGCTTTAACGCTCCTGCGTGACAGCAGAGCAGAGGATGGAAGGACTTGGTACTCACCCCCCCAAACACAATCGGCTTCCACGCAGCTCAGGCACTTGACCTAAAAGTCTAATGACTCGGCACAGCCAGAGCCCGGTGCTGTGACAGCAGGTAGAGCAGCCTGGCTTGTGAAAGTGCTGCCTGCTCCCTGTCCCGCGCGGCTGGGACATCAACGGTGGGAAAATTGTGATTTGGCAAGAAGAAAGGGGAAGAACAGCTTTGCTACATTTTAAATATGCTTGTTTTGGTGGAAGGTGACTTTAGGATGCTAGGACGGGCCTTAAAAATACTTAAAAGTCCCAGTGAAGAAAAATACCCCAACCTTGTAGCTGCTGGATGCAGTGCCGGAGCAGCACTTCGTGCTCCATCAGAGCAGGGGGACAGGGGACTATCGGTGAAGAAAGTCAAACGTTTCGGTACGTGGCAGACTTGGAAGGGCTTGTGCAGATCAGTCACGGCAGAGCAGAGCCCGGGGCCAGCGAGGAGCCGCGGTGGGATGTCCCGGCACGGCGGGGATGCGCTGGCTGGGCAGCAGCACAACCTCCTGGTCCCGCAGGTCACCCGAGCGCCCTGCCACGAGGAGCCCACGCTGGAACCGCTCCTGCTGCCAGCCGCTGCACACAACATTTAGCGCAGAGGGCTGGTGAAGCAAGGAGATAAAACGTGTTTTTAGGAAGAGCGAAATGATCAACAAGGGAGCTGAAAAGCTGAGCGGCCAGGGATTTGGGTGATGGCTTGGATGTGCTTACACAGCCCAGGATCCGTGGGACAAACCTCTAAGATATCTCCCTGAGCAGCTGGGCAGAGACAGCCATTACTGAGTGCAATTAACTGCTTCATTACCACCTAAGCAAAACAAACTCATCAATCTCTGCTGCATTTACCAAAAGGAGAGACTGATACCAAGATACAAAAACTGTGCTCCAGACTGCAGGCATGACCCACACCCCCCAGCCTGGCACAGTGACTCTGCACACCACACAGTCCCTGGAAGCAGATTTTAGATACCCCACGCTATTTCAGGGGTGCTGACACACTCCAGTGAGCCAGCATTAAGCACCCTCATGAGCTGAGCTGCCCTAAAGTGTTACAAACACCTGCTGAGATGGAGTTGTAGGCCCAAGTGGGAATGATGGAAGTGAGAGCAGTTTAGCCTTTTAAGGTCCACCTGAAGGCACCTGTGCTTGAGGCATCCAGCAAGTTTGAACAAGCAAAATTAAGGCCAGAGACTACTTCTAGACAAGAGCAGACTACCAGAGGGAAGGGGAGCCTAGAGGGCACTGATCACTCTCAGAGAATCAGGGGAAGCTGTGATTTTCAATCTGAAGCCCAGAGCCACCACAGGCACAGAGCCATCCTCAGTTTACTCAGCACAACACCCTTCTTTACAGCAGCGCAGGCATTTCCTACAAACTCTCTTCTTCCCACCAGACACATCTCTAAATAAGGCCAGGTGACAGGCAGGGAGCAGAATCTCCCCCGGCATGCAGAAGGAACAGGGATGACCAACTCTGAGATCCAAGGTTAAGCTTCAAAGGACCACTAAAACATCAGGGTCTGGAGACTTCAACATCTCTAAAACCCTTGGTTTACTGAGAAAATTAAGGTCTGAGTACAGTAAAAAGAACTGCACTTACCTCTGTGATGAGATACAAGTGATTTATGAAAGGGATTATTCATGGATGCTTGAGATAGCAGGACAGGATGAGCCAATCTCATGTTCCCAGGTATTTTAATAAGCTCTTCTGTAGGATGGAGATAACATACCTACAGCAGTGCGAGGCACAGTAACCAATGCTGGTACCCTGGTTGGCAGGGAATGATCAGGAGCACTGTGCATTGTACAAGGTTAAACTGAGGAAGGAGTTACTATACAAAATCCTACAGACTACTGGAGCGCAGTGTTGCAACACCTCTGCTGTGGGGAGGCCCAAACAAATGCTCACAGCAGCCCCTTCATCCTGAGCATCTCTGAAGGGATAGACTGGGACAGGGGCTCAGCAGAGGAAAGACAGGGCTCCCCCCTCCTGTCCTTCACAGCTGGGTAAGGATATGAATAAATCCCTGTCATGTTTAAAAAAATAAAGTTTACTTCCATCTTCTGTTGTACCTCACTGTAAGGTCTGTGCAAGGCTGGCCACTGTGGTTCCATGCCTGATGCCTCAGGCAGACCTGCTGCCCTGTGTCCAGCATTTGTGAAGGAAAACAAAGCAGAAGGATCATTTCTTCTCTAGCTGCAGGCAGGGTGTGGGGAAGCAATGATTCCACATAGCCATGCTAAGCTCCCACATGTGGCACATTGATGGTAGCCAGAGCCCAACCTGGCCTGTGTAGGAGTGATGTATTCAGCAGGACACCAGTATTAAAGAGTGCTGCAGGAAATCACAGCCAGCTCACAGGGGAACTGTTCTTGGCAAACTGGGAAGTAATTCCTGTAGCTGATTAGGAATTGCATGTAGGGGGAGATTTCTGTGGTCAGGGATTTTCCTTCCCCTCCTTTAGACACTGGGTTCCTAAATGGGAATGTGCTCCTCCCTGCATCCCTCTTCCTTGTGTTTGATCCATTACCTTTCTTTTCCTGCTGCTTGTAACAGCCCAATGCCAGTGTGACTCCAGCCCTGGTGCAGGATTAGCTCTGAGGTGAAACAGGAAGATGGAGAGCACTGGGTGGGTTTGCCTGTGCTGCTGCATCCCTCCTGCACATCAGCCCACAGAGAGATCCCTCCTCTTGGTAACTTCTGGACCAGTTTATAAACTGAGACCACCAGGAGTCTTGACCTCTGTCACAGGACAGCCCCACTGAGTGCTTATTTCTGACTTGGTCCTGACACGGGTGGCTGCACCACTGTGCCTGCAAGAAGCACCTGATGTTGTGTTTGTTAAAAATACTCGTGGTCATAGGTAGAGAGCTCACCACAACGATCAGCTCACTGTTCAACAGCTAGTTATGCACAGGAGATTTAACCTTTCTCACCTGTGTTTGTTCAACTTCTGGCCACTGGTTCCCATTAGACCCCTGTCAGGAGGCTTCCCAGACCTGTGCACCCAGTGTAGGCATTTACTGATGGTGTCTGCAACCATATTTCTTTGATACATTCAATAGATTGCAGCTCTGAACATTTCCAAGCCCTCGGTCACTCCCGTGGCTTTTTCCTCACAGCAAAACACACCAGGAACATTTTTAGCAGGACAGTTGCTCAACACCTTCCCCCATTCAGTTCCATCCTCCTTTGTGCCAGGTGCTTAATCTGTTTTATAAATATCACAAATAAATGCAACCCTGCAGAGGCTGACAGAACTGAGCACCAGCAGCACAGGAGCACAGAGCAGCCAAGAAGATACGATTTGGCAAGAACAGACTTCCTCTGGCAGCTAATGCTGTGACAACATCTGAACCTTGGGAAGGCACTGGAAAGGCTCCAGGAGCAGCACACGGGGCAGAGGGTTTTATCACACGGCGCTGGTGTTCTCGGCGGCTTCTGAGCTGCTTGTTCTCAGAGGAAGCGCTTTCTTAATTGCTTGATTGGGGTTAATGATTTTTCTGTTTAAAAACAACCAAACATTATTTAATGATTGGTAGTTATTTGCATATAGAACATGCTATGAGAATTATTTGTTCCATGAATGGGAGTTTGAGATTTCCAGGAAGTGAACACTTCTTTTCATTTCTTACTGCAGCAAGCAAGCAGAAAATACATGTAAAAATATAATCAGAAAGAAAAAAGACAGCAGCCTCTCTGTCCCCCCCACCTGCTAAGGAACAGTGCTTCTTTAACACTGGGTGGGAAGAGAGAAGTAGCACACCCAATGGGTTTTCTCCAAGCTCATTGAAATTACCCTCAATGCAGTAGGTAAGACAACATCTTGCATTTTTTTTGGAAGTTGCTTTTAGCAAAACAGCCTGTGGACAAAAACCTTTGGGCAGTGTCCCTTGGGCTGTCAGCTCCTTGGCTTCTCCCTCCAGCCTGGAGAGGTCCCAGATCTCCAGCTCAGGGCTGCACCACCTGCGGCCTTGCGCCTGGCGGTGGCAGAGGCTGGCACTTGTGTTGGGTACTTTCAGTAAGCACTCGATACCCTTAAGCTTTCACACTTTACACCAGCCTGAATTTTGGATTCTTTACTTTGTTCTTGTTCCAGTGTAAGTCAAAAGTTGTGTGGAGGCAGCATCTGGATGCAAGTCTGCATCCTCGGGTTTTCACAAAGCACCTTTTTGAGACAGACTCTAGACACAGACATATTTCAAATGCTCCCTACAGGAAAGGAATATGGAAACATTTTTCCTGAGACTCAGTTTGGAGTCTAACTCCAGTAACATTCCTTTAAAGAGAAAAAGCAAGAGAAAGGGCAGAAAGCAGAATGTGAGGAACATGACAAAGAACACCTGTCAGGTATACAGGTGGATGAAGTTTTCCTGCTTTGTTCTCCAAGCAAGGCTGATGTTCTGTCCTGAAAGAGACTCTAAAAGACATGGCAATGAGAGGAATAAAAGAGGTCACTGAATTAATTAGTGGTAGCTTTATATTTTGTTCCAGGACACAAGACACTTGGACCAAATTAGATGAATTCTCTCCTTTGAACAGGGCTTCTTTACATGGGAAGTACAGCAATTCACTTCATTATTTTTTTTTAATTAAGGAAGAGTTATTTCTAGACAAAGTAGTTACAATCACTGTCTCAAACCTGTAAGTTCTGGTCCCCAAAACTTGTAGCTTTCCAGCAGCTACAAGCCCTCCTAGACAAAAGCAAATGGTTCAGAGACAGACACCCAGGACTTTGGGACTATTTGGGGTTCAGTTTTTGCTGTATAATTTCCCAGTATTTGAGAGCATCATGGAGTAGTTTCTTTTAAATATATTTATGAACTTGGAGTGATTACTTTTCTGTTTATATTTTCAATTATTAATTTCCAGCTTTTTGCAAATAAGCCAAAGAAAGTGAAATCAATTTAAGAAACCAAAACAACCCGAAACCAGCAGGCTTTACTGCTGCATAATAAACAGAAAACATTCTAGTGAAGCAGCAATCACAAATTATCTTGACCAGAAAAAATAATTACCAAGTCCCTCAAAATTTGATCTCAGAGGCTCCCCAAACACAGAAGATGCCATGGTACAGGTCCTTTGGTAATAAAGCCAAGATAATCACACTGCTCTTAACATACCTGACAGGTGCCTTCTCATCACCAATGATCTTACTGGGACAGTCCATGCAGAACCAGTGGCCCAGCCCTGGAATGCTGAGGGACAACTTCCTTCAAATTGTCCAAAAAGACTGAAGCACTTGTGTGTCATTTTCAGACACACCTCTTATGAAAGACAAGATATTTTTAACATGCTTTACAGGACATCATTGGAGAGATTACCAGTGCAAATGCCATTTAGGACTAGTCCTGAATTTATCTAGTCTCTTACCATCATCTTCCACTGTACTGACAGGCCCACTGGAATCACAGCCTAATTCCAGCTAAAAACCTGAAAGCTGGCCATTGCTGAAATATTATGGGGAAAGCAGTTACCTCAAACACCCTCCCTACAGCTGTTTTATACCATTTTTATTAACTCAGTAAATAAAAAAGTCATGGAAGTATCACCAAGATTTTATTGCCCTGCGAAGAACTATGTAGAAGTGCAGAAATACATAAATAAGACTTTCTAGAGTAAGACATGAGTTTAAGTGCTTGCTTAAGTGGTGTGAGTGCCTGGCCCAGGGTTATTTTCAGAAAATAAAATCTCTGTATTATGTGAGGTAGTTACAGGTCAGTGCTTGCTGGCTCTGCCATTCCCAGGCACAGTGGTCCCTCACATCCTGGGCTGTGGCAGACACTGCATGCTCCTGAGCAGGAGCAGATGGGATTGTCACCCAGCAGCTGGACATGAGCAACAGCCCCTCTGCAGTCACTTGTGCCCACAGGCAACTCTCACTGCTCCTCAGGGGTGGGAGGCTGAGAGGCCCCACTGCTTTTTGCTTTGGACACAGGATTTTCCCTTTTGCAGACAAGTTCAGTCAGAGTCCCAACAGGGCCTCTGGTGGCTGTTTGCAGAGAAAAAATGAGAAGAAAAATCAGCTTCATACCTTTGAGTGAAACATGAGGGAAAAATTGTTCTTTACACTTCACAGCCTTCATGTTTAGTGAAAACAAGAAATGAAATGAGTTCATGAAAGACTAATTGCCCAGTTTGTTTTATGCATGAGCCCCAGCATTCCTAGCACATGCAGTTACAGCTTGTTTTCAAAGAGTCCAATTACTTCATTAAAACATCATCTTCACACTTCCAGAGCTGCTTTAACAAGTCTTCTCTTCTTCATCCTTCTGGCCTATTATTTTACCATTTTTTGGTTTAAGAGCAAAGGAAAAAAGAGCCAAATGGCAATATCTATAATTTACTAACAGCTATTAAAACCTGAGAATTACAATCTATCCTTTCTCTGCCACAAAGTAAAAGAACACTGCAGGACTTTAAACACCTTGGTGCAAGACCCATGGCATCTCAGGCAGCCAGGAAGAACCTGTGTGGCAGGATGCTACTGCAGGTACAAGGATAACAAGTGGTCTGAAACAAGCCTGTGCATGGAAACTTGAAGGGAATGATCAGGAAGCAATAAAGATGAAAGCTCCTTTAGTTGTCTTAATATTTCACCATGTGTAAGATATCTACAGGGGCCACAGAATAAGTTTTTATACACAGCAGAAACTGAAAGCTGAGTGATGGGGTGGGGTAAAGGGTGAAAGAGAAGGAAAAAGAGATAAATCCCCCCTCCTCAAAGAAGTCAAAAGGATGCCTAGAGAGATGATTTCTTCCAGACAAGCAACAAAGCATAATGCAGTGAAATGCTGTCATTAGAAAACAGAGTTCACAGTAAGCTTTTGACTGCAGTACAAACCTTGGTTACAAATGAAGATGTTTGAGCCATCACAATCCCTCTGACGAAGCAGAAAGCAGGAGCCTCCATGCCTGCCTGTGCAGGAACGGAGTGCTGCAGTCTTGGCTCTGGCAGAGATGCTATCGGGGGTTGCCACGGAAACCAGTGGATGCAGCTCCAGCAGCTTTGACTTTGCATGAACTGAGAGTTCAGCGAGGCACTGAGAGCAGGTTCCTCCAGCTCCAGGCAGGACTGTGATGTGTTTGAGGCTTTTGAGGCTTTCCTACAGTCAATCTCCTGCTCCCACAAGCCCACCTTTCCCATCTCTCCACCCGAGTACAAGCACAACCACAGCCTGTTTCCCTCCTCCTTCCTTTGAGCTCAGAAAATGCACACAAAGGTCACTCCTCACCCATCACTTCCATCCAGGTTCCTTCTCACAGGGATGCTGTGTGACAGCTTTTCAGTCTGTTTGAATGTTCTGGACAGGGGTATTCCCTGAAAGCAGAGGTATTTTACTGAAGTTTCTTTCACTGTAGAGGAAGCCTTGATATCCACCTGCTTGTACAAACCCAGAGAGAGCTGGAAATGCTGTACAATTTGTACAGACCTAGAAAGGATCACTCCAGAGTTTACTGTAATTATTTTTTTTCCCCCTGGAAAGAGCCGTGATTCAGAAGGGAACTGCCATACAGGAGAGTCCAGCACCACGTGAATTATTGCCGCCTTTGCCAACACTGTTCTTACCTTATTATCCTCTTCACTCCCATTGTAATATCCCCAACAGGAAAACTGCTGTGGAACATATTGTATTCTGGAGAAATCCCCTTTTTGATTAAAAAGTCCCTTTAGGGTAAACTTCTACTGTTCACTTTTTCATACACACCTGAAGGCAGCATTATTTGCCCATAAACATTATGCATGTTAATTCAAATGCAATCTTACATTTGTGCGCAGTAAAGTTTCCCCATTGTTGCACCACTGAAGCCAAGATCTCAACATCATAGAGTTGCAATATGTTTTCTGTTCAGTGAAATGGCGTCCCAAAGCCATGCAGCATTAAGTTCTCTGGAAATGCAAATTAATTCTCATAAAACCTTTAACAGCTGTATTTCATACAGGGGGCAGAACAAAGCAGCACTGGGCATTTATGCTTCCCAAGGATAACTGTGCACGGAGATCCAAGGAGCACTGTTTTCACTTCGTATTTTGTAGCAGATTTGTATCCCCCACAGGAAAGATTATTCAGATGTGACACAGGCAGATCAAACATGCCTGATGTGTGAAGTGGCCATTGACACAAGATATTTTGGGAAGGGAAATTTTCAGCTGGTGGCAAGAGATAGCACAAGGCAACGCTAAGTGACAGGCTGGTGTTCCAGATCTGATTTTCCACCCCCTCACTGTATGGGTGACTTCCATTTCCAAATTTAAACTAATTTCATTTGTATTACTTGCCATGTGAGAAAGAGTTCAGGCCAGTTTGTTTGACAAGATGGCAGCTGTCACTCCATGTAAACAGACCCCAAAATGAAAGAGCAATCCAGCACATGGAAGTAGAAAGTCCTGACACTTTAATTATCTGAAGAGATTACAAGATGAAAGTCTTCCTTGAGGCAAATGTATATTAGTATTGATATAGTCATTGTGCTTTTCAGTAAGAGAAATAGGAGTCTGTATTTACATAAGAAACTATAGTGTCTGAGATCTTTAAATATCATATTTATGGAAATGATTCTGAATTACAGCATTTACAAAATAAAAACAAGCTTAAATAAATATTCAGTGCATTAAATAAGATTTTTTTTCCACAGAAGCAACTTTTTGTGCATATTTATTTCACAATTGAAGTTTGTTGCAATATTTTTAATCCTATAAAAGAGGCATTAAATTTCTTGTGTTTTTCTGGTTTTTTTTTCCTAAAAATAAAACTGCAATAATCATTGCAATGTGAAGCCTGAGATTTAAGCCTGAATAAGTATCATTGCTTGCACCACATCACCCATCTTCCACCAATCACCCAACCCCATGCCTTTCCAAACTCTGGTGAATGCAGACACTCCAACCCAAGAATTTAATGAGAAAGATTTCAGGGAAGTAATAATAATAAAAAATATAAATAAGTGAGGATAACACATCAGAGCTGACATTGTCTACAAACAGCATCATAAGGCTTGTGCATTACACATAAACTAAGTGAAGCTGTTTCATCTGAATAAAAATGAGAGTAGTGCCAAACTTCAGCACCCTTATATGGCTCATTAACACTGAACAGTAAACAATTGAGCAAAGGGAATGTTCCCAAAAAATAAATAAAATTTAAAAAAAAAATTAACACTGGCCAGTTTTGCCTTATCATTTTGAGTGACGACCTTTCTCGAGCGTGATACCGCAAACAACTTCCTCATCCATTTTTGTATTTATCACTTTGAAACACAGTGTGTAACACCACGAGTCAGGAAAGGGGGCACAGCAAAGAGCTCTTGATCTCGTTTCCTCTGTAACCACAGCACACACTGTCATGCTTTTCATGTGGCCAACTCAAAGCAGGTCCAAATTCCTTTGAAACCTCAGTACTCAGGGAGCTCTTACTGCAAATAGTTCGTGCAAGATCATAGCATGAATCCGTGTGAGTCTTATTTCTTTCCTCTCTGAGTGGAGATAAGAATTATTCCCTGGTGTTTCAAATAAACACAAATGTCTTCTGAGTTGTTAGTATGAGTGAAGTACCAGTATGCACTATTTTACATGGTTACTCTGCCAAATGTGGACAACAAGTACCCTTCTCTGGCTGACCATTCTGTAAGACCTTCTGGATATCTCATTACATATTTGCCTTTTAAAAAAACCCAGTATTATGGGAGAAATAATTTGTCTTGTCTACTAAATTTTGCTGCCAAACTGTTAAAAATATGTACTTTAATATGAAATAATTTATTTGGTAACTTCTTCTAAAGTTTGTTAAGTTTTAAATGCTGATATAGAAACCAAACCTCTGTGTCAGACTTTTATTAACAAAATTTAGCATAAATTATTCAGATTATAAATATTTCCAAAACTCCAAACTATGGAACTCGAAGTTGTAAAAATTTTTAGAAGACAACTTGGAGTTATTGCTCTGCTCGGTAAATGAAAGGCGACAGAAATATACTGTTTTAGGGCTTCAGTGCTTCCTATGGGATTCACTGAAAATTTTGCCTTTGTAAATACTGAATACAGATTCGAAATATATTTGCTTTTATTAATCCTAGCATAGGTAGCAAAAATCTAGAAATGGGGAAGTTAAATGGCAGCAGGTGGGAGAGTGCTGATGCCCATAGCCATGCTGGGACTGCAGTGGGCACAGGAGTGTCTGAGCTTTGGGACTGATCCGCTGGGGATGGACTAATTAACTGGCTACTCTGTTCCTAGCATGTAAGATAAGCAGCAATGCCTGTTCAATTCTCTGAGCCCTATTTCCTTCCACACAGTGCATTTGTTCTGCATATGGCATCGTAACATTAATGTCATAAATTTATGGAAGACTGTACTGTAGCCTTAAAGCTACAGACGCTTCGTAGTTCCCTTTAGCAGCTTAGTAAAATGCAATAAAAACTGTCTGTACAAAATTTATAATAATGGATGTCAAAGCCTACGTGCCCTCACTGGGCCTCTCTTTCAAGTTAATTCTTGGCTTAGGTCAAAGATACCAGTCCATGTAAGACTCCAGAAGACACACCAGTAGTTTAATATGTCAGATACCAGCTCTGTCACTATAGAAGGGAGTGACATGGAACATGTAACAGTGAGTGCAAACACGGACAGGCTTCATCTGGCCATAACGAGGTAATGGAGCGGAGTGGGAGGAACAGCGGGAACAGAAGATCTGAAAAATAAGAGGGAAATTTCTCTTCAGTTTCTCTGAAGAACAGGATGGGGTAAAATTGATTTCAAGGGAGGGGAGAGAAGATTGTATGAGCTGGCACCAGCATCGTCCTCAGCACAGCAAGTGAAGGGCCCCAGCAGGCAGGGGTTTATCTGGCTGGGCCCAGTCCCTCTGGTGAGGGTGCCCAGCACTGACAGGAGCCAAGGCTGGCCTGTCCACCTCTGCAAGTCACAGGGGAAGGCAGCTCCATCAGATGTGCAAAGAAGCATCTCCCCCTTGGTTTTGAAAATAGACTAGGGGAATATTTGTGACTATCTCCAAATTTCATATTCCTGCAAGTCCACTACATGGTTAATGAAAGCAGCTTCTCTACCCTCTTCCTTTCTGAATTGTACACCAGCCAGCAAGTGAAATGGGATTGCAGATTTCTGGCTTCCTGTGGTACATGACTGCTTTTTTTCTCCCTCACTCCCTTTTCCACCCCCACAAACTTGCAAACCAGCAGCCCTACACATCAGAGTGATCCTGCAAAGGTTTGGAAAGAAAGCAAAGGGACACATTGTCCCTGCAGCTGAGCTGTGTGTGCATCACCCCAGCACTGCAGGCTGCCCTGCCTCATTGGAGCTTACAGCAGCAGTCCAGAGTGACTGTGTGCTGGGGTGGGCAGTGTTCTAGGATCTCAGCAGGGAATTCTGCCTTTAGCTTTATACAGCTTATTGCTGTATAAAAGTCAAACCCCTCCCCAACCCTTTGTAAACATAAGCTGAGAGCTGGCAGCCTAGGCACACAAAAGCACCTGTGAACTGAGAACCCTGGCTGAGCACACACATTTTGCTGTACAGCTGGGTTCTGTGGTACATATGAATTTGCTGCTCTCGTTGGTGGATTGTTCCTCACATGTCTGAGTCATTACCTTGCCACAGCTCCGACAGTGGTGCTTCCTGCGAATGACTGTGAAAGGAGCCTTGCATGCAGTGCAGTAGCTGCAGACTTCATCTGGAACCCAGTCAGGAGGATCTGTCAGAAACACAGCAACAAAAGGAAACAAAACCAAATACATGATTATCACATCCTCAAGGAAGTAGGGAGAATAAAATATAACAGCAGCTGCTTTCATCTGCATTTCTCCAGGTGCTTTGCAAACAGCAGCTGAGTGAGTTCAGGATGCCCAGGAGGGCTCAACTCCCCTCTTCTCTGATAGGCAGCCACCTTTAGGCAGAGCACATCAGGCATTAAAGTGGCCCATGACAGCTTTGGATTTGAAATAAAATCTATCTCAGTCAAATGAAAGTGGCAGGGAAAAGGAGAAAAACAAAATAAAGTAAGAAGACAAGAGATTATTAAAGCAGAGCTGGACCACAGGTGCTTTTGTCAGTGCCATCCACCATCAAAACAAGCTTAGAGCTGAGATCATTCCCAGCCTCTTCAGCCTTTCCTCCAGAAAGGCCAACTGCTTTCCTGCAATTAGGCAAGCAACTATACAGGTAATAAACCCAAATCCTGATTACCATCTGCTAAATTATTAGGACTCTTACTGGAAGTCACCAGTAACTACAGCAAAACCACAAAATCAACTGTACAAGGCTTAGCAGAGAAAGAACTTGCCCATTATCACAAACAGCATGTTTCAGTTGTTTATGCCTCCTGTGAGCTCTCCAACCTCCCATAAAAGACAAGCAGGGAAATGATTTGGTTTTGGCAAGGCAGAAGGTACCAGGCTCCCTTCTGTCGAGCTGTTTCTGCTCACGACAGGCTGACATGACCCCAAAGAGTCTGGAGTTACAAGTGTAGAAATGATGAAACTTACGATTTCTACAAGTGTAGAAAAGATGAAGCAAGTGTAGAAATAATGATGCTTAATTAAGTTGGTAAAAATCTGATGAGTGCAAAACAAGTCTTGTCCAGAAGGAATCTATGGACATGGTGAACATGAACTGTTGGGTGTATTTATCCAAGTTCCCTGTATGCAGCTTCTTTCTGAGTATTATGTACAGTTTGCAAGCCATGCAATTGCTGATTTATAAACCTGACAAGCAGGATCCCTGCCTCAAGAAGCATACTATCAAACAACAAAATATATGGTGCAGTTAATGCAGAGGTTTAGAGGGCTGTAGCTACAGGCAGAAAGATAATTAGAGGAAAAATCCACTGTTTTGTTCCAACATAACTATGACCAGTTTTCATGTGTTTGTCACATTGCAACATTTGTCAAATTAAACATACAAAGGATAGAGCATTCAATGTAAGAAACTGCTCATAAAGCAGATTAATAAAAACAAAGAGAACTTAGAATTTAACTCAGCTTTTATAGGCTTCTCTAAACTATTTTAGAGGTTGAACTAGCTTAAGGAAGCTATCCTTCACTTAATGAGCACATCAGTCTGATAAAGGTTACACCTACAGGGCCAGTAACCAAACCCAGAAGTTGATGTGCAGAGAAATGACCGATGTGGTAGAAAAAAAAGGAGATTGCACACAGAAGCCTTCAGTTTGTCCCTGAGAACAGTTCACCAGAAAATGTTCTGTGGGGACACAAGGCTACAAATTGCTGGTTCTCCCTTCAGCAGCAGGGAGATGCAGGACTGCCAGCTTAAGTCAAGCATTAATAACACTGGAGCCAAGAGATTTTTCCAGTTCTTTTCCTTTTCTGCAATCTCTCTAGACACTACGTGTAACTTGCCTAGTGAATTTTACTCCTAATATCAGTTTATAATACAGATTTTAAAAATTTTGTCACTTTCTGTGATCTGAAACCATGGCAAGCCTGACGGAGCATCCCCATATTCTCCATCCAGGAGGCCCCTTGGGTTATCACATATATCCAAAACAAAAACCAGAAATGTGAACCAATAACAATGTTCTTGTATAAAACTTGTCTCTACATAGATTATGTTTTCAGGGATTTAACTATCCATTAATTCTCACTCATTTTGAAGACAGCAAAATTGAGGAAGTTATTCAATCTCTCTGCCACCAGGTCTCCCTCTGCAGATCTGGTGAAAGCAGGCTTGGTAAGATGCTCAATTTGATATTGATGTTTTATCAACTGCATTGCAGTGTGGGCTACCAGGTTCAAATAGTTACTGATTTTAATATTCACAGAAAAGCCAGAAAAGCACAGGCCCTTTCTGTACCCCCTGCAGCATCCCAGATGTGCCACTTCTGCAGCAGCTGGAGCCATCATCACTCCTTCCTTCAGATCACAGGTAAGCCACACACATTGTAAACCAACACAATCCCATCACAAAGACTCCAGAACTCATTAACAGAAAGCACCTTTCTTACCAGTTGTCTAATTTTTGGTTTGGGTTTCTTTGAGGGGCTTTTTTTGTTTGCTTTTTTCAGGGGGGAGGGATCCCACCTCCCTATATTTTTCTGTTGTTGCCCTTGAAGTGCAATGCTAAAAACTTATTTTTTAATTGATCTTCCATGGATTTGCCTCCATGCTAAACAGAAAGAATAACTGCAATAAAAACCCCAAAAACCAAAACCATCCCCAAACAAAAACTAAGCAAACAAAACCAAAAAACCCACCCAGCAAATTTTGATAATGATCTTAAACTAATAATCATCATATAATCCATAACTCACAGTTACAGAATCACTTGACTGACAGATGAATTAATCTTAAAACTTTGTTTTTGTAAAAAATAATTCACAACTCATTGGCAACACACAGAAACAGTACAACCCTCTCCACAAAACACTCTCCCACAGCAGAGGGACTCTCTCTGCCTCCACATTGGTGTCACTTCAGCTGATTCACTAAATTAATGTGTCAGTAGGGTGGCTAAAGGGCACATTTTCCCCCAGACACTGGCTCATCAGCAGGGGTGCACAGCCAGTCCTGTGCTCCACTGCCTCAGGGGGTTTAGTGCCCTCCCAGATCTGCAGCACTGCAGCACACCCCCAAATAGTAACACTTGGTTATGTAACAGCTTTTAACATTCAAAATGCTGTACAAATGTAATTGCTTTAATCCTCATCACCCAGCTACAGTCAGTGTGTGGGGAGAAATCAGGAGAGGGATGTCTTGAACAAAATCATAGTGGTGTGGCACTAAAGTAACATTTGAAATAGGGACTTAGGCCCACTACCCCAATGCCTTTCCTTCCAGCCGACTGAAAATGGCCTTAGACCCACTACAAACACAGAGTTGTGAGATTATACATTTAGAAATAAAATGCAGTCCTGGACTGGAGCCAAAATGCTCACCCTGGCAGGAAGGATGAAGTCCTGATGATTTTGTCTCTCCGAGCCCATAGAAGCCCTGGTGGCCACAGGATCCCACCCCTCAGTTTCCTTCCCCAGCCTCATCTCGCCCAGCCTCAGGAGCAGCCTCTGACTTGCACACGACTGAGTCACCGGCTGTTTATAGAACAGGCTTTTGAAACACTCTCTGAGGAGCCCTCTCAGGAGGGGATAAAGCTTCAATGCGAGGAGCGGAGAGCGCGTTACACAAATTAAACCCCGAGCATGAGCCTGAAGATGTGCTGGAAGCAGGGCAGCAGCTCCTCATCCACAGGCTTTTCATGTTATAGTCCTTCTCCAGGCTACGCCGCTCCATTAGCTCTGTGTGCTGCAGCAAATAGCAACATCCAGTCTCCAAAGCATTATCTGCCTGTGCCTCGGGGATTTGGACAAGGAAGGGAGGGAAAACCTTGTTCCTGGGCTAATTGGCCCAGTGCTTTATCATGCAGTGAGAGTTTGGAGAAGTCTGCTGGGAAAGGGATGAAGTCCACAGCACAAACATCAAAGAGGAGGAGGAAGGGAAGGAAGGGATTAATGAGACAGACTACAGATACAAATTCTAGACGAAAACATTAAAAGTATGCACAGAAAAAAAGGCAGAGAAATGAAGAGAAACAAGTATTTAAATGAGTAAGAAGCTTAGAGAAAGGAAAAGGCACAAGATAAAATGAAATAGTGTTAAGACTGAAAAAGGCTCTTAACTATTCAAACATCTTGCATTACAATTTCTCATAAATCATGGAATGTTACAGTCTTTTTATTTATTCTTTTATCATTCACCTTTACATGTCTATGCTATCTCATTAGCAAAAAACATTTTCAGCTCCTGAAGTTAAAAGTCAGATAAATCCAAGATGCTGGAGCTTTAAGAAAACCATAATCATGGCCAAAAAAAAAAAAAAAAAATTGCAGACACTGTAAACTGTCAAAAAGAACACATTAATTAATTTGGCTTAAATATGTGCATTAGACCTAACCTCAGAAAATTAGATCTAATTTCAGAAAACCAAGATCATCTCTGTCACAGAACACAAGAGGAAGAGAATACGAACCTGAATCCATCACCTGTGATGGTTGAAATATTAGCCCAGAAAGCTGAAGTTTTTTCTGTGGTGCTGAAACACAAGAGACTGATGTGGAGAGAGAGAAGCAACCCCAGAAGTTGTTGGAGCTGTCAAAAGGCCTAGGCTAGCAAATCTATACTCTGGTAGGAAACAGATCAGAAACATGCACACCACGACTCCCTTTTGAAGAGCAGCTGCTAAACCCCAACTTGTGATGGTGTTTGTGTTACAGCCAGACAATTCAGAGAAAAGACCCCTTTCTGCATCTTTTGTTTTTATCAAGTATTCCCAACACAGAGCTCCAACTGAAAGTTCCTCCTGCATTGTTGTGTGTTGGATTTCAGAACACATCATGCAAAATAACCCTGATTATACTTCTACCAAACTAACCTGCAGAGGGCTGCTCCAACAGCAGCCTGTGGAACTGACACCGCTGCAGCCGTCACAGTGCATTACCCTCACAGCTGAAAAAAGGGTCACATGCACTTGCTGGAGCTCTTCTGATAAAAGCAGGATTGTAAATTCTCACAGTTTTAAGCACAGAATGTATAAAACTAAGGTGACCTGACTTTACTCCTCACTTCAACTGCCACAGGAAAATGAACCTTTTTTGTCCCTCATCACACCTGATTTTTCAACATGTCATTCTGGGCAATCTCTGACTTTGATGTAAGATTTCTAAGAGGCAATTGTACCAAAGTAATCTTTGTCTTTGCTCAGCAGATTCAGTGCTGATTACAGCCAGCTTGATTTTTTTTTAAAAAAAATAAATTTTATGCTTAATATAATTTGATGAAAATTTTGGGAGTAAGGGAGAAAAGAGGTACAGACTTGTTACCTTCAGCTCTGGTCAAATAGCTTTCTTAGGATGGAATTTCTGTGCAAATCTAGAAAGCTTTCACCAAGACACAGAGCTTTGCAAACTTGGGCTCAAGCCTCTGCTCTGCCTGATTCAGCATCACCTTGAATGAGATTGTTCTGTGTCCATTCGGTCCAGGTACATGATCAGCAACTGGTTCTTCAGGCAAAATAATTATTTATATAAAATGGAACAACTCTCATAGAAAACACTGGTTTCCATTGAGATATGGGTCAAATCTTTACTTTAAATCAGATGGAGCAGAGACTTGGATCTTCCATATAACCATTAGTAGGAATATTCTCTGTAAGACCTACCAATCATTATAAAACAGAAAGAATTTGATAATGTAGATCTACATAAAATATACCAGAACAGTCAAAACATGTATTTATTAGACAAAAAGTTTCAAACCTAATCAAAATCCCAGTTAAGATGTTACAGAGTTGAATAAGCCTGTTCTTTACAGTATTTAGGGGATGTTTTCCCTTAAGTACTGTGAGGAAGTCTCAGCAAGTTCCACATAGTGCCAACAAGAGCAATAGTCTTTGAGAAGGGAAAAGGCTCTGAGCCAATTCTTAAAACGTAAGTCAGATTGAATTATTGCACTACAACCTAAAACCCGTAAGAATCCTGTAATTCTACACTGCAAGATTAAATACGTTCAGTTGATTATAAAACATTGCCTCCATATGGAAACTTGATGCTAGATTCCTCTCACACAGTGTAAGCAGAGCTGCTGAAAAAGGACAAAGTGGAAAGTTATGTGGACAGAAGATGTTTGGCCACTGAACTGTGCAACAGTTTAACTTCTTTCATTTACAAGGTGTTGCTGGTCATCATTCTAAACAACAGAGTAACCACAGACAGGCACATGGAGGACAAAAGTAAAAAGGAAGCATTTCAGCTGGGGCTGACAGATATTTCAAGAGCCATGGTGATTATATTCTGCACATACAGGAGCATGGGTGGGTTTTTCTGACCCAGTGACTTCTCACTGCAACAAGAACAAGAGCTTGAGCCTTGGGACTATGAACTTCTGAGTTGTGCTTGTACTGCTGGTTAGAGAGCAGTCAGGGCCAGGATGGCAAGGGAGAAATTGTGTGTTCTGTCAAGCAAACAGATGCTAACACTACTTGGCACAAACAGGTATTTGTACTGGCAGCCACAGCAAATCCATTATGTCTGCAGCTTTAGGTAGGTGGTAGCAAGCAAGGCAGTTCTGTACAGATGCTAGAGGGATAAGGAATGAAAATGCACGTACGGCTGCAGAGAGAGCCGAGATGCTACAGCAAATATTTTCATGGAGCACCAACAGCTTCATAATTCTTGCTGGTTTTCCTTGAGGAAAAGCTTCAGATTTCTAGGTATCTCATGCTTATTCCAGGACAAGAAGTGTAACTCACTTTCTTAGCCTGCCTTTAACTTCATTAAAGGGATAATTAAAAATATTCGCATTTCCCTCAGTTCTAACAGATCAATCCTCCTGATAATAAGTTATCCCAAAATACATACACAGTAAAACTCAGATTTGCCTAAGTTCAGTACTAAAATCATCAGACTCACAAGGATAAATATAATGCTCCCAAATATGGTGAGCAGGTTTGCACTTATGCTTGATCCCATAAACAAACTGATAAATGAAAACATAAAAAGGCAGTAATTTTGATGCCAAAAAAGTTAAGAAGTTACCCTCTCCATGTGTACACCTATGTATTTACATGGGAATCTGCTGGCAAACACAAAGCAAGTTTTCGATTACGGCTAGAAATATGATGGTAGATGCATAAATGGCAAAAAGACAGCAAACTTCTACTTCCCCAGTGTTTGGTCTTTCTAAAGCTGCACTGCATCAGAGATCAAGAGAGAGCTATGTCATTTTTAATATGCAGTATTAGGATGCATTTACACTGTGTTAAATAAAAGCAATTTTCTTACATTTTCAAACACAGAGGTTTCCTTTATGTTGTGTGTGACCCATGCTGCCCACTCTCAGCCAGCTCCCATCCAACAATGGTTTGTCCAAGCTGGAGCTCAGGAACTTCCCAACAAGGTTCTTCCTGTGCTGGTTTGCAGCTCACCAGGGCACAGGGAGAAAGGCAGCACCATGGAAGGTCCCAGCACACAGGCCCCATCTGCTGTTACTGCAATTCAGAGCAAGCACCACTGGCAGCCAAGAGCCCAACCTTTTTGCCCAACTGCAGCCTGCCACTACAATTTGCTTTGAGTTTATGCACAGAACTTTGTACCCCACTGGCCACCACCTCCATCATACAACCAGGACAAGAAATTTCACTATACTTAAAAATTACTTATTGAATATTGTATAGATTAATATTCTACCACAGGCAAATAAAATTTGTTTTACATTCTCTTCCTATAAATACATATATATTTTTAATACTCCATTAAGTATAAATGTATATACTTCCTTGACAATAATCTTACACCATTAGGACAATAAAGATTAACATACAGACCATAGGCTCATGCTTTTGTTTTGGAATGCAAATTAATCTGTAGTTTATTGTATTTCAACCTTCAGAGGGTCACAGGATTTAACTCTTAAACCCTTGCCAATGTCAGTTGGCTCATAATAAACATTCATATTTGTTTTATGGCCCAGACCAGCTGGTGGGTTTTATATACAATAAGAATGAGAAATCTGACAAAAACAAGTGATTCATCTTCATAATGTGAGTAGAGGCTGAAACCTTCAGTACAATCTTAAGGTCATTTATTTGTTCAGGCTGCTGGGCTTGCTTTCCATTTTGGGGGGTTTAATACTATTGATTGAATACAATCTAAAACATTTGCTACATTCAGTTAGAGGGATTTATTTGATAATAGGGAAGAGCTTTCCTGGCAGGTAGTTGGCTGGTCCTTCTCAATTTGATACATACTCTACCACAATGGCAGAAGTGTAAAGCTACTGATGTGCTCCTTTGCTTTAAATTATTTTCATTTTCAGCTGAAATAACTGAGTGACCTGAGGTATAGAATTGACGTACAAAAAAGGAATTAATTAACTTTGATGCAATGCTCTCAGTCTTTGTGTTGAATCCATTTACAGTGATAACTGTGGTGCATTCCTGTACTCCTGTTGATGGCCCATGGCCCAGATTTGGCCTGAAGGACAAACACACCAGGCTCACTACAAGAAATAGGGAACAATGTTCAAGCACCAAAAGTTGCCTTGTCTACCAGACATCTTCCACCTGAACTCAAACATCACCCGAAGTCAGGGGCTGTTCCTGCCACACTGGCCAGCAAAAACAAGATACATGGGGAGGTGCTGTAAGGGAGAAAGGGCACATGGCTGCTGAGGTTAAAATCTTGGTGGAAGTTTATGCCTCATGCTAGATGCCGTAGGGGTGGCAAAACCATGTATCAATTTAGCTATCCCTGCATATCTCAGCAGAAAAAATCTGCACAGTGTTGCCAGCAATGACAACTTGTGACCTGAAGGGACAGGGGGTTGGCATGTATTGGAGATGAGGAGTGTTTCTAAAGTTCCCATAAATTCAGTAAAATTGGCCACCTTCAGATGTTCCTTTTAGCAGACTTTCTATGACTTCTTGTGTTTTGGAAGGTGGAGCTCATCTCCACACTCCTCAGTATCCTCTGTCTCTTTGGGATACATAAAATTCCTTCCATCAGGAATGAAGCCAAGTAAGAGTAGACTACACTCTTCAGTTTACACAGTTGGAAGGGCTGCACTGTTTTGAACGAGTAGATATTTACAGCATAACCATTCACACATAATCCAAGGGAGGCTCCCACAGAAAGTCTGCAAGGAGACTGGTGCAGACATTCCCAGTGAGCCTGTGTGAGCACCAAAAGCAGAGAACCTGCAGGAGCACCTGCTAACTGGCTCAGTTTAGAGGATATGTTCACGTGGCACAACACTGGGCCAAGGCAGCCAAGCTCATCCTGGCATCCAAATCTACTTACTCAAAAGGGACCTGGTTATCCCCACAAAGATCTGCTTTCTACCATGCAGGCACATGTAAAACACCTGCTATTCTGGAATAAAGGTGCAGGCAGGGGGTCATTTTTGTTGAATTTATATGCATATGCTGTAAGTACTACTTATCTGGTTTTACCATTCACTTAGGGCAGGGACATAACTGATTCATGCTGCCTGGGTGCTGCAGAGCCTTTTGCACTTCCAAGGATTCCCCTGTACAGCAGTGACCACAACATCACCTAAGTACCTAGACCATTGTCTTCTTATTTCAGTAAATAACATCCCAACTCAATTCTCCAAACATGAAACATCCTCTGTGCCAATATCATCTGTCATGAAAGGCTCAAGAACCCTAAGAGCTGAGCAACATGCCAGGGAAGAGAAGTGACTTTGCTATGACAAAATGTACATCCACTGTGAGAGGGTTATGCAGCATCCTGCAGTTCAGAGTAAATGGCTTTCAACTTCTGTAAGTCAAATTCACTGACAGCATCAGCATCGATCCAGAACAAAAGACGATGAATTGAAGTGGTAGGGAAGGAATAATCTCACACTCGTTTACAATATAGCCTACACACAGTAAGGATTTTGCTTAAAGATTTGTTCCTTCTTGCACCTTCTGTGACATTCTGAATTACAGCACAATAGAAAAATCAATTAAAATGACTACTGAGTAGTTCTTTATCTGCCTCCAAATCATCTTCCTCCAGAAAAGATAATATTTCTACAGTGCATTATACATGAATTAGCCCTGCTGTTCTAAACAGATTAGATCCTTTAGCCTGCAGCTTCAAAAGAAGGGTAAGCAAGCAAACTATGGGTTTTATAAAAGCACAAAGTAAGTTATAAATATGTAGTATTACTCTAAAATCGAATCTTTAAGAGCTCTTTTTTTTCCCCCTGTGATTTCTGATCTTTATTACAAATGACATGAACCAATACTTCTTTTCTGTTGGTCACCACCCTCCACATACAAGCAGAAGCACACACTGCTTTATCACCCAGCTCTGTCATGCTGTATTCCAAACCTCTCACTGGAAGGACAGTAGTGTAAGTGGACAAATACATAACAATACATCAAAGTTTTCAAGCACAAGGAAATTACTGCACACTTGAGTTTCTGGGAAGCTCCGATACAGTTTCATAGCTGATGGTTGTCTTGTACTTCTCACTTGGCCACAGACATATTATTGCTCTGATAATTGGGCTCCTGGCGTGTTGAAACCACCACTTAGCCCTGAAGATCAAAGCTGATTGCTTTCTTGTTTGCTCCATCTCATATATCTCTTTTCTTATTCTTTGACTGCAAGTACTCTGATATTTTTTTAATCCATCTTTTATACTGAGTTTGCCAAAATAGGACTTCAGCCCATAACTATCTCTGAAGAAGCTCAGATTAATAGAAGAAAAACTACTCATGAGCTATCAGAATACTTGAACCTCAACCAAAACTTTAAGACTTACATGCTTCCTTCATTCTTACCATGTACTCAGTGAGACTGGAGCAACCTCAGCTAAAAACCTTACCTAAAACTACCCTTTCCTTTGAAATAATATGGTGAAGAATGTGAAAATACTAGCCGAAGTATCTTGATCAAAGACAAAAGTAAAGAAAATATGAAAGGTACTTCTTCTACCTAGGGATAAAGCAGCACATCCACACGCAGCAAATGATACAAAAACCCCCTTAAGATTTGGCTGAGCAGACCTTACTTAGGGCCTTGCATCTCACATAGCCCTCAGAAACTCATCAGATGTATCACACACTGTATTAAAGCCTTTACTATACTGACCCTTTTTGCACTGATACAGAGAAATTCACACTGCACACGACAATTTGCGGGTAAGAGTTTCATGAGGCTGCTTGGTTTACTTTCTGACTTTGTCTCTAAAGCAGCATGACAACATTTTATACTCACTTTCCAGAGCCAAACATTAAAAGACGTTTCATTTTAATGATCACTTTTTTATACATCAGTGTTATCTCATTTTAATTCTTAGAAAAAAGAAAATACCTTCAAAGTCCCCATCTCTGGCTTTTGCTGCAAGTTCTGAGGATGATATACTTTCTTGACATAAAGCACAGTCTTCCAGTGCTGCATTCCTTAAACCATGATTAACTGTAAAACAATTTAAAAAGTACTCATATTTTTTTCAATTTTCACTTAAAAGATTCGTGTTTGAACTTCTGGGATCAGAACACAGTAGCACCTTCTCAGACTTTTTGCTTTTTCTCTACCCTGACACAAACAGATGATTTACAAGCCTCCTATTCTTCTTCAGGATGATGATAACAGTAATGAAAGATGTTGTTGTTACAGGACATGCAGTCTTCTTACTTCTGCGAATTTAGCTGCATCTACATTTTATTTCCCAATTCTTAACTTGGATCCTTTAATACAAGTAGATTTTGAGAACAATGAGAGATTTCCAAGGTGAATCACACACATCAAAGAGAAGCTTCACCCCAAAAAACTCCTCCTTTTTTCGCTCATTTTGTTTATGCTTACTTTTGTCAATATAATCTTTTTTGATGAAGAATTCATCCATTAGAAATTACATCTATCCAAGTACTATTGATTAATATATATTTCCCAGTGATAATTCTCTACAGCTCCAGGCTTTTTATTACTCTTATTTGAAAGTTCAGGAGCTCTTGAGTTCTCTTTTTAGAAATTCTGTCTAACCCCATTTATTTATTTATTTTAAACAATAAAAACCCCAGTCTATTTTCAAATCATGACCAGCTGGCATCATAAAATTGTTGTGGAAGTTTCAACCAAAAGTAACAGAAGACTGTATTGCATGTTGTGCATCATCCCACTGCAGAATTTGGACTGGAGTTTAGGGGTTTTTTTCTGCTAACTTGATCCAACTTTTAACTAAGTTTTTCACATAAAAACCTCAATGCTTTCGAATGAAAATGGGAGAAAAAGTTTTCAATCCTGAGGAAAGGAAGTAGGAAAAAAAAAAAAAAGCACTCTGGTTACTTTCAGATGCTGATAGTTCTAATGATAACAAAGGACAAAGGTAATTGCAGCCTTGCTGGGATGACATGTTTATTCTTAGATAAGTTAGCAGACTTGCTACTTAGAAAATAAATAATAAAAATGATCACAGAGGAAAGAAATCTTTTGCCAGTTTATGATCTAGTTCTGGTTTCCTTACTTTAATTATCTAGATTCGGAATGTGGTATTCTTCTATCTTGAAGCCAAATTCTTCAATTTCTTCAAGACAGAACAGATTTCAGCATCTTACCGAGCATTTGCATCTTATAGTCTGTTCTTTGGTAACTTAAAATGTACCCAGTATGAAAACCCATGTGGGGAGAAAAAAATAAATCCACAAAGTCCAAACCCTGCATAAATTATGGGCTATAAACTATATGGGCTACAAACACTGTGCTGCTGTTAAATATAGAAATATGGAAACAGCAGATGAGCTCTGAAGACTTTAACTCTTTACTCTCAGTATTTGCCTTAAGTCAAACTCTTGTGTTCCTACACAGTGACTTCATCCTGTTTATAGTCTGTTTCCATGACTCCTTTTAAACTTAGGTGAAATCACTGTACAGTGAATCCTGTCAAAAAGATAATATATTAGGGGAATTCGTGTCAAATAGTTTATGGATCCCCACTGGGCTACCAGCAGAAATTCATTATAGAAAACAAATGTTTAGATCTTTTACCTTTCTTCTGCTTTTCCTTGTCTTCTGTTTCAGGTTTGGTTGCCATAACTTCAAACAAGGTCTTTAAGATACTTCTCAGATCACTAGCATAGTTTGTCTGCAGCTGGTCAGCAACACCTTAGAGTTTGAGAAAATGGGTAAATCATTTCTAGACTGTTACACCATTATTAAAAAAGTACTTAAATCTGCCTGTTGGTAGCAGTAATGGCCTCACTTATTTTTAGGGGATCACTTGCTCATGTTAAGAATAAAAACTGAACATTTGATTAAACTAATTCTCCGTAATGGCCAAGTTACATTCTGGTTTTTATGCCACCTGCAAACCAATGTCTTCCTTATCCTTTGGCAGGAAATACTGAGAGATTCATTTTGCATGAAAACAGAAATGCTAAGTCAAATTCCATTCCTGGAACACAACCAAGGTAAAATTGGTGAATGATACAAGTATAAATTCTTCATCACTGCAGGTCTAAGATGTTAGCATCTCTGATTTTGTAAGTTCCAAACATGTAACAGGTCCTTCTAAACCAGACTGCAACCTAGGCTCCAAAAACAGAGTATTGCTGAAACTTCATCTCTAGACCTTTCTACCACAACTTGATGTGCAAAAACCCCCCCAAAAATAAACCAAAAACTCCCACCAAAACCAGTTTAATAATTCAGTGATTCTCATACCTGAGATACAGACAAAAAGGCGGTGAATAAGATCATTACTGCCATGAAATCTAGATCTGATCTTCTCTCTTGTGGCAATTTTGGCAGCCTGCAAAGCGAGCTGGATTTCTTCCTGATCGATGTCATCAGATGAACAAGAACTTGTCATTAAACTGCTGTCAGAGAAAAAAGTAATGTAAAGGAAAGTAATGTAAATCTTCACTCAGTTGTTCAGGATGTTCAGCAAATCCTAAAGGATTTATGACTCAGGCAAGACTCTATAGTACCAGAACTAATTGCTGTAAATTCTTGTTGAAGTTAATCAGCACACAACCAATCACCACCACGTTTCATTTTCACTCCATGACAGCTGCAAAAAAACTTTAAGCAGAAAAATCACTTGTCTGTATTTCACTGCATTTTTCCTTAGCTTTTACAAAGTGCTGTGCCATTTTTCACATTAACTTCTTCTAAAAGCTCAGTCCTGAGACCATAATTCCACCAAAAATCCTGAAGGGCAATATCAACCTACAAATGTGAAGGTCAGTTCTGAAATCAACTTGGAAATTTACGAACATGAAAATTATTTGAGAAAAAAAAAAAAGGAAATTCTCAATTATATAACCTTAATATAGCTAGAACAGAATCTAAATATAACTTGACTGGAAAAAAATGGAAAGAGAAGCAATAAAATATGATTTACACAGTAGAGGTAGGTTAATTCCCTTATAAATGTAGCATTAGAAATTGCTGAAATGTCAAACTATTGTAAAGAATGGCTTATCAGCTCTAAAGAGATTTAAATGTGCCACCAAAAGTCTACTCAAACTTGAAATTTCCTGTTAAAAACCAGATGCCAGACATTCCCACACCTTCACCACCACCATCCCTACCATTTTTCTCTTACAGATAAGAAGTTTGAAACAACCTGAGACAGCAGGGAAGCCTTGGGGAGAATCAAATATCAGGAATTCAAATATCAGGAATTACCTTAAGTATTTGTAAATCAAGGCATTTAAAACAGGAAGTACTTAGGGGAGAAGTAGCACTTTGCCCCTAAAAACCTTTAAATGGGACTAGAGCATAGGCTGTAACTACACTGCAGTCCAAAGGATTCACTGTGCTGACCAAAGGAGACAGGAGTCTTCTGACTCCACAACATTCAAGTCAGAGGGAACACTATTATTGGAAAGGTATTAATATATACGAAATTATAAAAAACTAGACTATTTTAATTAAAATCATACATTTGCTGCCCAAAACTCCAGCACTCTTCACTTTACAGACAACTACCATGTTAAAAGAAGAATTACTAACTGCATGTATAAGTAGCATGTATAACAAAAAAGTAATTTCTAACACATTTTGAGTTCAATCTGCTTTTATCAGGTGAAGAAACATTCAACATCTTGCAGACCCCATCCTTATGTCAGTATGCATGAATAGTTATTTTGGGAGAAGACACAGAGGTAACAGTTATTTATAACAAAATTTTACAGGATACAGTTTTCAAATTCTACCTGTTGGCTCCACAGGTAATCCTTTGAAATATAAAAGAGAAATAATTATGCCACACAATTTTAAAAGCCCTAGGAAAAACAGACTGAAAATAAGTAAGTACTGGAGATTAGTTATTGATAGAAATTATCAATGGAAGATGTGTAGCATGAACTGGCCCCTCATTCTTTCAAACACAGAGTAAAGACTAGGCTTGCAGGAGATTCATTTTGTTCATGTTATCTATTGCTACTAACAGAGGGAAATTGTTGTAAAGAGATGTTATTGCTATGTTTACAGTTCCAGTAGCACCATGACTGACTGGGCTTATCAAAGACACTGAGAACGAAGTGAGAATTCTCTTTCAATTTTCCTTTGTGTTTCCATAGGGGATATAGCAGATATTTTAACAGCAAGCCAGTCAGCCTGGAAAGGCCTGTGCTCAAGACAATGAAAAGGTCATGTACAAATGAGGCTTATGAAGGGACTAACTGCAAGGCAGGGAGTGGCAGGAAGCAATTCCTGACTCACAAGGGTGTGCAGTAAGAGGATGAATGCCTGTTCACACAAACCCTCTCACATACAAGGACTTTGCCTTGCAACATGGCCAAATAGGCTCTAATTTCTGTTTTATGGAAGGATTTTCTTAGTGATGCACACATATGCACCACAAATTGCTCTCCAAGGCAAGCATGGACCTCCTGACAAAGCCAAATGCAGTCTGTGTAATTATATAACCCCAATACAAAGGTCTCTTCAAAACTCCCAGTACACAGAAACTTTAGTGCAGGGGAAAACAGGACCACTGAATCAAGGATGACTTTTCCCTCCAAATCACAGCTGAAGAAATATTTCAAAGGAAGGTGTTAAGTGGGCAGAGAGCTGTGAAGAGTGCTTTTCAAGAATATAAGCTACTTGGTCTTTTGCTGTTTTGCAGAAAGAAAGAAAAGCTCATTCCACAATTCTGACCAATTCTAATAATAATCTTTGCCTTTCTGAGCCTCCTCCAGCTGGGAGGAATACAGTTCTACCTACTTCATTCAGGGAATGTGGTTTGACCTACTTCCATTGCAGACTATTCTGTTAGATTTTGTGGTGTGTCATTAAGACTGGCTGGGATTGTTCTGTCCTCAAAATCCCCAGCACAGAGCAACTGTGAATTGCTCCAGCACTGTGGGATGGAAGGTCAGCATGTCTGCCCACTCACATTTATGACATAATTTCATATGTAAACATGACATACTGTAAACTACAGTATCCACATACAGGAGGTTCAGAAAAGAGGATATTTTGTATTTGGGATTGCTTTTGCTGCTCAAAGCAAAAAAAATGAATGCTCCAGAAAAATTTAAAACTGGACCTAAGAATTGCTACAGAGTTAGAAACAATTACTCTGCCTTTACCAACACAACCAAGTCTGACTTAGACAAAAATGTAACTTAATTCATTTAGACAAAAATGACTCTCAAAGAACAACTAACAACCATCTGTTCTTTACTTTAACGTATATCTAACTGTTAAAGAATGCAGCCAAAAATACAATATTGTAGAGACAGTCAGAAATACTGTAAGAACAGAAACACTGCAATTGTTTCAGGTAAACAGCAAAAGAGACAGCTTTTTTTATATAACAGAGTATCCCAAACAGCAATGACTACAATCATGCACATTGATTCTCATGATTTTATAAATGGTATTATAGAGAACAAACCTGAAATGTGATCTACACCATGCAGCTTACCTTATTTTTTTTTGCCCCATAAAGAATACCTTTCCTACTTGGCTTATCTAACATGGATAATTTGGATCAACATTCTCAGCCAATACCAGATGTTTAGGAAGCATTTCATTAATGTCAGACTACGCTTGGATCTGGAATGTTTCACAGCCAGTATCTGCAGAATCATGTCTCATTGCACAATACAAACAGCCATACTACTGCTTGACACAAGTCCTCATTTTCTCAACTATTTGCTTGAAAGGAACCCTGAATAACCCAATGAATTAAGTTACAAAGAGGTAACACCAAAATACACATGGAACTCCCCTTGTGAAACATTTATCATCTACACAATACTTATCATGCATTGGTTTTTCAGACTGTAAAAATATTGCAAAGCTAACATATCTGAAGGTGAATATAAAGAAATAAGATGTTATGTCAAAGGTTGATTCCAAACAGTAAATCTGCTTATACCTTATAAAGGAACAGATACCCTGTGGCTGATAAAATGAATTAGCTTTTTGTTTAGCTTGGCTGCTGCCACCATTTTAAAATTAAAGTTCATTTATTACATTAGAAGAGTCAAAAGATTATTTCAACATTTCAAGGTGTATCTCTAGAATGGTTGCCTGGTCTCAAGGCTTTACTGTGAAATTTAGCCAAATTTGTAAAAGCAAACAAAAGCCAATAATGTAATTATACATAATATAATCTCTCACCAAGATGCAATCTGGTTTATAGCTTTCGTGTTCCAAAGGACACTTCTGAGCCAGTTTAAGTAGCAGTACTCATATATAATGGAAAACAGGACTGTGGAACAAGAAGGTTATGACTGATATTTTCAGAAGTGGACAGACATTTTAGGTAACCATCTGTGATAATGTAGGCTTTGGGCTGTGTTTGTTGGTCATTGACACTCATCCAAAACCAGTGAAAGCAGCAAAGTCTAAAACCAAACAACCAAAGTCAACCAATTCAGCCTTGGTCCAAATTTAAATATTTTATGTTTGTGCTCAAAATATAGCAACAGCTGTAGAAATCTCTGTCCACTCACAGATGTCTCCTTTCAAATTCGTCTAGAAATGTTTGGTTCTTTAAACCTGAAATATGCTCTGCATGAATGCAGAATGTATGACATTCTCTGAAATAATTTCTCATTATTCACAAACCAACCCTCAGAGTATCTTAAAAATGCATTAAATATACAGCAGTGATAGACAAAAAGAATTTAAAAGCTCTATGTTTCAAATACAATGAATACAAAAAATCAACTGAATTATCATGTTTTCAAATTAATCAGAAAAAACTTTAAAAAAAACATGGTTTGGTTTTGTTTCTTTATCTTTCAAGATCTTAAATCAAAAGCAACAGAGGGTCACTTCTTGCAAAGAAGAAAGCCCAAATGACCCATTCTACTCCATACCACAGAATCTGAGAATAGTTAGGGTTGGAAGAGAGCTTCAAGATTACCCAGCTCCAACAGAAATATGTGATGCAATTATGTCACCAAATTTAAAAGGAAATTAAGATCACCATTTAAGTCTCTGATTTCAGGTCTTCAATGACAACTGATTTTCAGGAAAATATCTCAGAAGACTGTCAGTGGTACCTGTAAACAGACAGGGCTCAAGTTTCAGCCACACAAATTCATCCCAACTAAGTGTAAAAAGAAAACTCTGCAACAATATTACAAATGCTTACTAGAAAAGCATTAATACATAATCCAGTGACTAACCTTACCATTTATGTTATCCAAATACCTTTGACATCAGGGATTCCCATTCACTTCCTCTGGAAATCTCCAGCAAACTACACAAGCACGGGCAGAAGTAGAATGTAACTCTCTGCAATGAAACAGGTAATACCTTCCTGCTGTAGTGGGAATTTAAAGCTGGTCAATCCACTTGACAGTGAATTCAAAACCCATGCATTAAATGGTACCATTCTGATGCATTTTGAGACCAAGGTGCTCTCTAGGAATGTTTGGTAAGTGCTGTACAGTAGCAGGTGAGACCCTTGACAGTAGAGAAATGTGAAAACTTTGCAAAAAGTTTTCTGTGATTTCACACATTGCTAATGTTCTACGCAGAAGGACATTACAGTTATAAACCACGTTGGAAGTTTTTACAAAGGGTCAGCAGCCCAATTCTTAAATATAAATTAGTGTTCATTTAAAAATTGATGAGAGACTGTCTACAAATTATAAAGAAGTGCAGTTCTTTGGACTTTAATGATATAAATTCATTTGCACTAGTTGCCATAACAAATCTCTCATGTCCATTATTCAACACCACATGTATTGAATAAATAAAGATATATACATCTGTAGGTGTCTCATATATGTGAATTTCCCCATATACACAGGTACATTTAGAATACTCTAGTTCTTAAAATATTTCTCAAAACACATTACCACAAGCTCACCAATTCTCATTTTTTGCTCATACAGAGTTTAGCATCAAGACCACCTTATGCTCTGTGTACAATATGAATAATATACACTTTTTATTCAATCTACAATATTTAATTAGAATTTTTTCATCCTTATGGTAAATGAAAAAAAAACAAACCAAAATGTTTGCAGGCAAATCTATGTTACTGATTGCATACAATTTCTAAAACAACTTCAGCAAGTTGGTGCACTGCTCCCACTGACATTTGTGTAGGCTGTAACTGGAAATCTCACCACTAACCTGTCAGCCAAGCTATTACTCTTACTCTTCTACTTCAGAAGGCTGAAGTGAGCTCTGGGTACCAATTTGCTAAAAAGAACAAACAGCAACTCCAAAGGCCATGCACAGGTTCAAATAGTTCAGGGAATACAAAGGTTGCAAACATGAGGAATCACAAGAGGAAAATGATAGGAGTGTAGGTTAAGAGATATGTAATTCCCATATTAGTAAGAAAAAACCCCAAATCTACTTCTCATCCTGCTTTCTGCAATACCTCTAGTGTTTCTTTTTGGATACTCTCACAACAAACAATACACAGTAGGCTAAAACCTGCTGGTTTCTAACATGTGCTAGTTTTGATATGGTTGGAAGAGAAACTGTGAGAATCATGGCTTCTTAGAATTATGTTAAGTGAAGTGGGTGGCTACACACTCAATTTTAGAGTCACTTAAACCCAAGCCAGAACATTATATGCTATTATTTAGGTAAGAGTATATAGTTTTTTTAGCTTAGGACTGTTTTAAGGAATGACCCCAGAAGCTACATTTAAAGGAGACTTAAAAAAGCTTCAATGCAGAACTTTGTTTCTTGTCTTTCAAACCCTAGTATTTTATTAAGTCAAGAGGGTTTGAAAATATAACCCCTTAGCTATTTCCTCTCTCTTTTAAGAGAAACAGCTGAAGAGGATGAAAAAACCCCAGCAATCAACCCATCCACCCTTAAAGCACAGCAAGGCTTCAGAACTTTGTCTTGAGAAACAAATAATATAACTGCATGCAAATCCCTCTAGCTAGGAATCACCAAAAGAACTGGACTAGAGAACAGTATTATCCCATGTATGAACAATGTCCAGCTCCATTCACAAGACATAGATAGGTGCTAGATGCCCTATTTGCTGTCAACCTTCTGAATTCTTCAGTGGGGGAATTACTTTTCCTAAACTGCAAGATTTGCAGAAACCTGTCTTTAGCTTCTCTTGGGCAATTCGAGGTTGGTTCATTAAAACAAGGAATTTGGCTAACAGCACTATCCGTATATCCTAGGTGGTATCTTCAGCCAGGAAAAGGTCCTGAGCACTGAACTCTTGAATTTGAAATCAACAGCAAGAACTTCTCCCCAGACCCCAGCTAACTTCTGTAGTTCCCCACTCTGCTGGAAGAACATCTTGAATGTTTCCTCAGCTGTTCAGACCTCAAACTGCAGAGCATTCTCACTTGGACTTTGCAAAACCCACAGCTGTTAAAGCAGCATCTTGCTAAACAAACCCGCTCTTAACTCAGCCTAGAGAACTTATGGCTCACTCAAACTCATTAACACTCCGGAATGGGTTGTCAGATGAATGCAAAGATACAGTATTTCAAATGGAAATTAAAATAAACAACAGTGACAGTGCAGAATTTATCGACTTTAACTGTGCTCTCTCCCAAACAGCTTTTTTGTTCATTATAGATAAAGCTTCAATAAGTGTGTATATGAAAAAAACCAAACCTAAAGAGCATTAGTAATCAACAGTGGTGCTTTCTAACCATCAAATTTAATGTCAGATACTTCCAAGGTACCACATTTACTGCTTTTCCTAAAGTTTAAGCTAAAAAGGGATAAAACCTGCAAGATAAAGTTATTGTGAAATTCAAGAAAAAATAGAAGGGAAAAAACAAGAAGTTTGTTTGTTATATTGCTTGGGTTTTACTATGACTTTTTTCAATTCCACCATGACATTTTTTCCACCACTTTCTTGTAATCAAACTTGCATTTAAAGCTCTCAATCATTCACTCACACTGCAAAAGGATAAATAAAATGAGATTAGAGAACAAAAATATTTAAACTTCAAAAATATATACTGAACTGGAAAAACTGAAAGTGAAAACCACAAATAGTATAGGACTTAAGATGAAATGGTATGTAAAACCAGCTCTGGTACCCAGGACAGGGAGAGAGTTATATCAGTCCCAGCTTTTACACTTTATGCAGAATTTGACAAAGGACAGGCAAAACTTGGATACCTGATACAAATATTTCAGGACAAAGAGTAATTTTATACAGCTCATGAACAATGTCCTCTGCCATAGGAAAGTCACAGTTCTGTATGGCATTGCTACAAGTGAATTAATTAATTTAGCATCCAGTTCCTGCACATCCACTCTTGACTTGCAACTCCTGTGTGTGGCAGAAATGCAGATGGAGACACAGCTTCAAAAACACTTCTCAGTATAAGGAACTTTGAGGGACAGGGAAACAGTAGCACAAGGTTTTCATATTGTTTCCATCAGCTCCCTCAAAAAATAATACAGAAGGAGCAGCAGAAGAATTAATGAATCCTAGGGTCTAGGAGAATCCCACAAAAATTCCACATCCAGATGCAGTAGACAAAGCTGAGAAAAGCTAATTAAAGTATTAGGCTGAACCATAACATTTTAATTAGAAAAGATAACTTTCTCTTTATTTTTCACCTTCAATATTGCTGTAAGTTTGAGGAAATCCTTTCTTTTTTCCTCCAATCTATTTGTGGTTTTACAGTGTATCTTTAGGCATGGACAAAAACTCTGCAAAAACTGCAGTTACTATAGTGATTTTAATTACACATAATCTGAAAACTCCCAAACATGCTATTCTAAGGGTTTTACTGGGGGAAAAAAACCCTAATCTGTAAAATAAAACCTAATTTCTGAAAGCTAGTAATTTTGTTCTATTACTATCACAGGGAACACCAAGTGACATTCAACAGCAGATTTTTTTACACATCACTAAAATGAAAATGATTATAATTGTGGCCAAATTACTAAAAACGAAAATTGCAGCTGAGCTATGTAGAAACAAGAACACAAGCCCATTATGATCACTTTGTGCCAGTCTCCAGCCATACGGTATGTTTGATATGCCACTTGGAATACAGCCCCCAAATGGCAAATTGTGGGGTGTCTACCAATTCTGCCAGAGCAGTCTTATTGCCTCTGCCACTGATGCTAGTCAGCCTAAAATACTGCCCTATTTCACTTGATTTATACAGAGAGCAATATATTCTATATTTACTTCAACATTTTAACACCTCTAAAATATGAAATGTATAATTTTAATAGGGAAAGACCAAAAAACTTCCAACAACTGAATTTTCACCTTCCCACTGTAAAAAGCACTTGTTAACACTAGCTGCCTGGGTTATTCCTTGGAAAAAATAAAATCATTCAGTTACTTGCTACTAAAGACAAAGATATGCATAAAAGATAAAATACCTTGTAGAATACCCTAGAAAGGAACACTGTTACTCGGAAAATGCTGCACCATTTGGAGATTTAATTTTTTTTTGTCTTGCAGAGTGAAGAACAAGATAGGCATGAAACACATCAAGAAGAATCCTGGCGGTGAAAACCCAGAGACATCTGCTTCAGTCACATATGTCTTGCTGACTAAAATCAGAAGCAAAAGCTGACAGACCTCATCAGCACTGACTTTTTTGTTTTGCTGGTGCTGCTCAGCTGGTTGTTGGGGCAAGGGATTTAGCAGCTGAACAAAAAGACTGTATACAGCAACCTATTTCTGACTGTATTAACACTGCCCTCACACTCCTTGAGTGACAGTTGTGCAAAAAACAGCACAGACTGTCACTGCCTCAGAGACACGCACAGTTTGCAGCTCAAAATCATTAGTCAGGAATAGCATCTATACTGGAAGTGATTCAGATTTGCTCAGGGTATAAACCCCTTCCTCTTCCCACAACTCTGCTCACCGTGCTCTTCATTTCCAGGACTCCAGTACACTACATGTAGAGCCATTACTAACAGCCTTTTTCTGATTGTGAGCAACCTCTCCATAAAGAAGAGCTCTGCAGAAAAACAAGGAGAAAGAAAATCTACAGTAATGTACTGATCAAACCAAAACCAAACATTAATGCAAAACAAATCTGTCATTTTGCATAGCTTCAACGCAACCTGACCATGTTAACAAAGGTAAAAGTGCAAGACAGAAGGACTGGAGACAGAGCTGATCAGGTAGACTGATCAAATACACTGTTAATGTATTTGTTGTACTCCACGTTATGATCTACAAGATCCCCAGAGTAGCTGTGGTCTCTGTTAAAACCTGTAGGCATGTAATTTGTGCTGCAGCTTTGATAGCTTAAGCTCTGGACCATGAGATGAAAGAACTGAATTCTCCTGCTATAATTCACAGTCCTGGAGAACAACCAAGTTCTTTCTCCTTCTTGAATCCTTTTCAAGGCACTGAGTTCTACCGATGAGAAAGCGCTGTATAAAACCTGCTTCTGTAGGAAACCGTCCACCCACATGAATTTTGCTCGGTCTGAGAGATGGGCAAGAAACTGGCTCAGAGCTCCCATTCAGAGTGCTGATCGATGGTCTGTACTTGGGCTGGCATGAGTGGGACCCCCAGGGATGGACACTGGGCCTCATGTCTTCAGCATGCTCAACAAAGCAATCTGGATGACAAGATTGTGAGCACCATCACCAGGTTTGCTGGTGACAGCACCCTGGGTGGTGAGGTGGACGTGTCAGCAGGGAAAGCCATCCCACAAACCAGGACAGGCTGGAACTGCGAGCTGGCAAGGAGAGTGTGGAGTTGAACAGAGACAAGTGCAAGGTCCTGCAGCAGTGATGACACCAAGGATCCTGGCACAGGCTGGGATCCTTTGCTGAGGGGGTCCTGGGGGTCCTGGTGCACAACAGGAGCTGAACAGGGCTCAGCAGTGAAGCTGCTGCAGCAATGAAGGCAAATCAGATGCTGATTTGCACCCACAGAGGCACCACCAGCAGAGATGAGAGATGTGACCATCCCAAACTACCGAGAGCTCGTCAGGCCATACCTGGAGTACTCCTGTGTCCAGCTGTGGTTCAAGAAAAGACACAGACTGGAGAGCATCTAAAGGAGGGCCATGAAGATGATGGAGAACCTGCCCTACAGGAAGAGACTTGAAGGAATTTTACTCCCTGGAGAAGGCTCCAGGGGACCACATCACAGTACATAAAGAGTGGCTGTAAGAGGATGGAGGCTGACTCTCCAAAAGGAGCCACATGGAGAGGACAAGTTGTACCAGGCGAGGTTTCATCTTGATATAACAAAGAAATATTTTACACTAAGAATGATCAGTGTCTTCCCACATATACACAAATACAGATATTCTAACTGAAATACCCAGATAAATATCCCACTCTAATTGCTGGCAGAGGCTCGCTGTTTTGGCATAAACTTGAGTCACAATTCATTGCAGATACTGCCTTTTACAGACTGTAAACAATGTGCTAAAACTTCACCACCAATTTTTGTAAATGCCTAAAACAGTAGAAAAATATACCAAAACCCACCAGTAGTTAAGCTGCAACGACGTATCAAAAAAAACCCCAACCTGCTGACTAGAGAAAGCATCTAGCGTAATATTAAGGCTAGTTTTAAGAGTTATTACTTAAAGTTCTCATTTATTGGCTCTTTATAACCTTAAAATGAAGAAGCAGAATTTACCATGTAAAGTTTACTCAAGGCAGACAAACACTCAAATACAGATACATCAGTATTTCTTTCTCCCTGGCAGTCTTACACCAAAAACTCCAATGAGATTCAAAATCAACTAATTGTAACTACCCTGTTCTTCTGTTGTCTCACTTATTTTTCCTCAACATTCCCAAATCAGCATTTTTCTTGAGTTTTCTAGCTCAAGTTCAGAGAATTTAGGTTCAGTCTTTGACCATACCAAGGCCTCTCAAGCAGATGGACAGGCTTTGCTCAGATTTCCACTCAAATTAATGGTTATGTCAGAATCTTGTCCAGTAACTCAAACACATGTTGAAAGCAGACAAACTCCTGCAGTTTTGTTTTAAAAACTACTGACTTTACTATTTTGAACATTTAAATGGGTAAGATTTCAGCAGTGTATTTGTGCAGCCTTTTTACAATGTAGTAAGTAATAGTTATATTTAAAATGGTTCTAAAAATAACATCTATGGAAAGAAACCATTAAAAAGGAAAAACTGGATGGATGGTTTTTTCATGGAGCTCCTATAATCACTGGACCAATTGTCACCTTCCCACTGTAGGGCAATTTTCACTCCAGTCAGCAATGTCATTTCACAATCACACTGATGTACAAAAGACTTCTGCATTGCCTTCAAAGTCTGCATAAAACCAGTTTCTTGGAAACTTTCTAAAATACATGGAACACATTTATTCTTTGCTGAGGAGGTTGACTACTGGTATGGGCATCTCAAGTCTGAATACTGCTTAATGAACATTTTGCAAAAAATTATCTTCTGAACTGGGCTGAACATGTACCTTCTTGACCACCAGACCTCTGAGACTAGAAAAAGGAACATTTTACACAGATTAGGTACCAATGAAACAATCAAACTTTCCTTAGCAAAACCATTTGAGAACCCAAACCACCAGTTTGAACAGTGCTCTGGGATCCAGAGTGGAAATTTTCTCCCTGGTTCTCCATTTGTAAAACAATAAATGTACATTTATAAAGAATTCCATATATACAACACTTTGTTGTTTCAAATCTGTGCTATTTAATACACTATTAGTTCAACATCACTACTGCAGTTAAATTGGTTTTGCTATCACAGCTAAATTTTCTGAAGATATTCCCAAAACATGCTGCAATCTGACAAACATGACTGTCAGTCTCAGTACTGATTATTTAAAAGCACAAAGGAGTTGTTCATGTTTCACAGGAGGATGAAAGACCACAAACGCATTTCCAGAATTCTATCTTTAGCCAATTATTTTTCAGATAAAATTACAAATGTTACATTTAATGTCTAATTGTTGTGAAGTGTAAAACAGCAAAAAATTAGATACATTAAAATGGCATATTTCAGAAGAAAAAGAAATTCCCAAATTAGGTATTATTTTAGATATACATATGGCATCATGGAAAACCTAGTTATTTCAGAAAAGAACATTTTAACGATTGTCTTTGCAAGGAACATGTTTGCTGTAGTAAATAATGCAACTCTAGAGAAGCTCTTTAATGGCCAAATAAAACTCTCTAAAGAGAGAACAGAGAAGCACCTAAAAATAACATATTCTAAAAAATTATACAAATAGATGCACTGAATATTACATTTCTATGCACAAAGATCTAGGAAAATACTACGGTGAAGCAGTTAGACTGAAGAGTTTTGGGTTTTTTTCTTTTATTTCATTAAAATGAGTTACTAAAAGATATTTTAGCTGTTTTTAAACCAAGTCTTTCAAAAGAGGAAACTCCTGTCATTATAATCAAGCAGGCACTTTGCTAGTTTGTTTTACTGGACCGCAAACTACAATAGCTACACCTCTGGTAATATCCATCAGATGCAGAAAAACAGGTAACTCAGATTTCATCAAACCACCCAGGGATGTCGCAATGCCATACTTCAGTGGAAAAGAGCATGAAGGCACATGGACAAATACTGCCTTATAAATCAAACTTTTTTTCACCTAACTACCAATACAGTGGCAACACTAATGTACAAAGGCAGTCCAGTAAGGCCTTCAAAGGAGGTGGTGCATCTACTCAAGACTTTTCATTGCTCCAGTAATTCCTGAAGTCACTGAGGCTACATCTACCATCCATTCAGACACCTCTGTGTGAAACAGACTTCAATGTATACAGTATTTGGGAACAGGTCAACTACTGCATGCAGGTAAATTGGGTTTTATTTGAACAGCCAAAAGGAAATGTACTTCAAAATTAAAACAATGAAAACCAGTTTTTGTTGTGTCTTTCTGTCCTTATTTTAAAAACACAGAATTCTAAAATTTGAAGACAGGTACATCCTAAAAAAACCCCTCCAATTATTTGTAGTATTGCATCTATCACTACTAGAAAAGCCATTTTATTTCCTCTTTTCATCCTCAAACCTCGATGAAATTTGAAAATCATTAAGTTCAAGTGAAGTTCTGGGGAGAGAAAAAAGAGAGGAAAAGAAACAGTGGAGGATGATCTACATCAGCTGAAGAAGTGGCATTTCAATCTGCCGGTACCAGAACAGAAGTTTTATTGCATACAGTGTATGCAATACATCTCATACATGTATATTATGCAAACAGTGAAAACCACAAAGATCTCATTTTTATGTTTTAGTCACATTTGTCTGCCCTAACCTTAATTCCTCTATCACTCTCAATTAAGTGCTTTGAGTAAAGCTAAATTTAAAACTCCCATGTAGCTTCAGAAGATGAGAATATAAAATACTATTGCAAGTAACACCAAGGTCACAGTTTCAATCCCTGTATGGGCCATTCACTTACAAATTGAACTCCACAACCTCTGTGGGGTCCTTGCAACTCAGAATATTCTGTGAAGTCAGAAGCAGTTCTTCACTGTACTGTTACCAGTGTTGGCCAGCAGCAGGGTGTAAGTTAAACTGTTAACTGGAACATCTTTTATTTTACCAGGCAAAACAAAAATGAAAAAACATGTTTTCTAGAAAGCTAAGGGCTAGCTGAGAAAACATTTGTAACTTGTCAAGCTACAACCTAAGGTGTCTCCGAAGAACTGCTATATGGATAAATAAAAGTGAGATCATGGACATATGCAAGTGCTTCCTGCATGCATTAAAAACTTTTCCATAAATAGTAGCCTCATATTGTCACAGCACTAAAGAAAGCTGGCAGGTTAAATAAAAAACAAACCAAAAAGCACCTGTTGTTCAAAAGGAAGAATACTCAGAAGTGTTGCTGTCACTTGATTAATTCAATGAAAATTTTTAACCAAGCATAACTCAATAGCATTCGTCAAATCTGACTGCAAAGTGACGTTATTACCTCAGAGCGTATATGCTGGAGAGACTACATGTAGTGACAGAAACACTCTCATAGTCACTGCTGGAGATGGAGCTGAGGGGGGAATCACGTAAGCCATCCTGAGAACTGAAAAAACATACGGAAACAAAATGAACTGCTGAAGCGAGCAAAGGCAAAAACAGAGCATTGCGATAAGTCACGGCTTCTCATGGGTTATACAGAAATAAGAATAAACTGGCAGTTGCATCTTTTGCTCTTCAGAAAATGATACAAACCTATTCTGTTCTCTTCCCAAAAGGACAGGGAATTCAGCAAAGTCAGCGAGCACACATCTTCCAGCAATCTTCAATTTAATTCACGCCACACAGTTAAAACATTCAGGAAATGACTGCAAGTCTTACATTTTCATTGGAGATGGAGGGAATAGCTTTCCCATGCTGCTAAATGTGGTATAACCTAAAACTGAAGGCATAACAAAACTGAAAGTTCATAAAGTCATCTTGGGTTTCAGGCCAAGGCACAGTAATCCATACGCTTCAAAAACTTCTGAATACTGTGACAAGTTTGACCTGCATTTGCTCCCCAATGGAAGGAAAAGGTTTGTTAAAAAAACAAAGTTGACACTTCAGTGATGGAGCTGAAGATAATACACCTGCCCCTAAGTTTGCTCAGTCCCCATAAGTGCCACATATGTACCATAGCACAAATTTTGTGCTTTGAGCCAACAGATAACCATGAACAGATAATCATGAGCAGTCCCATAGCAAACCACTGACACTTCATTAGTAGAAATCCACTAGCTACTAAGTAAAAGGGAATGACTAATTTAAATGAATGGTAGACAACTTGTCTCTGGCATCCCTGGACTAATGAAAAGCCTCTAAATAACACACCATTTGAGATCTCATATCATATTATCACCATAAACTAGGATTAGAGGAGTAAAAATAGTTTCATAAGCACTTAAAAAACTACCTTGTAAAGACTAATTTATTGTTTGAGTAACAATTTATGCTCAGCTACTGGAAATTCCACAAGCTGAGAAAAAAATCAAATTATATGAGATTAGAAAATATGTAATCTTGAGCAGAGATATCAAAGTTGTATTTGCTCTAGGCGGTGCAGAAGATTCATTCAAGCCAGCTCAACTCAGATATTCAGTCAACAGAAATCTTTGGACAATGCAAAGAGAAATCTAAGAACCATCTCCAGTTAAGAGAGAGGCAATTATATAGGTCAGGGTTTACTTCTCCACAAATATTAGCAGATTTTTTTATGTTCTTTTGCTTTTAGATATATGCAAACCAGCTTTGTTCTAAACTCTTTTCTTCTACCAAATTTACTATTACAGCTATTTTTTCAGCTAGAAGTCTGGAAAAACGCTTAAGGGGAATTCTTCAAAGCAGTGTATGGAAGGTATGTGCTCTAATCCCACTAAGAAATAATAGGATTTGTTTGCATACCTCCCACTAATCACTCGGAAAATGTACCCTTCATGTTTCTCATTTCTGACTGCCAATCTGAAAATAAATCCCAAGTGTGCCATGCTTTAGTTGAAAGGAGAGACTTCACAAGCGGAAAATAATTTTATCAGACTTGAACAAAAATCTATTTAACTTTCATTCGTTTTATGTAATTTCCCTTGCTAATTCTGCTCATTATGAAGAGATATATGCATTTAAACAAAGGCTTACTCTTTTATAGCTCATCACCTTTACCCATCCAATCTTACAATACGGTCATGCTACTAAAATGTAATTTTATTATCTGTTTTACAGCAGCTGAATGATATTTAAAAAAAACATTAGCACACAATTTCTCACCATGATTAGGCGGGTGTGGTGGTGTGCTCACCCCCCTTTTCTTTTTAAGCAAAAGCCAGAAATGGCAGTCTGTACCCAAACTGGGCTTTGGAGAGACAGGTAACACCACAGTAGCCAAAGGGCCATAAATCTTGCACAGCAGCTGAGAGTTACTTGAGCACACACCAACCAAAGTACAATGTACAAAGTACAAGTATGACTGTAAGTCACTCATCTTGGCCCAAAAGTAGTGGCCAGTCCAGGGCCTGCTGAGCTCTCCTGCGTGGCAGCAGGCTGCATGCTAGAGCCTCCCCTGTTGGGATGCCTCTCATGATCACTCCTCAAGGCTGAGTAAAGCCTTTATCACACCAGATACTGAGTAAGTGAATTGGGAATAAGCATGCTGAAATGTTGAAATATTAGCTAAGTGATAAAAAGACTGCACATATAAAAATAATCCTTTAGACATAAACCATTGCTCACATCTGGGACTAAGTCCGGATCCAGCTGCAGCCACGCTCCTCTTTGAACCTCAAGACTCAATAAAAGTGTCTCTCTAGCAGCCTTGTTTGACCCTGCCCTCTATGCAACTCAATTCTGAAGTGTACCTTGCCATCAAACCTTGTTAAACCTCTCTTACATTTACCATCAAATTTTGTTAACTCATTGTCTTACAGCAAATACATCATTGCTTCTGTTTTGCAAGTAAAGCACATCACTCTTTCATTCAGAATAACCTTTGAACAGCAGAACCAGGAAACAAGAACAAGTAACAAACTCAGCATCTTCTATGCTCTTTCACCACCTCACCATTTCCAGATTTTTCCAGTGTAATAATCCTGCCGACTGATTTTTGTAGTAATAATTTTTCTGAAAGATGTCAGGTTTGCTATCCTTCAGTGCCTTCTGTGAAGCTCTGGCTGATACATTTGCAGTCCAATCAAAATATTTCAGTTATTGATATATATTAATATAAGTATTTAAGCACTTAAATTCAATTTTCTTAGGTTCTAGTTTTCTATGGTTTTGTTTTGTTCTAAAGAATTTAAGGTTTTAAGCTCTTACATAGAACCCAAAGGGCTTGCATTTTTCCTAAGAACTTGAAAAGTTCATGCACACTTTTGGGGAGTTAAATTCTCCAGGCTGAAACATAAACCAAACCAACCATGACCCTAAAGTTCCACCTCTCTGCTAAGAGCAGATATTATTTATTGCCAACGTTGTCCCAAGACATGAAATCACTTCCTACCATCAGCTTAATATGCAGGATGGACAATCTGAGAAAGCAAGCAAAACAATAAAGGACCTTAATAGCAAGTAAACCCAGTGAGCACAATGAACATAATGGCCCACAGCCAGCTGGTATTACCAACTAGCTCAACACTGTCTTTACTTTCATCTTCACAGATGTCTTCTGAACAGACAGTAAGCCTCACCTCATCTCTTCTCCATACTTTGCCTCTCATTTCAATCTTCTCTCCTTATCATTTCCTATCAGCACAACTCCTCACCAGTTCCACCATCTCATTGGCTTTTAAGCCTTGTATTAACACTGTTTGCCATTCTAAACTGCTTTATAAATGCCTTCATTTTCCACTCCTCCATTTTTGTCTTGGGGCACAAACCTGACCATGCTGAACAATCTGCTGACTTCAGGGTTAGATATCCATGCAGTCAGTCATCATTTAGCAATGCAAACTGCTTCTACACACTTGACACAAACCATGCTCACAGGCATTAGTTTGTTGTAATAAACTATGTGTTGTCTAGGCAGTTACAACATGTAAACATTTTTCTCATTCCTGTGTATCCATATAGACTGAATTACTGTAATACTCCATATTACTGAATTACTGTACCAGAAACAGTATTTATGATTTACAGTGTTCATATTCACAATTATGATTACTGGTTCATATTCAGGCTGTAACTCGTCACATAAGAAGTTTTATGTTTATTTAGTACCAAGAAATGGGAATCCAATAATGATAACTCTGTTTTATACTTTAAGTGTTATACTAACTAGCTTTTTAAAAAAAACCAGAAAAACAAAACAAAAAACTACAACCAACAAATAAAGACTCCTAATATACTCACTGCTTTCCCTCTCAGTACTCACAGTCTCAGGATAACTGTAGAGTTTTCTTCTTACTAATGTCTGCCTGAAGATCTCTCTGCTTCTCTAAGGTGCTGGTAGACCCTGAGGTGAACTGACCTGTTTTTCACATCTCAAGATTGCCATTATCAGCTGATGATGGCTCAGCACACACATTCATTAGCACAATTATAAGAGAAAGTCTGTGCATAAAGCCACATTCTGCAGCTGAGAGCTGCTAACCTTTCCTTCCCACATCAGCCCACCGGTGACCTGGGCTTCTCCACCTCAGGCTCATTTGCAATAATGTTATTTTGGATTGGGATTCATGGGACTGCTTAAACTGGGGAAGGTGGCAAAAAGTTTCTTTCATTTGCAGGTCTTAAACGCCTACAGTGCTGTCTTAAAAATTACATTCTAGCACTGGATAAAACCACTGTCCATGCTCATCAAAACATAATTCTTCAGCACTTCTGATAAAACTACAGAATAAAGATTTGAGGACACGGAGCAAGTGACATGTGGTGGTGATATGGCTGCCTCTTTTCATGGAAGACTGGCAGACTGAACCCATGAACCCTTTATTGAAAGCTGTTGGCCACTTTTTGTAACTATTCTAAAAAGAAAAAACAAACTGAAAGCCACCTTTATTTTATCCATGCTTTTTTCTACTGGAATTTATTTCTAGACTCTTACATTTAATTAAACCTCTGTTTCAGGGGACAATTTCTTCATGAATGCTACTAATTGAATACAATTACATTTCCTATTACAATAGTTAATTGGCGTAAGTATTGTTTGACTGGCTCACTGCATGAGGGCTGACTCTAAAGCCTCATGTGTCACACTCAATCCACTCAAAAATTATCTTTTGAAACTTTTTAACCTGTTATTTCAGGAATCCTTGTGTTGAAAGCTAATGTGGTTCACTGTTGCTTTAATTGATATCTGGACCTAGTAAAAGGGAAGCTGGTATAAAACAGCGAACACTAAAGCTTTATAATGGCAGTTGTGTTATAGGATACTGCACAAAATCAGTGTTCAACAGGCAAAGTAAAACACTGCCATTTCAAATTTGAGACTTGCATTGTAAAAAAGAAGGGGAGGAGGGACTGAAAAGATTAATTTATACTGAATCTGAATTTGGCTAGTTGCACAAAGGCAATAAACAAAATACTAGAAGGGGAACAAAGAACTTCAATCAAAAGCCAGATAAAAGATTGCTTAAGGGAAGTTTTGCAGTTAAAAGGCTGATGCTTGATTCCCAATCAAGTACTATTTGCTTTTTGCTGATGAGAATTTTTCTTTCTCCTGAACAGCTCCTTAAAAGACTAATCAGTACAACACAATAAACAGACATATTTTTGTTTATGTGAGCTTGCACAGCTGCCCATTAATTTTTTATGGAAAAGGCACCATTTTCATGTAAAAACACACACAATTTTCCTAAATCTTACTGTGATGGGAATATTACAGAAAAGCATGAATTTAAGACATTTAATCAAGTTAATTTGAATTTCAGTATCAATTAATCTGGTTTTGATAAAGGAATACTTGTAGAAAAGCTAAAAACTCAGACAAGCTAGAAAGGTACTTTGTGTGAATTTGTTTTGGGTTTTTTTTTTAGCAAATGTTAGCCATCCCCAAAATACAAATGGCTGAATGGCTCTTTTCCATGCATTTATAAAGGTGGAATGACCTTTCTTAAAGTTGTTTTCCTGAAAACGTGAATGTCACATGATGCTAAGGAGCGAACAAAGTAAAGTACAGGGCAAAAAAATCAAGATTAAAAACCAACTGTCTGAAACAAGTGTTCTTTTTTTTTACAGAGCTATTCTAACTTGCTGAGGAAATAAAATTCTTAATATATTACATCATATAAATATTGTACAATATATACAATTTAGGATTAAATAATTGCAAGACTAGGAAAAGAGGCAACTTGAATACTAAGCTAAAGAATAAATTATTCCTCTTATTCTAGAGTTGCAATATAGATCAACAAATAACAAAACATGCTTTTCCAAGGATGCCTCATACTTCTGCCTTACACTGCAAAAGCATAGGGCAAAATATTCTATTTTTTAACCCCCACAAGTAAATGCAAACAGTGTCAGCATCGAGCTGTGCAGGAAGGGTGAAGGCAAGAGATTCTCCTCACTACCAACTGCAGCTCCTTTTGCCAACTGTCAGGTACACTGCAAAGGGCTTCATCAAGAATACATTCATCAGATCAAGGAAAATGCAAAAAAAAATTAAAATTGTGAAACTTAAGCTAGACATTTTAAATAGACCTACAGTGCAAATGAAAGAAACTACTTAAAAATCCCTTTTTTATATCAAAACTTTTTTGAAGTCAGTATGTAGAGAAACAATCATGCAAGAGAACCAGGTATTTAAGATTAAAACATGAAAACACCAGCGTTGTATGACAATATCAAACAAGTTCCCAAATTTCATAAAACATTAGCAGGTTTACATGGACTCCTCAGCTCCAGAAAGAACAGAAAGACAAATATTTACAAAACACACACAAAAAAAAATCTTCCCTCTTTGTAGTGTTCTTTCTTCTGTGAAAGAGACAGTAGAATTTTATGTTTAAATGAACTTTTTTAAAAAAAAAAATCTGTGTAGTTTTCTTCCAGTTGAAAAACAAAGAATACTAGATACAGATTTAAAGCTTGGTTTTAGGGTTCATGTCCTTTTTTACCCCAAAACACCAAATAGTGTTTTTTCGCAGTTTTATCCTCTTCTATTCTGACATGGCTTTTCCCCTTTAACAGTTTGTTTTGCTACATGACAGCCTTTATTTATCACCTTGTCCCTTCAGCAAATCAGATACTGCATCGTTGCTGGTGCTTTTCTCATATTGCATCTCATTAGCACTGCTGCCCAGGATTTGCGTGCTGTTGGTGTTTGGTATCTCTGATACAAGCAGATAACAAGGAAAGGCACAACATGAACTAAGACTTAAAAACCCAAGTAGCAGAGACCTGCCAATACCCAGTGAGATTCTTCTGTTTACAGTGTGACTCCATCAGCAGAGAAGGGAAGGGCTATGGGATGTCATTTAGCTGCACTTCTCTAAAGCCTTGGACACTGTCCCTCAGAACATCCTTGTATGTAAATTGGAGAGAGATGGATTCAATGCATGAACTGCTACATGGATAAGAAATTGGCTGATGGTCAGATTCAGAGAGCAGTGGTCAACAGCTCAAATCTTACAGACATCAGTAACAAGTGGTGTCCCTCCAAGGTGCCTACTTGGGACCAGAATTACTTAATATCTTCATTAATGACACAGATGAAGGGATTGAGTGCACCCTCAGCACATTTGCAGGTGATACCAAACTGGGGGGTGCAGCTGACACACCTGAGGGACAGGATTCCATCCAGAGGGACCTGGACAAGCTCAAGAAGTGGCCCATGGGAATCTCATGAGCTGTAACAAGACCAAGTGCTGGTGCTGCACCTGGGTCAGGGCAGCTCCCAGGGTCAGCACAGGCTGGGGATGAACAGAACCAGAGCAGCCTTGAGAAGGACTTGGGGGTGCTGTGGGTGAGAGGCTGGACATGACCCAGCCATGGGCACTCAGCCCAGAAACCTCCCTGTCCTGGGATCATCCAAAGCACCGTGGGCAGCACAGGAGGGAGGGGATTCTGCCCCTCTGCCCTGCTCTGGTGAGACCTCACCTGCAGCGCTGCATCCAGCTCTGGGGCCCCATCATACGAAGGACATGGACCTGTTGGAGCAAGTCCAGAGGAGGCCACCAAGAGGGATGGAGCACCTCTCTTATGAGGAAAGGCTGAGAGAATTGGAATTGTTCAGCCTGGACAAGAGAAGGCTTCAGGGTGACCTGTAGTCTTCCAGTACCAGAAGAGAGCCCACAAGAAGGATGGAGAAGGACTTTTTACACACGCAGGTAGTGACAGGACGAGGAGGGATGGCTTCAAACTGAAGGAGGGTAGGTTTTGATTAGATACAAAGAAATTCTTTACTATGAGGGTGGTGAGGCCCTGGCACAGGTTGCCCAGAGAACCTGCAAAGGTCCCATCTCTGGAAGGGTTCGAGTTTGCATTGGGGCTTTGAGCAATGTGATCTAGTGGGAGGTGTCTCTGCCCATGGCAGGGGTTTGGAACAAGATGATCTTTAAGGTCCCTTCCAACCCAAACCGTTCTATGATTCTATGAAATCTTTAGTAGAAGAGTGTTTAACCTGTGTTTTAAACTCCACTGAATTTTGAGGCTAGACAGGGAAGCTTGAAATACCAGTTATTTCAGATACAAGGATTATTATGGTAAACCCATCAGGATCACAGAGATCATAGCTATAATGTCATATTGTGTAGTAAGATGACTGACTCACTAAAACAAACAGTTTGTGTCACAACATACACATCTGAGAGCTGTTTTATTCAGAAAACGGAAAGAAAATTTTCTTCTACTTGTTGACTTACAGTAACTAGGAAGTTAATACATTTATCAGCTTGATATATGAGCCTATCCTGCAGCTATTCCATGTGTATGAGATTGTTTATTGTTTTAGCTAATGGGTCCATCATTCTGAAAATAATCTACTGCCTCCAACATTTCCCCTATGGTTAAGTTGGCATTCACAAACATGTAATAGGGAGCAGTCATAGAAGCCCAATGTGATCTTCCAATTTAAAAATACCGTCAAAAGGCAGTGATTAGTCATTGCCCCGGCAGCATGAGTAAGGAAAGGTCCACAAAGTTCTGTTTTGTAACTGAATTATCTCTTTTGCTGATAGCATGACTAGTGATTCAGAGGCAAGACCCAAATCTTATATACATACATATATGGAAAAAATGAGATATATCCATATATAAATTTTTAATCTAGTTCTCAGTAGAACCCCAGCATCTCCACCTTTCACAGAATATACCTAAGAAGTTGGTATTTATTTGGAATGCTTCCATAAAGCTGCAACAATCCAGTAACAAAATACATCCATCTCTACTGCTGCAAAGGTGGAATACTTGACAATTAGTAACAGATGTACTGTAGCCTCAAAAATGAATTCAGCTAATTAGAAGTAATCAACAAAGTATCTGTGTAAGAGACTGGTGAAAACAGACAAATCCCACCAACTTGTTAACAAAATATTCAAAAACATTCACCCAAGAGTTTTAGAACTCAAGAATGAATGAGATGTATTATTAAGCTCTCTTTTAAAACTTCCATGATGCCTGGAGTCTAAAGGTGCCATCCCTAAAAATAAGAAGGACTCCACGGGGATTCAAACAGCTCTAGCTCTGTGAGCCTGATGATCATACCAAACAACTTAAAAATGTATCAAAAGCTAAAATACGTAGACAATGTGAGGATCTGTCTGAGAAGAAACAACATGACTTCTGCAGAGGGAACCTCTTGGGAGCTCTGTGAAAGGGTCAAGAAACTTGTGAAGAATGGTGATTCATCTGTCAAGCCTCTGGATTTCCAAGCAGGTTCTGTCAAAATACCTCAAAAAGGCTTTTAAGAAAACTAAGGACCTACAGCCTAAGAGGGAGGGGCCCAAAAAGCATAGATAATTCTTAATCACAAATTGAGAGAAGCTGTTAAACAATCACTTTCTCAGAAGGGTGGGATGTCATGGCTGAGTTTCTTCGGCATCCTGGGAGCTTTGTTTTTATGATCTGCAAAACCAGGGAGAGCAATGAGCTCTGACAAGTTACTACCAATGCAAAATTATTCAGTGTAATAACCAGAACAGCCTGCACAACCGCCCATGATCTTAAAGTCTAAATAAAAGGTAATAAAATGGCAAGACTTAACTGGTAAACACATGGAGAATAATTTTAGCATCAGATACAAGATAACTTCAAAAAGATACAGATACAAGACAACTTGTAAAAGAACCTCAGCACGCCACTTAGTAAAAATTCCACGTCAAATACTGAGAAACATTGAAAAACAACTGAAAACCATTATGCCACTGTGCACATCCACAGTTTGCTCATATCTTGAGTAAGTGCAGTTCTGATTCACTTCTTGCTAAGAGGAAATCATATAATTGAAAACTGTTTAGGGCAAGAGATAAGGCATGACCAAAGGTATGGACAATTTGTGGACAACTTCTGATCAAGTAGGCTCTGACTTTTCCAACCTGAAAAAGTAACCACATTGACAAAATGTGACTTAGGTCTACAAAATCACAACAGGCAGGAGAGGCCAGACAGGAATCAGGAGCAAACAAAAGCTAACAGGAAGACAGACTTACAGAACTCTCTGTAAAAGGACAATTCTCAGATAAAGTATTTAAATATTAACAGAGGTGGGACAAGTCAGTAGAGAAGTTACTACATTCACAAAACATGGGAAACTGAAACAGTAGCTTACAGATACATATATATATATAGATTTATTATGTTTTTCAGATCTAATCTCAAAAATTCATTTATTATCCTACCCAAGGCAAAAACTGGTAGAAAAATAGTCTGAATATTTTATCATTTATGAGAAAACTGATTAAACACAGTGATTACTTTTAGTAATCACTACGTTTTTACATAGTATTCCACTTGAAGTGGTACAAAAATGTCAAAGGGATTTGTGAATTACATTTTAAAATTAAGTCCACTGAGAAACCCTGTTGTAAGGCCTTGAATATGATCATACTTGCAAGCCTAAGACAGCAAACAGAGTGAGAAAGATAAGTCGAGTTTTGTGCATGCTAAGTTGTATTTAACCTGAAACAGCAGTTAGGTCTAGGCCAAAGAACTCATGATTATATTTCCACTACCAATAAAATATTTCATAATTCAGTTGGTACATTTATTTCTGTAGCTTTTATATTGTGGTTATGCTTTGTGGTTCAAGCTACCTCCACTGTGTTATCCTGAACTCTGTGAACATAATGAAATGAGAGATCTGCATGTCACACACAAATAAAGCCAACTGCAACAGAAATACAGAAAACAGAGGTAATTATCTCTAATGTCTTGCCTCTGCTTCATGATATTAATACTTCAGGGAAACTGAGGACTCTCTACAAAACAAGTTATCCTCTAAACAGTAAAGCAAAACAAAGTCAGGTTTTCTACTGATCTGTATAAGGTCCTAACCAAATCTAATCAAAGTTGAGCTGGAGCCTGGCATTTTCTTTACTACAAGTATTATGATGTTAGCAAGTTCCTTATTGTCATTAAATATGCAGAACCCTAATCCATGAACTCTACTCTTCTATCAGCTTTGGCAGAAATGATCCAACAGGCTTAAGAGCCACTTCTGCACTTTGTTAGGCTCCTCCAGCGCACACACATTCACAGATACCCACAGGCAACATGGTCATATCAACCCGTTTCTCTCAAATGAAGCCAAGGTAAAATGTGTTTAGATAACAATTCAATCCCATGCACTGATGCAAAATTTAACTTTTTAGTATTTGCCAGACACACTTGTCCTGTTTTATAACAGCAGAGTACAATGGAAGTAACGACCCAGGTACCCTTTAGCAGCAATGCCCTCTTGGATACATTAAGCAGGTAATGTAACATCGATTTCAATGATACAGAGACTCTGGATGATTAAAACTCAGATGATCTCCAAATCTTTTTTAGAAAAGCTGACGTCAAATAAAAAGCTATCTGCATTAAAAATACATATATGGATAAATTCCTGCAACACTCTTGTCCTTAAAATCAACATTAATGATACACCAATCACTTCAGTACAAGGATACAGGAATTTATGTACATGCAAATTACTACCAAGACATCAAGTTGCTCTTACCTTGAACTAGATCGTGACTTTACATCTTCTTTTGCTGTCCTTTCACTACTAGCATCTTCATTGTAGTCCATTGTTTTATCACACAGCTGTTTTCTCTTCTCCCACTTTTTCTGCTGATTTGAGATGCTTTCTGTATCTCCTTGGGAGTCACTTTCTGCTCCTACCTGTGAACCTGAGGAATGTGCCAGGCACTTAGAGGAGACTGGCAGTTTTTGCTCTTCACTGCCAAAGTCTCTTTCTGCTAACAAAGCAGAAGTTTCAGGTTTTAATGTTTCCTGCTCAGGGACTGAATTGTCCAAGTTATCTACATGGTCCATTTCCTTAGACTTTACTAATGTGTATGAAGCATTTACAACACCTCCTGCAGAATGTTTAGTCTTTAAACCTTCAACACCGTCCTCCCTGCTGTCTTCACAGCTGCCACAACACACACAGGAATTAATTAGACAGTTTGTGGCAGCTATACTGAGTTTATGGGATTCATCCTCCTCCTCATTTGCTAATGGATTAGCAGATCCAGGAATACAACTAATAGCTGCTTCTGGGGTTGTTACTGGGGATTCTGAGCTAGAAGGAGATTTAGGATTGAATATTACAGTAGCAGATATTTTCATCCCCCCTGTCCTGTGGGCTATCACTTCCGCCGTTTCTGCATCATCAGCATACGCATCCCAGCCATTGAGGTATAACTGTGAGTCTGGACCTTCTAGACAGCTGCATGAATTTGGAACTGAAATGCCAGGCATCTGTTTTCCATCTTCAACATTGTTATTATTGCTTAAGTCACTTTCAGCATCTTTTAAAAGCAAAGTTTCCTCTGTCTGATGGCCATTCTCATAAAGCAAAGCATCTCTATATTGCAGGTTCTGTTTTGAATCGTGGCAAGGGTTATTCACCCAAGCAAAAGTATCACTTACTGAATCCAACCCAGCCAGAGCTTCTCCTGCTCCATCTAGGTCATCCATAAAAAACACTCTGTCCTCTTCATCAGTTAAATTGTCAAGATGGTGTCTTGTTGGTGAAGCTTCTGTGCTAGAACTATTTCTTAGGCTAGGTCTGTGAGCTGGAGACTGACAGATGCTTGGAGGGGAAAGCAGAGAAGACATTTCATCGCCGACTCTGTGTACCATCCTGTTCAGCTGCTCCAGCTCCTGCTCATCATACTGCATGGAACAAGCCAGCTCAGCCTCTGTGTTCTCAGCTTTTGCTGAAAGTTCCTTAGGAGGCAAAGTCGCAGTTATGCCTGGTGCAATGACAGAGGGTACTTCAGGATCTGCTCTGACAGGAAAATCTACATCTTGAGAGATGCACAGGTTACGTTCCAGTGTGTGCAGCTCGTCCTCGGTCAGTGTCTGAAGGAGATCCCTGAAAACAAAGAAACAGACACATCTCTTGACATTTATAATCATGAGGCATTCATGTTACAGATTTTAAAAAAGCTTTTACTGTTAGTGCAATCCAGAAATTTAAAACTTCTGTTTAGAAACTTAAACTTCTGGGTAAAATCCAGAACATGAGGGCACGGAATACTTTTGACTGTGTAATTCAAGATGCGTTTGGCTTTCATATCCAGAGCACATGACTACTGATGCCTGAATTTGAGATTACTCATGCAAATAGAGGGCATAAAATTATATACATGCTTGCAGTGAAGCCTCAAAATAAACCAAAACACACACAAAAATGGAACTTTTCCCCTTCCCATCACTTACAGTGAAAATGTCACCCACAATTAGATTTATTTTATCATTTTACTTTTTTAATTCAAAAGTTTGACTTTGATTAGCAAACCAATTTTCCATCCTTCAAGTTGATTCACAAAATTATTCTACAAAAGAGTACTGCAGAGTTTTTGCAGCATTATACTGTTGGACAAAAGAATTCAATAAAACAGTAATATTGTTTATGCAACACTGGTATCTTGAAGACAGATCACTGAAACAGGGATTGGAAATTGGCTCTCTCCTGCCTCAAACACTGAACTCAGTCTTCTGGCCTTGACTGGCATAAACTTAATTTTCTTCACAGCGGCCACCATGGGGCTGTGTTTTGGATTTGTGCTGGAAGCAGTGCTGATAACCCAGGGGTGTTTTTGTTATTGCTGAGCAGGACTCACACACAGCCAAGGCCTTTTCTGCTCCTCACCCCAGCCCAGCAGCGAGGAGGCTGGGGGTGCACAAGGAGTTGGGAGGGGACACAGCTGGGGCAGCTGACCCCAAATGACCCAGGGATATTCCATACCATATATATGGCATCATGCTCAGTACATGAAGCTGGGGGAAGGAGGAGGAAGGGGGGTTGTTTGGAGTGGTGGCGTTTGCCTTCCCAAGTCACCGTTATGTGTGGTGGAGCCTGGCTGTCCTGGGGATGGCTGAACACCTGCCAGGGGAAGTGCTGAGTTATTCCTTGTTCTGCTTTGCTTGTCTGGGGCTTTTGTTTAATCCAATAAAATGTCTTTATCTCAACCCATGACTTTTCTCCCTTCTTCTCTTCTGATTCTCTCCCCAAACCCACTGGAGGGGTGAGCAAGTTGGCTGTGTGGGGCTGAGGTGCCAGCTGGGGTTAAACCATGACATTGGATCATCAAAGAGCAAAGCTTCTGCATGATGTTAACAACAAGGCAGGTCTAGAAGCAAACACTGAGCAATTTAGTAAACGGTGTTTTCTATAGACATGCAACATCTCCAGTGTTACCAGGTGTCCTCAGTGCTGCAGTTTAGGACTATGGGCACCTGAAAGCAAAGTGTTATTAAGGGCTTGATAAGAACAAATCATGTCTGACACAACATGTAATGTAATTTTAGGTCTGAATTTGATTTACACTATCCTTCTCAAATAGAAGCCAAATATACAAATATCCTCTGTCAAGAACTGCTGCCACCATTTTCAAAGATCAGTAACTCTACTTCAGCATAAAGGAATGGATGAGAAAAGCAAGACCTGTTCAATAGAGGTTAGGAGTCCATTATTCCTCATGTGTTTAGGAATAATTTGTAAACAGTTGGCATAATAAAAATAATAATATGCACGTATTAAAAGAATTCCCTTAAAGGAGTAATTTGGGTGTAAAAAAGAGGCCAAAAAATGCCAAAGAAACATTCAACACATCTCACATCTCAATTTCCAGTCAATGGTTTACCTTCTTAACTTGTTAACTCAAAGACCAAAGATTTTTGCAAGTACTATCAATTTTTCAAATAGCTAAAAAAATACATCACTAGTATCTGATCTGTGTATCAGCTACCTACACTTTGCGAAAACTAAGAGTTTAGATAAGCATTCGTAAGTGAGAAAAAAAAATATGGCTATGTACATTCCACACAATTAACATTTTATTTTTTAAAAAAATCTTGCTGTATATGAGTAACGTGATCCTGAAAAATGTTCTAAGCCTCCAGAAGTACCACCTATAAGAACAATTGCACAATTGTATCCTCCCTTTTCACGCTCTGTAACAGAGAAGTCAGAATTTGCCAGAATCATTCCATATGCATCTTTAAATTCAGAGTTTGAGCATTTTTTTCCAGTCATAAATAAGAAAGGAAAATGGGAAATCTTTGTTAGATCCACCTGCCTAATAAGCTATAAACCAGTATTGCTATCTGGCACACTAGAACATTTTAAATACCTATACATTCCTTTCTTTTGTCTACACAGTATGTACTGATACCACCTTATTATTATTCAGATCTTGTATTTAACCAGTTTTTCAAGAGATTAAGCACTTGAACATCACCTTAAAAGCAAATTGAGAATTGCTTAAGTTTTAAGGTCAACATAAAAACAGTAGTATTATCATAATTTATTTTTAAAATAACTATACCAATAGTAATTTAAAAAGATAAAATATGTTTTATATTAAAAAACAGAATAACATAATTGCTGCCATGAGGCTTTGTATTATGAATTTCCATATTTTTAGTGTTTACAGGAACACTGACATAGAATTTTATAAGCATAAACAAAGTAATGTGAGATTTTAAAAACAGTTGGGGTTTTCATTTTAAAAAATACAACAAACAAGAGTAAGCACACAAATGTAACAGTGAAGGGTTTAAGCTCGTCCCTTACATACACAAAGATATTAAAGACACAGGAAACTTCTGGGTTGGGCCAGGGTCCATCAGCAATTTCTACAAACAGACACTACAACAGCAACATTCAAAGGAATTTGCTTTCCATCCAAGCCCATCAGCATAACTGAGAATGATTCACTGGGCCCAGGGAAAACCAAAGATTGAATTTTCTTACTTTCAGCATCTATTCTGGGGCTTTACTGTCTCCACAACACCACAAGGCAGCACCCAGGATTATTGAATGTCTGAGTGTCCAGAGCTACTCTGCTTCCTTTCCAAAGGCTCAGTCAGAGAGCCTGGCTGCTCAGAAACCTGTCTCCAACACAGGTTTCACACACTCACTATAAATTCAGTGCTGGAAACACATTTACTTTCTACTGGCTAGCTCCATGGACTTGAGTAATGAATTCTATTTCTGCCAATAACAACACCTCAAAATTTAAGAGCCATTGCATGCAATTTTGAGGACAGTAAATAAAGCCTGATTAAAAATAATAATAATAATAATAATAATAACAACAAGAACAACAACCACCACCAGTGAAATCAGCTGGCAGTCCTCATGTCTTTTTAGGTGAGTCAGATCCCTGCAGCTTTGGAAGAATAACAACCAGTTGAATTACACATGGTAGTCTACCAGCCCTAAAATTTCAGTAGAGAAATCTGCTTTAAATTCAAAGGGAATATGCTCATTTTCCTAATCCAAACATTGGAAATTCTGCTATTAACAAATACAACTTACTCTAAAAGAGGTTCAGGTAATTATCTTCTCTGGTTAAAAATTCCTTGGATTCACAAGTCATTTTTAAAGATGACAAATGTTTGATCAACAGTCACCTTTTAGATACACTGTACATTAGATTATACAGGACTCACTGCCAATCTGCCATGTTGTAAAATGGCTATGAAGATATTAAAAATTAATGTTAACCAATATATGAAAAGAAATCTGACATTTCAGTACTAAAAAACTAAACATCAGGTGTCATCAGTAAACCATAAGGTTTTTAATTAAACTGTAGCTACTTTAGTGGTTCATTTCCTTTCTGCTGAAGAACCTTTAACTCATTGTGCTCATATGGACAAAAAGAATTTCCCCCCCTGCTTACATTATTCAGAAGCCACAGGTAAAGTCAGCTTCTGCAATCCACCCTGATGAGCAGCAATGTGCTTTCTTCTCAGAGGGGCTTCAGAAAATACTGACTTTTAAGAAGTGCATATTGAGGTTTCATCTGCTTTTACTCTTTTTGGCATTGTATCACAGACAGGCAATCTAGCTTCCAAAGAGGAACATTCTTCTTTCAGTGGTTACAGCTACTGGCAGAAAAACAAAAAGTTCTTCAGATGTGCTCTGCCTGTCACAAGCAGCAGTAGAGATTTGCTCTGCCTATTGCAAAACCAATGAACATATTTTACTCTACTGCCAATAGCCAGGGTACAGAAATGAGCTCTTCAAAGATGTGAAGCCAGATGTCTTTCGAGACAAGTTTGGCTCTGTAGAGGACAGGGCCACAAGCCCCCTAATCCTGCACATTCCTCAAGCCTCTTCCATTAACTTTGCTCCTACTCTGACTAGAATTTTAAACTGCCTTTTTGTCAGAGAATAGCTTCATTGTTATTGGCAGCCTGTGCTTCAGTTGATGCTCCAAAGGGAGCATGAGCAGCTGCCTCAATGGAGCTGCCACCGGAGGAGCCTGGTGCAGGTACAGGGACACCACGCGCATCCTCCCGCTGCGCTCAGCTCTGCACGCCCAAATCCACAGATCCGTCTGACACACCCACGCTGAGAAACCAACACTGAGATATGGAACAAACAGTACTGGCACTCCTTTACTGCCACAGTTTTGAAACAACTCAAAGTTTTGAACACAGCCACCTCGGAAAAATGGATCCGTTTTTCCCCAACCGCTGTGCACACTTAATTTAAACGAAAACAAATTTCACACTGCCCCATGCAATTCTTTAACACACAGAGAGTATGCATACTGCATTTAATTCCTAATCAATGATACAGAAAGGTTTCAAGTGTACTTAAAATGGTATGATCCTCTAATTTGTCACCACTTATGCAGTGTGCTTGACTCTGCACCACCAAAATCCACAGGGACCCTGTCATCACTTGTAATGGTGCAGAAACAAGCACCAGGAAAGCAAAGAGTTCTGAAATACAGCAGAATTAAGCAGTACTGCAAAATCCCAAGTTTGCTGACTTTTGAAAATCTTGGTACAGTAGCCTCCAATGTATATATAGTATAAGCAGTGTTTTATCACAAAACTGTTCAGTGTCACAGGCACCTAAGTTACGTATCTGTGCACAGAGCAGACAATGTCATCTGTGTATTCCCCAAGCAGACTGCAGTAGTTTGGCAGAAATGGTTCAAACACTTTAGTTTCAAAGGCACAGAGATAGCACTACTATGTAATTATGCATTGGGAGATTTATAAAATACCAAGGCTGATGTTTTACACACAAAATAAAAGTCAACACAAGCACCTGGTTTAGATATTAATTAAAACATTCAAAGCCATAATTTGCTGCTCAACCTTTCCGAAAACTCAACAACAACTCTTACTGCTTTTTCTCACAGTCTCAACAATCTCTATTGTTTTCAAAGTTGTCAGCCACCAGTAGGACACCAAAAATTTTCATACTTAATAGATATTTATCTTCCCTGCTAGTTCTGATTTAATTATGTGCATCAACATAATTAAATACAGTACTTATCTTTGCCTTATGGGTATTTTAGGATAATACAGTTTAAAAATTAATTACCTGTAATCCTACAAAATAATCAGCTCTTCATATGATGTTACTCCATAAGCGAAAATACTTAGTTGGCTAAAAAGTTACAGAACTTGACAGAGAAATTGACTGGGATGTGATCACATTCTGCAGTAAGATGTTCTATTTTCTTACAACAGGCACACAACTGGAATGCAAAATGCAGCTATTTTTAACACAAGACTTCTGAATCTATTTTCAAGCCTTAACTACTGGTGCTGGAGACTGGAGAAAGACTCCAGGAAAAAAACACTTCCTTTGTTGGGGAGCAGAAATTTTGGCATCAAATATCATTCCATCCTTTTCATAGGTTTCTATGAACCTTCTCACAGAGTATGGATTGCAGTCTGATGAGTTAAAAAAAAACCTGATAAGAAAAAAAAACCCTACACAGCTTTGGTACTTTAAAAAGTAATTCAATTACCATACATGAACAGCACACTTACTTGTATCTCATTGCTATTTTTCTTCAATATATTTTTCATTCAAGAATATTACTAAAGGATCTTTTTAAGCTCAGTTCTTGCCAGTATTTGAGTTCCTTCAATTCAGAGACTGCCAGACATGAAATTTCATATTACTTCTTGCTTGAATTTTTGGTCAGATAGATGTTATCTCACTAAGAACATTTCACCAACTTTGTCTCCTAGACAACTGAAGTCACATTCTTTAATGTTCCCTTTCCTTCACAGAATAAGTACAATTCTTAAAGTATATCAGAACTTTTCCAAAATTGAATCTGAAAGATTATTTTTTGAAGTTTGCATTGAAAACTGTAGTTACTGAACAAACAAGCACTTTACAAATCTGTTTTCACCCCCAGAGCTACGTTCACAGTAACTGAAAATTAAATGGGCTAAGCAATACACAGACTTCATTGATTTTCATTTTCCATGTTGTAAAATATGATAAACCAGAAAATACAGATTATGAGAAGAATATTAGCTTTTAAATATACTTTTGGCTTTAGTCAGCAAGTGGAATGCTGGTGAAAATATCTGCAATAGCCACATATTGGGAATAAAGCATTTTAATGTAAACTTCATGGACTTTTCAAGCCTCAGTTACAATAAAGCTTTTTTCTCCTTCTAACTTCAGTTTTGCCCTTCAGTTCATGTTGTTATTCTAAACCCAGTGTTTTATAAAACCACAATTACTCAAAAAACCCCAACAAACCACACATGTTGATTTGTCAATCTTAATTCTCATATTTCAATATGAGTATCACTAATGTAGCTAAAAATAAGACTTCTAGACAAAAATCCTAGCAAGTTTTCAAGGGACACATGAGGATGTGGTCTAGATATTCATAAAGGCTAACTTCAGAAATAGCTCCCCTCTGAACCACCCCTGACAGAACTTACGTTCTCCCTCAGGAGGTGCCTCACCTCTAATGGATGAGAGGAGATCAATCTGGATAAACTGTGTGAAAACTATTCTTACATTAAACTGCCACCATGACATCCAGGGAAGGTGAAAAACTGCTAAAAATTGGACACGGGGAAAAAAGCCCCAAACCTGTCAAATTATCTCTAGAGATTTCTGGGAACAAAAGTTGCAGTTGGTAGATAAATCCAAATTCTAAGAAAATAACAGGGCTTATGGATTAAGAAAAATTTTTAACATCCAAATAAAATACCTGAAGAGTGAGCATAAAGATGCTTTAAAGATACAGCTTAATTTCTCCAAAGTAACAGATCAGTCTTCTAAAGATCTCAGCTAAGAAAAAAAAAATTTAACATTCTTTACACTTGAGCCAAAGCCCACATCTCCAATCATAACACTGAAGCATTATGGAAAGAAGTATAAAGTGATTCATCCTGTAAATAACAGATTTACAATATGAAAAACTAACAGTCATTTCTATTAGGTTAAGAATTATCTGAGTATTGCATCATAGCATAACAAGAAAATGCAATAAACCTAGTTAAGCAGAAACATTGATGCTAATTAGAAACAGAATCTCCCAAAAATAAACTCTAACTTGAGTATTTCAGGCATCATCTAACCACAAGGAAAATGTGAAATGCTATAAAATGATACTTAAAAAAAATAAGAAACTATCACAGAGATTAAAAGTTCAGAAAACGACCATGAAATTAAAAACTACATTTAGTTATTTCACGGGTATATCAGGCTGATGAGAGGAAAACACAGTTTATGGTTAACATAGCAAACAGAAACACTTTTTAAAGCATTTATGAGTTTTCAGGCCTCTGATTTTCACTTCAGAAGAGAAGCAATTACAACTATCTTTTATTACTTGCCTTATTTTTCTTAGCAAAGTGTGAAAAGGTCTGAAGAGTTCAGACATATCTTCTGGTTTATGGTCCAAGTTTAATGGTCCCTCGGAGTAGACAACAAGGCCACTGTAATTCAAACACATGCATGAACACACACAAAAATGAAAATTTTATTACACAGAGCAACCACTGAATAGTCAGAAAAGCAACTGTACATAAATATTAGAACAGCATTTAACTACATCTCGTTATCTTATTTTTGTCTTACTCATCCACAGCTAGAATTAGATGCTATTTAAAGTAACAGGAAAAAGATCCCCTACACTCTGTTCCCCTTTCTTAAACATGGTAGGAAAAGCAATGGAAGCATAAAGGGAAGAACACATGCTGCACCTGAATAAAAAACACAAAGCAAAAAAACCCACAAAGGAAACCTATTATCAAGTACATTGGGGAAGGTCTACTGATTTGAGATATTGCAGATAACTTTTCCTTTCCAGTCTAAATAATTTCCAGGTAAGGTAGCTCACTCCTGAGCTCCTAGTTTTCTACCTCTATAATAATATAACCTGATAATATATTCTGATAAAAACAGGAAACAGATTTTCTTAATCACATAAAACATGTTTGGAAGAAACCATGCTCCTACATCAACTCAGCACTTGTATAAATTTCCCTGCAAATAGGTAAATTCATAATCCTGAGAGCCTCCAGGTACTCCACAGTAGATATCTCAATAGCTCCTCCTGACCAAATCACCACTGCCCAAACCTGTTTGTGTGTCACGGATTAACAAAATAAACAAAATAAGCAAAACAATAAACAAAAATTACCTTTGTATCTGCTGTGCCTGAGGGGGGATTCCCACCAGGCACCACTCTGCTATTTAATCCTCTGCCCACTTGCAAAAACAACGTATATTTCCCAAAGGCAACCTGTTCTCACAGATGATATTACACCAGTTTTCTTTTTCCAAGGCCATTTTCCCCTTTCTGTCCATAGTGTCAGTGCTGTGTTACTCAAGCTATTTCAAAGGCATTTTCCTTTTCTTAAACTCAAACTACATATTGCTTCAGAGAGCTACCCAGCATCCAAATAATCAAGAGTAATGGTAAACCCTGGCTAACAGGACTGCCAAAGTCTTTTGGTCACCAGTTCTTCCTGAGAAAGCACCCGTGTGACCAAAGGCTCTCTGAAACACAGCAACAAAGCTGATGTCACAAGTTACATGAGTTCCACTGAAGTATTAAAAAAAAAAAAAAAAAAAAAAAAAGACCAGGGGATTAGGGTTTTGAGGGCAGGAGCAGGGAAGAGGAGATGAGAGGCAGAAAAAGTTGCTTCCTTTGCAACTCACTATTTTTTTGTGGCTTAAGACAAATTATCTTGTTGCCAAGGATACATAATTTAATCTTTTTTTCCTATGCTTTCCAAGCTTCAACAAGCAGGCTGCCACAAAGTGAAGCAGTTATTGCTGACTCATGTCTTATGTTCTGCATAAGCAAATGTTACTGCTTTGCTCAGTGAAAGCTCAAGGCTATTCTCCTCCAACTTCTACCTAATGCCAAGTCACTGTTCCTCTGGTTTTCAGGCAGTTTGCCTGCCACAGAATTTAACTCGTGGAAGAAATTTAAAAAGAAATAAGTGGGCTAGAGCACAGAGAGAAAAAAAAAATTATAAAATGGCTTTTATCTATGTGTAGCATTTGGAAGAGCTCTAAATCAAAGCCTGGATATAGCTGTAGCACTGGAAAGAACTAAAATTCATGTCTTATTATTTCCTACAAGGCTTGCACTTCTTCCAGAAAACACTGTATATGGATGGGATAGTTATTCTGTGGAACCTCACATGACAGTGATTTCTTTTCTTATCATGGCATAACTAGGAGCAGCTAAACTTCTCCTTCTCTATCCTTCTTTGTAATTTGGGATAGACATGATCTATTTGCCAGAGAGCCCCGGTTTTCCAGTTAAGCCATGATGTGTTCTCCTTCACTGTGTCTTCCAGAAGCTTCAAATTGAGTTCTCACATTCCTGTTGTCTTCCAATAATCAGATAATTACTGTTATTATTTTTAGAATGACAGTTAGAGACAATGTACTATTTAACAGGAACAACAGGCCACAGGGATTTCCTGAGGAGAAGTGTATTACACTCAGGATTTGAGGTTTTTTATTTCCCTCAATTATCCTACTTATATTAGCTAACTTTAAAACATTCACAATAGTAAAATATTAAAAATATGCTGGCTTTACTCCAGAGAAGCTGCTGCCTTAGTAAACCATGAAGACTCATTAGGAAAAATGCATCTGATTTGTCCAATATTGCAAAAACTGCATGAAGCAAAAAACATTGTTATAATTTAGTTGCCTTGAGTAGTCAATACAGGGCACAAATCTACACAAAAGTTACACATTAATTCTTTCCTTCAAGAGAATTACATCTGTCACAACGCAATCTTCCATGGTAACTCTTTCTTAACTAGAGCCATTGAGAAGAACACACAAATTTAACTGGAAACTTGCAGTTTTCAAGAATTATATCCTTAAGTCATCCTATTTATGAGTGCCACAAAATATGGGCTTTCAAGAAATACTTCCAACAACATGACATTGCAAAGACTGATGTTCCTAATTTTTAAATTTTGCTAGAGGATGCCTGATCAATTGTTACTGCCTTTTCTATTTAGAGATCTACCATCTTTTCTTTTTTTGTCTTGATATTCTACATTAAACTGGTAATGATTTAGAACAAAACAATTCTCCTCTTTAATTCTTTTTAAAGAATTTTAAAGCAAACTCAGGTGAAAGACAGTCCATCAAAATTCTAAACACAGCTTTCTTCAATAAACTTTTAAATGAGGCAGAGCAGAGTAGTTAAAAATTACTCACCATACAATGGCTAATCTTGGAATTGTAAACATTAAAGCTGGTTCATAGTCATCTATCATATCTTGAGTGAGGTATCCAAGCCTTAAGGCTCTAAGCAAAAGAATAAAATTATTTAGTAAAACATCAAAGTCTTGAAGAACACATTTCACTAAGGAAAAATATGAAAAAATTGTTATAAGCCAAACCAAACTGGTAGCATTTAACTCATGCACTGGTTTTGTGCAGTCTAAATCACTATATATATATAACTGATTGCTTAAGTCTCTGCTTTAAAAAAATAGTATAATAAAAACATAAATGCAAGAAAAAAATCCCTTTGAACACCTAAAGCTTTTATAGTAATTCAAAACCCAATTCGGTTTTATGAAATTTTCTCTATTTGCTATTTCATGTCAAGCTTCAGCTTGATACTGAAAAATCACTGGTGCTGACAATTTTTCAAATAAAAACCATTTTTAAAGTAATAGGGGAAAGTACTTGGGTTTCATTTTCAAATACAAACTGCTCTAATTATCAAGGTTAATCTCCCCTTTAACTAATAAAAAACCTAAAAAAACCACCCATGAACAGCCCAGTTCTGCACAGTAACTCCTATTGAAGTCTAAGGATTTAATATTTGGGGGACACTGCACTGTCCTCAAAAAACTTCTCAAATGTCTTCAGCTCCTTTTTAAATAAACCCCATTTTGTTTGGATTTTTCACTTGGCTATATTTTCAAGGTTTCTTCACAATTTCCAGATTTCACCCCGTATGTTTCATAACACCCTCAAATTTCTTCCCTGACTTGTTCATATCATGCTTAAGATGACATTGAAAACTGCACATAAGTCCTGCTTTCAGTCCTCAGAAGAATGGAAGTAACTTTTTCTTTATTCCTTGTCAGTACTTGTCCAGCCAGTACTGCTGGTGGTGGATGGGACATGACCACGAAGCAAACCCTGGCTGGTGTCAATGCTGGATGGACACACTGGTGTGTGGCCCGTCCTCACTCCCTGTTCCTTCCTACAGCCCAGACAGATTCTTCTGAAGCTACAAGAACTAAACTATCTTTTTTTCATCTTCCTCATCTAATACAGAATCCCAGAATTGCCAGAGTTGGAAGGGACCTCTGGAGATCACCCAGTCCAACCCCCCTGCCAGGCAGGGTCATCTAGAGCAGGTAACACACGAACACACTCAGGTGGTTTTGGAATGTCTCCAGAGAGGGAGACCCCACAACCTCTGTGCACAACTGTTCTGCCAAGTCAAAGGAGAGAAATTCTTCCCCATGTTGATGTGAACTTCTCGTGTTGTAATTTATGGCCATTACTCCTTGTCCTGTGCCTGGGCACCATGGAAGAGCCTGGCACCATCCTCTTGACACCCACCTTTGAGATATTTGTGTGCATTGATCACATCTCCTCAGTCTTTCCTACTCTAACCAGCCCCAGCTCCCCCAGCCTCTCCTCCTAAGACAGATGCTCCAGACCCCTCATGTTTGTGGCCTCTGCTGGACACACACGTATGCCATAGGTGACTATGTGTGTGTGTAGTAGCTCTCTGACTGATGGAAAGTCATTCTTCCTACTTGTTGTGACCTTTTTTGAGTTGTAATCCTGTCTCTCAAAATGCCTGAAACACCCCTGATCCTGGTGTCATGTACAGATTGTGGCAGCGTGCCCTGCACTCCCCCATTCCTTAATGAAAGGATCAACCACGCCAGACCCAGGGGTCCTACTTCACAAGTTCTCCCAACATGACAGTAAAACCAACACTTATTCTAAGAGCCTTTTACAGTCAACTGGTGTCTAATAATTCTCCACAGAACATGATTCACTAATTTTCTTTTAAGAACAGTGCTGCACTGCTTAAAGCCCCACTTAGGCTGAGTATTTCACATGCTGTTCCCCTCTACTGCCCACCTGCAGGCTAGTTAATCTGTCACAAGGGGGAAGAAAAGAAAGTTTTTCACAGTACATTACAAGTTCACACTTTTCTTTGCACCTTATACTTCCAGAACTTACAAACTGCTGAATTGATTTCTTTCATCATAGTCCCTTTATACATATAGAGCCAAAGACCAGTCCTTTGAGAATTTAAAGAGCTTTTATGAGTTCTTTATGATAATCACTGGAGGTTCACAGATGATTTGAGTCATCTCCCCATGTATTCTCACATAAAATATCATTAAGTCTTGATGCCTTGAACTGATTTAGCTTATTTAAATGTTTAGTCTTCATGTACACATCTGTAACTAGGCATACGAACAATACAGTTATTGTTGGATTATTAGCTCTTGTGTTTTTTTGCATTTTTTTAATGTAGAAAACAAAAAACAACAGATTTGTGCCTGGCAAGCATGCTTAAGACCTTTGAACTTTGTACTTGGATACTTACTAGAAGAGCAAAATACCTAGTGTTTTACGAGAGTTCTTCAGGATTATAGTTAATGTACTTCTACAAAAACTCAGACAGAAAGTAAACACAAATTAAGAGCTAGTCCTTAACTTACCTCTCCACAGTTTCACAGAACAATACAATAACCTCTTGCTGTACATAGTATTCTTTTGGAGACTTCACAGGTACCATGGCTGACACATAACTACAAAAATGATAAAAATAACATACCATTGTTTCACATGCTTTAACAAATAATATTATAAATAAAACCAAACCTAGGACAAACCATCTTAGAAACCTAAGATGATTTCCTGTACCAATTTGTATTTATTTTAACAGCTCCCACTGTGTACTGTGTAAGAATCTATAAGAAACACAGCCAAATTGCTTATTGCAGAGGAATTGAGGCAGCGGAAGTCATTAGTAATTTAGAAATATTATAACTATATATCACACTTATGATATAATGATATAATTATGATAGCACATTTAGCTATCAGAAGTGTTTACTGTGTGGCATAGGACCTTTGAAAGATCTTTACTGCCCCATCTTAAAGACAGAATAATTTACTCTGCATTTCCTCAATAAAAAAAAACTGACTTAAAGCAAATTATTTTTTCTACAAAGGTTTTACCTGAAACTAGTTTAGTGAAACTCAGTTACCCAGGTAAGACACTTAAATTTTGGCCTCATTTCTATGTGGAATTACTAGCACAAGCTAGTAATTCAACAAGGTAAGAAACACTGGTAAGAAGTTTGGTGGCTTTCTGTCACTGTATTACTTAATTGGTCACCTGTAGAATACAAGTAACATGGAAAGGGAAGAAGTTGTTTCCAAAACAATGGTAAATAAAAATGCTGTATTTAGAGAGTTGGTATTGGCAAGCCAAAAACTGCACAGACACTGACAAGAACCACTTACTGATTGTCACTGGTGTCTGCATTCAAACCCTCAGTTAAAAACATGTTCTTAGACAATGTTTTTAATGAAAGTGTTTTCAATGTTACAGAATAATGATCCACTTTCTAATCAGAAAAAATAACCTGCTTACCTGAGTAAAAGAACACAAGAAAATAACAATATTGAGGAAGGGCAAGCAGTAATGTGGGACATGACAGTCTGTAGGTTATTCCCAAGAAATTTTCAAAGATTATACAATTGTAAGAAACATGTTCTGCTAAGGGCAGCAGTGACTGTATCGTATTAGATCCATAGATAATTTTGCCCATTATCTTGTCTGTGGCCAGCACCACAAGTGTCTAACACACAGGCAGGTAGCTGGTTACACTCTGAAGCACAATGCAAGACTGGTCAATGTGACCCTTGATGCAAAAAAGCATCACTCCAAAAAAGCAGCTTTTACTTAAGCAAAAAACCTCAAAGTCATTTTTCAATCACAAGTTTTCAAATCACAAGTTTTCAAATGAGTTCTTGTGGTTAATTAGGGCTCGTGTAAAAGCCCTTCCTCCATCAGAATTCAATTTGCCTTCTTAAATTCACTGGGTACATCTTGCTTGCACCACTAAGCACAAGAGAAGAAAATCTCAATCTCTAGAATATTTGTTATCGTTCTTTTCTTTTTAAGCATCTCCTATTTGTTGTCTTTTCTCTGACAAAGGAAACATTAAGAGAAGAGATTTATGGCTTCCTTTTGTGTCTTGGAAATTCTCCCTCAAATGCCATATGCCAGTATGCAAATGGCGAATTATAGTTTAGTTGGAGAGAGCAAATGTTGATTGCTAAAGAGCTATTTAGTTTTCATTATTGCTACACTGAAAGGAAAAATCTAACATTACAACAAATTACTAAAGAATTCAAATACAACTATAAAAAAATTTACATCCTTTTCCAACTCAAAGAACACAGAGTAAAACAGCCAATTTCCAAAACCCAACAAGCCACAAAACAGCTGCAGTGGCCAACACATGGCTCACAACACATTTACTTAATCTCTTTTACCTTAATTCGAACTCAGCAAAAAGGACATCAAAATGTTTCAGGGAATCTTTCATTTTTTCTGTGTAGAGGTTCAAATCCCTTAAGGCCTGGTCACGAATGATATTTCTGACTTCCTCTAGGCTTCGTGTCAGATCCTTGGCCAAGGGCCTCATAGCCATACTCTCAATTTCACGATTCATAATAATTGAACCAGCAGCCAAACACTAAGAAAGAGGAGATAAAATATTAGTTTTTACAAAGTAAAAATAATTTTATAGTTAAAAACAAAGCACGAGATGTGCTATTTAGTAAGATATGCTTTTGAACGAGAGCAATACTTAGCCCCAGTTGGCTGCAAATTATGAAACAAGTGAAAAACTTACGGCTGGCATGTCAAGAGTCAAAAGCTTTTCACAGAAAAGGTTAGGAAGCAGCTCAGCCAGGGAGACATGAGAAGAGGAGAAAGTTGAAGTACAAGAACCACAGTGCTGACAGAAGAACTAAAGCTATTCTTCCCCACCAGTTAGGCAGTAAGCATTAGTAGGATAGATCCTCTATGCACACACAGATTGCTTGCATAAGAGAGATGGGAATCTAGCAGAACTACAGTCCATGGGCTGTTTTGATTTGGGCTAGACTGCTTGACTCTGTAAAATAAATCTACTCCTTATAAAAAGAACAGAAATTCTGCAACTGTGATGTCTTTTACAGAGAAACTGCTCACACTGGCTATCACACAGGGATGCAGTTAGGCCAGCATACTGCTTCCCACAGAAATATGATTATATACAAAAATCAGGTCACCGAGTTGTTCTTCTCTTCCAGTGTCTGGAAAACAACTCTTATAAAGACTCCTTGCCCCAGGCATTATACACGGACTCTCTCTGAGCAGCTGACAAAGACATTAATAGTAGATTCTTACTGTAACACATTAATAAAACCTTTTTAAAATCTTGCCACTAAAACCAACTGCTGGCTTTATTCTTTTATGGATACATATGGAAGACAATGAGCACCAATATAAATCACACCTGTGGTGTAAATAGAAATACTTCCATTAATTGAGAATATACAAGGTTGCTCTCAAAGATCAGGTCTGTTTTTTCCCTTTTTTAAATCTCCATTTGCAACTGTGTCACCCACTTCTCCCTGGCATCCTGTGGATGGAAGCCACACCTGCAACTCCGTATGAGAGACCTTCAATCCCAGAAGGGATCCTTTCTCAGCAGCCTGATGCATTCATTTGAGGGCAGTATTTGTGGGAAGTATGGATAAAGTGTTACCTGCTGACAGGTATTAACAGTCTGATAACTCAGTGATTGTACTGACAAGGACAGCAGTGTGTACTCCTAAAGCTCATACAATCTTCTTGCTACATGGATTTACAGGAGGACAGTGCCTACAGCAGTAGGAGTTCGCATTACATCATCACTGCATATGTTACTTTCTCAGAAACCAACAGGTCTCTCCAGCCTGATGGCTGCACAGTGGAAGTTTGATTTGGAAACAGGTTTAGATTATATAACACAGCAGTGAATAAAACAAGACTGAGGACAGGATTACAAAGCACTGACATACCAAATTAATTTAGTAAATTCTATCTGAGACTTCTCTGACTCAGAGGAGCCTGCAATTAACAATTGTCAAAGCAAGTTTCAGAAACAGAACATATGGAGGCATATTGGACTGAACAAGATGGGAAATCTTCATGGAGAACATGCACTTGAAAAAGAAAGGAGAAACTGCTAGAGAAAAAAAAAAAAATAAAGGGATATTAACAGGAGGCCAAGGATTGTTTCAAATACAGGAGAGGCAACACTGAAAACAAGGCCACAACGTGTGTGGGATGTCTAGACTAATCCCTCTGAAGTCTCAACAAATTCATGGTGCTGCCCTAAGTCACCTTCAGGCCAGTAAAAGTGAAGAGTTTATCACTAAAGATGCCACAATGATTTTTTTTTTTTAAGCCAAAAGACATCAGTAGTAATAAATAAATGTCTTGCATATAATAGCCTTTTGTTCCGACACTTCAAGCTTCCTTTGGTTAAAATAATGGAAGCTTATTCACTACAAAAATTCCTTATTCTGACAGGTTGCTCTAGAAGCAAGTCTTTCAGAGAAACCAGGTAAGAGAAGAAAAGTGGACTTCAGTGTTCTGCACAGAAACTATTCAATTGTTGGCATACACACAAAACAAGGAAGTTATGGGCAACAAATGACAGTCTGAAGCTGCATATTTAGGATGAGTTACAGCATAACATAGGCAATAAAATGAAGTGACAGCATGCACTTCTATTTGCTGGAGATGAACTTTTGTCCTGATAAAACTCCCTAATACACTTTTACTTGTTTCTAAGATCTTCAAAACATAAGATGGCTGATCAGAAAAAAAAATAAAAAAAAAATCACTCAGATGCTAACTCACAAAAGAAGAGTTTTTCACTATAGAATACTGACAGCACACAATTATGAAAATAACCTGGTATGCTGTTAGCCAAAACCACAGTTAAAGAACCCCAAATCTCTGAGCATCCAGAGCAAGTTATCTTGTTTACTTTGCTCTGTAAATTTTTTTTTTTTGTACCTCTTTCAACAAAGTCTGAAAAGGTACTTGTGGCTTTATACAACAAAAAAAGTGTCTATTAATCCCAAACAACAAAATTATGACCGACCTACCTCTGCTCCAAACCAAAGCTGTCCTGCAAGGTTGTCATGGCGTATTTCCTCTGGAAACTTAACACAAAAGTCTCGGTTGGCCCGTTCATGTGGAATGCATTCATCCATGATTTGGTTTATGATGTTCAAAACATTATCCTGAATCAAAACACAGGATACCATATATATACTCTTTGCACAGAAAACATTTTTTCTAACTTTTTAATAGAATTTATTAGTGAGGTACCAAGCAATGACGATAGCAAATGCAGTATTTAACTCTCCTGGTTTTCATACATACAGTGAAAGCAGAGGAGAATACTGCAGAGAAACAAGAGCAGCTAACTTCACTCTTTCTAGTCTTCCTAGAAACCGTTTCTCAGGTTAGTTGTATTGAACTTTGACTAGGTAGTCAAAGGTTAATGGGACTTCTCATGAGGAGGCATGACATAAAGAGCTCCTTATCTCCAGCTATCTGTACATATCAGTAAATAAACTAGAAGTACAAGTGAATTACACTTTTTCCATTTCCTCTCACCAGCCCAAACGATATGCACTCCCATTATTCCCAAAAAGAGTGCCTGACAGGGTAGCTTGGAGTTGTTAGAAGCTGAGTTATACTGGGACCATTGTGGTTGAATATATTTAAACTCATCCTGGTAATCCAAAGCAGTTTACACACCTGAATCCCAAGTGGGCAAGGGCTGACACACTGACCTAGCACCTCATCCCTCAGCCACCCAGAAGGATAAGGGGACACCACACAAATTAGAGCCTTAGTAACTGCTCTGATCTACCTCTGCACCAGGACAGTGATCAAAGACCTATAACCAGTTTCTTGATATGCAGTAAATAATGCATATTCATTTATTTGAAAAGACAATTTTCACATACCCCTGCTGAGAACTGTACGGAATTTGATTAACATAATAAAGGTAGATTGAGAGCATGAAAAAGGCTGAGTGCTTTCATTAAAAATGTTTTGTCTGTTTTATCTTTCTTCCGATATTTACAGAATTCACATTCTGCTTGAAATATTTCTCAAACAAATAGAACCACATCTGTCTGCACAAAATTGTTTAACAGACAGAATTGCTTTAAATCTACACTTCAATGTTTTATTTTCACCTGCATTTAAAAAGCAATAGAAGAGACTTTTGAAAAAACCTACCCCTTTAATATGTTCCCCATCAAAAAAGACAAAATCTACTTTAGCTACAAAGAATGATCCACATTTTCTGCAATTTCTGCAGACTGCAACACCTGCTGTTGCCACAAAATAATCTTAACATTAAGACTGCAATTACAATTGTCTTCATCCAAAATAAGTGAATAAATTAATGATCAGCAATATTTATTACACACTGGTAAAAGGTACTTGAAGTGTTAACAAGTAAAACACTTTCATAATAAAGTACTTTTTGCAAGGCTGTAATGAGATAGTAAGTTTCATTCCAATAAAGTTGTTAAAAACAAACAAAAAAACCCACCTCATACAGCTCATACAGTTAAAATACATGAGTAAGTGTAACAATCAACCATCTTCTCTAGAAACAGGACTGAAAATCAAATGCCCTGTAGCATCACAACACAGACCATGGCCAGCAGGTATGAGAAGAGACAAGAAAAGAAAACTAGAATCACCAACACAAAATACCTGATTTTAGAGGTGAAATCTCCCCCTCACTCTGCTGGGCCTGTTGTACTGCCAGGATCAGTGGGGCAGTACGACCCCTTAGAATCCCAAGAGATGCCCCTAGCAGGAACTGCGGATAAAAACAACCTTACACACTCCCCTGTGTAGTTGCAAGGAGAACTGGAGTTCAAATCCTGGAAGAGAACAGAGATGCCCACACCCTGCTGCTGCAGCACATCCTGAAGCACAGGCTGAAGAACGCTGTCACCACCTCCTCTCTCCAGAACAACCGCGAATTAGCCAAGCAACCACATCCAAACTGACACTTTAGGCTCAGAAAAAACAGAATAATAGGAAGTTTCCTATTCTCCTTCCACTTCTTAATTCATGATATTGAGTATACTTCTCTCACCATTATTTAGCTAAATCTGCCTGGGGAACCAAAGTATTTTGAAAGTAGATCTCATAAGGAAAAACAACTCCTAAACTACCTAGCTCCTACCCAAAGTTACAGAGCAAAGAGTGAAACTGAGGATAAAAACATTTAAATTGTAGAAAGGCATGAGTCACTCATGAAGTATTTCAAATCTGTTATTACTGATCTATTTTGAGACCAGGTGCTTTGCCTGTAGCTCTCACTTTATCACCAGAGCACTACAGGTTGGTCTTTATCATGAGGATGAAAAAGCCAGATTCCCGTTTTCAGAGAATTAATCAAAGTTTGCAAAGGCCTTTCTGCAATGGAGAGATACAGTGGCAAAAAGCAATCCTACCAGATAAAATTTTACAAAATTTCCACAAAATACTGAGAAATAATATGGTAGGGAACCCTGGAAAAAATACTCTTCAAATCCAGATATATCAGACTTTAAGTAATCCAATTACATTTTATTTTAGGACATGATATTACAATTTATTTTACTTGCCACATAACTTTAATATGGGGAAATGCAATTCTTCCTCTTATTTTTTTCCTAAAAAGCTACACAGAATAAGAGGAAAGGCCATATTGAAAAACTTTCCTCCCTAAATTTTATCTTACTTCAATGTATTATTTTTAAATGCAATCTTATTTGACAGCAGCTACAAGACAGATTGAATTTCCCTTACATAATTACCTATATACATATTCAAAATCCCTGATGTATCAAAGAACATTTTATGCAAATTGAATAAAGAAAGAGGACTCATTGCTGGTAAGCAACTGTTCCATGGTTTTGTTCTGGTTTTTTAATCATTTTACCTGCTAAAAAGCACTAAGATTCTGTCTAAATAGTCTCTGAAGATAATTATTACAAGCATCATGAAATTTTATACCATAATGCACTTAAATATTGCAACTAAAGGCAAGATGATGCAATGAAGATAATTCAACTTTTTACAATACACTGATGTTTAAGTATATAATTTGTTTATTTGTTTCCCACTTAAAAACCGTTTAATATTTTTCCTCATTTCTTCAACATTCCTATAATCTCTAAATGCTTCTGTTCCAGAGCACCCAAAGATCTACCAACAAATCTCCATGTATGTCAGACTTTGACTCAGGTGTTTTTTTTAACATGTGCAGTAGTACTAAGCTAAACCAGAGGTAATTAGAATTTAAATATACACTTCCCAATGGAGATAAATCACAACAGCTCCCTCTCCAGTAGCAGTTGTTTGTATAAAGTTACCTGGCTTCACAGAGGCAGCTGGTTGTTCTGTCAGAGAGCTAAGTGAAAAAGCCAATTAAAAAGATGGCCATCTTTTCCTGCCTAGTCCAGCAGGGATACAGGAAGATTAGGGAAAAACACTTGATAGAACTTTGATATATAATGTACAAATACTGAAAGATTTCTACAAGGTAAATTGCTTTTGCTGTTTCAAGATGTGCAATTTCCCAAATTCTCTGTTGCTCTACAGGGTTTATTTTATCATCCAACAGAAGAAAAAAACCAAAACAAACCAACAATTCTCCATCACTTCCCTTCCCTCTTCCATTCTTCTTATGATACCCAGAGCAGAGTAACTTGTATAAAAAATCTGGAATATTTGCTCCCATAATAATTTCAGATCTCAGCTGCTTTAAAACTGGAAGGATGCCAGCCAATTTAGACAGACTATCCAATGCATTGTAAGCAAATTAGTCTTTTCTTTAGAAGAGCTTCAAGAAACATTCAATTTATTTAATTACTGTATTCTGCTTTGTAAGCTAATAATGAATGGGTTTGGATACATGGTAGCACTGAAATTTTGCTCTAATTTAAGCAACAGAAATCAATTAGTTAGAACTGAAGCAGTAAATCTTTCACTTGATCCATCTTTCTATATAAAAGCCTCCAGATTTTAATGCCTCCTTTGGCGGCTTTATCTGTTATCTTTTGGTTTATCTGCATACTGGGATGTGCAGTTTTGTTTCAGGTGCTCTGCTGAGGCTTTACAGCAGCACAGGCAGCCTCTGCAGAGATTCTGCTTTGGGATTTACTCCAAACTCCTCATTTCCCAGAAAACACAGATCAGAGTTTCACATAATAGTCAGCACTTGTATTTAGATAGGGAAGATAATGAGTGGTAGTGAGACAATGTACATAAGGTAGCCACAGTGGAGGACAGTGAATTGGTTTCTTTTTGACCTGCCAGTAATTGGTCATACATTAAATAATCAGAGCATAAAGCTAACATCAACTGCTGCATTAGCTTCCAGAATAGGTACCAAAAACTGCCAAGAAATTTATCTTTCTTATACTATGAAACATGTTTAGATCAACAAACGGCAAACTTATCTACCCTTCTGTACATATTCTTGATAAAACTTATGCTGCTCTTCCACAACATTAAATATAATAAGACCTGAGGTCTTTTGCAAGACTTCTTCAAAGGAAGGTAACTTCCTGTGCTGCTCAGTACCTCTCTAATAGCCATCCTTTGAATAACCAATAAAATCTAGCTGAGGCAATATGCTCTGTGATATCACCATGAGCTTAATAGGTGATATTTTAGCCTCTTCATTTAACTAAGTCCATGACTTTTTGTTACCTTTTCTAGATTGATGTTAAGTACCAGAACTCCTTCAACATCACATTATGGCAATAAGAAGTCATTGATTAACACGAATTAATGCCAAAAATAAAGGAAGATTTTATTGTAATTAAAGCAATTAGTAGGTATTTAGGGTTTTACAGGCTACTTTAACAGAAGAAACCAGTAGCAAGGTGGTGTGCTCTCTGATGTAACCAAGAGGTTTTCAATGCACACACAAAAGTCCTGGATCCAGAACCCAGGCAGGTATTTCATATTAGAGATCCAAAGCCTCTCTGTGGCTTTCCCTCCAGTCCATCTTGCACAGATCCAATGGGTGTGCTTTCAGACTCTCTCTGCCTCATCCACTAATTGGCACTGGCAATGTAGCACCATGGAAATGTTTGGGTTTCAGATCAAGTCCAACCACTAACCCAGCATTGCCAAGTCCACTGCTAAACCATGTGCCCAACTCCCACCTCTACACATCTTTGGATTGCTTCCAGTGACGGTGACTCAGCCACTGTCCTGGGCAGCCTGTTCCAACGCTTGACAACGCTTTTCATAAAGGAAGATCTCCTAATATCCCATCTAAACCTTCCCTGGCACAACTTGGGCCATTTCCTCTTATCAATTGTTACTGGGGAAAGGAGCCTGACCCCCCACCTGGCTACGACCTCAGGGAGCTGCAGAGAACAGTAAGGTCTCCTCTGAGCCTCCTTTTCTCCAGGCTAAACATCTCCAGCTGCCTCAGCCACTAAAAAAACGTTTGCCTGGCCACACTATTGCTGGCCCAGGCCAGGAGCCATTGGCCTTCTTGGCCACCTGGGCACATCTGGCTCGTGTTCAGCCACTCTCAATCAGCACCCCCAGGTCCTTTTCCACTGGGCCCTTTCCAGCCACTCTGCCCCAGCCTGTAGCACTGCAGGGGTTGTTGTGACCCGGGGCAGGACCTGGCACTTGGCCTTGCTGAACCTCAGACCCCTGGGCCCACTGATCCAGCCTGTCCAGATTCCTCTGCAGAGCCTTCTTGCCATCCAAGAGATCGACTCTTCCACCCAACTTGGCATCATTCACAAACCGGGGGCGCAACTCATGAGGCTCCACCTTCTAAAAGTAACAGGATTTTTCCATGTATGAATTCTGGGGAGCAGCTCCTAGTTCAACCTACCCAACTATAGAGTAATACCCAATTTCACCATGAAAAGGCAACTTGGATATCTAGCAATTTGAATTCTATATTGCCTCAGCCCACCAAGAACAATTCTCAATAAATAAAAGAGGAATCCCCATTCACAGAGGGCAGAATGAAGGAGATGTCATCATGAATTACTGCCATCTTCATTTTGCCTTCCCCTGCTGCAGTGAAAGTATCCTGCATCCCCAACATATTCATTGCTGAGTTGGCATGGATCCAGCTTTCTTCCCTATGGTTCTCTGCTGCAAATTAATTCCCTGACCTGCAGTGCACAGCATTTTCATTCCACTCTGTCCACAGTCTTAGATAACAGGCAGTTTCTCAGAATGACCTACTTGATTCATGTAAGCAAGTGGAAACACATGAAAAAACTTGTTAACATGAGAAACTACAACTTAAGACTACAGTACTAAACATTATTAGGATCCTTTTTTCAAAGAAAAAACATGTTTTAATATTAACCACTCCTTATACAAGATCAAATATGAAACGTAGAAAGAAAATACAATTCCATTTAGCTGATGAAGTTGTACTGATGGCCCAACTTACAGTCAAGCATTTTACACTTTATAGCCATTTGCTAATTATTCTATAGCAACCGGAAGTTTCCCAAAAATTATGAAGAAAAACTGATAAAAATCAACATTTAAAAGACACAATTATTTTATTTACTGATAACAAATGTTTAGCTCCGTAGATTTGGTTTTTACCCAACTACAACATTCCACTGATCACTTGACATTACTGGAGAAAAAAAGGCAAATTTAAAATCTGTAAACCAAACCCAACAGACAAAAAAACCCCAATTCTTCTGATACTTATAGGTTCCTCAGTGTATTTAGAACAATCATATTCAAGTTCATTTGCAGTTAAGTAGGGTGAAAACATATGAAAGGGCTGACAAGTCTGACTGCTTGCAAAATAAATGTTAAGAGCTTTCACTCAATGGCAGGCCCAAATAGCAAACAGGTACCTGACACCAACTGTTTGAAGATGTCAGGCAGCACCGAGAAGACATCTGTTAGAGCAATGCGACTCACAGAAATCATCATTACCAGGAGTAATGAAATGACAAATGTTGCCATCAGTTATAGAACAACTGAACTGGAGATGAAACTCTGAAGGAAAAACACCCAAATTTACAAGCTCTACTATGATGGGAAAGAAGTAAAGCAGATCTAGCAGATCTGTGTACTGTCTCAGATTTAAGCTTAATCCTGAGATCATCACTTTAAAATAGCTGTCTTAAATTTTACTTTTTTTTTGTTTCTAGACTGTCCCCATCAAAATTAAACTGATTACATTATATGAAGGGAAATAATTTTCTTTGAATAAGTCTTAGCTCACTCTCATGTCTGACAACAGCCTAATCCTAACACAAATTTTTGACTTTCCTACCTCTGCATGAAGTCTTAAATACAAACCTTATGAGAATTTAATTCTAGAGTCCACCAGCTCTGTTTCAGTTTAGAAAAAGCCTCAAACACAGATGCAATTCCGAAAATGACCAGGATTCCCTCCTCACCACAGAGCAATGAGGAACACTCAATGGGTCTTCCTTCTTCCCTCTTTTGTTAAAAGGTATCTTTGTCTGCTACAGTTTCTAAAGTTTGTGAACGTGAAGGTTTCTTTCAATCAACTTCTTCCCTTGATCTCAGTAATTACCTTGCTGTCTCCTTCACTGACCTCTACTAACACAACTAATTTAATGTCTCCAGGGCAGCAAATTAAACAGGCAAGAAAGACTTGGCCATTACTTGAGCTAAAAGTACTCATAGCTCAATCCACACCTGTTCAACCTCTGTATCAATTAACAAAATAACATCAGGAATAGATTCTTGCCAACTTCTAACCAATCATTAGGTTTCAGAACCCAGCAGGGAGTTTCTTTCACTTTTGGCTAATTTGTCTCCTTTAATGAGATCTATTTCTGCCTAATTCTACAAGAAAATGTTCTTCAATGGACAGATGCAATCAAACATGAAAACTTCACACCTCTGAACTGTCTCATTGTTCACAGGGATTATGGTACATACTCCCAGTTTGCTCCTGTCAAGAACATTAATGATACAAGTAGTATTTAATAGATAATTCACTGCCAATCCACTACAGCACCATCCTCTGAGTTCTTTAACAGCTCTTCACAGGTACCTTCTCCATCAAGGGATGCTCCTCGATCCTTTCTTTGTAAAAAATTGTTTCTTTTCAGCATGGATACAAGTCTGACAAAGCACAGAATGAAAGAGCAGGTATTTTTTTCCTCCTAGAGATTCCTTATTCTCATAACTCTTCAACTTAACAGATAGTGGGAGACACCTTCAGATAAGGTTTTTTTACACCTGAAACAGAAAGCCACTTTTCATTACAGACTGGTGTCAGGCCATTTTGCAGGGTCAGCCTTTGGCAGCAAGGCAAACACGAGACCTCGGCCCTGTATCTCACCATCTCCCCTCCCCTGCAGTCCCTGTCCCCGTGTCTCAGCAGCACTCTGTGCTCTTCTGCTGGGGACACCTGTGAAGGGTTTTAGGGCACAGATCCAGAGTAACCCACATCACTTCACTGCTCAAGGTCACAGACAGACTCTACAGATACGTGCCTTGGAACAGCTGAACAAATGTTTCCAGTGGTAAAGCTGACCACAGCTTATTTGAACTGGCCTTGGATAAGGATCTAAAACTTCAAAGCTGTCTCAAAGCTGTGCTTTGAGGGGTGCCATGCTTAACTGTGGGAATAGTTGCCTAAGGAACTATGTGTGATAGCACAGAAATGCACATTAATCAGGGTTATTTTTTATATTAAATCTAAGTTAATTTTTCTTGTTTGCCCATGCTCAACTACATACCCAAGCAGTAAAGTTAAGGTATTTACTGAAACTAAAATGTTTACAACATTTCTACCAAGTGCCCAAGGGCTTGTTTGAATCAAAGACTGGGCAACCCACATGAATAGCTGCTGAAGCTACCATAGAACTCTAACCAAAACCACTCAAATTTACAGAAATATTTCCTTCTGAAATCACTCTGTGCCTTTCCATTAATACAGTTTAAAAGCTCACTGGTAACCCACAACACTTGTTTAAAATTTAAAAGCCTTTAACTGCTAGGAAAGAAAGAACACACTTAGCATGAAAAATCAATGAAAAATCTGTTTTCCCTGAGTACAAAATTAGTTGAGCTATGCTGAAGCTGTGCAGCTGTAGACAAAAGACAAAGAAAAGCCAATGTGAAATTATACCACAAATAAAGAGTTATATCCAACAATAGTTCAACTCAAAACCAAGGAGCCCAAACCTTTGAGACTTTCATTCTTTGAGTGTTCAAGCTTCAAATCATTTCTACATTATGAGTATTTTAAATGAGTGATTTAAAGTTCTCCTAAAAATTTACATCAAGATAATGCTGCTCTCCTGTTTGAGGAATCTCCTCATAATTTTCTTTTCTCAATTATAAAATATGATATTTGCATTGCAGAATAAGTCAGAGAACCACAAATATATTAATTAGATCTACTGAGAAAACTCATCACATTCCATCTACAGGGTTACAATATTTTACAGTCAAATTAGCAAAACCCCTGTGGAGGAAAGTTGTACAAATAATAAACAAGGCTGGCACCAAGGCCAGAGGTTTGTACAAATGTATAAAAATGAAAAATAAATTTTCATAGCAGTTATCACGTAAGTCAAAAGTAAACATTACTCTGAAAGCCTGCTAGAATTAATCTCTGATTGATAATGTCTGCATCAGACCTAAACTGAAAAAAGCGAACAAAAAATACACCAAAAAAGACCTTTTCACAGTATCAGTACAATTCTAAAGCAAGAATTAGTAGAACTTACGTCACAAAGGCAGTTTAGCTCAGCGCCTCAGTTGCACAAATCAATTCAACAAGCTTTGCAGCCTCAAGATGATCATCATTTAACACCTCTACATGAACTAATACACTGTTTGATTATGAGCACTGTGTATGTAGAATAGCAACAACTTCAACAGCAGCTACTACAGACACTGCAGGGCAATTGAGAAATCAAAGAATACAAATCTGTTGCTTGGTATTTGCGTAAATAATCTTCAGGCACAGAAACCTTGAGACCTCTAGAGAACTGAAAATGTATTCTCAGGGCAAACCTTAGAATTTATATTGTGTACATCATATGTTAGAATCAAGAGTACTACATTTTCTGAATTCAGTTCTGGGCTTCTCTCAGAAATATGGAACAAGGAACAGTATAAACATGTAAGAAGTATCTAGCCTTCTTCACAGTGTGAAGAACCATGTACTTGGGGTAATGCTGCTGCTGCTGTTGCTCATCTCAACACTACTTTAAAAAGTGTTGAAAAAATAGCACTATTCTAAAAAATGGAAATCCAGCAGGAGGAAGTAGGTGGTATAAGCAAAAAGGTAAGCTTTCTTCACCAAGAGCACATTTTCTGCATAATTAATTTCACACAAGTACAGATTTACCAAAGCCTTTAAAATGGGAAGCTTTTAGGAGTGCAAACAGTGCAAAAGCATGCAGTAACAAAGCCTACTATCTGAAGCCTGCTCTCTAACAGCAAATTCATCCTTATCACAAGCTGTTTTCATATCAGTCATTTCAAACTTCTGCAAAGCAACACTAGCTTGCTAATACATGTAATACTTTCAAAAATGAATCTTTTTTTAATTACTGTCTTAAAGTCTACATTATTTTTCACCAAGAACCCTGTGCAGCAATGAGTTACTACAAATTCTTTTAAAAGCATAAACTGGGGGCAGAAGACAACCATTGCATCTTTACTCCAAAAGGAACTTGGAGTTAGGAGTGAACTATTTAAACTTCTCATTCTCTTTGGCTAATTATAAAGTTACAACAACTGAATAAGCCACCCTAATGGCTAACAATTTATTTTCTTCCCATCACCTTAAACTCCAGCCATTCAATTACTAATTTATTGTTTAATTATACAGCAATAGTAACAAAAAGGCAGTCTGAAATTATAAACTCAAAAATATTTTGTAATCCCTCCTTCCAATAGGTAGAAGTCCTTTTTCTGTCCGATATTTAACATATATAGATATATATTTAGCAAATTTAACACCTGAAGGCTTTAATCTAAAGGTGCAAATGAGGATCCAGCAAGAGGAGCTGGAAGCCGTGGCCCAGTCCCAGAAATTTGGCATCACTGGCATAAGCAGAACCTGGTGGGATGAGTTCTGTGACTGGAGTGCCCTGCTGGATGCTTCAGGCTCTCTGGGAGGAACAGGCAGGGCAGGTGAGGCAGGGGCTGGAATGCATGGAGCTTGTAGCTGGCAATGGCACAGCTGAGAACCTCTGGACTAAGGGACAAATGAACTGGAGATGTTGTCCCGGGAGAAGGAAACTGAGGGGAGACCTCATTGGAGTTACAAGTTGCTTACGAAGGGAATGGGAGGGGCAGGCACTGATCTCTGCTCTGTAGTGAGTGACAGGATCCAAGGGAATGGCCTGAAGTTGTGTCAGGGAAGGTTTAGGTTGGATATTAGGAAAAAGGTTTTTCACCCAGCAGGGGGGCACTAGAAGAGGCTCCCCAGGACAGTGGTCACAGCCTCAAGCCTGATGGAGCTCAAGGACTCTGGAAATGCTCTCAGGGACATGGTGCGACTTTCACAGATGGTGCTGCGTGGGGCCAAGAGTTGGACTTCATGACCCTTGTGGATCACTTCCAACTCAGGATGTTCCATTCAAGGATTTTGTTTAATGAAAACTTACTTATGACAACCTGACACATGAGAAAACCACATGGCACAATATTCCACAGAATATTCTTCATAATAATCCATTATTATGAAATAAATTATTTCTTATTAAAAAACAGGATTTAACTTGCAAGTATGTTAAGGTCACAATGAAAATTAAATTCCACTGCTAAGAACCAACTCGACAAATTACTTACTTGCCTTCTTGTCTTTCTTATCATACTTTCCCAGCATTAAAGAGAAAAGTAAATGGTATGGATTTTTCTATATGATTAAGTGAAAAGACTCCTAGCAGAAGAAAACAGACTTAATCCCCAAGTACAGCAACATCACAAAATAAATAATTTGCACGTATTGTTAATCTTAGTAACGTGGCGCTACCATGTGCATATGGAGAAAAGAAGGAAAATTGCAGTATATTTAAGTCATGAGACTACATAAACAATTCAGTGGCTGATACTAGAATCTATCCTTCTTCGCAACAGTAAAAAAAAAAAGAAATTAAAATTTAGCCAATCATACTATAGCAGAGCTGACAGCAATCCTCTGATGGCACTGCTGAAGAGTGTGGAAGAGCTATAAAGCCCCTGATACTCAGACACGTCACATTACATTAATTCCTACATAACTGGATCCAGTATAGTATCTTACTTCACAAATGCTGAGAAAAGTCAGGCTTAAAATGACCTGGCTCCATTGTCCTCATTTAGCCTTCAAGTGCTCTGGGAATTATACCACTATGTGCAGTATACCACTGTCAATACTCATCCAAGATACCAACATGCCAATTGTTAGCAATATAAAACAATGATCATGGGCAAATAATCTTACATTAAGAAAGGAAAAATAATTTTATCTTTAGTAGCTGAGTATTAGAAGACTCCAATACCTCTGAAATTAAGAGCCTTCTATAGCTGGGCTCTTGTTCACAAAGAAGAAAATGCTGTATTTTTAAATTTAAATAAAAGGTGTGACCAAAAGAAGAAACTTCTAATTGAAGCAGAGATAAAATATTCATTGCTCTCCTGTTAGCACCTCATGTTTTATATGGATGACTACCTCATCTTCCACCAAAGCCAGTGGTTTTCCACAGGAGTTTGCATGCAATGATTGTGGTCATCATGAGCAGATGGTACAGCATAACCTTGCATCACAGTCTCTTCAGTAACAACCTATGGCTACCCCAGCATGCACCATTTAATATAATATAATCACATCCCTTTTTCACTGATAAAAAATTAATTGTGTTTTGTACACAAAGATAAGTTCTCTTTTCATTATTTAGCAACTTGTCAATCCAGATTGAGTTTCACCCTTGTGCATTATTGATTACCCCCTGTGTTGTCATTTCACGCAACATCAGCTTTTATTTATTTTTAAATATATATAATAACAAAACTCAAATGTCACACATTGAAGAGCCTTTCCATTTCCCACTACAGAGAAATCAACGCATGCTCTATGACAATTCATTCAGTCACGTTTCTCTTTCACTCTGGAAATGTTACTAAGCAATTTGCAAACCCTGCAACAGCTTCAGAGCTCTGTGTGATGGTGTTGTGTTGAAAGTTTTGTTTGTTTGGAGTTAAGATTTTTGCTGGTCTGTTTTCATTTGCTTGGTTTTGTTTTGGTTGTTTGTGGTTTTTTGTCTTGTTTGGTTTTTTAGTGTTGCTGTTGTTGGTGTCTTGTGGGGTTTTCTTAATTAAATAAAAAGCCAGTACAGAAATCTGCCCACATACATGGTATAAGCTGATGTGAAAGACAACAGGACTGCTATCCATCCCCGTATCAGCTGGAATTGGTAACCACCTCCTAAAGTGAGCCATTATCAAACATGATCACTGCTTGGGTCAGACACTACACAGTATCAGACAAAGCTTCCCCCCCTTCCAAACTTGTCATACCCATCCATCTCCCTCTTCAGAAAGGCAAATAACAATCCTAAGCGTTTCAGATATGCACAAAAGATATTTCAAAGATAAAGAGGATATATTTTCTCTTTGTGTTAAAGGTTTGATTCTGCAAGGCCAAGTGTAAGGTCCTGCTCCCATGCTGGGGAAATCTAGTGAAAGGTGTCCCTGCCCACAACAGGGGGCAGGAACTGGGTGATATTTAAGGTTTCTTCCAACCCAAACTACCCTATGACTGTGATTTTAGCATGTGACAAAGCAGATTGCCCAAGTATGCTCCCAGCAGCACTGTTCCTTTACTCCTTGTTTGCCATATCCAATTTACTCTTTCCACACCCCACAGTAAGCTCCTTCAGCCTGTAACACATGTTCCTTTACAGAGAGGGCAAAGTTTTGTTTCCACTGACACTCATATCTCAACTTATTTTGCAGTGATGCCTTCAGCTGTTAAATTGAGCTTGAAGAAATATGGAGATAAGTGTGGCTGAAACAGCATTTTTGATAAAATTCACTACACAGTTTGTATTGCTACAGAAACTGAGACAGACAAGTGACAAAACACAACACTGAGATATGATTCGCTTTCTCTAAGGGCTCCAACTCCTCAGCAACATTTACTTATGCTACAGTGGATAATGAAGTTTATAGATGCTTGCTTCTCCAGCACTAAATGAAGGAGTGATCTATACAGGAGGCAGTCGACTAAAGGCTACATTTTAAAACCTAATGTTACAGCAAACTGGAACTGCTAAAGCTGACTTGGAAACACTGGGCTGCCAATTCCAGTAATTCAGGAGGTGCTTCCCAAGAAGGCAACTAGCAGGAAAGGAGTGAAGAACCAGTGTAATGTACTGCCAGTCAATGCAGTGCCCATCACTCCTACCAGTGAGCCAGAAACAGTCATGTCTCACAAGTATCACAAATTCATCATTTTACTACTCTGTGGAACAGTGCAAATGGACACCACAGCCGGGAAAGTCTATGGTTTACTTCAGGTCAGTGCCCTGATGGGGCAAATTCCTTCCTCATGCACTTCAGCAGATCAAGAGACACACTGCTGAGATACAATCTGCAGGAATAATGCTGATAAAACCATGCTGGAACTGACTCATGTGCTATTCTGAGACCTCAGTACTGTACACAGAGAATTAATTATCAGTATACTGAAACAGCAAGCAAGGACTATGATCCTAAAAACATTCTCACCATGTGAAGTACTTATGCACACATTTGTTACCTGTGACTTCCTAACAAATATCTGCTTTAGCAACAAAGGGTTTTTTTACTCTTTACTCTTAAACAAAACAAATGAAATTTTGTAATATTTAACAGTAAACCTAACTCCATTTAAATAGCTGATAAATTGTTTTAAACCAGTTTACCAAGTCAACTAATAAAACACTAATCAATGTGAAAACAGCAACGATCAAAGCAAATTAATTTAGAGAATGACAGTGAATGCATGAGTGAATAACTCAGAAGTGTACGAGTTACCATCACTTCTTGTAAAACTCAATATTGTGTGATGCTGTGAGTAGCATAGGAAAGGACACCTTGTTTTACCACTAATATAAAAATACTGCAATGATTTGTGTTGCAGTGAAAAAACCTCAGATGAACAAGCACTGCATATTACTGAAGATTCACTAAAGCAGAGATGTTTTTCTTAAGGAAAAAAGAGAGTTTTCCTTCTAGAACTATCAATCAAGTTCAATAAACCAAAGTTTGACATTCTACCTACCTTTTAGTTAATTTAAGAAAAACTTACACAGCTTTTCATCATGCATCTCAGCACACTTTAGGTATTGTTAATCTTAACAGAAACCAGTAGAGAAGTGTTTTATTCTGTTGAATAGGTATTAATCACACAATAAATGCAAGATGCTGTAGTGATAGATATGTTCTTACAATATTCTCACAATATTCTACCACTGACATGCAAACAGCAAAGCAAAAATGAGGGATGAGCCATTTTTATTATAGGCTACCATAACTGGAAAACAGTGTTACATCAGATTATTGTGAAAATAAAAAGCTTTGAAAAGCATTATCTTACTCATCTTACCACTCTTACTCATGGATTATGCTACTCAGCATCCTGCTGTACAGTCAACCCACAGCATTTGAAAACTAAGCTGCAAGATGTTCAGAAATTTTGAAAAGTTAATTGACTGTAACAAGTGTGAGTCTTATCAGCAGATAGTATCATGATAAAGCAGAAGACAACATTCAGAGACAACATTCAGAGTTGGAGTTCTTTACTAATGAAGCATCAACAGTCTTGAAGACTGCAGTTCTCTGCACATGCACAGGAACACCACAATGCACCATACCTTCAACTTGCCTTGACTAATACTATGAGTACTTAAAGTATGTCCACTATAAAGTATTAGATCCTTTAGGCAGAGACCTTCTGGTTTGTCTGAGTCTGCTCACACACAACAATAAACTTGGAGATCCTTAACAAAACTATCGTAAGTTCAAAGTAGACACAAAGATTTAAAGCTTGGCTCTTCAGACATGGTCAAGATCCAACGTAACACCCAACCTCTCTCCAAGAAGAATCACAGGTTTTTAAGATTTGTCAGCATTAAAAAAAACAACAAAACAACAAAACAAAACCACATTAATTTACAGGCATTTCCTTTCTCTAGTTGATAAAAATAAAATTCAAAACCATCATCTGTGAATCAAGCAGACACTATCAGTGAATGATCTGAAAATAAGTAACCCAGGAACAATGAATTAATTTAAAAAACAGATGCCAAGATAGAAGGACATGGAATTTTAGAAATCTTTGTCCCTAGAAAACGCTAAAATCTGATAGAAATGCTATGCCTCTGTAAATTTCATGGAGATAAAAACTGGGAATCATCTGGATATCTTAAAACTAAAGTTTCCATGGATGAACTAGCATAAAATAGGAGAAAAAAAATCATGCAAAGACTGGGAGGCTGATGAACTATGTTCTGTGGTCACAAAATACTTTTCAAAAGCATTGCTTGAACAGTCAGAAGTGCACATTTCTAAACAAAAGGTCCCAGAATTGCATGACTGTTTTTGCAGATACCAGAGGTATTGCACAATGCAGCTGCTACCCTACTTTTACATTCTGGGCAATGTTCTGAGCCCAGGGCTGACTGTTGGCTCTCCATCATTCTCAAAGCCCACCACACCTTAGGCTAAAACCAATTTTTCCTTCTACTGTGTGATATTTGGTCAGCAAACACCTACATTTTGAATCCTTACTAAAATACTGTACCTTCTCTTGTTTGGAAATTACAGGACAAATTCTAAAAAGAAACCAAAAAATCACTGCATTTACACAAAGTACTACAAAATAATGTTAAGACCTAATTAAGCAAAGCTGTTTTTTACATGACATTTGACGATGATCTGACCTATCCTACAGAACTTTTACAACTACAAATTACCAAAATAGCTACATAAAAAAAACTCCTCCATTTTTTCTTTCAGTTCTAGCAACAGATTGTTGGTGCTAAAACAATCTGTTTGACAAATGAAATTACCACACATCAGAAGATATTAAGAGTCACAAGGTACTGAATCATTATAAAACAAGCCAAGCAAACTGACCAAGGAGCAATCAGAGTCTGCATTTCCTGTGCTCCTACAGGTGAAACATTCAGAGAAGCTACTTTTTGAATAGAACAGCTCTTCAGGTCTGCCTATACTACAGGAAACACATCAGAAAACCTGTGTGCCTGCAGGGAAACAGGGAATAAATTGTCACTGCCATGGATAAAACAACCAAGGAGGCTTGTCTTGTACAATGATATTGTTAATCCACCCTTAATATCAGAAAACCTTTCCTACCAGTCTGGACAGAATTTGACTAGAAAGCCTTTGGAACATCCACTACTGGAGGTTTTGGAAAAGTCAGATAAATATTTGTGAAGCATGGTTTAGGTACAGCTGATCTGTCACACAGAAGACTCAAGTCTTTCTCTGAAGGTAACTTTCACATCTATTTTTTTTCACTCCAAGTCACTGCATTTTTAATTCGTTAATAAACTTACAGCTTCCAGTTTGGTAATCCCTTAAACTCACATTTTTCTCTAGGAACAATAAAGTAGGAAATTGTGAAGATATTCAAAGTCAACAGAAGTATTAAAATTCTTTCTGACAGAACAATACATTCGAAGTCTACTTTCTTTGTAAACACTCTTCAAAAAGCTGCACTTTTAAAATGTAGTTTTCTTGCAAGCAAACAGAGGACCTAACTGTTTTTCAATCAATTTTTTTCAATATCAATAATTTTTCTATATAAAAGCATTAATGCAAATACGATGGGTACAACAAAAGCAGTTTCTACCTCTAAAAATTTGAATTAGCTGAACACCACATAACCCTCTGAATGTAGTTCAATTACTAATGAAAAACTATGAGATTGATGAGGGCTGAAAGCTGATCAGCTACAAATGACATGGATATTTTTTGCTGCTTGAAATTTTGAAATATTTCTCATGTCCTGTAAGCTCTGTATGCTCATTTTATATAAAGGAAACAAAGTTTATTATGTGTATTCTTATTCAGGGAAAGCACCAATACTCTTAAATGAGATGTAGGAAATTTAACTTACTGATAGTATTTTCAAGAATATACCCTTCAAAGTAAGGAAAGGCATGTATCTAACAAACGTTAACTTCTAAAAGTTCTGACAATAAAAACTAACTAATACAAAAAATATTAATGGGATACATTAAATGTACATAAAAATCCCAGTGAAATCAGGAAGTTGCCACTTTGATTACCTGACAGGAGCGAAACTGGTTGACCAGCAGTGTACATCTCTGTGGGTCTTTTCTTCCATCCAAACTGTCCAGTTCAGCTGCTACTTGATTTAGTTCCTCATCAGCATAGTAGAACTGAGCAAGGAGCTGTGGGTCTGTTCTCTGTATTGGAGACATGGACAATATTACATTACTTTTGCAAAAAAAACTCCAAACCCCAAAAACTAAAACAACTTCAGCTAGTTGTATTTACCACGATTTTTTTTGAACATATAAGCCAGATAAGCAGTATGGCAGCATGGAAAATAATGATATTGAGATTATTTACACACACTTTTAAAATTTTTCTACTTTGAAGAGAAAAAAGACCCTCAAAAAACATCTCGCATAATAAATCTGAATCATTACTCAGCTGCCATTATTTCCAAAACCACCCTGGCATTCTCACTTCTTGTAGTATAATTATCTGAAGGAGCAAACAACTGAATCAGAAGGTTTGTTTATTAAACAGAAGCAGACTTCAGCTCTAGGCAGAACAAGGCAAAGTTGCTTTCCAAGTTAAAACAAACAAACAATACCCCCCAAACCTATCAGATGATGGAATAATCTATCAAGCACCGTGGTAACCTTTGCAACATGGTTTGAACATCACAAGAACGCAGGTAATGAATCTCCCAGGGCCAAACAGATGCAAACACTTTATAACACTAATAATAATAATAATATCACTAAAATAAGGCATTACAGGGAGAAAACTATGTCACAAAGTCTTTCAGGTGGCAAAGAACAGATTCATCACAACAGATTTTTGGCCACATTAAAACAAAGCAGCATCTATAATAAAAAGACCAAACGAATCAAGGAATACCTCCTCAAAAACATTGGGAAATATTAACAGTAAAGGTTTACATCATAAAAAGATTTTTCAAAACATTAACAGCTAGAATTCTGGTTTCAACATCTTAAGTGTAAGCTGTCAACAATCTACACTCTTGAATAATGCCTTCACTATAATGATATAAAGGTGCCCAGGGAGAAGGATAAAGCTTGTGATGTATGGTCAGGGAAACAAACAAAATTCAAAATTAATAATAAGAGAGAGAGCACATAATTGAACTACTCAATTTTATGTTGTTTAGTTCTAAATTTCTGTATTTATAGTAAAGCTTTTAAGTAAAGCATTTCTTTAAGCATTCCCTACCTGATGATTTTTATTATTTCTGTTTTTATGTTTTCCTTCAGCATTTACTCACAACCACTAAAACCTTCTAGACAAAGTTAATAAACAAAGATGCTGGAGTCTGGGTATGGAATTGTGACAAAGCATGACTGCTGATTTTTAAGCATCTAAATTGCATTGCAGCAGAATCAGGAAATTTATTAAGACCGATCTCAAGCAAAACAAGTATGCCTGCGACACTTAGCTCCCACGTGGCTGTTTTTCATCTGGAAGAAAAAAAGTTTTAATTGAGTTCTCTCAACTGTATTATGTTTGGTGTGGATTAGTAGTGTGATCTTTGATTAATTGTGTCAATCATATGTGGTCCCTGGCAAGCTGAAACTGCATGAAACTTTAAATCTCTTCACAGGGTGCCACTTAAAGCAAATAAAACACAAGTTTACAAATTCAATTTACTGCACTAGGTAACAGAAAATTAGGGACAGTGCCATATTCAATAACAATTTTTATTTTCAGCTTATGCAGAATGTGGTTCAAATAATTTAATCGAAATCACTTACTATTCTTTGGCAGAATAAGAATTAGCAATTCCCATCCTTAGGTACTAAAATTAATAGAAAGACTTAATTTGAAAACATCTCATGGAAAGCCTACCACGTATCCTGGTAGTTTGTTTTGGGAAAACATCCCATTTAACAACAAATTACCAAATAAAAAAACATTCTTGTTTTGATTTGCTGGACTTGAGAAACACTGCTCATTTTGCCTTATTCCACTACAGCATCAAGAACCTCGATTAGTTCTATTTGCCTATTTCTGTATTCACTGACTGCAGTAACCCCTTGAACCATATCACCACTGTAGGATGCACTTATGGATTTGGGATTTCTGGGGACAATTTTTGTTTGGTTGCACAGGAAGTTCTTTTTACGTGGCCATAGTGCTGCTATCATCCCAACACCCTCTTGAGTATGAGCTCTCCAGGCAGGAGTCTCATTCCACAGCTACACCTTGCATTCCTTCTGCCTATTCCTGCTATATACAAACTCTCATTCCAGCCAGTACCAAGACAGGAACAAGCACACCACAAATTAAAGAAAAAAAAACCACAAAACTCCAACCAAACAAAGTAACACACATTCAGCCACGATATATAATACACCATTCTTTTATTTCATGAAGAATCACTCACTGAATATTAATTTTAATGATTTTTACTTTTTTTTTTTAAGTTCTACTCAACAGGTCAGATACCAAAATTAGAAGATGCCTGCTTGTCATTCACAAAGTATAAAACTGACAGTATAAAACATGTGAAAAAGATGTATTAACTATCGAATTGGTTACATTCTGGCTTTACCCATCAAGTCTAACCAATGAACAGTGACCAGGATTAGGTTAGTTGCGTTAATTGCATAATGAATTCTGATCTGATTTTTAAAACAGAATTTAAATGGACTATAAGAGAATGTTAAAAACATCTTAAATTAAGAGACCTGTTAGCTACAGGTTATTAGATAAATAACAGGTCTGTACAATTATTTATTGCACATTATCAGAGGAAAATATTCTATTCTAACATCTTTTAAACAAGCTGGTAGACCAAGAGCAGAAACTGTCCATAAAAAATAGTGACAACTAACAGAGAAGAAAAATTCTAGCACAGACTTTCCAACATGGGACAGAGACCAAAAAATAAACTACAAACAAGAAGCCAGGGTGCCAACAGACCAATCTCAAACCACACAGTAATTCTGGAAGCTAAGAATAACTTTCAAAACCACATTTACAGATACAAGGGTGGTTCTTAGAGACACATCCTCTTTTTGAAAGGAAATTGCAAGCACATTTTGCATTATTTTTGACAGCAGCTTTCAAGTATCAACACCATCTCTTTTTGAGTAACATAAAACACGTGTCATCTTAGAACTGACAGCAGCCCATAATTTGAACATTAAAGGGAATTTTTTCCTCCAGGTTTCCATGATCCTTTGTAGAGAAGTACAGATTTTGTTCAGGCTTTTTCTTCTACTGAGATTGCAATAAGAATGCAGCCACCACCATAACAAGAAGACATGACAATCCCAAATAAGTCAAAGAACAGACAGAAGCAAGGGAACCACGCAAATTAGCAAGATCCCAGCTAGTGATAGCACTATCTTCTGAAGCCTGCCACCGGACCTCTGAAAATAATATCCATCGTTTCTGAACTGCTGATCTTAAGTCTTCAGAACAACAGCTAAAACCCAACCCTACTTAAAATAAAGTCCATGGAGTTGAAAGGCTCCAGATCTCCCACTGTTCACTGGCACCCATCCAGCACTAAGCATTTGTTTTTCTGCCACACACTCAGGAACCCTGACTTGATCCCTATGGAAAGAAACTATACAGAAAAGGAGTAATTATACGCCTTCGGTGATGGTAAATCCAGATTGCCTTTTGACATGGGAACAAAGTAAACCGAGATCCATTGGGGTAACTTTTCAAGCAGCACTTGGAAAAAGGTGCATTTTACACAAATACATGTATTTTATTACACACTGTATGAAATGCCTTCACAATCACAGGACAATTATTTGGTGACAGTCCACACGCAATACTTTTAAATGCTGCAGGGTTCGAATGAAACAACCCTTCCTTCAACAGGAACCAGCTCAACCCTTCCTCTTCTGCTACAGCTCTAACAGCTGAAGTGAAAGGTTTCAGAAAGTGTTTCACATTCACATCAGTGGAACTGTCCTGCATCTACACAGCTTCCTTTATTCCCCCTGTGGTAAGGGTAAGGGAAAGGGTGGTTTGAGAAGCCTGGACAGTAAAGGAATGAATACAGTGCTATGCCTCAAACACCAATTTCTCTCTCAAGTGAGAAAGTTAGAACAGGATGTACCTGGAAATGGGGATTGTCCAAATGCAGGGCAGCACCTTTCTGGAGCTAATTTTCCCATTCAGGTCCATGGTGAGCACACAAAATAAAGTGGAGAAGTATGGAAGTGGGGTCAAGGAGTGGACAGGACCAATAGAGGGGCTACCCAAGACCCAAGTGTCTTTGGGGAATTCTCCATCAGAACACTGTACATAGCCCATAGTGTTGCATGACACTTGGAGAATCCCCTCCCTGGGAAGGGATCCAGGCACTTCCATGCCAGCTTGAATGTACCCTGACAAACTTACTGTTTCATGGGCCTCTACTCCCAGTGGATGATGTCTGTGACCACTTGTACAGCAGAACAGTGATCAAGCTCCATCACTGGATCCACAGGTGGTGACATCTTTCCTCTCAACTATCTAATCTCATCCTTTCCTTCTCTTTCTTTTCCTTAAGTATTTTATGATATTTTTATGTTTTTATAGAAGAGAAACAAAATGCCTGCATACTTTCCACTGCAATTGAACTGTTTTGAAATATATCTGCCTCATAAATACACTGGTCAGTGTATTTTCACTCAGTGTATTTTCACTCAGCATCTTTTCACTCTAATTCAGCTCAAGGATTTTATTAACAGGAATCTCAGTCTACTTCAGGGGCAAGTCTTAATAATAGTGGGTCTCTAATAAGGAGGGTCCAGTTGTTCTCAGTCTAAATCTGTTGCCTACGATATTTTCAGGGAAAGGAAAGAGGCACAGGACCAACCTCAAATTTTTCATTCCCCAAAATAACTGCCGCCATTATCAGACAGTTTGAAATATGAACAATTACTTCATAGCACAGAAATTTTAAAAAAGGGACTTCCCAAATGAAAGCATATTCCCTTTAGGATGAGAATTCATGAAAGCTATAGGTTACAAACTTGCTTCTATCTGCAGCATACAGAAAGTGATGCCTCTGTACTGGAAAACAACTCCTTGTACAAGTTGTCAATGTGGTTTGTGCAAAAGGCAGAATTAGGCCCTAAAAAGTTCAAATAAAGGCAGTGATGAGCCAACTCACTATTTTCAAAACTTACAAATTATGTTGCATGTAACTACTTTTCAGCTAATTAAACTTAAACTAACAATTATTTACATTAACTAACATTATTTACGTAACAATATAAGGAGGAGAAAAAAAATTTGTTCAAAAGGGACAAGAATTAGGCACAATGTCCAAAGTTTACTTATCCCCCATTATGCAAATGTAATGTACTTACAGCAACAGAAACTTAGTCAATTGACAACTCTTTACACCAGTCACAGTTGCAGTAGTAAGTTTAACTGGCAGACGATGAATTCCAAAGACTAAAGGTACTTCTTCAAAAAGGGATACCAGCAAGTTGTTACATCTGCTTATTTTTCATCTCACATGTAAGCAAGTGTATTCACATCCTTCCACTGAACAGGCACTTGGAATGTTTCATTAATTTTCAAATGCCAATAAATAGCAAGAAGAAACAATAATTCTCTAATATGCAGGTGAGTCAAAAATTCTGGCATTTAACTGTCAGAAGATTTAGCAGCAAAAATATTTCTTCATACTAAATGAAAAAGGAGCTGCTGTTCCAAGTACATAGCTGTATGTGGAGGGGGGTTGTTTGGTTTTGGGTTTTTAGTTTGTGTTATTTTCCTTTTAATCTACTATCCGAAGTGCTACCTGTTAAAGAAAAAAAAAGGAAAAAAATTCCCTCAACAGTCATATTTTGTAAAATGTCATGAAGTCTTAAACTGGTGTTACACATGCATAAAAACAAAAAGGACTCAGAGATGAAGGCAACAATTGGTAATTGGTCACGAGGATATGTAAAAAAAAGCACTGTGAAAAAGCTACAGCCTGGTTAAAGCTTTGCCAGCTGCTCTGTGTTTATCTATAGAATATCATTACACAAGCAAGAAAGACAGGTGAGCAGCTTGTTAACACAATAAAATGCTAGCAGCACCTTAAGCAAAAAGACAAACAAAACAAACAACCCCAGTGAGATAATGATTCATAGGACAACAAAAATCAGGTGGATAAATTTTTCTAGTGTTCTCTACATTGGGTGTAATTCCAACACCCCAAAAAGGAAAATCTTATAATGGTTATGCTGAACTAGAGTACCGAGCATCTGAGACTGCCATGCTGTCGTTTTCACTCATGATAGATTAAGTCAGTGTACGTAGTTTCTATTTTTGAGTGTTCATCAGACTAATCTGGAAAAGCATGTGCTCAAATCCATACTTTCTGGGGGAAGCACATAAGCATATGCTGAATACTAATTACTGAAGCTTTCGGACATCTACTTTCCAGAACAGGAGTGCTCTGCAGCTGAGCCACAACCTCGACTTCTAGGAAAGAACACGGACCCTGGAAGAGGAAGGGTTTTGCTGAAGGGAAGTGATGGAGCAGCCACTTCTACCAAGTGAAGACTGGGTAACCTTCAAGGCTGCCTACTCATCCAGCCTATACAGGCTGGTTTTAATTAACAAGAAATTAACCTTATCCCTATTGTGTCTGTTTTGCTCATGATGGCCACTGGTGAGTGATTTCCCTGTCTATCCTGGCCCATGAGCTTTTTCATCTTATTTTCTTCCCCTGGCCAGTTGTGAACAGGAGTGAGAGACTGGCTGGGTGGGCACCCAGCAGCCAGACAAGGTCAACCCACTCCTCTGAACTTTAAAACTCTTACCCAAAGCCTCCTCCAGCAACTAATATCTCAGAGTCTGACCTTAAGCTAATCAGATTTCATTCTCAACTGTTGCAAGAACATCAAATTTAAAGAATAAATATTTACTTAGAAACAAATTCAGCTTGTAAGGATACATATTGAAATACACAAATCACTCTTTCAATTTTTTTTTTCTAAATTCTTTTATGCAGTTTCCTTCAGATTTGTCTAGATTTTTATATTTAAACAGTACACTAAGCATCTCTTTAAACAAAATTGATCCTGCAGTGCTTTTAGTGATTTGTTACCTATCAAGAGGAAAACAGCCAATTTAGCTCCCTGGGCTTGTTGATCAATTGCATTCAATTCCAGATGTACAACCCTCGCCTTACACAGAGGAATCGCGTGGCATTTGGAAGTGGCATCCAGCAATTTGTCCTGCAGCAATGCAAACCATCCTGCCACACTGCATCTTCACAACTTACCTCATTAGAGGACTTTCAACCCACTCCAGTTATGTTATACCATGTCTAATGGATGTGTCTAAATATTTATAACAGCTCCTAAATATTTGGGCAATGACCTCTTCTTAGACATGTCTAACCTGGTAATTTCTCATGAGCTATGTTGCTATAACATTTTGCTCCTTTCAGAAACAGACTTTTATTCTAAAGAGATCCAACAAAACCAAATAAACAAAGTTCCAACAAGAGGGACACCTGACCCAGTGAGTTCAGGCCTGATGACTGTAAAAGAGTTACCCCATAGTCCCTCTCAGGTATTAACAGGCATAGCACATTCCTTAGTTTTTTCATGTTCAAAGCACACCTTTATTTTTCTTTGGCTCAGCAAACTTACGGTGAGCCTGAAGTGTTCCATATCGTATTTTAATAAAAGCACCATCATCTGCGTAAAGCTCATACATAACCTCATTTGCCTTGTAGGAGACTTTCAATAAGCTCAAGCTGAACACCTTGACAGATGTTTGGGATTTAAATATCCTTGGCATCATATTAGTAGCACAATCAATCATTGCAACAAAAAGATTTCATCAAAACTTTGTTCTGAAGTGCATCTGTTCAAACCTGGTGATGAAAGAAACTGCTCGTACAGCCCTCAGCACAGAAACTTTTCCCAGCTTCTGCCTTCTGACAATAACTTCAAATGAATGTTTGCATAAGTAAATCTTTTGATCTTATTTCCAGTATTTCAGCTAAATCATACAGACAAGTAGCTTTCCAAGTGCCATCATCTGTCACACTGTGTTTCCTACTCTGTTCTCCAGGTAACAGCAAGTTTCAGTGGTTGCCTGTCCCATGTTTACCACAGCACCCGTCTGTGGAGGTTCACCAAAGTCTAACAAGGAAAACATTCCAGACAGTCCTCAATTCCAAGGATTTAACACCATCTCTCTTGAAGAAAGCCCCCACTTCCTTGTAGGCAGAGCCTACCTAAAGTTTTAGGGAACTTTTAGGAGCTTCATTGCTTTCAGTGACTAGATACTATGATTAGTATCCTTTTTCCAAGAATACCAGAGCACGAACAGTGGCTTTGAAAACTACCAGAACATGAGCAAAAACAAAGAGAGAGGAAAGGCACCAGACAGACAGACCAACAGCAAGACTACACAGGACTTTAAACCATGGTTAAAACTTTTGAAGCAGTCCAACAAGAACAAAATATATTCAAGTATACAAAAAACATGTATTTCCTGGAGACAGGAAACTGACTGGATGATAGTGCATGGCAGAAGGCTCCCATGCATCCCTGCTCCCACTCCCAGCTGAATTGAGTAGTTTTTTTCCTCAATTAGGCATTCACAGGTCTTTTCAGACAATATCTTCAAGGTCTGTCCTTGGTCTCCTGGTCACGCAGAAAATCTCTCCTGGGAGACAAATGGGTTTGCACAGCTATTCCTGTTTTCTGTGCTAGCTCAGCATACGGTTTGAGTTTGACCACTTCTCCTCATCAGCATGCATGTTAGATAAGCTCTATCAGTCTTCAGCTATTCTCCACCCCAAACTGCTCCTTTTAAATCAAGACACAGAATGAGCAAAAACTAAGCAGAAGTTAAATGCAACCATGAATGCTTTTCAGGCTTATATTCTCTTAATATGAACAGTTCTATATCCATTTATTGAGAGAAGCAATAAAACAAAAAATCTAAACAAAACACAAAAAAACCTCAAACCCTCTAGTTAACACGTATCAGTGATTCATACAAGGATTTTAAAATCACATATTGTTTCTTCTGGCAAGATCAAGTTCCTCTGACCTGGCTGATGACTGTTTAGGTACTCATAAAAAGCCAACATAATTATGGCACTACCTATTCAATGAACGGACACTTCTTCCACATTCTCAACAACAGCTTTCAGAAAAGCTATTACACATACACATATTGCCTATTACCCTTTATTGACCAGCAATATCACTTTCACATAACTGTTGGCTGTCCCCAAACGCATTCTGATTGGCAGGTATTTCTACAGAATGCTAAATGACAAAAGAGACAAAGGCTTTAATTGCAGAACTGCTGTTAAAAGGAAGTGCATTACCAGTAATGCTTACTGTAATACTTACGATGCCTTGGAAACAATATGATTCCAACTAGTTTTCCTTTCCTGTATTTGCTAATAGTACTGCAAAACAACACGACATTGGAGACACCACAAAAAAGGAGCAGTGTAATGTCTGAAAAACAAAGCTAGCTTAAGTAACGCAAAAATACTAGCTCATACAAGTGAAAATTCACTTCTATTTCAACATAAACACCTACTGCAGGCCTTTATCAGCAGATAGTAGTAAACTTAACCTTTCAGCACAGTTGAATATCTTCAATACCATCTTTGCACTACACAGGCTCTACACCCCAGTGAGGCTCCAGAAATGAACACTAACTAAGGACCATACCAAAATCACAGAAAGACTCAAGACACCTCATGTGTAATGGGGCAAAGAATTCCAGTGCTTCCAAAGCAAAGGACGCCTGCTGAAGTAGCTTTAGCTTGTACTTCAATCACATAACAGGTTAAATTGTTCCATCGGTTTTCCTGTGAATACTGCAATTGACACAAGGTTCAGCATAAATGCAGTCTTGGATCAAAGCTATTAATTTTTTTTCAGCTGTGAAACAGTGAATATTTTTTCCCTAAGCAAACTTAAAATACAAGTGTCAAAGGTTTATTGACATTTCTGAAATCCAAGTTCTTAATTATTGCAATTAATTTCAGGAGAGCTCTGAAAACAGTCAGTAACTGTTGCATCCAGCCTGACTTACACAGCTTTCTAACCAATGTCACACGATCACATTACTGGCCTAAAATATGTGAATTTGTTCTAAAATAGGCAAGAACAACCATAGGCATTGTCCTATTCCTCATTTTTTCTGTGTTCTAGCCTTTCTGTTTTGTGTAACAAATGCAAAGTGAAGGTCAGAACCTGGAAGTACTTTCCCACAGTGGTCTCACCTAAACCAGACAGGAAATCTCTCCAGTCCAATCAGTATTTTGTTGCTCCATTCCAAGGTTTAAAGATGACATCTCCAGATCCCTCTAGATCTGCCAGGAGCATACTGGTACAATTTCCTTCTGAAGGCAAGAGACACCAGTTCAAGCCTACTGAAATAAAAATCTCTTTTTTGCCCTTTTTTGCTACCTTAGAGACAAACTGCCTTGCATCTGAATTTAGCTCCAGCTTTTTCTGTTTTACTTCCTCCAGCAGTGGTTACACCACACCTGAGCCACAGCTCTGCTTTAATTTCCAAAATCCAGTGTGTATGACACAGGCAAGCCTGTAGGCTGAAAATGCCTGCAGAGCTTCAGGGACTACCAATGATGATCTAAAAAAATCTCAATGCATTATTAAACACAAACCTCCTGCTTTTAATACACATGACCCAAGGAACTGTGGGAAAATACTTAAAGGAGACCCGTATTTTATACTTCTGTTGCATCCTGCAAACACAGACAAAGCAATTAACTGAAAAGTCTTAGAGTAAAATGTTTTTGGTTATTCCTCCAAGCAGTCACCTCATTTAGTCAGGCAACAGTTTCCTCATGTACTGAATATTTTACAACTTCTAACACTGTATTGCTTTTCCTTACCAAGTTACAGGTGAAACACAGCATTTCTTTTCAAAGATAATGTAGTGAAGACTGATAGGGATTTTTCATTTAACTGCATATATTCATACCAATATACCATAATTCAAATTTTTTTGCTATTTGTTTTCCTTGATATATTTTTTTAATTACTTGTAATTATTAACGATATACATAGAAAATCATTACAAGATAGGCTAAAGGAGAGTACATCCAATTAAAGGTTTTGTTCAGCAAGATACATTAACTTCAGAGATGATATCACATCCCAAAATTGTGCTGTGAACACAAACACGATTCAAAACCATGACTAATATCTATAATCAAAGTATGTGTTGGGAAAATTTTTATTCATTTACTTTTTTGTTTATTTATTTGAGAGAAAAAAGGAAGTCAAGAATTTATCAACTGGAAATGACAGGCAAAAATATAACTTGGAATTCATGAAGGCTGGGGATATGCATGTATTTTCAAGGGCCATCGAAGATTATTTATATTCAGCAAAACACAATTATGATTTTGAAATGGACTGAAAATAGAAATGTAAATCAAGCTGGCAGTATATTTCTACTCTCCAAGCAGCTACTGCTTGATTGTTTGTGTTACTACCTACACCAGCCTAAGGACTAGTCAGGACCCAGTACAACTTGAGACAAAAAAAGGGCATTACCTGTGGGGGGGTGGTCTAATGACAGTAAGATGGTAAAAGGACTGACTGATTACAACACAATGACTCATTATGAGGACATGTATTTATGTATTAATTCCACATTCAGCAAAATAATCTGCCAAAAATTTATGGCAAAAATTCCCAGGTGTTATAAGAATGCAGATTGTTTCAGAATGACCAGTTTGAGAATGGCAGCTCCACATTGAAAATCCACATATGAAATACCATGGTCACTCTTTAACGTGGCCCTGAATGCTGCAAGTGCTGCAATGAGGAAGGCAATAGAAACCCAAAGTACAAGATTAAAATAAAAGAGCAACCAAAAGCACTAAGAGCCAAAATCAGTACTAGTGTTGAGAACAGAGCAAACATAGGAAACAGATGAAAAGATGGATTTATAACCTCAACACAAGCTCTCCTCTTTGAAAAGCATCTTGAAGTTCCATAGTAAACCCAGCCCTTCTCACTGGTAATTTCTAAGCATCAAATCCCAAAGCTAAATTCTAAAGCTGTGACGAATGCTGGCCTCCTGACAAGAGAAATCCTAGAGTGCCAGACCTTGTCAGTGGTGCCCAGGGACAGGACGAGCAGTAATGGCCATAAAATCAAACACAACAAGTTTCACCTCACATGAGGAAGAACTTTACATTGAGGGTGGCAGGGCACTGGGACAGGCTGCCCAGGGAGGTCGTGGAGTCTCCCCTTCTTGAGAGATTAAAAATCCACCTGAACACATTGCTATGTAACCTCCTCTAGGCGCCCCTGCCTTGGCAGGGATGTTGGACTGGATGACCTCCAGAGATCCCTTCCAACCCTAAACTATTCTGTGATTCTGTAAATGAAATAATTTGAATTATGAAAACTACATTAATAGGCCTTGTATATATAAAATTGTATTTGTAAAGGAAAACGTCAAGAAAGCTCTGCAAGTTATTTTATTCCATAAAGGAAAAACTAAATTACCTGTGAAGTGAGACTTGCTAAATTACCAGAAGAGCTATTACAAACATCTTTATCTCCCATGAAATAATTTCATTATGCAAAATATGAAAAACCAGGAGACTGCTAGACCTCCTAATGATTATATATTATGTTTCTTACCAGAGTTGTTTGCACTTGTGAAGCACAGACATAGAGAACCTCTCTTAAACACCCCAAATTTCTGCAAAGGAGCTTAGTGAGGCTGTGGTCTGCCACCCCACACCCCACCATCAGCAGGGTGCCATTTGTTCCTCTGTTGTGGCACAAGAGTGACTTTATTCCTGCCCAGCTGGACCTGCACTCAGCCCAGTATTTCAAGTGGTCCAACAGAGCCTTGTGATTCCCAAAAGAGAACAAAAGGGAGAAATTTCTCTTATATGCTTAATTTCTCTCTGACTAAATAGTTACATAAAAACACATACAGCACTTAGAGCAACATATACTGCAGGAAAAAACTTGAAAAACCCCAAAAATTAGAATTCTGAAAGTTCCTTTTCTCTTCATTCTGCTCAGGCCAGCACTGATTCAGAATTCCTCTGCACATATTGTCCTTTGCAACAGATGGGAAAACTCTCCAGCAAAGCAGCATTATACACTTCAGCAATTAATTAATTGTAGAGGACAACATGACTCTCACACATTTCATTTTACATGCTGAGGAATTTATTCTGACTTGCAATGGATGACACTTACTAAGTCTTGTGCTTAGTACCTGAGCACAAACATAGCTCAGTACAGGAGACTGCAACCTGACACTGCCCTTATAACTAAATCTACTCAATCATGTCAACTTCCAAAAAAAACCCCACTATAACAAAATAGTATCACAAAAACTTACTGTTTAACAGCAACTAGAGCAAACCACTTGAAATTACAAAGGCAAGCTTTACACTCATTTTTTGGAACAACCCAAAGTCTTTCACACTGCCACAACACAGATTTATATACAAAGGGAAAAACATTTTGCTGGTTGCCATTGGAAAAGTTCACATAAAGCATCAAATTGACAGATTGAACTGTTTTCTGATAATGAACTGATAGAACAGAATGCCTCTTAGAATGCTGAAATAAAACTTCTTAACTCTTTGCTTATTCTACTTATCTCACATACACAAAACAGGTTTTTTTTCAACATCTACTTTTTCAGTGGCACCTTGAAAGTGGCTATAAGAAACAATTCTGAATACATTTCAGGTGGACCTCAGTCACTACTGTTCTTTTATATACTTGAAGACATATGAATACATTCTTACTGAAAAATTAAATATGCCTTGAGTTTCCTAAGGGGGTAGTTTATTGATTCACATTCCACATGACTTCCTGAGTCCTTTCAGAGGTTTCTAAACCCTTACCCAGCCTAAGCACAAACTCCACCTAGACTGAAGTTTTTTTTCCCCATTCATAAAATCAGCACAGCTCCTTAGCTGGGAAGAGAGTCAAAAGTAGCAGTTTTTCAGACTATTTCTCAGGTTTGTCTGTCAGCTTGTGCCAAGAAAAACTGCACTTAGGCATAAGCAGCCACAGCACCCCAGAAAGAGAGAGAAAAAAAAGCATAATGCCAAAGAACCCAGGGGAAAACCAAAGTTTGGCAGAATCAAATCACACCCATTCCTCTGAGAACCGGGCATTAAGAATCTGGTCAATTTTTAATGAGTCCTCGCCTGTGCAGGAGAAAGCCCCACATGAGACCATGAAGACAAAGGAAAAAGACCAAATCCTGCAAAGACAAAGCGTAGCCTGGAACCAACATATTGCAGACATTGCCTTCAGAACTTTTCAGTTCTATGCAGCAGATGGCTTAGCTACGCCAAAACACTTCTGAAGTACAAGATGTGTTCATTCATGGAAGCTCTTGTTACTCGATTTTCCCATTTGTCCTCTAAGATCAGGCTGCTGAGGCAGCCCTCTGCCAACATGTTCTTTCTCCTCAAGAAATATTAACAGACTGAAGTGGAAACGCTGACATCATACCTGATGGCTCCAAAATTACACATGGATTAGCAGCCTTGGCTTATAAAAAAAACCCAAAACAACCAACCAACCCAACATGAAAGAAAACAACAAAAACCAAGCCAAAACCATCCACAAAAAAAAAAGAAAAAAAAAAAAACCAAAACAAAAAAACCAAAACACCCAACCAAAACCAACAAACTCTTGCAAAAAAATCAGGTAAAATATAAAGAACCAAGATTAATTTTAAGAAAAAACAGTAGTCATGTGCTAGGGGAGACAGATGTACTGGTTTAGTTGGCCACTGCCATAAGCTTGCCCTGAAAGCTTTGCACCACGAGAGAAGCCTATGAACTGAGATCAAACCAATCAAGATTTAAACACTGGTGGGACAGTGATACAGAGAGAAATGGCAGAGATAGAGAGAAGAATCTCCTCAAAACTACATCTACTACAAAAAAAAAAATAAATTGAGGCAAAGTTTGTCCGTTTTTTTCCTAATAAATGATGGGAAAACCTTGGATTAAAGCCACATTCTGCCTGTAATACTGCTTCACTGAATATACTAAACACAATCCTAAAAATCTAATCCTTATTTGTATATTGGCAATACCTCATTCAAGACAACACCAATGTTCTTGCATCAAGCCAAAACCAGCAGTTCATGATTATTACTGTGAATTCATCAAGAAAGCAGCAATTACAACATATGTTGTTTTGATTATAAGAAAGACAGAAAAGTGAAAAGGACACTTCCCATTCCGAGGAAAAAAAATAATCTAGTCAGTGGAATTTAATTACTTGCTCTAAGTGAAAGCAGTTTTAGTAGTAACATATTGCAGGATGCATTCATTTGAGTGAATACCCTGGTGGATTTGTTTTTCCTAATGCCATTAAATCACTGAGTCTCCTGAACATGACGGCAAAACTTAGAGTGCAGCAAATTCAGAGGACTGAGAAGAAAAGATAAATGTGAGTTCTCGGAGAAGAAAAAGTTTTCACATATATTCAGGTTTATTCTTTTGTTTCTCCTTAAAATCAACATCTAGTAGATTCTCATTAGAATTTATATTGCCATAAAAAGCTGTACTATTTTATTATATAAATTTCTGATATGATAGCTGCAAAAGAATTTTTGAGAATCAGATGATGCACTAGCCCATCACAGTTCACATCCGCACCAGCAGAAATTCAAATACAGCACTAGGACAGTGAGACATTTCAGAGAATCTTGACATCTGGTTTCTAAACCTACAAAAAGCTGCTATGGTTATTTTGGCTCAGTTTAAAAACAAACTACTGAACCTCTGCAGCATACTGGGGAAAAAATGTATAAAGCTGGTTTATGTGCAAGAGCCTATTATAATGTAGCATTATACATAAGGTTCCCCAGTGACTGCTTCACACAGAAAAGGTTAAATTGCTTAGAGAAACTGTTTTGCAAGATGGTAGAAAATGAACCCATCCTGTTTCTTATTGTAAGCTATTGCCATTCTGACATTGTACCACCCTAGCAAGATAAATATGAACTCATTTGCATATACCCAGGTGAAATTTTGCACAGAGTAATAACAAACTACAAAGAAATTTCAAAAAAATGCTAATTAGCTTCCACATCCAGCATTCCAGACCACAGTAAAATAGTTCTGTCTAAGAAATAGCTGCATTCCTGTTCTTTCAGCATTCTGCAGCATATGGATGAACAGCCAGGCTGAAGGCAGACTTTGACAGATTTACTGATTTATATACAAGGGGAAAAAATTTTTGCTAGTTGCTATTGGAAAAGTTCACATAAAGCACCAAACTGACAGATTGAACTGATTTCTGATAATGAACTGATAAAACAGAATGCCTGTTATAAAGTTGAAATAAAACTTCTTAACTCTCTGCTTATTCTAGGTATCTCACATACACAAAACTGTTTTTTTTCAACATCTACTTTTTCAGCATTACCTTGAAAGAGTGGCTATAAACACAATTCTGAACACATTTCAGGTGGACATGACAACGAAGTTTTAATACCAAAAAAAGCGGGCAGTCAGTTTTATGCCACTGCTCATAACTCTTATCTTCCATCTTCTGGCTATTGGCAAAATAACTAATTTCATTCCAGCTTGGCAATAACCTAAGTAATTAAGAGTTTTCAAAAAACTGCTCTGTCCTTTTCTACAGTTTAATAACCAACCTTGATATAATATTTATATTACTGTAGGCTTCATCATGATCTGGCTATGCTACAGTGCTCACAAATAATTCCGAGAAACCATCTTCAGCTTCAAAACTTCACAGCAAGTGTTAAAGAAAAAGCCAGAAGGAAGAACCCCAAAAAAGAGAAGGCAAGAATCAGACTGGCAAGAAGCAGACAGGCCAGCAGCTCCACAATGCTCTTCCTCCCTTGACCTTCTGCAACACTGGGTGAATTCCTTGTCCACTTGTTCAGGTGTTCACTTGTGCTGTTGCTCACCTCTTTTAGAGAAATACCTTTATTTCTATATGACATGTAAATGTAAAGTCTAAGAACATATTATGAGATCTAGTACGACATTTTGCTTTCAGAAGCTGCCTTCTTGTAGGTACAGCCCTCACAACAATTTGTTGCAGAGCAACTATTACTTAGATTTGACTTCTCTGTTAAGTGACTACAGACATGTTACTATTTGAATATTCAGCAATGGAGAACAAGCCAGAAGAGACAACCTAGAGTTGTCACCTTTGCTTTTACCCAAACTTCTCTAGAAAACAAAAAATATAACATTGTATTCCAGCAGCATTTAGCACATGCTTGGTATCAGATTCATAAGGTTCAATGATGATACACAACTTACAGAACACAGACAGACAGCTCAAGCTCCTCCCCGTTTTCTTTAATCAGACAGCAGCTAGCATTTTGCTAATTCATAAAGCCGTGCTACCCTTTGACAAGGTAACCCACTTAGCTGATCAAGGGAAGTGAGGTGACATAACCATTTTGGATTTCAGTAAAGCTTTCAGTGCCATCTCTCAGTATCCTTCTGGATAAAATGTCCAATATACAGCTGGATAAAAACATCATGTGATGGACATCTTCATTAATCACCTGGATGCAGGACAGGAAGGGACCTTGAGCAAGGTCACAGATGATACAACACTGGGAGGAGCTGTTGACTCCCCTGAGGGCAGAGAGGTCCTGCAGAGAGACCTGCACAAAAGAAAGGGCTGGGCAATCACCAGCCATGTGAATTTCAACAAGGGCAAGTGCTGGATTCTGCACCTGGGGTGGGGCAGCCATGGATGTACAGACAGGCCAGGGAATGAGGGGCTGGAGAGCAGGGCCATGGAAAGGGACCTGGGCATGTCCTGGTCGATGGAAAGTTGGGTCTGAGCCAGCAGTGCCCTGGCAGCCAGGAGGGACATCCCTGTCCTGGGGGTACCAGGCACAGCATTGCCAGGTGGGCAAGGGAGGAATTGTCCCTCTCTGTGCTGGGCGGCGGCAGCCTCACCTCGAGTCCTGCGTCCTCAATACTTGTCTCTCTCCAGCAAATAATGAAGGAAATTAACAAAACTAAGTGTTCTAGTAAACCAATCTTTATTGGCATCCTCTGCTAAAAGGATACTGAAAGATGCTGTTGCATATTGTTTATATCAGAGGCAATGTAAATAAAATATTTTTAAATGCACACAGACACTTAAGTCAGGTTTTTATTTGCATACTAGAAATTGAATAAAAAACCAAAGAAATCAAGACAAATTACTGTCTACAAAGTAAAGAACCCATTAAGTCTTTTTTTACCTATATATAAGAAAAGCGCCACTATTCAAAGGCCCATCGCACACCAACTCTGAGATAAACCAAAGGCAAAAACCATGTTTAAGCAGGGCAAAGTCTAACGAGTGACTTCACACAGAAATGATGCCCTCTTTGCCCAGTATCCTGGGAGGCCTCAGAGTGCTCAGAGGTGCACTGCTACCCCATAGAATGACCCAAGCAAAGCCTGCATGAACCAGCAGAAAGCACCACTGCCCCCCCAATACCGTGAGCATTTCACCCCTGGAGCTGAGTAGCACTTACACAATTCAGGGACAACCATACCAAGTGTTTTGCAGTAGTATTTGTTACACGCTTGAAAGCACAAAAGAAAAATCATGACTCAGGAAAACGAGGTAAGAAGCAGGCTTTCACAGTTAATGTGTGGTAATTCGATGCACAATAATCTCAGCTCATGATCACATATTTGAATTAAAATGAACCTTCAAGACAACAAATGTTCTAAGAAATTTGCATTTTTAGCACAGAAACCAATGGCACTCAGAATTGCCACTAAATTGCAGAACTGGAAAATCCCATTTTCCTCACTGTAGGTGAAAACAGAAAAAATGTGGATTTATTCTGAGGAATGTGACTATACAATAGGAATTAAGAAAGAGAAAATATTTTGGAAAAAACAGTGGGAGAAGTCTTCATACACATTGGAAAATAAAATTTCAGGGCAAAAAAAGCAGCCAAAATACAAACCTGAAAATGGGAAGTTATAAACTTCTTTTCAGATTCGTGTAAAGGTGTCGCTATCCAGCCAAAGTGGAAGCATGGAACCAAGCAAATTCACAATTTGTCTTCACAATGTTACATACAACTTTCCTCACTATTTACTCACAAGTAAAGAAGAAAAAAACTGTATGCCAACAATGTAAGTAATTGAATTAATTCAAGTTTCACAAGTAACTTTTTTCCTCTTTGTAAAAAAAAAAACAAACAACCAAACAATCCAGGATACCTAAGGAACCTTAATTTTTTTTTTGATGTTCTGCAGCATTGCCATGTCTTTCTCCTTTCTTAAATTTTTCACTAGAGTCAATTTTACAGATGTTCACAGATACACAACATTGTTGATGCAGCATGACGATTAGAGAAAACACAACCAACAGAACAAGTAAGATATTCAAACAAGGAAACTTCTTACTTGTGTTGGTTTTCCTTGTTTATACAGAGGTGTTCACATACCTCTAAGGAAAAGCAGTTCCTTTCAATCAAGAATATTTAATGGGAAGCTTTTGTATCCTTTACTCTTTTCATAAAAGCTTGGCTACAAACATCCGTGTTTGACAGTTCTCAGCTTTATTACACAAAACCTCCCCTTTGCTGAAACCATGTCTCCAAGAAACTTACTCTAATGATTTCTCATTGAAATAAAATTGTTCCTCCACCAAAGGTTACCTAGTTTTGGGGGAAAAAAATACATCATAAAAAGAGTGCAAAGGTTTCCCTATCAAGTTCTCTGCTTTTTACAAGTAAATCATTAAATGGCCATGTTGGGCAGGTAGGAGCAAAATCCAGTAACAGCAGCTACAGTTCTAGGCAGCTGATGTGATACAGCTTAATTATTATTATCAATTAACGTGATAGGCTGGTGACATTTTGGTAAAGAACCATGATATAAAGAAGCAGTAAGCTGAAAACCGCATTTTTAAAATAAGACAAGAGGAAAAAAAACAAAACAGAAATGAGGACGCGCCCAAGGAAAGAGCAGAACTTGCATCCTCTTAGCTCTTGTAGCTGAGATTTGTAGTATCATTCAATTAGTTTCTTTTCTCTTACTGCGTTTCTTTTAGATTTCTAACTTCTATTTAAGTGATTAAACACTGCAGCTCTTTAAAAGCCCTTTTACAAACTTTTTCATTACTCAGAGGCTGTACAAAATAGTATTAGAAAAAAAAGATGAAAAAGCAGGATGAGCCAACAAATGGATTAATTAAGGAATGGACATCTCTGATTTTAATCCTATTTTAACTTTCATGGCTGGTGAACGAAGAGAAAACTATCAGCTTTGGGCCTGGCAACTGCTGTATCATCATTCAGTGCCAGCATCAGCACTGAATCCCTCTGTGACTGTGGAACAGTTCAAGGATTTCAACAATATGATTACAGCCTTTAATTTTCACCTGCAACTGTATGATTAATTTAATAAAACTGTGGTCTACACTGTGACTCACATTCTCGTGTCATCATGAACATCTGGCGCACTAGACACACAACATGCCCGTCTCCTATGTGGAAAATTAAGGTAACATTTCACTCTCCCAGCACTCCCTTATTGCAAAGCATTGCAATACAGAAGAACATTTCAAGAATAAAGCTGCAAGTGTTTATAAAGCATTCGGAGATTCTTGGATAAAAGATATTATAATTAAAAATTAAATTACTCTAAACTAGTGGGAGGCTTTTTGCACCTTTCCCTAACAGGGCTCACGCCCCCGCACACAGCACCACTGCTACAATGCTCCTGCAGACAGAATTTAAGCTAATTTCAAAATTCAATTCTGCCTCAAGTTACAAATCTGGAACTCTTGCAGCTAAGGAAATTCAGCTCTTTCATGGAACTAAGACTGAAACACACTAAATCTGAAGCTTTCAGTCTCACTTAGATGAGAAATCAATGTGGTAACCCTTCAGTGAGCTTAAAATGTATTGCTACTATAACTTTTTTATAATTTCAAACAATAAATACCTACAGAAAAAATATCATGAATAAGAAGTAAGAAAAGTTACTGTGACATTCAAATAAAAATAAATCTTGTTCACAAGATTTTTCTTATCATCTGGCACTTTTATTACTTTTGAGTCAAGTTTAAATAGCCCAGAAAACTTCGCTGAAATAATTTTTCATGTATACAGCAATCATTTCATACAACAGAAAAGCTGTATTTCACATTTTAAAGCCCACTACATCTGAAACCCTACGCACATGTTGTAATGGTCCCTACACTGAAAGCAAAAGGGTTTTAAAGTGGCACTGACATCGACAATTTATTGCACAGCTACCCATATGTATATTATGTTTTGTCCTAAAAAGACACAACTCTAAAATGAGACTCCTGGCATTACTGAACACAGGGAGGACAGCAATAACCATAAAAATAAAAGTTACACACATCAGCTGTTGCGTAATTGGAAGCATCCAAAGTTATTCCTTATTTGCTTTTAACATCAAAAGAGGTGTCTGGAAAAAAAACAACTTCAGAATCAGTTCACTGAAGACCTCACAGGCAACTGAAAGTGAATGGGGAAGTTGGTCCATGCTTTAACTAGAATTAGAGTGGTTTGGGTTGCAAGAGAGCTTTATAGGTTATCTAGCCCAATCCCTTTGCAAGGAGGGGGAATTTCTTCAAGTAGATCAGATCGCTCAGACCCTATCAAACCTGGCCTACAATGTTGCCAGGGATGGGGGGCATCCACAACTTCTCTGGATAACTTGCTCTGCTGTTTCACAGTAGCTATTCCTTATATATAATCTAAATCAATGCTCTTTTAGCTTATGGCCATTACCCCTTGTCCTACCACAAGAGGCCTGTTGTTCTTTAGGGCTCCCTTCTGCACTGAAAAGCTGCCGTGAGGTGTCTCTGGAGCCTTCTCTTGTGCAGGCTGAACAAGCCCAGCTCTCTCAGCCTGTCACCACATCAAAGAAAGCTCCAGCCATCTGAGCAGCTTTGTGGCCTCCTCTGGACTCTCTCCAACAGTTCCTGTCCACCCTGTGCTGGGGTCCCCGAGCTGCCCATGGCACTCCAGGGTGGCCCCTCTCACACTCTCAAGGGCAGAGCAGAGCTCCAAGTCCAAGCAAGGACTCGCAAACATCACGATACCCAGGAAGTAATGGCTACAGATGTCACACATTCAGGTAATGCCATTGGATACCTGGTTATCAAGCATCCTTCAACAGTGGCGAGTGTTCATAAGTACATGTTTGACAAGGGCAATCTAGATGCTAAAAATCAGAAAATCCACCCAAGACGGAAGATAATGATTTACAACAGTCAGCCTGTAAGACTTCACCACATAAAACTCTGGTAGCTCTAACAAGCCTATTTTTCCCCTCCTATAGAACATTCAAAACTTGCAGAACAACTTTCAGCTTTTACACAGCCAAGTTTTGGGCAGACAGTCTCCCTTCCTTCTTTTTCAGTTAGGCAAAATAGGAGAACTGCCTGTCTTTATAATCTCTATTGACAAGAGAAACCTACCCTGAAAAAAAGCTAAAGCATCCCAACAGCCTTCTAAATGTTGCATACAACAGGAAAAGTAAGCTGCTGTGCTGAATACAGAACTAAAAAAACGCCAACCAAACCCATATATGTCTTTTACAATTATATAACATTACATTCCGTCTCTAAAAAAAACCCAATACCACAAAAAATAAACAAACTAACAAAAAACCACTTCACATAAAAACCTGGCAGATTTTACAAATATTATCTCCCTCCCTTTGCCATCTAAATAGGAAAGACAAGTAGTAAAACACAGCAATTGTTTCAAAACATGTATAATTTTGAACATATTAACTCTTGACAGAATCACAAAACAAGCTGGGTTGGAAGTGATCTTTAGAGGACATCTGGTCCAACCCCCCTGCCGTGGGCAGAGGCATCTTTCACTGGATCTGGTTGCTCAATAGATTTCCCTATTTTAAGCATTAAATTCTCTCCTAGCCTTGACTGGGTCTCTCATGCTTTTTCAGAGCGTATTATTGCTGCCAGTGGTTGCATAAGAGAATTACTGAGATTTTCAGAAATGCTAGCAGAAGTAAAAAACATAACCTTGGGAGCAAAATAGAAATTATTATCTGCAACTATTCTCAGATACATTATTTTTCACAAGCAATAAGCTGGAAATATTTTCAATTTTAAGACTCACCCTCTAAAGCAAGACTCCTTTTAAAAAATGTATTATGGATTTGTACAACTTCAAATATTTTTAAATATACAACTCACTTCCTACAACATCTGGCAGATAAAAGCCAGGCAAGCAATATAAGGAGCCTGGTACATTTGTAAAGTTCCTTCCACCTTCTGCTTAAAAAAAAAAATAAAAAAAAAATAGCAAAGATCAGTTAGGCTCCAAAGAGAGAGTTCTGCTGCGAGTGTAAGGCAGGCCCTCTAGCAGCGAGATTATGCGATTATTTCTGGATGCCGCAGTCATGTGGCTGCACAGCAAAGCTTTTGTCGGAAACATGACACAATCCCATCGCAAACTGCTGGCAGCAACTCGCCCGACTGCATTTCCCTAAAACACACCCACAGCCACAGGAAAGAAATAACAGCTTTTCAGTGCTATGGCCTCAACTAATCAGGGAGTTTTTATTCCCTGGTGCAGTAAATCTAGAGGCTCCTCTCTCATTTTTCATTGGGCATCATTTCATGATTATCTACCCCAAAAGCATCTACCTGGATACTGCATTTATTCAGTGTTAGTCCTTCTGCCAGACAGGTATGTTTTCCAAACATTGTCATATAGTCTCTCACTGTACTTTACAGACTTGCTAAAAATATTTCACTGGATTACATCTCAAAGACCAACCCATTGTTTAGCTTTATTTAACTAGATCTGCCTCTCAAGCTATCTTAAACTCAGAATATTTCCACATTTAAGTGCCATAGTTAAAGCATATACAAAGCCTCTAGGTAGGACAAGCTCTATAAGAATAGAGTACAAAATTAAGCATGTTAGATGTTAAGTAACAAACTATTTTTATAATAGAACAGAATGGAAATTGACATATTTACCTCCTATCACATGACTCATCACTAGTTTGCTTTTACCTATAAATATGACATACCCACTGCCAGGTACACGGAGTACAGGAAAACACAATGTAATTACCTAACTTCAGGATAATAGGCATTTGACCATTAAAAAAAAATCAAATCTTGTAATTCAATACTGCAATTTTTGCAGCAGTTAAGCTCTCTTTCTAAAAGCTCATACGAGTAACACTCAGCATTCAAAACCAAATCCTGTCTAACGAAAAGTAGTAAAATGCTATTTAACATAAAACCTCATATTAAAAGTAACAAACATACAGCCACCATAGAACTAATCCAGAATACCTGGGAAAGAAACTCCTATTCCCAAGTTCAAGTCAACTCATTTAGCCACCTCAAGAGTGAGCTTGCCTGTGTCTATGAACACAATTTACTCATTTGCTGCGGGACTTCAGGCAATCCAAGGGCTCAACCACAGCCACGACAGCCTAACTACAAGAAGCAGGCTGTACAGTTCTGGCTGCACACCCACTGGTGGGGCTCTAGGCTGGAAGTGGAGTCAGGAGGGATTTACAAACTATAATTCTAACACAACTTATATTTCAGCCTTTGCCAATTCCTGCAATAAAAGTTTGTCATATTGGCAAGATATGTTCTTTGCAGTGTTAGTGTGAGCCAAATTGAAGGCCATACACTGCACCAGCTCAACTCTTGCCCTGAAAACCTCCTCAGACTTCTTACAAGTCTTTTTTTCTGATATTTGTTAAAACCACAAGGTGTGTGATTTCATCCCATCGTAGACAACATCCTCAGGACATGAAGACTTTGCTGGTGTACCTGGCTGAACTCGGTGCTTGTCTGCATGCAGAAGCTCAGACTAGCACAGGGGGTGAGGCAGAGTTTAATGCACATTCCACTACAGCTGAACACAGGAGGAGAAATTCAGTCTCCCTACTTGGGAATACACTAAATGAGCCAAGCTGTAATATGCAATTCATTAATGACTTCAAAAGTTAAAGCCTTTCAAGTTAAAAACATGCACCTAAAAGCATCTTATTATTTTGACCTGTTTACAATAAATCATAAAGTAATAAAAATATTTTTAAAACAGACTCATACAGCTTGGAGAAACACCTTTTTCCCAGTAAGCTGAAATAATACTTGAGAGGGGAAGAGAAAGAAACAGGTAGATATAAACCAAGACTGCTACATTTTGAGAGAGGTGACCACATGTATTGACATATTGTTAAATATAAAGGTTCCCTTAACATTTTTAGGATGGATTGTGCTCTTAAATCTGAAATTTTTCATATGCTTTGCAACTTATTCCCACATTATCTTATTTTGTACACCTTCTTAGATTTTTCTCCCACTATAATTACATCAGCAGACTAAAGCATCTTTATATCACTTCCTGACTTGCTGTGAGTACCTTCCTAAGGTGTCAGATAGAGTTTAGGTATTTACTGTGCATTTCAAAGGCTTTCAACTTAGAGTACAACATCCAAATGCACTGACATGACATTTTGTAAAACTCATTCTGAACTGAAATACAAATCTGAAGATACAGTCTCTCAAAGCAGGTCACCATGGAGTCTCAGGCAGAACTCTTCGAGAGAGGAAGAACTAATGCTGACTGATAGCATAAATACCATTTTGAAATAGAAAGACAAAGAGCAGCTGGGACAATCTAAGTTATTTTTCAGGGCCAGTTATTAATATTCTTCTCAACATCCTACGGTGTTCTCATTATGCACACCTCAAAAAAAATATAATTATAACATTAATAAATCTGCCAGAGATTACAGATTGAGAAATGACTTTTTTTTTCATCAATATGTAAAAGGTATTGACAGTAAACAGCTGAAACAGATGAAAAATGTTTGTGGTGTTGTTTAGCTATTACGGACTCAGTTGATGAACAGATCAGTTCTGTGTGACTCTCAGCCCTTCCCACAGCTCACCAGAGCCTTGAGCTCATCAGAGCCTTGTAACTGATTTGTTTTACGATTTAGCTTTATACTGTCTGTTACTGTTTGCCAGCCAGTAACAGACAGTATAAAACTAAACCAAACAAGTTTCTTTCAGACTTCCTTTTCTCACTTTCAATAATTTCTCTTGACTTCACTTCTGCCAGATTAATTCAGCTATTTAATTCCTGGACTTCATGACTACGGAACTGCATTTACATCTTGTAAACATATAGTTTTAACATCACTGAGTATCTCTAATTATGCTGATATGTAGCAATATGATACAAGTCTCCCAAGTAAAAACTGATGAAGCTGCATCTGGTTCATTTTAAAGGGAATTTGAACGGAACACTAAAATGCATCAAGTATCCTATTTATCTCAGGAGTTAAGATACTGAATGAACTGCATTCTGCATTAAATATTTATCTGATGACCTAGTAATTTTATTTACTGTTAAACCCGCTCACCAACTTTAACTTTTAATTTTTCCCATATTAAAGAAGAAGGTCTGATACATCTGTTTATAGCTCAATGCATTTGCTTACCCATGCAAAAAAAGAGCTCTACAGTCAGATTATATCAATTTGCTCACAAGATGTAGTCTGTAATTAATAATTCCCTACAATGACAAGTCAATACAGCGATCTTCCATTCTGTAACTCTCACCCTGTAAATACAGATTACAAAGACATGGCATTCTAAAGAAACCAACTCCAAATCCTCAAGCAGTCTCTCCAATAGTTTGTTTACTCATTCAGCTGAGCACAAAACAGTCTGACAGTCACCAAGTGACATCTGCTCACTACATAAACCCTTTCAAAAAGCAACAGCAGATACCACTAGCATCAACTTCCTCTGAAGAAACCAAAACAAACTGAAACCAAACAAACAAGCCTCACTTTGTTGTTTCCTTTCCAGAGAACTTAGTTTAAAAGCCTGTCTTACACCTTCAACACCACCACCTGATCAGGGCTAGGGCTGGGGAGCACAAAACAAGTGATCACCCATGCATCCTAACCAGCTACACAAACTCCCTTAGGCATGCTTAAATATCCTTTATCTTGCAACTCTCCTGGTAAATCCCTGCCTCTGAGCAGCAGACTACATCATCTTACATCATAGAACAGGCCAGGCTTCACATTCATCCTCAATTTGCTTTTTGAGCCTATTCAGTGCCCGTCATCCAGTGAGAGAGTTTGAAGTGAGTTGATTCCAGACAGCTGCCAAACACCCACCTGGCATTAACCACTATCCTTTCCCACAGGATGAAGTGAAAAAGAAGGTAAAAAGACCCATGGATCAAGATGATGACAGTTTAATAACAGCATAAAGGAATTCATTCACTACCCTGCGATGTCCAGCAGCTTCCTGGCCAGAGGAGCCTCAGCACAGCTAACACTTGACTTTCATAGCCAGAAAGATCCTCTCCCTTGCTCCTCTTTTCCCTGAGTTTCCACTAGTGAGTACAGCATCATATGGCATGGCATGTAACATCTCTTTGCTCAGCTGAGGTCAGTTGCCCTGGCTGTGTCTCCTCACAACCTCGTGGCCAGCACTGTTTTAGCCACCAGTGTGAGACACAGCTCCACAACTGCTAAGCAGACACAAAACTTCGTAATACCACTCCAGCCAGACCCAGCACAGCATTATTATTAGATTTCTCTGAGATTCCAACTCCAAGACTTTCTTCTGCAGTCCCAGGATCCTGGATACAAAATGACTTCCCATTACTATCCTAAAAAACAAAAGAACAGAATGGGGACCTTTAAAAGGGTCTCCCCATCTTTACAGGCATTTTCAGACACTTTTTAACACATTTATTGTGCATAATTTTCTTAGCTAGAAGTCAGTGACAGATTCTTGAAGTCACTTCATGTCCTGCCCACCACAGACCAGAGGACCTCGAATGGCAGAGGCAGGCATGAGACAAAAAGGTTCACAGGAGCGACCTATGACTCGCAATATACTTAGGGTTTGTTTTGCTGGAGGAGTTGTTGCTTGGTTAGCTTAAAAAAAACCTCACAAAACCATACGGTGAATTCATCACAAGATACACAGGCATTACTAGGCAGAAAGCAGAAGAGGAATGCATGCCTTTTTTTCTATTTTCTTTTAATTTTAATGTTTCTTCTTTGGGCAGCAAGGGTACCCCAAAAGTGTATTAATCTGGTTGCCCTGGTGCTCATTGATGATGCACTCAAAATACTCAAAGGAGTTTGCACAAGCATTTCTTAGCTGGAGGAGGTAAATATTTGACAGTCTGAAGTACAGTCAGTCTTACTTGGTTAAGCACAGGTTACTCAAAACCATTTTGTTATTCACATTCAATTACCCTGAATGCAGTTACTGTCTCTAAGGACCTGTTGAATAGCAGATATTCTAAACTTGTGTTCCGTACTGAAGCCATGCGCTAATGCTTGCTTCATGAGAGAAGGAATGCAGAGAATCAACCACCTGTAACATTCAAATTCAGAGTTTTGCATATATTTTAGAATCACCTTGTGACTGTATCCATTAGTTAATACAAAAACATTAAAAACAAAACTTGGAATACTTTAGGCACCATCTATCAGAATTAATGAATAATTTAGTACAAATCTGGTAGAGATTCAAATTTCAAATGAATCACACAGTCTATTGCTAATATTCAAGTTAAACCATGACATTTACATTTAAGATTTTGCAATCAGCTGCCATATAGCTAATTCCCAGGATTTTCAGTTAAAGAGGGTTTGGAAGGGAATTCTTCAATCAAAACTGACAATTATCTGCTACATAAACTAACCAGCTTTAGGCAGGTTTCATTATGATGGACACTAAAGGTGATGAACAAGATCCTTTTTTATAATGTACCTTTGCATCTTTTGTTTTCTTCCACAGAACTGTTAAACCTCAAAGAAGACAATCTATAAAATGATAGGACATCATTCTAAGTAAACTTTGTCAGGATGCTTTTTCTTTGTTAAATTCTGCTTAGCTAATGACAACCTATTCCCCACCATTTCTTCCTTGAGCAATTACCATAATAAAACTTGGTGACATTTAGCACCAAGAAAACCCATCTGCTAACATATGGACAGCTAGTATCTTTGACAGCCTAATTTTCATCAAGGACAAGAGAAGAAATGATCTCTTGCTAACACTACATCTATCACAAATGAGATCAGCCTGTGCTTTTCATTATTCGACATGGATTACATTTGGAAAGGAAAATGTACTGCTGCATTAATACATCTCACTGTGCAGAACCCCGTTTGCAACTGTACAATTTTGAAGGCAGAAAGAAGTACATAAGGGAAAGGGATTTCTTTAGGGAAATCAGGAAATGACTGAAGGATGACTCAAACTGATGAACTCAGATTTCTAACGTTCTTCTTATGTATAAATTAGATTTGTAACTTTCTTCTTATGTATAAATTAGAATAGACAATTCAAATTCCAGTTGTATGTTTAAATATCAGGAAGAGATGAAGATAAAAACCTGGAAGAGAAGATGATACACACTGTAGTCTGTAACAACTGGTCATCATCCTAGCACTATATGTTTACAAACTCCAAAGGTACTATAAAGGTTACAGTAGAAGAGACAAATCTTCACAGGAGTGATAGAAAGCACCAGAGCTGAGTTTGTATACACAAAGATAAGAGCTATGTAAATTCCATATGGTTCTGCAGAGAAAACAAAAAAACATATTAAGAAGTGAAAGAAAATAGATCTATTGCACATTCTGTCATTCTACTACCACAGGAGGCTGAGCACCCCGATCCTGCTTCACCCAGCTCTGGGTCAGGGGCAGTGCCAAGCTCCCCTTCACACCACTGAGTATCCAGTGACTCTCACAAGAACATTACATGCATTAAAAGCAAAACAAAACAAAAACCCCAAAATAACACAAAAAAAAACCAAACAAAAAACCCTCATAAAACACCACCAAATCTAGCAAACACAAAAGGATGAAAGATTTCACATCTCCCTCCTCAGCTCCATGTATATATCCCTAAGCATATCTATGAGGAACATGTTAACTGAATAAATTTATTCATGTCACCATAGATTTTAGAATAGTTATGATTTAGGAAGCGAGACTTTCTTTCCCCTCATGCATCAATGCCATCGTTACCATACCTCATTTACAAAATTATCTGCATCTCATTTACAGGTATCAAGTGTTCAGTTTTTGAGAATACTGACCTAAGTCTTGGTTATATTCAAACCGGAACAAATTAAGTATGGTCATACAGAAAGAGACAATTTCAGTGCAAGTATGTGATTAACAGTTTATTTTGTTTGCAATCTACTGTATCCTGTGGCCTCTGAATAAGTCACTGCTGAACTTCCAGATCACCCCATAGTAAGTTAAACTTTGCATTTCAATGCACTGTGCTAGAACTCACAATGAGGCAAGCAGAAATACTATGCTGCTTTATAAATCAGTTCTTCATGGACAACAGTGGTAATAAAAGCCCACTAAGAAAACTGATGTGAGGATAAATGCATTTTAAAAAGCCCAAACACCTTTAAATTCCCTTTAAAGGGAACAAAGGCAACACAAATTCATATTACTCAGTTTAGTTCAACTTGAGGATCATCTTTCATGCCTATTCACAAGAAAAAAACCTAAATAAAGAATGGGTGAGATCTCTTCTATCTACTTTTCTTACAGCCTCAGTAGACACTAAAGAACACAAAGCACATTTACACAAAATCCTTACACTTCTTTTCACAGAAAAAAATATAAGAGAAAGGGATAACTGCAGAAAATATTATGTATTCAAGTAGCATACAGAAGGGGAAAAAAATACCAAAACCAAACTAATTTCTGATGAAAGTATTTTCTGTTCTCTTGAAGCCTATGCACTTACAGTCACGTAAACGCTCTGGTCCTCTTCCGATCTTGACAAGAGACTTGCTTTAGTGGCTGACATGCCACAAAACTCTCCCAGAATAAAGGAGATTTATCAGGATGGTAAATGGCATTAAAGAAAAGTAGAAGGATGGGAGATAAACCAGGAAAATATTTCTAGCCAATTTTGGTACTAAATTGTTTAAGTGAAATTTTCCATTCTTTAAGTCACCAACTGTTTAGAATTCCTCCTTACACATCTCATCCCTTCTCTCACATAACAGTTTCTCTAGATTAGTAAAACACAATAGGTTAAGAAGAAATTTAGTATCCATAGTGTTCTTAAAAAAATTTTGGTATAAAATTAAAAAAAACCTCCAAAATATGCCATCCTATTTGCAATTTCCTTTGGTCCAGTAATAACCAGAGTTCTTACTACCAATTTGAAATTATCCTTATGCCAGTATGGTATAGACTTGAGCAATTTTAAAACAAATATACTCTAGGATTGTATTTCCAAAGTTATAATTATATGAAACACTGACAATGGTTATGACTGACATCACTGTCAGACCTGATTTGTATTCCAAAATCCTCCTAGTAGTTATGGACATGCGTAATCATTTTACTTATTCAAGTCTGTACATGAAGCTGGAATTATGTGAAATAGGCATAGGGAAATTTATGACAATTACTTGCAGGTTCAAAACAAGAATATTCAATGTTGTTGCTCTACTTTATGGTGTCTGCAAAGTACATGTTCCTCACTGAAGAGTTAAATATTCTCCTGTCTCATATTCTTACATAATTACCAGATAATAATTTCCAGAGTTTATTAGAATTTGGGTTTTTTTTCTAAATGTACTTTTAAACTAGCAAATGCTGACACTGATTTTTTTGTGCATGCTCTCACTGAATAGCATGTCAAATATGCCATTTGAGCTTTTAAATTTTTAGCCTTACAGTTTAAATTATTGGCCTTCAAAAGCCTCCATGTGGATTTATAAGTGCTGTCTGAAGAATTCACTTGAGCAGCTTTAAAATACTCAGAAGGAGACAGCACAACATCTGTCCCTGACAAGCTGCTGAAAACCAGGCAGGAAGCCAAGAACTCCCCAAAGTTCCAGCCCAGCAAAATCAGGCAGTCTTGAACAGCTGCAAAGCAAGAACTGCTTTTAACATTAAATCAAAGAAATCAAAGCTTGTGATAAGCATGCAGCAGTTGTTCCTTTAAGTTAACCAAAGAAATGAGAGGCACAGCTTAACTCACCCATATCAACGTATTACAGCTTATTACTATTTTACTGATGAAGTTGTTTGTGTCTTTTAAAATTACATTAGATTTAAAATACAGGGAAGGCTTCATTGCTTTGCAAAACCAAACAAATCCCCCTCAGAGGACTTTACTATGCAAACTCACAGGAGAAAATAGAGGGAATAGAACAGTAGAAGAAAAAACACCACAAATTAGACTTAGGATGCTTTTGTTCGTTAGGTTCCTGTCCTGAGCCTTTCCATAGATTTCAGCTGTCTTATGGGGGTTTGTTTTGCTCTTAAGAATACGAGAATAAAAACTGTAACAAAATTAGAGAACAGATTGAAAAAGACTTATAAGGTCAAATGGAGATAAGCAGAGGTCCAAAGAGGTGAAAGAAAGAAAAGGTATCAGTAATTCTGAAAGTGGAATTCTAAAACAAAATTCTAAAAGACGCTTAATTCCTGGTGAAAGAAGAAAGATAAAAATGAACAAACAAGAAAACCTGTTTTATTACTTAAAAGAATGTCAGAATGTTTCAAGAAGAGAATAGAAGTAAGATCAAAAAGAAAACTCAAAAGGCTTTTTCTAGCAATAAGCAAAAGTAACATGGGCTTGAACATGTTGCATCTTAAAGCATGAATTCTTGAGCTACGAAATAAATCTTGAGCAAAAGTTCATCTGAACACATGCAGTCCCAATGTTTTGAGTCACTCAAAAGTGTTCATCTATACACTTTTTCTTTCGTATAAGAGATTTACCTACATTTTTCCTTTTTCTGCCTTCTTCCAGAAGGCTACCAAATCATGCAGGCCTGAAGTCAAAGGAAAAAAATTGCAAGACACACAATTTTCAACTGCCTTCTGGTTTTATGGCTGATATCATATATCAGGCTGCACGACAGTCAAGGGATGATGCACAGGAAAGGCTCAGGGTCACTGGCATTCCTGGGAGCTGCCACGGTCCAGGTGAGCCTGCTACAGGTCAGAAGCACGGCTGGCACCACACAGGGTCAGCAAGAACAGCTACACAGCCCAGCCTAACACAGGAGTGAGAAGCAGAAGCTACCTGAGTGACCCTGATATTCAAAGTGCAGGACATGGGAAGTCTGCAAATCTACAAACCCAGTGGAAGTCAGTGGAGTCAGTGGAAGAAGTTCTCTCTGGCAAGAGCAGAGGAAGGAACTGAAGGAAACCTCTGCCAGGCTGGGCTATTGACAAGTGCAGTAAACAGGTCTGGCAGCTTTAATTACTAGAACTGTATAATAAAGTACTTTTCAGACACAGATCCTGACTTCCTATTTACTTCCTGGTGCTTTCCAAGCACTGACAGAGCCCTGTCCCATTACTTGTGTGTGCTGCAATAAAAGGGTGAAGTGAGGTTTTCAAACTGGTGCTTCCAAAACACAAATGCCTAGTGACAGGCAGCATGCTCAGAAGGAACCTGTATGCAGTAATTACCTTCCCCATCAGTCTAAAACAAGTCAAGCATCACCCTTCAAAAATCATACAAGCCCACCAACTTTTGTTCTCCTTTTTTGTTCTTGTTACCTTTTATTTTTTTAAGATAGTGTGATTTTAAAAAGCTGCTCCATTGTTGTTCTGAATATATCTCCTTGGTTTTACTTTCATCCTTGAAGCTTGTGATGGAAAATTTCATTCCAACTATTTGAGTAAATGAAAACTAGCTACATTTTACTTATATCATTTAAAATATAAAAGAAGAGGCTTGGCAAAGCTTACTGACAGCTTGAAGTAGAATTACTAGATAATTAAAGGGACACAGAGTGATTTCACATTAAATATAAGAATCATCTAATTTAACTTGTGAATACCATGCAATAGTGTCCTGGAGAATAACTCTCTGAACATCATTCACTTTCAAGTCAAATTATTTGTCTTAGAGTGCCATGGGAAACAGCACAACCTTGAAGTGCCACAGTGAAAATAAAAATAGCATCCATGGATTTCCCTCTAATATAGCAGATATTGACAAACTAATTTTTTCCATTTTTCTTCACAGGTTTGCATTTAATCTATTTTTTAACTTCACTTGCTCTAGGAACCAGGCCTATACCAATGCTGAGAAAGAACTGAAATCACAATAGGCAGCCTTCAATCCTGCTCAGAGGAAACACAAGGTAAAATGATCTTTAAAAAAATGCCAGAACTGATACCAGAAGCTTCTTTGATAAAGTCAGATTTAAATGGCACATTTTCCTCCAACATACAATGTGATACTCAAACTGTACATACAATGTACAAGTTATGACAATTTTTTCATTTAGCTCTACTAAAAATGTAATAAACGTGATTTTATAAGTTGCTTTAGAAAGTTGCAATTAGACTATTCCAACACCATACTAAAGCAACATAACTGAAATATTACACTCCACAAAACTGGTAGATTTCACAAATAACTCATCCAAGATTAGAAAAGGGGACTCTCTCCAGCCCATCTTGCTGTTGGTTTTAGAAATTCTGTATTATATTTTCAGGGACTGGTGGAAGGAGTAGCTAAGTAAACAGAAACCACAAAGAAATATTTGGAAGAAATTTCTCATGTTAAAACACAGGTGTGGCACCAGGGATAAGGACACTTGGGATCAGTGGTCTGCAATGTCCACAACAGCTCACGCCCAGCTGTGGTGTTTACCTTTAGGTTTAGGCTTTGTGAGTAAAATGCTGATGAGAACTTATCCCTTTTATCCAATCAGATTTATTTATGCATCAGAAGACCTAAACTCTTGTCCATGCATGAAACATGATGATTAACTATCACCATCTATCATCATCTTGAGCCTCCAAAACTTGGTATAAATCAACATATTGGTAGAACAGCAAAGCAGGCTGCCTGGTTCTTTTGAAACAGCATTAAACAAAATTACTTGGACAAGAGTGTGGCTTCTATGAACTACATTATGGTGGTATCTGAAAACCAGTATTACCAGTATGATACAAGATGTTACAGAATCTTACTGCTTCAAAGGAGGAAAAAACCCTACAAACACAAAACTTCATAAATATTTGTAGCTAGACTAGAGGAGATGAAAAGGGCTAAGATAAAGTTCCTACACAGACACCTGGGCTCCACAAGTGTTTTGTGTTTATTTGTTTAAGGAAAAGGAAATAAGCAAAATAAGCAAGGTCTCCTCCTACTCCAAAGACCTGCCAGCAGCTGCAGCATTCCCTTTGCCCTGAGCTTCACCCAGGTAATGTTTCATAATTCTGGTTATGAGAACATGGAATAAATTCCTTTTTCCAGCCAACAGTACATGTTCTCATCTCACTGCTCTAGGATGTCCATCTTCTTTCCCAACTAACCATCCACCTCAACACTTCTTTGCATTAATCTGAACTTTCTGAATATCTGGAGAGAAAGAGCTTTAGAACTTTCACATATAAACTGGGGAATAAGATATGCCTAGTATGCTAATTAATACCAGAAGCAGTTTAGTTACAGCCAAGGTTTTTATTATTACACTGCAGGAGAAAAAAAACCAACAAGGAGTTCTTGTCAGGGAGCAGCAGGGAGGAAAGCAAAGAACACAAGCTGGGTATTACTGTCCAGCTGCAGAGCTGACCTTTCCATATTAAACAAAATCTCCTACAAATACTGGAATTAGGTGGGGTAGGAGGCTCAGGCAGGAAAGCAAAGAAAACAAAGGAAATAACTTATGCGCCTACTACATTAGAGAAGAAGGAGACAGTGGAAAGCAGCTCCACTTAAGTATACATGGTCACAGTAACCAATCCAGGTACCTAGAGTGACCACATGAATCTAAATGGAAAATGAAAAAAGAAGATTTGAAGAAGTCAATGAAATTGATGGTGAATGAATTGAGATTAATATGGCAGCAGTCTGCTCAACGTGTACAGGAACACTGTACCACACTGATCCTAAGTCAAAGCGTTTGGAAAAACGGACACACAGATTGGAGGCAAAGTCTATGCAGGGTCTGAAACGGCACAGCCAAGAGAATCGGGTGGAAAATCTTTGGACTATCCAAAGAAAGATCAAGAAATACGGCAGGCAAGAACTAAGGTAGAAAAACACTAGGAGGTACTGGACACATGTTGAACTTGAACTGAAATGCTCAGAAAGGTTTTTTTACTGTAGTGAGTTTATGCACTCATCCTCTACCCAGGACAGCGAAAGCTACAGGGAACAACGAAAGCCAGGACATCATCTTCCCTTCTAGGTCACCCCCAGCACGGTGTCATCGTGTTGCAGCTACACCTTGAGACATCTCCCAAATCTGAGCTCTAGATCTCTCTGAGGGTGGCACAGCTGCCTGTCACCTCTTTGTTAATGGGACTCTCACCTCCAAAAGCTACCAGCAAATCCTGCACCCTCCCTGAGCCAGCCAGACCCTGGGGAGGGAAGGGGCCTCCTGTGCTGCCTCTCCCAGCAGTGCAGGGCTCAGGGCAGGTGTCAGCACCACATTCTCCTGCAAAACACGCTCTCTCCAGCATTTCACCCACATTTAAGTATCAAGCGACTTTTAACTCCATCTTTTCAGTGACTTGAACTGTTAAATAAATAGAAGAGTAAAACAAAAAAAGCTCTAAGACAGGCAGGGTTTTTTAATACAGTGAAATTTCCTCTTTATAGCTGGGTGTAGTGTGCCAAGTTTATTTTTAAATGCCTTCAGGGCTAAACTGCAGAAAATAGAGCTTTGCACATAAGAATACCACTAGTTCCTTTAAAGGTGAATACAAAAAGCTGCGTACTATCGGGAACCACACAGAGAAAAATACAGAAGACACAAAATCATTTTATCATTAGAAAAATTGTACTGCTCAAAAAGACTAACACTAGGTTACACTATAGAGTACCTACCACACTATCTGCCAGCACTAAGGGAATTTCAGGAATATTTCTATCATAATACTGATGTTTTCAATTTATCACAACTCTCCAGAGCAAGTTTACAAATCAATATTTTTCGAAGAGTATCACTTATGTAAGTGATGTATGTAACAATATATGTAACAATATTTCTCACCCCTCAAAAAGGAAAGCTTTAAACTAAAGTTATGTTAAAGCAAGTGAAAAAGAAAAAAATAACCTTTTCTCACAAAGAAAATTTTGAAATGTGAAACAATTACAAGCAGTTCTAGTCACTCAATTCTGAACTGTGAAAGATCAAGTTTGGCATGTTAATATCTACCTCTGGGAAAGCCAAGAGACAAGGAAATTGCTCCATAAACATCTTGATCTTATTGCTGGCTATGATGATTTTATGACAACTTACTGTAACTGTGTACTTTTAAAAAACACAGAAGCTACTGTGAATCTGTAATTTTCACAGTAACATTTACAATATTCTGGAACATTCATAGTTGCACTGCACCTGCAAGGAAAAGCTTGCCTGCCATTTAGACTTTACTAACCCCACCACATTTCAAGATTCACTTTTAGGGTATTGTTGTCGTTAAACACTCCAGTTTCCTTATAAGTGTTTCTACAAAATTTAAACGCTTTAAACAATAACTAGAAGGAGGCTTTTCTCACAAAATTAAATAAAAATCAGTATATATCAGAATTAGAATTAATTCCCCAATACTTTAGAGAACTACATTTAATTAATAAAAGAAATGAAGAGATGTATAATCCTTAAAACATCAAGAAAATGTTTTCAGAAGAGATAACTCAGGAAACCTTTACTACTTGCAGTTAATATCTGACATCTTTAAAAAGGCTTTATTTCATATCAAGATTCACACTTGCCTTAGAGAATATGATCTTTAAGGGAAAGCCAGACATGTAACATTAATACACCTGGATTTTCACAATCCTCTTTAATCTCCTCGGCTAGTTACTGGACCTAAATTTCTCTTTTCAGATCCTCTAGGAGTTATTTATAAACAAAAGCAAAGTTAAAAGCAAGCATTCAGAAATCTTCATACTTCCTCATAAAAGTGACCATTACAGTTTTCAGGAAAACAGGAGGGAAATAAGTACTTTCAAGCCATTCTGTATATTGTCTCACAATCATTCAAAATGCTGGTTTCTTGAATACTTGCAACGGAACCATAATTCTATTTGTCTTTATTTCTATTGTCATAGTAATGTCAAGGCCTTAAAAAACCACTTTGAGTCTGCCAACTTTTACCAACCTTCTTCCCAAAATGAGAGTCAATGTTTGGTATTAATCTCTTATTCAGTACTAAAAACACTGCATTAAAAAGATAACCATAAAAATGGGCTCAGATGTAATGTAAAAGATCATATGGTATAACATTATTTCAGAGATTTCTATAACTAATTCAAATGTTTATGTTCCACAAAAAGCCTCATGTTCTTCACAGCACTCACCATGAGATTTGAACAAGAAATTTCCAAGAAAAACATTTTTTCTTATCAAAGCTTTTTCTTATCAAGCAACACACAAGATTTTAGGCAAAGAAGTTCTTTCATCAGTCAACCCACAGAGGAGGTGAGATTGTAGTCCAGGTAGAACAGTAACTCCTATGTCAGAATGAGTTAAGGGATGCAGGTTACAATCTCAGCTCAGCCTCAGCAAGCCCTATACCATCCATTTCAGCTTTCCACTGGAGATCAGGTTCATCTTTGCCTATAGATATGAAAGCCCTTCAAAGGAGATACTGTATCAGTTTTAATCAATAAGATGCAATTTAAAAATTAATTTCTCTGAAGTTCATCAAGAAAGCACAAGAAAAGGCATTCAGTTCTTCAAATCTAATTGTGTGCATTTGTACTCCAAACTCAAGTCTCAATACACAAAATAGAATTTTCCAAAAAGATTGCAGACTTCTCTCTTAACCAACAAGCAGATCCTACTAAATCAGACCACTAAGGAATATGAAGAATAAAAAAAACTATTTCATTCCTTCTTGAAGATTGCACAAAAACAATAAAAACAGCAGGCTAACATCAATACTGAAAAAGATCATTCAACTTCATGTCTTTTGTTTTCCTCCTTATTTCTACTGCAGACTCATTTTTTAAATGAGCAGGTTTATATATTCATTTATGTGGAAAAATAATTTTTCTTTTAAAAAACTATGTTTATAATCAGTTTATATGAATAATATTTTTTTAAACCTCTGACTCCTAAGGCAGCACAAGGCTTCAAGTGGTGACATGGAAGCCAAACCCAGAACAAGACAGAGAAGGTGTAAATGGCACTGAACCATACCTCACTTTCCTGAGACCTAAAATGTAAAGAAAAGCATGAGATAATACCTTGCATCATCTCCCAAACATCAGAGTTCAAATGCTCCCAAGAGTAAAGGTGGACAGTCTTGTTATTGGAAAATACTTGAACAAACCACAGGAAATAATCAAAGTATCTGACTTCTTCAAACAGATTTCAATCCTATTATGAGTCCTTATGAACAATCATATTAACTCTAGATGACTGAAAGTTAGGAAAAGCACAGGTATAAACATTATACCACAGTGCATAAATTGCCATTCAGACCATAAAACTCCTGCCTTACCATCCTACACCTCGTTGAAACTGGATAAAATTTATTTATGAAATTCCTGAACATGTCAAACAGAAGCTCCACAACCCCAAGAACCGTTGGTTTTATTTATTCTTTTGTCCTGTACTTTTCTTACAGCATGGAAGTATTAGACAACTTCCCAAAATGTTCCAGGGTTGGGGTTGGGTTTTTTGTGGGTTTTTTGAGGCTGGTTAATTTGGGTTTATTTGGTCACAGTTATATTGTTTATTAACAATAAAAAGCAAGTCTACAAAAAGCTACAGGGAGAGTGAATTAAAAAACCCCTTCTGATGATGCAGCATATTGATGATATACAAATCACGTTATTTCCAAAACAGCTCCAGCTGATCAAGTTTTGTGCTATTCATGCTACACAGAAAGCTAAGGAAAATGTGATCACTGTATCAGTCATGATAAATCCAGTACAGAATCTGACATAAATAATATCACAGACCATCATTTTGTACTTAAACTATTCAAAAATTATAATAATCATGGAAGTAGAAATTGTTTTTAACAGCTAAAGCTGGAAAAAACACATGAAATTCCCAGTTGCCCTGCCACAAAGCTGCTTATTCAACGTGCATTGTTCAAACTTCCAGCTTGGTATTTCTTCAAACACCATATTCACTGTTTCTAAATGTAGTCTACTTGTCTGAAATTCTTCACCAAGATACAAAAATCAATGTTATATAAGCACTCTTTCTTGATACTGATGATGCACAATATGAGTCACCACTTCAGTGCCTCCAACACACCACCACAAGCCACATTCTTTTAAGTCACGAATAAACCCTAAAGTGGTTTCTTCTGTCTTGCTTCTAATGCACCATCCTTGGTTCCCAACAGCAAACTCAAACTCTGACAGTCAAGAGAATATGAGTTCTACAAGCAGAAATTAAAACTTCTTGACAATACATACATCTCCTTTAACTCAATATTTGCCAGACCTGTTATTTTTAAAGCTTTTATAAAAAGGCTAGAAAAACACAATCACCAGTGAAATGTTAACATTGTATCTTTGTTAATTTCTTTTCCAGGCTCTTTACAGTAGATTTGTGGTGTGGTTCTGTGATCTGTAAGAGAAGGGGTGGAGGGGAAGAGACGGTTTGAAAATTTAGTGTACACAAGAGCCAGGCCATCAGAGGTGAGGATTCACTCAATGTAAGACAGATAAGCTAAATAACTTTACTGCTACAAGAACTGCTAGACATTTTTTTTCATGTGCAATAACCTGTTGATATTACTTGGCCCGAAAAAATAAGATGGGAAACCTTTTTATTTGAACAGAAAAAAATCTCAAAACTATTCTTGCTGAGGAAATGATCATTCTGTCCTGGCTGGTGACAGCTTCATCCATAAAAAGCTCTTACTCAAGCACTTGCACGCCCTGCACACATCTGCATGTGATATGTGAGTGTCCAGCCAGACATCTCAGCACAGGCAACAAATGCTGCAGGTGTGGGCCACCACGAGCCCAGCAATAAGAAGCCACTGCTGCAATAGTCCAGTTAGGTGTGGAAGAATCTCCCAAGTAGACAGTCAGCCTCCAGCACACATTGCAACTCCTAAGTACCACTGTATTATTAGAAAATTCTAGTGATATTGTGACGTGGGTATAGAGAAATGTGCACACCTATGTGCACATGTAAGTTCACAAGCAAATACACCCAAGGCAGTCACAAGAGAAGGACAATAATTTGGGTTATTTCTGAACAACAAAGTGAAAGGATGCCCAGAACAACTGAAAGAGCCCTGGCAGTGGAAAGCACACAATGCCAAGGATCACCCCAAATCCTCAGAATTGGGTGATGCATCATGAGAGATACTGCTCCACTGGAAGAAGTAAATCTCAACAAAAAAACAATGGAATTTCCTAGGGAGCAATTTTTGTTGTCTTTTACCATGAGAGGAGCCAGTATCCACAAAGAACATCTCTACAAGCAATGACCCAGAACAGAGAAGCAGCACTAGGGAGGTGCTTACAACTATCTGAATTTATTCACCACCAGGAATCATTTTAGAAGTATTCACAGCAGTACAACTATTCCATCAAAAAGATATTCTACCACATTTTCATCTTTTTCCTTCTTTTAAGAGGAATATCTTCAGTTGGTGGAAGGTCACTATTCCTCTCATGATTCCCAAGATCCCAATCTAGAAAGGTCTTGCCTTTTATCACTGAAGCAAAAGCTAAAAATGTTATCGATGTACCTTAGATCATCACAGAAAAATACTGATGGTGATTTACACTGTAAATTCAGCTTTATTCTTGTTTCTGCTTGGTCTATTTTTAGAAGAAAGCAATTACATTTCTCAGCTGTTTTCACATGATTTCTGCTAAGGCCACGATGAATGCCATGTGAAATTTTAGGCTATGGAAAACACAGCATTTCAAAGAATGCAATGTTTGTTTTGTGATGAAATACAGCATTGTAAACTATCCTCAATAATTATATTTGTAATTCACAACTATGATGTGGAAATGTGGCTTTTTGGTCAAATAACAGTTTTTCACATCCAAGTTTCTATTGCAATTTAGCCAGAACAGCAAGAACTAACACAGATCAGAGCTGAGCTCTGACAACATTAGCACTTTGTGAATAAAGCACACCATCAGCTCTGCAGAAGTAATTCCATAAAAAATAACAAGCTATGAATATATATATATAAAATTTGCTGTGAATGGCAGCAAATGTAGATGTTGAATATCTTGTTGACTGCACCACGTTTTGCAAGGAAATCCCCATATTTCTAGCCACAGAATAGGGTTTTGGTTGGTCTTTTTGTGTTTCGTTTGTTTGTTTGAACTAAGACTTAAGCACACATTATAATTTCTTATTATAACTAGAGTACAGGTGAAAGCTAACTGAGATACTTAACATGTTTCTCTAATGTGAATTTAGAACTTCTAAATCAGTAACAGGTTAAGGAACATTCCTGCTCATTCTTTTCTTGCTTGGTTTCTTCCTCAACCCTTACCTTCCTCTTTTTGCTCTGCAACTTCTGTTCCAGCACACTGCAATTGCAACACCACTAAAGATGTGAGGTATGGTCTCTGAAATAGAGAGCACAGTGCCTGTAGAAATGGCAGGCCACATAGCTTTCTCAGTCTTGCCTGGGAAAGTGGCCTGGGAATTCATAAGGAGAAATTAAAGCAATCCTCAGAGACAGAAAACAGCCTTGCAGGTGCTGTTTGTCTGTTCCTTGTTTTCTTGCAAGAGAAAGTCGACGGGTGGTGTACCCCACTGACCAATGATGGTAATGTGCTAGTTTACTAACCAATAAGAGTTTCTTTTCTGTACTTTGCAGGTATCGGTCTATAAAAAAGACCTGAGGTAATAAACTGAGAGAAATTCTCCTGATCGACTCCCAAGAGAGTCTGTGTCGTTCTTCTCACCGTTCCTAATAGAGCGACAGTGAGGTGCAGTGAAGATAAAAATGGTAAAAAAAAATTATGTGAATAATTTAGGACCCCAAACTGCCTTAGGAACAGAAGTTCTTCATATGTCTGAAAAAATACCTCCAACACTTTTCCCCATAGCAGAAAGCCCAACTCATGTCGTTATCCTAAATATGAGCATTAGCCAATAAAACCTGCTAAACTGGAACCCGTTGATACAACAGTTCAGCTTCCTTCCACTGGGACACAGGTAAACCAAGGGGCAGCTGGCTGGGATAGTGTGACCCAGCCCTAGACTGCACTCAGTGAGACAGGCACTCCTTATTTCAGTGCAACAATGCAGCAATGTCACCTCTGCTCATCTAAAATGACCAGTGTCATGCACAGCACTGAACTCAAGGTCCTTGGTACATAAGCAGAAATCTGAGAGGTTGCTAATTAACAGAGCTGTAACAGTATCTGCTAAAGAACCAGAGACACCTCTGTAAGGGGCAGACCTCGCTCTACAGTCCACCAGAATCAGGGAGTTCTACACATGGCCTTTTCAGTTCTGATTTAAATGAACTACACTTAGATAGCATAGTATGGATTAAAAATTCCACATCAAAAAATTTGCCACTACCACACTTCTGCAAAAGTTACCCGTATCTGAAAACCCTCTGCAGAACAATGCTGTACTACTAATTTAATTTATAATTTGTTAGGAATGTATTTGAATTCTCACTGAATGCTGGCTGGCATTGTCTCTGCCAGATAGCAAGGAAGCTTCTGGCAGCTGCTCACAGAAGACACCCCTGTAGCCTCCTGCTACCCAAACTGTGCCACACAAACCCAAACCAAGCCCTGAAGCCACTGCTGAACAAAGCAAAAGATTCTCTTCACAACATGAAAATGGCAGGTAACAGTAATTGCAAATGAATGATTGCGTCTTCCTGCAAGGCTTGGGTCCAATCATTCAGTCACATTATTGCAGTGTGCCACTGATGACAGCAGAAAGTTAGCACTAGTGTTGTTCATAAAGGACAGAATACCAAAAAGAACAAAATTGAAAAGCATAAAGAATAAAAATGTGCTCACGTATCTCAACAAAGCTCACACTTATTTTTTCTGCTGAAACCGATTCTATGAAAAATGTTCATATCAGTTTTACTCAGAGGTAGGATTTCCCCCTATTCACTAGTACTTATTTTGGAAAGAGATTTTTAGAAAGTAAGTTCAAACAACTCTTCCTGATTAAGGTTTTCAGAACCTACCTTCCAAAGTGCCTGATCATCACCCCCATACACGAGAGAGTAATTTTATGTGACTTGACTACAACAAGCAAAATCTGTTATGAAACCAAACACCAGTGTTCAAGAACTTCTGGCTTCTGGATCCGTGTAAAAATTCAGTAGTAATTTAACCTACTAAAACAAAACTTGCCACAACACCAGCTTTAGCTCTTTGTTAAAGAAAGCAAAAGGGCACAAAAGACTTGGTTTTCAAGAATATACTCTACCTTTAAAAAGAAGCTACCAATCCTTTCAATCCATAAACATCTTATTGTAAATTTATGTGGTGACTCTAATAGTTACATTTTATGCAGAAAAGCTGTATTGTTCCAGATAGTTTTCAGGTGGATTGCCCACATGTAGGTACCAATGGCAAACACAGACCATTCAGTAAGAGGCACAAAACAGTGCACATTTCAACTGGAGATGTTCTGTCTAAACAACACAAGAGAGTGATTTTTCCAGCAAAAAACATGGTCATTCAGTAGACAGTATTAGGAGGTTTTGCACACTCCATGTACTTCACATGATAAACCTCACTGTGACCAAGTCATTTCCACTAGATTATCATCTATCATTGCATCTGCTCCAAGTTCCACAGTGTCTGTGTGTTTGAAAATCCCCAGGCATACTGTCCCTGAAACATGAGAAAAGGTGCAATTTCAGTCCTTTGACATACTGCATATCTACCTGTAGTGGCAAATTTTTTTGGGTTTGGAGGCCGAGTCAGACTTATAATGAAGCTTTCAAGATCTTGGTTTGAAAACTCAGGACATATCAACAAACTTCAAATTTATTTCTTCAAAGAAAAACACTGAGGAAGAAAATAGATTGCAGCTAAAGGATTAAGGGCAGTGGAGTGTTGATGTTTTGGTTTCTGTAATTTAATCACAAAAGTCATCAGGCAAGATGAGAAAGTAGCATAGATACACATTTGCCATCGACTGACCTTATCAACAGGTGGCCTTTAACACTGTCCATGTATCAAGACTATGATACTAACCAGCTATAAAAATATGTGCTGCTTATTGAAACAGACAGAAAAAGAAACTAGAAAAAAGACACAATTTATGAGTACTCTTTATCTCCATCTGCTGCTCAGCTAAGCATTTTAGAGAATGAAGAATTCCAGGAGAAACTAGTAGAAATCAGTTTCATGGGAAGTTGAGATATTCGCAAACCTTATATTATCCAATTCTATTGTACACTATTTAAGCAATGCAGTATACAGATTAAAATTTGCTAGATTATGCTGTGTATTCAATTCTCACCCATAATAATCTGTTTACCTGGCAATGAATAGTATTAAAACATATACCAAGAAATACAACAAACCTGTTAAAACTTCAAAGGAAACCAAAGAAACCAGGACCCAATTCCCTGCAATCTTTGCTACACATACCAACCACAAGCAGAAACAATTTCAAGCAAAGATTCACTTAGAGAGTTGCTGGAAACACTTCAAATGTAAGAGTCAATAAAAAAACAACACCCCCAACACATCTGACTGATTTTCAGTGAGGTTATTGTTTTAAAACACTGTGTTTATTTATAACACCTAATAAGAGACTTGTACTATTAAAATACAAATGAGACATTCAGGTTTCTTTCTACCTGCTGCATTTTAGTTGTTTTAAAACACATCCCTAAAGCCTACTAAAATCTGCACATAAAATGTTAAATTGTAAGACAGAAAAAAAGTGATTCAAGATTACATTTTTAGCTGTTTCTAAAAGTTACCCAGTTTCCTTGCATGACTGCATGCTTGAAGATGTATAATTACTTTCAATAAAACTAACAAGTAAAAATACATGTTGAAGCTGACATGTTGCAACTAGAAAGCATTTTTGCAATTTATATGTCAACAAACAGAACATGCAAATTATGTCAGCAAACTGCTGTAAAACTGAAATATTTGAATGTCTAACAAATTATGAGAGTTTCTTTATAGTGAAACTTATTCAGACAATTGGTGATGGGTATCAGTGTTTTTCAGCTCAAACTGCATAGTACAGCTAGTAAGAAAACAAGAATATTTGATTAGAAGTATTGTTACTTGCTGAACTAGCTCAGACATATTTCACGTTCAGTTGTCAACACACAGTCACCTCCACTTAAGATATGCATTAAGTTTTTGTACTAAGTGATTTAATGAATTAATTACTGAATCTAATTTATAATTACTAATTAGCTATGGGGATTTACATGTGCAATTATTAGAAAATACTTTTGAGAATAACTGAAGCTGATGTCACTGCTATGGTCTGAAGAATCAGTTTCTGCACATCACTGCAAGTCTACCTGATGCTATGAAATTGATAAATTGCAAAACACTTCAATTGGCTGCACCGAATCTTCTATGAGCTGCATAAGGAATGCCACAGGGATGGAAAAGCTACAAACGCTTGGTTGAAGGGCAGGTAGACCACACAACTTTTTATTTTTTTCTTAAATAAAACATTAACTAAGGAGACCTAGCCTCAAAGCCTTAGCCGAAGAACCTTCCAAAAGCTGGGTATGAAATTTTACCTTCAAGTGAAGTGAATGACAAGAGCTCCCTTTGACTTTGAAGAAGACCAGGAGATCACTCTAAATAAATATGTATTTTTTCAATTGTTTAGCACAATTTAACATTAATCTAGTACTAAATTAGGGCAAATCTAGTCTTGCTTGAAGAAAAGAATAGGCCATGACTTCCAAGAAACTTAATTCATTAAGAAGGGCTGATCTGATCACTTTAAAGCGATCAATAGAAAATTAGGCCCATGAACAAGGTAGATAAAAGACACAGAACTACACTTACAGTAAATCTGTTGAAGGGAAAAGCACAAGTAAGCAGCAGCCATAGGTATTCAAATTTAGGATGATTAGTCTACAATCAGATTAATTCCTAAGAGGCAAACTTCTGTGTCTTTCATGTAACAAACTGAGGGCTCTGCTTTACCGTATCGTTACTTCAAGCTGTAACTCAATTTTAGTATTCCGTTCTCACAAGGTATTCTGCTCGAATTTAACAATTCTTTAGAAAAAACTGCTAGAAATATCACTTAAAACTCAAACATTGGTGATGTCCAGAAGAGTGAGACAGTGGGATACAAAAAGGGCTAATCCAGCCTTTTTGTATAATCTGAATTATTACCCAGGGTGGTTATTTTACCCTCAAGGTTTACATATTAAATATACAAATGCAAAGTAGCATAAAATATTTAAATCAATAAAATTTCAGGCCACTCTGTTTTTAGGAAAAGATCTAAACTGTGCAGGAGTCTTGACCTGGGCATTTCTTAAAGTGCCTTTTATGTGACATTCATCTACTCAGACAATGATCAAAAAGGTCAGTGCAATAAAACCTTGTTACCTTTAGCCAAACCACCACAGGCAATGGAAATTAAGATAGTGAGCAGAAGAAACCCCAGGAGATGCCCAACAAAATCTTGGTAACTCTTTTAACCCACAGCAATTCAATATTCATACTATAATATAAGCCCTACAACAGCAATCCCTTTCCTCTGCTGGGGGATGACAAATGAGAGCATGATAAATGTGGCCTGACAACCCTAACTATCTTTCTCAAAAAAGCTATTTTGGCTAGTTCTGGTATTAAGAAGAATCTGTCACAAACACTTTTAATTTAATTTAAGATGATGAAGGGACTGGAGCACTACTCCTATGAGAAAAGTCTGAGAGAGCTGGGACTGCTCATCCTGAAGAGAACAAGGTCTCATCAATGCCTGTAAATATGGAAAGGGAGGGGTCATAAAGGCTGGAGAGGCTTTTCCAGAGGCTCCCAGTGTCAGGACCAGGGACAATGGGCACCTGAACCATAGGAAATACATTTTTACTGTGAAGGTGACTGAGATCTGGCACAGCTTGCCCAGACATGGTGGAGTCTCCATCTTTGGAGATACTCAAAAGCCATCTGGAGATGATCCTGGGTAACTGGCTCCAGATGTGCCTGTTTGAGCAGTGGGGTTGGACCAGCTGACCTCCAGAGATCCCTTTCAACCTCAGCCATTCTGTGACTTTGTAGTTCAGGTGAGGAAAAAAACACATAAAGACAGAAAAAGATAATGATCCTTTCTCAAATTTTCTCTGCAGACATGGCAAAATTAACAAGAAAATTATACCTACTAATAGAATATAATTTGGCATTTAATTTTGTGGTTAAATATTATTAAAATTTTAAAATACAATATTTTAAAATGTAATATTAAAATACAACATTGTAATCCTGGAAAGTTATTTTCTTTCAGCCATCCCAACTAACCCAAAAAGTTGCCTTAAAATAGATGCAGTATTTTCTAGCCCCTACAAAAATCAGCCAAAATGTGAATTTTCTGAAAGAGTAACTGGATTTCACCTTGAGGCAGTTGCTGCCATTAAGAGCATTCTGGCACCAACAAGAATTCCACTTAGAAAAGCTGCACGAAAGCATTCAAACGAAGTTTTGGTGAATCTCAGTAAAAAGCTCTTCTAACAAATCTTTTTTTTTCTTGTAAGCCACTATACCATCTAAACAACAATTCAGGATACCTGACGTTGTTCTCAGGATAAAAGGACAAAAGTCAGGAGAGAAAAACAGACTAAAACAACATGATCAGTATTGTGAACATTCTCTGTTTTCAGGCTTGCTTAATTTTTTTCTTAAAGAATGGGACTACAAGAAAGGTCAGAAACTGGAGGAATCCTACATAGCCTATAAAAACTTAACTGACAGCTATGACATTTCCATTCTCTAGTATCTCTAAAGTTTTAATTTATTTTTTTTGTGCAAAACACAGAAGTGCCTCTTCCAGAGAAAATACTACAATTTCAACTGCTGAAAGCAGATTTGCCAGCTCACTTTAGGAATTCTAAGAGGAGCATCCACAGACGCAAGACTTGCAGGAGTGTGACTTGCCATGCTTAGCAGTCAGCAGAAAGAGTAAGAGACAAGCTCTCCTAGGAGAAAAGTCACACTAAAAACTAGCTACAGATGCTCCAGACTGTCTCCCGCAGAAGTGTCTTTCACTTCCTCAATGTGGGAAGCAGACAAGCCTCACCAGGCTAAAGTTAGCCTTTGAATAGCTTGGCAATACCTCTTCCCTTAGAAAACGGAGGCAGTGTTCCTCCCTCTCTGCAACTCTTGTAAGCCTACGTACTGCAAATACTCTCAGACTATTTGCAAATGGAGAAGACAGAAAAAGTCAATGTAGCTATATTTTAAAGCTTTATGGTTTTGGAAAATGAGGCTGCTCAAGGTGTGCTCTATGACAGCAGCACACAGACGTTGCAACAGGAGACTGACAGAGGCAGAAGCAGCCCTGGCACAGGCTCCCCTCATGTGCCAATATCTCCAGAGGAATCACCTGCAAAATTACTCAATTCTTCATTCTTTCCTCAACTCACAGGTACCTTCTGGAAACCTCTAGCACAATAATATATAAGAACAAACAGCTCCACTCTGGATTTCGGTTACTTTCACTATAGAGAGGAAGCCATTACTGTCTCTTCAGAGAAAACCTTCTTTAGAGACTTATCTAAAAATAGCCTAAAGCCTACCCAACCTCTCATGAAAAGGAAACCTTTCAGGATGCCTCAAAATGACATTTTAGAAGCCAAAGCAGACAAAAACCTAAATCAGCAGATGCAGCTGTATTCCTAGTATCCAGAGTCAAAGCTGCTGTATAAAAAAGTTATTTTCCCAGATGAATTTTCCGCACCAAAACTGATGATTCCTTATGCTCATAATAAAAAAAACACCCACACCATGCACCCACATGTAAACCTGCCAAGAATACTTAGAGTGAAACATTATAAAAACTTTTTCAAGGTGTATAGTCCAATAAGTAAGTATCAGTCATTGAACATGAAAAGTTAACTGTCAAAACCTGTCCTTCCTCAAAAAAGGACTGGAGTTAAAAAAAAAAAAAAATCAGCCTTTTTATTTTCTGACTTTTTTAAAAAATAAAAAGAAAATATACTAACTTTACTGCTTCACTTTAGTCACATTATGTATATTTAGCTTCTCTCTCCAATCTTTGTTCATGTTCTGCTTTTCACCTGAGGCCATCTCATTCAATCTGGAAGAATCTGAGGTTTTTAACTGCACTTTGTAAGAAGTTCATGAATCCACAGGCTTGGAAATACTAATTTCCCCAATATTACAGAAGATTCAATTTCACTGATGAACTTTATGGAGTTGCTGTTGCCAAGAGTAATCCCATTTCTCTCAATCCTCCACCCCTACATACCTGGCTGGCTACCACTCAGTTCTGGGATGACTACAGCTCATCTGGCCTTTCACTGTCAAATTGATTTAATCTGCAAATGTGGGGGGAGGGAGAAGCTTTCCAAAGGGCAGAAAGAGGAGTAGGAAAGAGTTCAGTTCTCCTTACAAATGCCCAAACTCCTTTCTTCTAGGCAGAGTCAGCTCACAAGGGCTCCAACAACTGCCACAGCCAAAGCTGGAGGAGCAGTGGGAAAGAGGCCAGAAATGTCACAGCGCTGTCAGGCTGGCTTAGCTTGGCATTGGGAGTTGGAAGGGAACTAGTTATGAAGGCAGAGCAATAGTCCAAAGAGATGGTGAAAACCATTTTTGCCAAATCTGAAGAACAGGTCAGCAACAGGCCCTGCACCACAGTGGCAGCAGTGCATCGTGAGCACTGCTGGCAGGGAGAGGGAGATAAACCTGCCTTGCCAGTCAGGACTAGGGAGGCATCTGGAGTGCTGGGTCCAGCTCTGGACCTCCTGGTAGAGGAACAGCATGGACATACTAGAAATAGTTTATCTAAGACTGATGATTCTGGCTTAGAAACATCTGCCATGCTAGGACAGAAGTAGAACAGTTCAGCCTGAAGAAAGCTCAGAGTGGATCTTATCAATGTCTATAAATATCTAGAAGGCAGAAAGAATACTCACACAGACTTGTGGTGATACCTAGTGAGAGCAAAATAGGCAGTAGATAGAAATTGAAATATGAGAAATTTCATCTGAACGTCAGGAAATGTGTTTTTACTCTAAAGGTGAGTGAGCATTGTCAAGGCTACTCAGAGGTGATGGAGTCTCCATCTTTAGAGGCATTTGAAATCTGACTAGACATGGTCCTGAGAACCCAAGGGACATGGACTAGACAATTTTAAGAGGTCCCTTCCAACCTCACCCTCTGCCCAGTTCTGTGATTATCATAGCTACAAGTCATCTATGATGTACAACAAGCTATGATAGTAAAGCCAGGTAATTCTTCACAGACACAAAGAATTCCTATATGCTTCATTAGCTATCATTACAATATCCTGAATGAATCCTTTAAACATATTGAAGGAACACCAAGAAGGCTTGATATGATCCTGGTGTAAATACTCTGATTGATTTAATAAGAAATTATAGACAAAAATGAAATTACTGTTGAATAGTTAGTAGAGCATTCACCTATGAAGACAACTCGCATGTTGATGGTTCAGCTGTGTAGCCTCTCGTGCCTTACCACACTCTTGTGCAAACTGCTGCAGCTCAAGCTAAGGAGTCAGGCTGCTCAACAGTGAATTAGAAGAAACCCAAACATTTGCAAAAAGGCCACAGCACTGGAAATACATTCAGTCACATGCTTTCCCAACCTGACCTGAACCAATATCCCAGCATGACACCAGCAATTAGCCCGCTGCTGAACATGGAGCTGTGATTTGACTCACAGGTTACCAAATCCTGGAAACTTGAGATCACAAGGCAGTAAACTGGCAGTTCAAAAGGGAATACTTCTTAAGCTTTTCCCTTCAATTTGTTAAATAGCATCATAACTTGCCTGTCACACAGATCTAATTCTCACACCATTCCCACTGGACGTGCTATTCTCTACTTTTCAGTCTGAACTTCAGTGAACCTACAGGAACTGCTGAGAGTTTTCTTTTCAGGAAAGGTGCATCAGGATAACAGGCACAAATGGCCTACAACACGCTAATTAATTATTTTCCCTGTGGATCTACTATTGTACTTTGATGGACCTAGAGAGCACCTGGATACTTAGTTTTTCTTTTTGAATATTCATTCCATTAATCTATCACCAGAAATGTAGAAAGCTCATTTAAATATTATTATGAGGCTGCAGAGGGTGCTCCGACACCGCTTAATAGACAGTTTCTATTCAATCCCCATATTCTTCAGCAAATCCCTCACTGAAACAATTAGGATTTGGAAATAATTCTGAAGGCTGGTTAAGAATAGACTTCCCTTAACAGCTTGTTTTATGCAGAGAGAAAAGTGATATGAATCACAAAAGAAACTGTCCTCCCCCCCAAGCAACAAGGTTTTATCAGTAGAAATAACATCAGGAATGCAGCCCTTCTCCATCATGTTGCCTTTTTCCTGCACCTAATTGCTCCACATGGATCTAAAGGACAGGGGGCTCAGGAAAGCAGGCATATAGATATGGAAACACATTATGTAATATCATCCTCCATATTGCTTTGAAGTTGTTTAAGCAAATAACCTCCCTAGCAGCAGCTTCTGCTGCTCTAAGAGCTGCTCCTCAAGAACAGCAAAACTTTCAGGTCTTTTTGTGAGCACTCAATGCCATTATAAAGTGGTGCAGTGCAAAATGCAGCGACTTGTGCAGGTACTGCTTACCTTACTGGAGGGGTAGGGGCAGGAACCTACCAAGTAAGAGTACCTCTATGTGTAACCCAGATCTTGCTTTTTCATTTAGCTGTGCAGAAGTTTTATTTGTTAGCTCTCAAGTAAAGAAAGTGCAAAGAATAAATAAATCCCTGCTTTTCATTAAAATTAACAAGGATTTTTATTCTCTTTTCTTACAGTTTTAAAAATCTCATTACAGTAAGCATACAGTGAAAAATATTACAGTATATGACAATACTGTCATTTCAATATATTAATTCTGAGCCAGCTGATGAAAATTAAACAGAGGAAACATTTTTAAAGCATTTAATTTTTTTTTAATGTTTAAATAGTGTAATTAGCTGATCTTTTACTCTACTGGTTCCAAGCTGAAAATTAACAAGCTATAGGTCTGACAATTCATATATGCAGCTTGAAACAGAGAACAGATATGCCAAACTCACAGTAGAGCATTCACCAAAAAACCTTCGCAGCACTTTTTGGTAAGAACAGCTAGCCCAAAGCATCACAGAGTTCAAGAATGGAAACCCTGCCCTTTGCATAGCTCACTACCTTGCCTCTCTACTTCTGCAGAGATTTGCTTCCAGCACACGCTACCTGTGCCTCTGCCGCTGCAAGATTACTTGCACTAACATTTTAGACAAGGTCTGCACCTCAATGTCACCGAAAAATAACTTTGGGTGAGCTAAAGAATTGAATCAGAAGTCCAACTCAGTCCCACATGACTTCACCTGGGTTTCACACTGGCCTCTGTGTTGCAGAAATGAATGCCTTCCATACAAAACAAGGAGCAACAGAATTGGTGTAATTTGGGTTGGGGTTTCATTTTACCAGTGTTTGTATTACGAGTAGAACATAAGACACAAGCCCTAAAGACACTGAAGATGCAACTGCATAGCTGGTACAAGGTAATATAAAGAGCATTCTGCCACCAAAGGAGGAGTTTGTGCTCTCCCCAATTCTGCTGGTAACTGAGCCTGTAAAACTATATAAAGCAAGCAAGGAAGTTTCCACCTGTGCTAAGATGATCCAGTGCAAGACACAGCTACACAATTTCCAACACCAACATCAGGGAGGCAAGGCAGGAGTACATGGCTGCAAGCTGAAAAACCAGCTGAGCATCAGCAGTATTTCTGCATTTTCTTCACTGTCCTGGCTGACTTAAAATTCACAAGGGGAGTGCGCAAAAATTCTTACTAAGAGCCAGGTATCCTGGACACTGGATTCAGGCGAATATGTCTCTCTTTGCTCTGAAGCAAACACTACTGCACCAATACCTTTGACCATATCTTCATTTATAGAAGATTTCAGTCATTGCAATAGAAAAGTTGCCTAATAAGCAGTAGAAGAAAGTAGTAATAAACAGTGTGTAGTAACAGGGTTCAAATAATCAGACTACAACTGAGTAACTAAACTCCACATCCTATCATAAGTTTGCATGAACAGGTTCAAAGACTAGATTAGTCATTACTGATAACATTTTTTATCCAACACTGTAAAGCCTATTTGCATCACAGGTACCAGCATTTAGTACCTAATTCCTGATTTACTATGCAGCATTACATAAGCAACTTGATTTCACAAAAAGCAAACAAAATATAAAATCTGGAAGCAAAATGCCCCGCCTCAGTTCAGGACTCACACCCTCCAAATTACAGAATCATTTTAATAGAAGGTAACTTTTTTTTTTTTTTTTACACATCAGAAGTTTTGCAAGTCCATATACACCAGAGACGCTACCACGAGGGGGAGATGAAAAAGACAGAACTAACTGGAGGGACGGCTAGTGAGGCATCATTTTAACCATGACTAATTAACAGTTGAAAATCACCATTACCTATCTCCCATATGTTCTCATTTGTAAGCAAGAGCTGGACACTAAATCTAAACATATGGCAACAGTAAGTTGCACTCCAGTCTTTGAATAGCAAAGTACGTACAATCTGGTCTATTGCTTCAGCTGTAAAATGATATTGCAGGGTAACCCAAAAGGAAAAATCATCTCAATAAAAAGCACTAGATAGAAAGAAGTGGCAAATGAGGAATAAAATGGTTGAGAAATCCCCAAATGAAGCTTTTCTGGCTAGTTTGGCTATTTACCTACATTTAGGGCACCAAATAACCTCTTCTCACCTTTGACACCTTCATGCCTCAGTCCCCCATTTCAGAGATAGGAAGCATGACTACGTATATTTGAAAAATGCACAAGTTTTGGAACACACACAATATGCAGGCACATGTAGATATATATATAGACAGAGAAATAACTAGAAAAAGAGCTGGAATCAACCTCACAATGTTTCACTGCTTGACCTGACTGATAACAAGCGACTCTGGGCTTAAGCAAAAATTGTGCTTATCTTTCCGACAGTAAAACTAATCTTTCCAGGAGAAAAGATGTCACCTATTAACACCTCAGGATTACTCATGAATTATTCTTTATGACAGTCTTACACAATGTATGATTTCTCACAAAGTATGAATTTCTACCAGACATTTTTTTTTTCTAAATTAATCAAAAAGCTAATCAAGCTGATCAAATGCACTGAACAAGTCAGATAACATTGTACAGTAACAACCTCTTTGTTTCATACAGGAAATAAACACAATGAGGCACCTACAATTCACCAACACCGGTTTGTTAACATCAGAAAGTAAATTATATATCCATGAAGACAGATACACATACATCACACCAAGAAATTACCAGAACATTCCTAATACAGAGCAAAACATGGTTTTAATATTTTCATACTGAAAAGCATGTTGTCTTTTTAAAGATTCACTCATTTTTGAAAAAAAAAATACATCCCAGTTCCGTATCTAAAAATACTTCAAAATTCAAATGTAAGAGTTATTTTAACACTAACTTCTTGGTTTATTGCATCAATTATACACAGGACTGTCTATTATGAAACTGCCAAACAGTAACTCTCAAATTTCAATAGAAAAAGAAATAAACTGAAAAATAGTTACAACCTAAGACTAAGGCTTCCTGAAATAAACTAACTGTCAAAGGAAATAGTGTGGCAAATTAATTGAGAAAGAATAACTTTAAAAATAACTGGACAAAACAATTAAATGCCAACAGAATTCAGACTCTAAAATAAGGATGAATGCCTAAATGCCCCGTAAGAAGCCTCCTTGCTTCCTTGTCTCTTCTAGTGAGAGAAGTGAAGAGAAAAAAGCCTACTGCCTTTCTTCTTCAGTCCCTGTTGTCCTACTGTCACCATTACTATCAGGTCAAGTATTTGTCAAGTATCCTGAAATCAAGAAGGAAAAGAATTTATAGCAAGTTTGCAATTATGCACAAAACCTCATCAAAAAATCTAGGTGGAAGTAATTAGGGAAACAGAAGATATAGCAAGCACTAAACAAAACTTTTGGACACAAGGGTATGATATAGCCTAGGGGAAAAAAAATAAAAAGAAACCAACAAAAATCTAAAAAAAAAAGGCAGCAAACAAAAAACCAGTCTTTCTGAACATGAGAATACTTGCTGTGTATACAATATTCGCATCAAATATACTTAGCCAGCTGCTTCAACAAAACCATTAACAAAGGAATTATCAAAATACAATAAAACTCCCAAAGATGCCCTTCCACAAAGTAACTCCAGACCACCGCCACAGTAGCTCAGACCAGATTCTCCAACATGAACACATCAGTTCTCAGCCACTTCAATATGAAGAAAATATTAGCCAAATTAACAATTAACACCAGTGAGCACCTGTCAGTGCACAATAAGCACTTTTTAACATAAGGCCTCTTCCAATTATTTCCTGCTGATCATGATGTAACTTCCTTATGCTCAACTATACACAAAAAAAAAGTAAGATAGCCATGCAGTGCACAGGAAGATCATTCCTCTTAAGAACACACTGCTAGCCATGGTCTTCAAAACAAACTTTTAGATCAAGCCAAACTCCCCACATTCATAACAGAGAAACAGACTTAAAGAAAAATCACTGCAAAATTAACATGTCTTTACATATTTACGTGTGTCTTTACAGCCACACAAACAAAGCCTGTGTGTACACTTGCAATAAACACCCATGGCAGCACATGTCCTTACAGGACCTCATGTAACCACACAACCACCACTCATCACCAAGGAACAGAAAAACCTAGCTGCCATTCCCACTTCATCTCTTATGCCTCCAGGACTTGCAAGATTTATTAAAATACAAAGCAAAATAAACCATGGATTCCAGGTAAGATCTGAAGGTCCTTTGCATTTTTGCCTGTTCCTTACATCGTACCAACTTCTCCTTATTCTAGAAGGGCTTCCATCCATCTTGCACCATAAAATGACATTAATTCCATCAAGATATTTTTGTAAGGCTGTTGACTAGGTCCAGCTTTACAAAAAATAGTTAGAAAAAAGCATTAAACATTTAGGAATGCAGACATCCACTCTCTATATACGCATCTTGAAAATGCAGACTGCTTTAAGAGGATTTGGAGGGCTTTACAAGAAGAATGCTGGTATGTTCTCATTTGTACTGTAAGATCACACAAACTTCAACAACTAGACCAAGACAGAAAGGTAGAATTTCTGCCTGGGGACTGGTGCTTACAGAAAGAGAATTAGACAAAGATTTATCACTATGAGAGCCTACACCATTTGTAAAAACATTTATTAGATGACAAACATCCGAAAGCCATTTACAGATAAACACTCAAGACCCCTTTCAAGCTCAGCTCCTTTCTTGGCAGGAAACAAAAACCTGAAAAAACTGTGGTTTTGAACATCTGATGAACTTCAGAATGTCAGGAAATGTTTCCTACATTAAAAGGCTACAAAGGAAGGTGAGAATTAGAAGAATGCAAAACAGAAATGCAGAACACCCTGAGCATCCGGTTAGTTTAGCCTCAGCCACCTCTAATTCTGAGAGATCAAAGTGCCACTTGATGACAGGAATTAACACATTCCAGCATAAACATCACCCTTATTTAAATTAACCTGTGTTCCAATTCAAAATAAAGAGCAGGCATTTTGAAATAGTAGGAGAGTCATCCTCCCTTTTTCCTCTCTCAAACTGTTCTTCTTACATTTCTATGCCAAGTCTTTTCTTCAACCCCTCTTCTTCACCTGTCTCCCCCAGTTTCTTTTCCCCCACCTGCTTCTCTTTCATTCATTCACCCAGAATAGTGCACCCAGTACTGATGTGATGCTCACTTTTATTCATTCTGAATGACTACCAAGTACAAGTAAAGACCCTATAAGCTTATGACCTACTGAGACTGAGCAAAGTAGAGGTACAATTCAGTTCCTGCTGATCAGCTTTTCAGGGCATCTTACTCCTAAACAGTATCAAAAGCAGCAACAGTAAGGGAGGAGAGGGTGATGAATGTAGAGGGACCAGAGGAAGAAGCACCATCTATGGGATCAGGAAGGTCAAAAGGAATTGTCAGGTTAGAGGCCTAAATAATAATGCCAAAAAGCCACTGACTACTGGAGTGACAAGCAGGAAAACCCTACAGGCTGCAGGGTAGAACAGACAGAAAGAATGCAGTAAGTCTGACCCACATCATCAAAATAAGTAACAGCAAGACCTTACAGTCACACCAGCAAGGTGTACTGAGCCAGGAATGCTTTATATTTAAGTAGTCCAAACATTGTATCTCCCAAAAAAACTCATTCTTTGCTATACCCTAAATGTATACTTCTAGAAAATGCACTACAACTTTTGTCACTCACCTGTTTTCAAGTAGCAGGCAGCTGACAGTGCCTCAAAGGAAAACCATATCCTATTACACTGAGCTGTCCACCAGACCCAGGCTAAGTGCTTTGCTTTAGCTGACTTAGGGACAGCTCGAGTTCATGGGATTCAAGAGCCTCAGCTGGCATGGAATGCAGCAGTGCACTTCCTGACTGCAAGCAGCCCATTGCAATGCAATATGGCACTACACCAGTGATCCCAGCTTGTCATCTGAGATACAATAAATAGCTGGAATATTGCATACTTTCAAGATGAAAACAAAGACTCAGCTGAGAACAGGTAAGACAGACTCAAATTCAGCATCATCTTCCAGCAAAACCACCAAGCTGGAGAAACTTGCTCTTTCACATGCACTGTGAAGGTGGGTCAGTCTTATCAAATGTGAGGCAAATAAACACACAGAGACTTGAATTAATTTATTTTTAACACCATTATTTAAAAATAGTTTTACTGAATTAATTTAAGTCAATGTTGCCAGTATAACTGCCAGGAAAGTAGATCATCATAACTATTAAAGCAGTTAAATGAAGCACATCAACAGCATTTGCACTGTTTATTTTTCAGTTAGTTCAGTAAGAAAATGTTCTACTGCGGTCCAATGCTGAGTATATTCTTAATGGGAGTGTTTTGTCATTCCTCCAAAATAACATAGGACAAATGCATTTCTAAGTAGTAATTTTTTCTAAATTCTGTTAAGTACCACCACATTCTGGGAGGAGAGTAACAGAATCTAAACATCCAAATCAGGCTTCCTGGAGAAACACCAGATGAGTCTGCAGAACAAGGGATACATTAGGTCACACCACTGTCTAAAAGAAAAAGCTTCTAAAGAAAACGTTTACTTCACTGGAATCAAATTCAGCTTTAAGCACTAGAAGCCAGCAGTCATTATGGAGATTAAAAATGTAAATTAATTGAAAAATTATTAGTAATTTAAAAGAAACAACTTCATGAGGTGTTGAATTATAAGAGCACAATCTATAGCTCAACAAAATCCTATGCTGCAGACTATGAAATTTTTAAAAAGAGCCCAGAGAAAATACCAATTTCTATTCATCTCCTCTTTCTCCCTAGGCATCTGTTACAGGACAGAGAACCAGCAGACATCACACCAGGATAGATGGACCTTTGATCGGATATATTATGACTCTGCTCACAGCAACCCACATCAAAAAATAATTTCACAAGGTAAAAATACATTTCACATCAGAGTAATTAAAAACAAACATGCAATTCTCTTAGACAATTGCTATTGTGGCCTCCTTCCCTTTTTCAGCTACAGGTACACCAAGTCTAAGAAACAATATGACTGCAGGTAATTGTCTTGATTTAGCTGCAGTGCTACAATACATCAGCAAAGAATTATTAGCTCCCACACTTGTGTTCAAACCACTAGATGGTGCTTCTAAAATGAAGTAATTCAATATGCAAAACTCTGAATAATGCATGATGATTTATAAGTTGCCTTCCTCAGGATTGTTATCAATAACACTGATTAATGTAGTTAAATAGCTGCAGCCTCTGATCACAGAGGGGCAACAAGAATAATTACACAGATAAGTGAGATCAAAGGGCTGATCATTAAAACAGTGACTTTTCAAAGACCCAGTAACAGCTGTTTTCTCAAGTAAGAAAAACTCCTCAATCTTCTGTCTTGGAAAGTCATTAGCTGCTAATATAAATATTCCACCAAATAACAAATTTTATTCACAAACTGCTGTGCCCAAAGGTTTTGAATACTGTATGGCACCAGTCAAACAAAAGTAAGTTATAAATAGCATTTACCTGTTCTTTCACTGTTCACTGTAAGACATTTTTCCCAAGAATAAACTCCCTCTAATTCTCTTCTGTGAACAGCAAACCTTTCACTTTTAAGATCTGGAAATCATATCTAAAATAAGACACTAGCTGCTTTCCATCTATCATTGGGAAATCATCTTTCCTTTTGCATTCACTCCCCCAACACTAGTATCAATAGCTGTTTGGCAATTCCAGCAGCTTTGTCTTTTTTTTTCCCCTAACCATTTCCATCCATTTAAATTCAGCTCAAAATAATTCTCTCTTCCTGCATCTCATTCTACCAACCCAATTTTTTAAATGCTTTTTGCATTATGTTAAGCACAGCTGTCTACTTTTTTTACTATCTCCCATTCTTCTAACAAACTTCTATTCCTATTTAAAATCCTTTTTGTGCTTTCAATCTTTTCCTACAAAAGATCCTGCAAACTTGTTTCTTCTCTCACCATTAAAAAACCAAATCAGCTATTTCCTACAATATTTCCCATCTTTTACATTTTGGAGTCAGCTCTAAGCAACCTGGACAAGGCTGCTGAGAAAGATTACTCTTTAGGAAGTTTTTGATCTTCAGCATTCACCTAGGACTTTTCTTTCCTTCTTTTCTGAACACTGCTCCGTGTGCAAAGTAATACTGAACCTCCTACAGGTTATTTGGCTATTTTTGAGTTTTGCCACTGGCTCTCACTTTTCTACTTTAGGTGATTATTCTAGATTTGCTAGGCATACTCTCTTCATCTTACTTGCTTGTTCCAAGACACCCTTTCACTATCTATTAGGCCTTTTTTTTTTTAAAGTCGTATCCCTATCTGCTGTTCCAAGTCCTTTAACAACTATCAGTAGCAACAATTATTACTAGCTAAGGCTTACTTCCACAGAAATATAGCTAAGAAGATCCTTAAAAAAGAAAAAGGCATTAGGCACAAACACAGAAACAAACCTTCTCCAAATACCTGCCATTCCACTTATCCCTAAATGCTATTTCTGATCACAGTACCGCTGCAGACACACATTAACAGGCAGCAAGAACCTCTTCAAGATGTATCTGCTAATCCAGCTGCAGAAAGTAATTATCAGATGTACAAAACCCATGAACAGTATATCAGAACAATCACACAGGAAGAAAGTAACTACAATTCTCAGCATCTCAAGCACTCCAGTGGGAGAAGATGCACAGCCTCTGAAGGGTGTGAAAGAGCTGTGCTGAGTACCCACTTGTCAGTAAGTGTTCACTCCTAGCTACAAGTTGGGGCCATTTCCATAAACCCACCTTCACATCCCCATGGGAGCTGGACAGCCTTTTATTTAAAACAGGCACTGGGGGGACAGACACTTTGGTCAGTCTTAGAGGAGAGGGTTGTTAAAACCCACACCTACAAAACCTCCAGACCTTATGCATATTTTGTGAGCATCCTTTAACCAGGGCAAGGCATTCAGAAAAGCAATAGCTTTACTAGTAACAGCTATGAATTTTCACTGAATTACAGGAACGTGAGAAATTCTTTACCTTAACTGCTAGAAGTTCATATTTACTATGTGAAAGAAACTAGGAGAAAAAAAATTCAGAGATATAAACACAAAACAAGCAGTATTTTTAAAATAAAAATATGAAAAATAAACAGACACTGAAGACGTTTCAGTCTGTTATGCTAAACAGATTACGAACACATTCAAGTTGTGGTTAGAGACAGACATTTTTTTCCCATCATACACAAAACAGCTCTTTCAAAATATCAATAAACATGAGCTCAATTCAAAGCAGGTACCCCTGTGAGCTAGTTACCCACGCATTTTTCAAGCTAGTCTCCAGATTTAAGCAGCAACATTCACAGAAATTATTCTGAATTCTTTGGATATCAAAGGAATTTCAAATTTCTGCAAAACCAATCGAGTTCCGTATTTTTGCTGGACGCTGAGATCTGCCTGGGAGCAGGTTCTGACCAAACACCTGTGGAATGCTCCAGCAGCAGACGGTACAAGATAAGAAATTCCCTGAAGTGGCAGGGAACACTTCTATTATATCTGTGCATAAAGACAAGTATCTTGATTTAGACGGGATCATTCTTTTGTCTCAGGAAGGTGGTGATGTCTGGGAAGCCTACAGTGTCCTGAGGAGGTCAAAGACAGGAACTATTGTTCCACCGATGTGCTGCAATTCAACACTACTGCTTCAAATCACCCCTCTGCAAAAGTGGTCAGAAGCAAACACCATCCTCCCTCCAAACACTTAATAACACACTGAATCCACAGTCCCCAAAAGCAAAACACGTATTACAGACAAAATTTAAAAATTAAACAACAATCAATGTGGCACAGGAGGCTGGAAACAAAATCTTGTCTCTGCTCTGTCTCCAATACATCAGTTAAAAGTCTGCCTCCTAGCAGCTCTACAGATCATGTCACTGCTATTTATTTCATTCTCTGGTTACCACTACCACTGGCATTTGATCTGGTTTATTAAAATCTGGCATATCAGCATACCTGAGGAGCAGAGCTGGGCAGGAAGAGCACTGACTGAACAAGGATCTAGGGAAGTCATGCTGTTCTCGTGACACGCTCGCAACATTAGTCAAGACGTTCCTACACCCACATTTTCTCTCCCATTCTTGGTATGTTCAAACACATGCAGCAGTTACCAAGTAAATATCCTTGCCTCAATGCAGGTCCTGCATCTTGCAGTAAATGATGATTACCCTGAGAGTTTTGTGAATCCACATTGTTATGAACTCTGCTCTAGTCCATTTCCATGTCTCCATTATTTAAAAAGAGCTGAATTATTTTACATATTTTGGGGCTCTGTTTTTTCTGGGATGAATTACAAAATAGTTCCCCTAGGATTAAGCTAAACCATATATTTAGGTTTCTGAGCAGGCTGTATTACGAATGTTCTGCACTCTGATGTCATCCCACCCCTTGCCTTCGAGAGGACCTCTGAATGGCCATCGAATCTCTGGGCCAAACATCCAGTGGTATCAAAATCTGCTGCCATGCACAAGTCCTATTATATGGCAGTAAGACCTGGAATGCTTCAGAAAAAGCATTCCCCATCACTGGGAATAGCAAAACCTGATAAAATGCACCTGGCACCCACAGTAACTAGCAGAGGGTTATAAATAACGTAAGTCCTGAGAGCCCCCACCAGAATAAATATTCAGGAAACTCCTCTTCAAAATGCATTATATTCAAAACAGACCCTGGAACCCACTGACCTTATGGGAAGCAATCCTTGCAAATTCCTTTAAATAGAAAAGCAAGCAATACAGCCAGGAAAGGTACAGTCTCTGTATGTGAGATCCTCCGTCTCACCTTCTATAAAAGAACTGCTATTCAAACTTCTGAGTATTTAATCCACACCCACTCAACAGGCACACCAGGAAAAACGCCTTTTTCTGAAGCTCTTACAATTTGCCATCAACCCATTCTAAATACCAGAACAAAAATGGTGTTGCAAGCTACTGAAACTAAGAAAAACTGTGGGCAAAGAAGGTTTAAATATACAAAAAAAAGCAGTGGAGCTGGTTTCAAATCAACAGCAATAGGTGTTCCTGATTTATGAATTTATGTTCCATTTTGTGATTTATGTTCCAGTGTCATGCAACAGGCTTGAAAAGTTACTTCACCCCAGAGAAGTCCCACAGAACTTTTACTTAAAATTTACTTAACATTGTTTGCTACAGACCCTGAATGCTAAACACACACCTTACAACAAAGGCACATAATATTAAAAAACAAGTTTCATCACAAAAAGATAAAATCTCTTTTAGAAAGAAGAACAGTGTGAGGTCTAATCAGTTTTGTTTAAAAAATAGTGACAAAAGCAATATTCACATTTCTTCTTCTTTTAAGATTAACAGTGTTTCTTTTTTTCATAAACTATTCCTCCCTTTTCTTTCCTTCGATAAAACATAAAAATAATAAAATTCAGTTAAAGTTACCGATAACTTGTTACTCCATTTTTGGTTACTAAATCTCTACATTATTTCCCTCTGCAAATATTAGCAGCAGTATCTGACAAGTATGTGCTTTTCAGCAGTACTCAAGAGTTACGACTACATGTAAAATCCATAAAGCCAAGACAATATGAACTTTTATTTTGCAGCATCACCTCGGCCTTTTTTTTTTATTTATTTTTTAATGCAACACGCTGGCCATAATTCAGCCAAAAGAACTGAGTACAGAGAAGGTTTACAAACCGAGACTCAACACTATTACTGACAGGAAAGCATAGGAAAAAACGACTGACAGTGACCAACAGGAACCAAAATTAAATCAAATACTTCAGAAAGTGAATAACTATACTGACTGCTGTGATGCCTGGACAAGAAAAAGATGCTATAGACGTTCAAAACCAGTAATGTCCTTGATTTACGATCCGAACATCACATGCCAGACAAGATCACTCTCCAGACAGTTGTTACTTAACTCGTGCCAGAAGATAATTTCATTGCAAAGCAAACTGCGATTCTTGGATTCATTCCAAGAATTTCAAAGCGAGAAGGGCACAAAACGCACACCTACAGAGTCCCTTCCAATAAATCTCCTAACTTATGAAGTTTCCAGGTGTACACACACCGCGTTAACAGCACAACAGGAGCGCCCGAACATCTCCCTGGGTCCGGGCTCCGCGCAGCCCGCAGCGCACCCGGGAGCGCTGCCCGGGCACGGCTGGGCACAGCCGCCAGCTCCGCAGCCCCTCCGCGGGCTCCGCGGTGCCGGGCACAGCCCCGAGCCCGGCCCGGGCCGCGCTCCCCCGGGTCGGAGCAGCCCCGCGGCTCCCGCTCTGCTTTGTCATCCCCCGCCGCAGCGGGCGCCGCGCTCCGCGCCGCCGGAGCCGCTCCCGCGCCCGCGCTCCGGCCGCGCCCGCCGGGACCCGCGCGAGCGCCCGCGGGCTCCGCTCGCCCCACACGGCGCCTCCGGCCGCGGAGCGACCCGCGGCTGCGCGCCGGGATCCGCCGGGAACCGCGTCCCGACTTCCACCCGCGCGGTGACGGTGACCCCGGGCAGCGGCGCCGGGCAGCGGCGGCTTCTCGCAACTTGCCTTGGGTTTGTACAGCCACTTTCTGAACCTGTTCATCATCACCGCGGCCGCTGACACCCCGCTGCCGCCGCCGCCGCCGCTGCCACGGGGGGTGCCGGCTCCCCGCCCGCGCCGCTCAGAGGACCGAGGCGAGCCGTGCCCCTCTCTGCGAGACTCCGCCGGGTTGTGTTCTCCTCCTGCTCCGCCGCCTCCTCCCGTGGAGCGGCCGCCGGGCGCTCCCGTCAGCGCAGAGCTCGTCCGGCGGCTCCGCGCGCTCCGCGCCGCCCCGACCGCCCCCAAAACATTGCGCGGCCGGCAGCAGCGCCACCCCACGGCGCATGCGCGACACCGCCCCCGCGCCCTCCCCTCCCCACCCAATCGGGTGGTGGCCCGGGGCGGGCCCGCGCAGTCGCCCCGCCCACCCGGTTGCTCATTTGCGTAACACGCGGAGGGGGCGGGGAGACTGCGTGCCGCGCAGGCCTCGCCCCGGCGAACGCCTTGTTGCAGTGTCTGCCGGGAGTTGTAGTTTTTCGCGGGCCTCGCTGCGCACATCCGCTCGAGGATCGCAGACTCTACCTGCGCCCGCCAGAGCTGCCTGTGTCCCGACAACCGGCGGGTCACCGACCGCTGGCTGCTCGTGAGCGGAAACACGGGGGGTGCGAGGAACTAGCTCCTTGGCAACGGCAGCAAACAACTGCCGCCATCTTGTTTTCGCGCTCGTGTAGTTCCGGGTTCCCGGTCGCGCCGTTTCTCAACACTGGGGCGGGCTCGCAGCAGGACTACAGCTCCCAGCAGCCCTCGCGCTTCCTGGCAACGGCGCGCGCGGGGTCTCTGCGGGTTGAGGGACCGCCCCGGGACACGGACGGCACGCGGCCGGGACACGGCAGGGAACGGGATGCGGAGCACCGGGAACAGCCGGGAACGGGAGCGGGAGCGGCAGGGACAGCCGGGGACGGGACCGGGAGCAGCGGTGCAAGGCAGATGTGGCCGTACGTGACACCTCCGGAAAGAAAGCCGGGTGCAATTCCCGATGGTGTGAAAGTGACGGGTGCCCTGGGAAGCTCGTGACTCCTTCGTTCCTTTATTTTCATGCAACCATGGAACCACAGAATGGTTTGGGTTGGAAGAAATCTTAAAATTCATCTATTTCCAGCGCCCCTGCTCTGGACAGGGACGCCTTCCACTATCCCAGGGTGCTCCAAGCCCCATCCAACCCGGCCTTGAGCGCTGCCAGGGATGGAGCAGCCACAGCTCCTCTGTGCCAGTGTCCCACCACCCTCACAGGGAAGAATTTCTCCCTAACATCTAATCTAAAGCTTTCAGTGTTCATATTTATTAGGTGTTTATAAGTACAACAAAAAACATCAAGGGGGCTTGTGTTACACTGTGGACAGGGTTGCTGGGCTTTGCTCCCGGAAATTTTGGGCAAGTAGCCAGCCTTGATGTCTGTCAGCTAACCCACCTCTTAATGGAACTTACTTGCAGAAGGTTTTGTACAATAAGTATTTAATTGTAAATTTCTACAAGATAAGATATAAAAAATACTGTGCCATATTAAGGAAAACACTTGCAGTAGGTATGCAAAACATTGAAATACATGAAAATGAAAACTAAGATCCTCAAAGTGAACTTTTTCTATCTGATCTGTCTGAATTTTGTAGGGAGGCTTAGTTCAGCTCTTTTTAAGAAGGACAGCTTTCATTAGAGGAAATGCAATCACAGTCTTTCTAGGCCAGGAATGTAGGACCAGATGTAAAACCTGAAAGAACCTTTCAGGTCATTGAAACCAATTCCTACAATTGTGACCACTCTTATCCTATGTAATTGCTTTCAAACTCCACCATGAAATAAGGTTAAGTCAGGTTCTCACCTCCTTTAACTGAAATCTACAGCTGATAATGGAAGAAGAATTCTGCCTTTTTATACACAGTATAAATTTATATCATTTTATACATAATAATTTGAGTAATTTTCTAATCAACTGTGTGGCAATAAGGGTGCATATCATACCAAAAGCATTTTATTCCTGATGCGTATGTTTTAAAACATTGACAATAATAATAGCAACTTCTTTAATTAGAAGTGGAGCTCTTTCTATTAAGAACCCCTGTATGTTCAGAGATCTGAAGCCATTACTACATATCTTAGTTTTCACATTCCAGTTTTTGGGTTTAATGATTGTTATTTGGGGGGAGGGGTGGATATCAGAGCATGAGAGCTCAAATTTCTTCCTGGTATGCCAGGAAAAAAAAACATTTGTTACTGGTAAAGCTGTTGGAGCCTGAATTATGATTCAGTCTGAAGTACAGAGATATTTCTCTCTTGCTTATCCAAAATCCCTTGTGAGTGTAAGAACCTTGGCAGGTTCTTATCTGAGAAACAAATGATTCTCAGAGGAGTGGAGTAACAGTGATTCCCTTGCACAGTGATGCCTCTTTCTGTATTTACCATCCCTTGTCATGATCCAACCCTGTTTTGCTGGATATTTTTTTTTTTTTAATTTGGACATTTTGTCTTGATCATAACAAGTACCTAAATGCCTATATTGAACATAATCACAGACAAACTCTTTTTTTCAGGGCTTTAGTAATGAAAAGTGCTATTTAGGCAATTATTGGGTAAGATGGTAAGAAAAGCAGAGTACAATACCACTGTGTCTGGAAATGTTATCATAATATTTAAAAGGAAGAAATTAATTATGTTTACCACAGTGGAAATGAATCATCTAGATCAGGCATTCTTTTTGACAACAAAATACGATGATATATAAAATACAAGAACTATATGCAAAAATACATTTTTGTTTTCACCACGGAAAATTATTTTTGTGCTCATTTTTTTCCCATTGCTAAACCAGATTAATGACTTTCAGTCCTGATAATTGCTGTCATTGGTCTTTCATACACAACAACATGTGTATGTAGGGACAAATGCATTATAATCCTACACATTCTCAGACATATGGGTAAGACTTTGTTTGAGATAGACAAAATCCAGTCATTTCCCAAGCAAGGCATCAAACATAAATACTCAACTGCTGTGCCTTCAGAAACCTTGGCAGTGGCCCAGACCACTGCAAGTGCTGTGATCATGGCCCAGCCTGCTGACCAACAGTCATTGCTTCCTTATAATTCCTCTCTGTTCCTGTTCTCTTGTTGCTTTTGAAAACCAGGCTGTTGAGAGCAACATGTGATGAGATTTAAGACCAAAATTTTGCTTTCTGATGCATCTCACTGGGAAGAGCAGTGTGTTAAATAGGACACAGGCAAAAATCCATACTTTTCTCTATATTATCTTTAATTATATTTTGTCAAATAACCTGGTGCTGTAACCATTTATCCTTAAGATATTTTGAGATATGTACAATATTTAATTATGTCTTCTATTTTCTTGATGTTTGTACTGTATTTTCATTTCTTCTGTCAGCTCTTCTAAGTAACTGTGATTTTGAAAGCTTGACCTAAATGTTCTCTTCTACATTACTGCAGTGTAACTTCTTTATGAGTCTACCACCATGCATTATGCCACAACTGCAGGAGGCATGAAAAAGTCGTGATTTTTTTGTATTTATAGGATTCTCCATGGAGAAGATGGTCAGCCATAGAGAACTTATTGCACTAATAGTGCAACAGCTTGACAAGTTTAATCCTGAAAATCAGAATGTGGAGGATTTCTTGAATGAATCAGCTATGATGTTGCAGGTATATTTCATTTTGGTTGATCTTACACACATTACTTTGTTGCTGTGTGATTTTATGTTTTCTATCATGTTTTGTTTTCTAACATATTGTTGTAACTTCCATTGATTTCCCTTACAGTGACATTTTTTGTTCATGACTAAAGTCCAAATTTCTTATGGTTATCACCAGAAAACAAGGCAATAAAGATCTGAAGAGTTGAAAAACTGCTTGGATAGCAACAAGAAGAAAAAAAAAAATAAAAAGGCAGCAACCTTCTATATTGATGAGATAGTGAAGATAGTGATAGGGAAAACTTCTGTTCCACTTCTGACTAAGCTGTTTTGCAGATTCTTATTCCTTTCTTCCTTCCAAGTAGAAGTTTCTGACTGCACCACCCATTTTTATGTACATATGCATTTCAGAAGCTGAGTCACAGGATCAGGTATTCTTTCTTTGAGGACATAAGTGACCACCAGAACAGTGGGATAGAAGGACAGTGACAATAAATCATCCAGCAGATTCTAATTTAATACTGCAGGTAACCAGACCATGATTTTCCAATTTGTATCTGTTCTGGCTGAAGCAGTTCCCATCCTTTCCTGACCATAGTCTGTCACCTCTTCCTATCTCTTTGTCCTCAATGTCACCCTGACTTGTGCTGAAGCAGCTAGTGGATTGAATCAGCTTTAGCAAATCACTATGGGAAGACAGTAACATTGTTTATACTGCTATTGTCTGTGTGTGCCATGTGTTATCAAATGGCATTGCTGGAGCCCTGATTCCACACTGCCATGTGGCTCCAGTGCTCATTTGCCCTCCTGACAGTAAAATATAAATCACTGCTATTTCAGTCAAACAGTCTTTTGCATTGATTTTGCATAAATACAAAGGACTAAAATAATATAAAAGCATGGAGGTGTGATAAGAAATCCAGGGGCTGAGCAGTGCCTTCACACCCATTCCTTGGGTGCTTGCCTTCTCAAACAGTTGCCACTGAGGCCCCTTTTTTCCGGCCCTGCCCTCCTGCCTTGTAGTACTGGCATAACCCTTTGTGTATTCATATCCTGAATTACATCAGGGAACTGATCCAGTTTCAAAATAATCATTTTTCACTGGGCAGAAAGCAGGTAAGTTCAGTTACCACTGCTGCCAAAATAAATACTTATAGAAAGGAGTCTTCAGATCATTGTTCTCCTCAGCCCAGGAAAGGTGATACAAAGACAAAAGAAGCAGTAGCTCTATTAAAGAAATATTAATCTAAAGTTTCATGATGATCCTTTTCAGAAGGGGAAGGACAGGGAAGATAGCTGAGGCCAAAGGTATGGCCAAAATCTTTCTCTGGGCTAGTTTCAGGTCACCCACTATATAGGACTTATCCAAGAAAGTAAAAAGTAAGACTTATATTTTTATAAAATTCAGCTTTGTTTCAGTACCAAATGGGTGATTAAAATTCATCATGAAAAATTCACTTGCTTCTTTTCTGTTTCCTAAGAGGCATATGATCCTAGAAATGTTGTAGCATTTTTGTACACATGATTTCCAGGTTTGGTAACTTACCAATTAGCTGATACTAACTAACCTGTGTAGAAACTTCCTTCACTTTGTATCCTGATTAACACCCTGGCTCCTGATTGACACGCTGGCTCTAAATCACAGACTAGATTCATACCTGTTTGTCTCATGCCAGCAGCATGACAAATAGCAAACCTCATGTTGTTTATTGACCAGAAAAACACCAGGAGAGTCAGATTCTAAGAGACCAAATCTAAGTTATTATAAGACACGGCTCTATATATTATTTGCTGACTTAGGTGTGCAGTATATGACACTTAACTTCTCTGCAAGTCTTCTTTTCTTTTAATAGTTTTCCATCCCCTTACAGTGCATTCAGATGTAAACACTGTATGTTTTGTTCATAAGGTATATCTTCATTGTATTTGGATGGCTTAGAGTCTTTATGTCTTCTAATGTGATATCTGAGGTGTCTTGTTTAGTTCTTTGATGACTGGTTGATGGCCTCCATCAAATATCCTCCTTAGCCTATTGTTCACCTGTCTGGGGATGCTCCTGCTGAAACCAACAATTTTGGGCTAGATTATTTCCCTCAAAATAAAAAAATACACACAGGCACTATGATGCCAGTCATGTCAAATGCCAGATCCTCAAAATAAGTATCTCTGACAGCCATACATTGTCACCTGAACTGCCAGGAGCCAAGGACATTTTGCAGAGCAAAATCTCTGTCAGAATAAAGTATATTTTAAGTGCAATAGAAGTATATGTAGGAACTGATTGAAATTAAACAAAATTATTTCTTTGGAAATCTAATAAAGGAAGAGATGGGTATCCTTGGTTGATCAGAAATGAGGAAGACATCAGTAAAGAGTAAGAAATGAAATGCAGAGTGGAACTGAGTTGTGAAGCATCTTGACAGGCAGCTTTAGTTTTATGTGCTAGAATCAACTGTGAGATGGTAGGTGGAGTAAGTGGGTCAAATCAATGGACTAGCAGGATGAACTTAACTATAGCATTCCAGATGGTTGGTTTACTAAGATGGGGTTGGTTAAACCCACGAAAGAGACACTTATCTCAGTAAAATAGAAAATTCTGAGACACTACCTTAGATTTTTAGCTAGGAAGTGATAGGAAAATACTATTTTAAATGTACTGTTCAAAAAGAGTGAAGATGTGCACATAAACTGGTGATGATATCCTGGGCAGTAATCTGCATGAAAGGTGACCTCTGGAGTTATGGGCTTGTCTGACAGGCAGGGTGGAAATAGAACCAATAACTGAGGAAAGAAGTAGCATGAGAACACTGAAGCTTTGGCTTTGCACTGTTGAAATTAAACTGACAACAACAAGAAGGAAATGTCAGAGAGAGAGGTCAGCATCCTAGACTGAAGTTTAGGGTTCTTATTTGTGTACATGATAAATGGGAATTTGTTATGAAAGGAAGTTGGATGCAGTGCTGCAGGAGGGAGTCTGGAAGGCACAATCTGTCTTGATCCAAATATCCCTATCAACAATTTACCAGCAGCATGAGAGCATTCATGTGGGAATTCTTGCAAATTAAAGCAGTAAAAATAGCTGGTGAACTGAGGCACAGGAAAAGAAGTGAAAGTGGGCAAACAATTATATTTTAAAATGAAGGACTTTACAATATGAATGTATGAAAAAAAGAAATTAATCGGGTCGAAGCCATCAGGTTGAAAATACACTTGCTTTGCAAATGATAGTAAGAAGGCATTAATAGATTTCCATATTGTATCTTTTGCTAAGTATACAGTCAGTCATTGTTGAATATTCTGATCAAAATCCAGCAGGTTTCTTTTGCTTTCACTCTGCTGCTACAAAGGTAACAACAGCTCAGAACATAGTCAATCTTCAGCAAGATTTTATTTTTAATTTCTAGATGCACATAAGGTTACATGAATAATTAAAATAAAAGTCAAAACACATGATTATGTGAAATAGTATAGTTTGGTCTTTCATAAAGACTGTGGAGAAATTTTTATATTTTGACAGTGCACAATGGCTGTACTGTAGAGGTTTGGAATACTCTGATAGCCAAATCAGAGTGGGTGGCAGAGAAGGGTAAAATGAATTCTGTTTTATGCCCCATCATTTTTCTATCCCTGTCCTTTCTCTTGCCCTCAAGTTTACTTGCCCAGGTCTCTTTATTTAACCTGTCCCAGTTCCATCTCTTCAAGTGGTTGATTCCAGTACTATTGTCTATTCCTGCGTAGCAAGTCCTGCTCACCTCTTTGGTCTTGTTCTGCTCACCTCAGAGTTCTTGCACATTCAGTTCCAATTTCTACTGTACCTGAATCAAATGAGAAATCTCTCTCTTCCTACTGAAGCCCACAAGAGGCAGATGCCACAGAGAAGATAGGTGAGACAGGCTCTCTTCTATCAGTTTGAGCTCCCAGACTGACCCAGTATGGTTTGTCCCAGGCTCACCCTGTACTGTAGTGAAAGGTCTGGTAAGGGCACACAGAATCTTCAGGGATCTTCACTGCTACAGTTTCAGTTAACACAAAACATATGAAATGTCTATTTTTCACTTGGCAAAATGTGTATGGATATTCATAAGAAAACCAAAAAGCCAAAATTTGTAAGTCACTGCTGACCCCTGTGTGCCACTTCGAAAATACATCCCCAGCTGTTTCCTTGCATTCAGTTTGAAACTACTAAACACTTCCAAATTATTAGGTAAAAACCTGAAAAATTGGCAACTTCCTGTCAAAAATCAGTTATATGTATGAGGCCATGTGAACTGCTCTCAACTTGTTCCTCTCAAATAACATGGGAGGTTATCCATTAACTTCAGCAGAAGCAGAATCAACTTCTTGATTATTACTATTTTAACTTCTTAATGCACCTTAAAAATTTTATTCAAATATCAGTGTTCCATCTGAGCATATTCTCTCAGTGTAGGAAATCTTGTTTCAAGCTTTGAGACAGAAATCCATTTGGAAAACATTTGGCTGTACAGCCTGCTTCCAAGTATATTCCAGAGGGGCTGCCCACAGTCAGAATCATTTCCCCATACATACCTTAGTGTACATGAGAAAAGTAATTTATTTGTAGGAAATTATGGCATTAGATTCTGCTCTCCAGAGGTAAGTTTGTTCCCTAGCTGTGTGTGGGATTTAGCTGTACACAGCCCATTTACAGCAGCGATGGCTGCACACCTAATCCCTGTGTGCTGCTCTGAAAAAGCACCCTTCTTCCCCTGCATTTTTGTGTTTGAGGTAGATCAAGCAGATACCACATCAAATAACCACTGGGATACATTTTTCACTAGTTGAACTTTGCAGCCACTCAGTGGTTTAATATACAAATAGGAAATCAGAAAATTAGTGCCAAATAAAAGGAAAGGGAGGTTAAAGAAAGGTAAACTCTTACTGGGACAGTAGTTCAGGTCTGTCTGAACCACTGTACGTATAAAGATAGAATGTTTTTTTGGTGTGATGGAAATGTATAAACAAATTGCTGAGTGCCAGGTAGCTGTCAGTGTTTAAAACCAAGGTGTCAAGAGAGAACACGGTCTCTACAAGGCCGTGCAGGAAGCAGGAAAGACACATTCAAATTTCAGCTCCTATCTTCTAACTCCTTTTACTTATATAAAAGTAAAGTGAGAAAAACTCACTGATTATTAGCCTCTTGTTTTAGGGAAAAAGAGATAAAATACAGAAGGATTTTTAATTATTGAATAATGCGAGATGAATAACACAGTTTCCTCTAATTAGAATGTCACTATGAAAATCAGTCTAGAGGTGTTAAACTGCATATATTTCTGCTACATGTAAACTTTACATCATAAAAGGAATTTCTGTTTATTGTTCTCAGTGAGTGATCAGACTTTATGTTCTTCCAGGAACTTTGAGTTGTAATTTAGTTATTTACAGTCTTCATGTTTATTGTACTGTAATTTATAATGTTTATGACATAAAATTGGACTCGTTTTTCACTGCAAATATTTTTAATAAAACCACAGATTCATTAGCAATATGATGGATGATTCCTAATTGCAACAAACAAACCCTCACCTTCAATCATAAAGAATCATATTATTCACTCAAACCTCCTAAAAACAAATAAGTACAGTTAAATGTTTTTGCTTCAATATTGTGGCCTTGTTGCTATTAAAACAGAATTCAATATGAATTAACCTGAATAACACATTAAATTAAAACTCTTAAGTTAACATTAAATTAAATTCTTAAGTCTGTCTCTGAACTTTAAATTATTATATACACATTCAAATTTACATCTGTTCCTGTTGTTCTTCATTTGAATGGCTAGATCCTTGTTTAGCTTCCTAAATGCTTTTTAATACTCCTTTTATCATACTGATGATGTCCAGATAGTATTTTCATTCTTGTGTACTAAACCCCCTTCTTTTTAAGCATTCCTTACTTAATCTACCAAAAATGATCCATATCCAAAGGTGATTTTTCGTCCAGTGCATGTTGTACATGATATCATTTCATCAGACCTTTTATAGAAATGGACTGCATCTGTTCATTTTGAAAAAAATTTAATTTTGTACCTAACTGAAGCATCCCAGGTATTGTTCTTCCTTGTGACTGTTAGAATCAAGCTTTGGCTATGATAACAAGAGTTAGATTTAACACAGGAGTTGCCATGCAATATTTGTGCCTTCCTCTATGCAAATAACTCACTTTATTTTCAGTGGAATTATCTGCTTCAATCAGAGTTGCAGGATCAGACCCATCATATTGATCTTTCTACATACATCTCAGCTACAGAAAAGCTTATTTCTGTAAAAGCAGAACTGCCACCCCGAAGTCACTGTTCTGCTCCTTTATCCCTGTCATGCTGATAGCAAGATAAGGCTGTTTATGAGCTTCCCATTTCACAAGAACATGGTGTAATTTGGCACAACTCTTCATAGTTCTCATTTGTGCTGGTTCAGCTGTGTCTCACACATGCCCACTCAACTGATTTTACTCAATTGGCAGTAAAATCCTCAAAAGTCATAGCTTGAAATATGAAGACAATGTAATGTAAAAATGATTGATTTGGTGAAAAAAAATCGTACTAAATTATAGAATTTTAATTTGTATTTTTAGTTACTGACATAAATGCAGATTAGGATCTTTCCAAGGAAATGATGGAATATGAGTTTTCTGCAATATTCTGGGATTTAATAATAAGTACAATGGAAAATCATGTTCAGGGTACCTCTTAGTAGATGCATTGGTCAGCACTGTCTGCTGAAAATGAAAAATACTAGGTTGTGACTGCAACATAGATTTTGAATAGCAGAAGCAGGATATTTTCCTACTTATATCCAAAGATCCCAGGGGTTTTTTCCCACTGACTTCTGAAAGAAGACTGGGTTCTGTGACGTCTGTTGGAATATTTTCTTTCATTTTCACAGCATTTTGATTAGACCCTTGGAGAGGACTAGCACTGATAACTGGAGCACTCTAATCAGACTGTATCTGCAAAATGTGCACGTTCTTTTTAGAAGAAGACAAGTTCACTACATACTATTGCACAGTTATCTCAGGAGGTGAAAGCTATTTTATCTTTTCATCAAATATTATCTTCTTTCTAAAACATTTGTTTCACCTAAATTATGTCCTTTGCTTGAGAAGTCTCAAACAGAGCATGCCTGGTATTTCTTTCCTTTTTTCTCTCCAGAGAGAAGAGCTTTCCTTTCTCTCCTTTTCTGATTTCTCTGGCCCCTTCAAACGGGTCCCACTGTAACCAGCCTTATTATGATATACCCGGGGTGGAAAAGCTTCCCTTTTGCAGATATTTCTCCATTTAATTCATGCTATTTCTTTTACTAACCCCTGCTGGAAGTTGTGTTCAAACCTCTTCTTACCCAGACTCTCCTCTCCTTGAGGAAACTTGACTGATTCCCAGCTACAGCTGCGTGTCAGAGAGCAGGAAAAATATGTCCATGGAAGCAGGCTGCAGGTATTGGGTTTTCCCAAAAGGGGGAGGTAACACCAATCAGCACAGATAATTAGACAAGAATCACATTTTTCACCAGGACCATTCAGGATACATTCAGACAGAGTCAGGTTTTTTTTACAACTTAAACACTTAGTAAACAGAAGAAGCTGGACTTGGATGCTATAGAGAGGATACTGTCAGACATTTGGATCTGTTCAAGATCTGTTTTGTCTTCTGATATTTTTAATATTCAATGAACAGAAGATGATCACTGCATGTGTTCTTTCACCGTAAATTATCTGGCCTTCCTTATGTTGAAGGGCTCACACATCATTGCTAGCTGTGAGTTGTTTCATGAAATACGTGATTAAAGTATACTTAAAAAGGTAAAAAGTTGCTCTGATGGACAGAATAAATGCTCACTAATTAGCATTTATTAATTCTTGTTGGCACCAATGATTTAGTGTGTTGCCTGGGGCAGATCTCTTACCTGCTCCATGCCATAGTTCCTGCATGTACAAAATTATATTATCCAAAAGCAATCTCATTAAGTACAATTTAAGCTAGTAAAGTGTTTTGAAAACCTCATACAAAAGGTACTATAAACATACAATCTGTCATACCATTTCAGGATCACTTGACTAACTCTGAAATACATCCCACTGACATAAAGCACAGCCCAAAGCCCCACAGAAAGAATACATTTAAGAATTAGTGCTAGAAATTACACTTCCCCAACACATTACTTTCCCAAAACCATTAGTATTTCAGATACACAGATAAACTCTAAATATCCTTGATGAAATTTGTAGAGGATACAATGCACTTTCTATTGAGAGAGTATCCTAACTGGTTTAAAGACTGCCTTGGGTTTTGGTTCACTAGATTATCTGCAGGGCTTAACCAACAACTGGCTCACCTTTGGGATTCCCTATTCAAGTACTCCTCCTGCCCAGTCTTGTTCAGTTGATTGAGTAGTGATGAGATCACTTCCTTAGGTGACACAGCTGCAGGCTGCTCAACTATTCTCGATTTTTACATGCAGAAACAGAACATTTAGTACCTTCTGTGGCTGAAAGCAGATTCGACTGATTATGTTTCATGACAAGACGTTTTGTCCCGTGGTCCCCAGAACTTCCAGTCAGTACTGATGTTATGGGGCACAGCTGTTCCCAGGCTGCTCCTCCTGTCACCCTATTTGTTGCTTGTCTCAAGGCCATGTAGTTATATAGATTCTTGCTCAAGGTATAAACAAAAGCAAGAACTTCTGTGTTCATCCTAACACTTCTGACTAATTTGTTAACTCAGAGCAGTAAAAGTAGAGTAAATGTAGACAGGTAATTGCATTTTTATGCTGTAGTCTCCACTGTATAGATGATTTGGGCACAAGTGGTGTCCTGTTGTTACCTGTTTGTCTACTTTTGGCCACCTCTCCAAAGTACATTTGAAAAGCACAGGGTTGCCATAGCACTTTATATCAAATTACACAGAACATGAATGCAAAATTTCTAATCTAATAAAGATCCTCAAAACAACTGAAATTTTAGCTTTCTAGCAGAAGTAGTTGAGAGAGTTTCTGTTGGCCTTGTTTCCAACAGGCTTGACCAGTTTTATGATGGACTTACTATTTATTAACAGAGCTACTATTTTCTGCAGTTTCTTCATAAATAACACCATTTGCTCAAGGGGAGCAATTGTTTTAGATTCAAAATGTCACAATCCTACTTTCACTAGAACTACGTCCTCTCTGACTTTGCCATTCAGTTATTTAGGTCTGATTTTGCCTTTTGCAGTAAATTCTCAGAGATCTCATATCAAATATTATATATATAGATACATGTATGTATGTGTATGTATACATATATATATATATCGTCATTTAGTGGGGGCTTAGATTTATGGGTTTTCTTTGTTAGTTTCATGAAAGAACTGACATGAATCTTCATCCATAAAAGGTGTATTTGGAATGAACAAGAATCCTCAATGCTTAGCAAGATAGAGTCCATACTTCCCATATATTTAAATTTTTTTGCATATTTTAAGATTTTTTCAGTCTCTTTCCTCCTCTTTCCTGGTGATGATGCAAAAATTAAAAGGAAATCTGGGTTTTGAGCAGGAGTAGTGAAAAAAATGTATGCTTGCTCTGAATGACAACTTGAGAAAATACACTTTGAATTCTTCTGCATAATTGCTTACATTTAAATATTAGAATGGTAATTTTAAAGTTTGCCTTATATTTGCTTGATCTCAAAGTCCTGTATAGCATCACTCATCAGAAAACTCACAGAGCTCCATCTATCAACCTCTAATAATACCCATAAACTGGAAATGAATCACATTAGGGAAATAAAGCAATCAAGAGGGTAGCAGACAGCCTACCAGGCAAGGTGAATGTCTTATCTGATGTATTATTGCAGTTCAGTTGTTCCCACACCTCAGAGCTCTAGCAGAGATCATACATCAAACGTGGACTACATGTTTTCAGAAGATGCACTTCGCCTTTTCTCTTGGCTTCTTGTCTAACCTCCTTAAATCAAACAATCATTATTGTTTGTCATTTTGTCATAGCTCAGATGGCCATTTTCAATTCATGTAGTAACAAACTGTTCTGGGCCTCAGATTTTACTGCAGTGTTTAGAGGTGGTTCATACAAGAAATTTATCTCATATAGTAGCAGATATTGCATAGGTTATTTGTTGTGATTGAAACTCTGTAAAGTTGAGGAGTATTCAGAGTTTCTAAAGGGATTATGGGGTAGGATCCAGAAGGCAGTGAGCATCTTACTGTCCTGTTCTCTTGGGATACTGCATGAACATTACAAGTGACCAGGAGCATTAGCTGGATAAGAAACAGTCTGCATTAAAAAGAATCCTGGCACTCACTGGTTTAGCTTAAACTAGTCATGTTCTCCAAAGCTGGGTTTCAGTACCAGTTAAGAGTCTTTTCCAGAGTCTCTGTCCAGCTTCTCCCCTCTGTTTAGTCTCCCTATGTAGCAGATTTCACCCACAAAGAGGTTTCCTGAGGGAAAGCAAAATCTTACTGAAACTTTCTCATACTATTGACTAAGTTAATCACTGCTGATAGCTCAGAGACCTCAGATTTTCTTTCCATCAACTACTGACATTCACACATGAAGGTCTTTTGACTCAATGCTTGTGTCAGCAGGTAAAATGAATACTTAACATTGGAGAAAGCTACATTTTACTTAACAAGGGCCATTAGTTTGCTAGGACTGCCCCTATTTGATAGCATTAGAAGGGCAGCAGCCCTACCAAAGGCACTGCTGTTCATTGTTCATGTTTTCCAGTTACTTCAAAATGATTGTACTTTTTGTACACAACTATTTTCTTTCCAGAGTACATTAATAATTTTTAAATTTGTATCTCTATAGACTCTTAATGTAACAGAAGAAAAATTTGTATTGGATACAATAGCAGGATGCACAGAATATAAATCCATATTGGATGTGGTTGTCAATGCCTTTTATGTTCAGGATGGGAGATACTGCCCAATTTCTGAGCGTAATCTTTATATAGGTAAGTTGTTTTTACAGTACCGAATGTGTTTACCACAAAATTTAAAAAACTGTAATTTTACTAATGTAGGTCTTGCTATTATATTACATTGGAAGCATTGTCATTGTACCTAGTGCAGTGTGAAGTACAGGACCTCTTCCAACGTCCTAATGAATGTGAAGTCCAAAACCTGAAATTTTTATTTAGTCTAAAATCTTACAGGTGTTAACTGGAATTTTACCTAAGAAAGGTAAGATGCAGTTGGAAAATAGCATCAGTGATTGGAAGAGGTATCTTGGAAGTTTAACCATCCCTTCAAAAAATATTTTCCAGTGATTTCCCTTTATTCTCTTCTATGCAACCCAGTACCTCTGCCATTCAGAATCAAAAATGTGTAGCAAAGCTCTGTGTGCTGAGGAACACAGCGCATCTCACAGTATGCAGAGACAATTGTCTCTATCCATACATGGGTTTCTTCATTACTGACCATCACAATGACATAAGTAAACTTCCATCTGTCTCCAGGAGTGAGGTCAGTTATTTTCATTTTATTAGTTACTTGGTTATAATCAGTTCTGATACAACTATATCTGATAGTATGAGCCAGTTAATTAGGTTGGTTACTACTCCCAAAATGATTTCAGGTCTTGAGAAGCACATGAAAAATTAATTTTAAGAATATTTATGCTATTTATTTAATACAATGCTGAGGTTGATCTACTAAGTCCCTAAATAAGTTGGAATCACAAATACCCCTGTCACTGGTTCTCTAAGTCAGATAAGTTCTGAAATTTTGTGGGTATATTTAAAGACAAGTTAATTCAAAGTGGTTGAGAAATACAAACTTATGTAATATAAATATATCTATACTTTATGTTTTAAAAGCTACTAAATTTTTATTACGATTCTGGTCACTTCTGTGACAATCTGGAAAAGCACAGAAATCTAAATCAAACAACAAACAAAAGGGAGCCTAAACTGTCAAGGATGAAATTATTAGTGTATTTAGTTTATTCTAAATGGTAATGCTTCATTGTCTCCATTTCTCCAGAGCCATGTTTTTCATTGTCTGGGGCACATAAATTATACCTTTAAGCTGAGTGTTGCTATAATTGGATTGTCAGGACTGGTCCACTCAAAAGCCTCCATTAATCATAGGCAGAGGGTAGGAACAGAAAATTTTCCTTTATCAACAAGTTGAGAGTCTAAGGTCATTGGCTTACATTTTTTTAAGCTGCTTGTGATTCCCTTTGCCAAGCTGCATTGACACTTAAATGATCAAAGCTGCTTATAGAGGCTGTTGCTATGTGTGAGCAGATTTGAATTTAATAAAGCTTGCAGGAGATAAATGTATATTCTGCTAAGACTGATTAAATACGTTGCTGTACTAAAGCACATGAGATTGAAGCCTAAAGATACACTGAGTTGGCTGTAGCACATTGGTCAGAATTTCCTGATTCTATCATTACAATTTGGTGGCAGCTAAAACACTGCACTGTAAGTGAAGCCTGATTGATCCAAGTGGCTGGGGACAAATGAAAGCTGATAGAGGAGCCCATGAACTTTACAGGTCTACTAAAATTTCACAGTACTGACTGTGCCTCTTCCTGTATCATAGAATAGAATCATAAATCATTTAGGTTGGAAAAGACCTCTAAGATCATTGAACTGTGTACTTGCCATAGAGGTTCCAAGATTCAGGTTTGAAATTTCACAATTTAAAAACTTGATTTTATTCCAATTCAGAATAAAAACAAAGGTTACAATATTTTAGGCAATATGGTCACTTGGAGAAACAAAGCAAAATAAATACTAGAAATATTAAATTTTATGTTTAAATTTTTTGTTAACTATAATATTGTTATGAATAATAGACTATAAATTTGTAACAGAAGAGTAAGAGCTATCCTCTCTGAAAACATTAAAACCAGAGTATGTCGAAAAATTCATTATCAAAACCCTTTAAAATTAAGGTAACCGTCTAAATCCCAGAATATGTTGAGTATAGGGTATAGGTTTATTAGAACTTACTGCTTCCTGCCTTCCATACCTTTTAAATGTATGTATCTTTTGATAGTTATCTGCTATCTAGCTACTTTTCAACTAGAAGAGATTGGTCTTCAGCACTTCAGCAGAATTGTGAAATCCTTGGACACTGCAAAAATGCAACAGGTAATCAAAGTACAAAACATTTAAAACAAATAATTATCTGTTCATTGTGTTTGATTAATCAGATGACTTTTCTCAACTTTGGGAATAAATTAAATGGAGAAATTACTGTTTTTTCTGTTAAAATTCAGAAATTAAATTAGTATTTTGTTATCAAAAAACCATTCAATTTTTTTGCTTACAGGGTGATTCTTATATTCAGTCAAATATAAATTAAAAATCTATTTTATATAATTTGAGGAGATCAAATAATCACATAATATACAATTTATGTCATTTACATTCACTCTTGCCTCTGCTCACATTCTTTCTTTGACTTTAGACAAGAGATGTCTTTTTCATATGCAATAAATCTATTGAAACTTGCAGTTCTTGTTTAGTGTTCTTCCTTCCCCTGAACATCCCACTGCCACTTTCATTATCAAGCCTGTTGTGCTTCCATCACTTTTTCTCCTTCCCAAGAAACACTGGCTGGCTTGGAGCCATGCATGTACCCATTGCCCCAGTACAACATGCAACTGGCCAAACCACTGCTGCCAAATAATAAGCAGGACAACAAAATTCTGCTTCCCTGTCCTTTTCTGGAGTAATAAATTCAGGGTTTGCTTCACTATTTGTTTGCTATTTTTCATTATAACTGTAGAAATATAATTATCTTCTGCTGCTCTTTCAAAATGAAAGTGCTAATTATCCTAAAAACTGTTGTACAGAGGAGCAGAGGGATAAACTGAGCAGCAGTGCTTTCTCATAAGCCCTGTTTTCTCAGGAAAATGGGCTAAAAATTAAATCACTGGTGACACAGCATCTGTAACCTTGATTATCCAGATGTTTCAAAGTATAGTCCAAACACACTATTTGAATAACAAAGATGGAATTAAGGAGATAGGCAAATTTTAATAATTAATGCTCAAAAGGCTAAGGTTTATCCTTATAGTGATTACTTTGAATGTTCATGTAGATGCCAGTGTCTCTTTAACGAGTAGAGCTGCTTTGCAATATGTAGGGACAGAGTAGGTTAAGTTGTCTGGTTTTAGATGCACTTACTATGGAATGCTTATTATTAATTCCATTCAGAGACAAAAATTATGTATTTCATTAACAGTTAGAAAGAACAGAGGAGTGGCTGGAAGAATTATCATAATCTGGTAGACAGACAAATCACTCTGTCTAAAATGCTCTCCCAGGCCCTTCTTTGGTAAACATCTTAGACACAAGCTACTGGATTGGATGCATCTTGAGCTCATTCAGCTAGCAACACAATTTTCTCACATCATGCCAATTATCTCTTGTTGATTCCATTCATCTAGCTTTATATGGCTTAGGCATCAGTGCCCTGATGTTCTGGTTTAGATAATACCTCCTTCCTTGTGTGGAATAAGTCTTTTCTGATAGGGAAGTGCTGCATATTCCAATGCCGTGCACCTGCTATCATTGTAGCAGGTGTGATTTGGTTTCTTTAAGTATCTTACCAGATCCTCATCACCATGGTACCTAGTTCTTCTTCTCTTCCATTAGAACAGTTTCTTTGTCTCCAAAGTGATGCTAGATTAAATTAATGCACCTGCAGCAGAGGATTTAGAAGCAGCATTTTGTCCCCCCAGCAACAGAGACAAAAGAGCAGAAGGCAGATCTGCAGCCTTAGCAACAAAAGTTAACAGAAATTTGGGATCCTCCTTCAGGATGCTGACCTCCAGATTTTGCCTGATGACTACTGTGTCTGAGTTTAGTTAAGATACTGAAAAAAATATTCACATATATTTATGTAGGACAGATATTCTTAAACTAATAATAAATTTAGCACATCACAGGCTGAGTGAAATTTTCTTCATCATGCAGATAAACCTCACTCAAATGAATAATCTTCAGGTGAGCAATGTCAACCCGTGTGAGACTTAAGACCTTTTTCTTAAAGACCTCTAGGAAGAAATTCATTAACTCAAAGTCACAGTTTGTTTCCCTATGTTTGATGAATGTTCATATATTTTCATTTAGGCAGAATAACAGTGCTACTTCACTTACACATGTTCATCTACTTGAACAGAAAATCAGAAGCTCTCATTCTGTAATATTAAGAACACATGAAAAAAAAATATGATGATATAATTACAGAACAACAGGATAAAACCCATTCGTGTAACTTTAGTGGGATTATACTTTTAAGAAATTAGCCATGCATTGCTGGCTCAAATCTATTTTTGTGTTCTATTATTCTACATACTATTCTTCTATATTTATTTTAAAATTTAAGGATTTGTGTGTTAAATACACAGTTGAAATAAAAAGTTGAAGTAAACAGCTTTGTAATTTCTGAATTGTCTTGTAAAAAATACAAAATATATAGTGTTTTCTTTCTAGCAGTTAAGAACCTGGTTTTTCTGTTTCATGTTCTGATTTCTTCTAAAAGCAGTTCTAAAGAACTTCTAAGATCATAGAAGGAGTATCACTACATAAGAACTGGGCGTTGTAATAGAATTTAAGATGAGGTAGGAATAGCAGGACATGTTCAGCCTCATGCTAGATGGTGGGTATAACCAGTCCAAGTTGGGTCAATAATATATTCAGGCAGTGGCTGATCTGTATGGAGAAACAGAACATGGTGCTTCCTGCAGTTACTTCCTTAACTCAAGAGTCAAAGGCTTATATTGTGAATGTAAGCATTTCAGCTCTGCAAATGCCTACATGGATGTAAAGGTAATACCAGATGAGGAAATTTCCCATTTTTTATTTGTTTTCTAGAAATCTGTATGATCCCACTGTGTAAAAGTGTGTTAAGAATATCAAGTTAAGTCCAAATTCTCAAAAGCAAGGTATGAATTCAGTCCACCTGTAAAAATGCATTACAAAATAGTCTTTAATTATACACACTTGTGTTACTACAGCCAGAGTATACATTAGAATATAAACATGGGTACAATTCATTGCTGGTGTAATTACATCACTTCCACAAGGGAAATGGATCTTCATTATCATGCTGTCTGAGTAGTGAGAGTTTTGGAATGTTCAAGACAGAGAAGTAAGCAGAATAATGCTGTTACCAAAATGACTACCTGTGACTTTGCTAAGGAGACAGAGCCTGGTAACATCCAAAGAGAAATCTGAGAGAAGCCCCATTCTGCTGCTGTAAATGCAATGACTGCTGATAGTGGGTTTTCCACCTGTGTCACATGTGGCCAAAGACAAAATAGAAATATTAGGGATTTTTCCTATCAATTCAGTTCACAAAACACGAAAGTTTCTATTGTCCTATCACCATCTGTGATGGGGATCATCGAAACTAAGATTGTTGCCTTTGGCCCAGGCACACTCTGGTCAGAAATTATGTCCAGTCATCCTATATTGCCATTTGAAATAGTGTCTACACTGTGCATCCTTTCTGGTGGAAGGTATGAATTCAGTCTAGACTTTTGACATTGTATTTACACATTGCAGAAGTACAAATTTCTGTTAGGTGACAAATTGAACCTAATATGCATGTGCTACAGTGGAAGATCCTCTCTAAGGACAATGAATGTCTTTCTAGACCAGTCGGGTAAAATGCATCCCTCACCATATGTTTATGAAACACCACAGAATCCGGAAACATCAAAAACCCCAACTTCTTCACAATTCAGCACTTATTGTATAACCAAGCTTTTAGGGATTAAATAACTTCTTTTGGATGGTGTGTTGATAATCTGACTCCTGCAAATTTAGGGAACAGCTGTAGTTTCTAGACAAGAATGGAAATCCAAAAAGGTAACATTCATTTAGTCCTGCAGTGCTGATCAGTCTTTTGACTACCAAAACCACTATAGATTAAAATACAACTAAATTTAAATGTTCATTCCTTCAAAATGATCATATCAAGACTGTGGATTTCAGGTAGCAGGTTTTCTAGATCTGTTGAACATCTGCAGCAAACACCTTGAGTCAAATCTGAATTGTTTGTAGCTGAATTATTCACAGAGTTCTGAGGCACCTTGGGCCTGGCACCACATTTGAATTAAGAAGTTCCTTGGTAGTTCTGCAAAACTAAAAACTGAATACAAAGAACTCTATGGCTCTGTGTAAAACAACTTGAGATGGGGCTGATGCCAAGTTTAATCTAATAAACTCTGCAAGTCTCCATCTGAAGCTTCTCAAAGTGACAGTGCACTGCTCCCCAGTATGTCCCATAATGTCAAAATTATTTTGTGGATCTTTTTGCTTTTATTGTGATTATTTCAGCATCATGCTTGTACTTTCATTTCCAAGAATTTTAATAGAAGAGCTAAGGTTCAAGTTTGGAATTTATATTGCTGTAAATGATACAGGCTGAATCCGAGTGCCATTTTTCAAGAGTGTTTCAAAAGGCCATTTACATACTTCAAAATTTAGAGAAAGGTTTTTGACCTTCTGGTGAACTGGAGTGGTAAACAAAAGTTCAAATGTTAGTTGTTATCCAGCATGTAGAGCCCTACAATGTATAAGTGTGCCAAATTTCAGTCTTTTCTTTTAAGAGGAATACGCCCATTAATTGTATTTCAATAAAAGAAAAAGCCACATAGTATAGTGTTTGCTATAGTTTTCAGCAATTCTCTCTGCCCAGTTCTCATGGAGCTGAAAAGTATTCAAGTCATTCAGGTGCAGTGCCAGGCCTGACATATTTCTGGGCTTCATGGGTCTTCCAGTTACCCATAATCAGAAGTTCACCTTGGGTATATTAGACTCTGAAACTCTATTGTAAATTATGCTAAAATCAGTGTATTCCAGTAGTAATTAGTTTTGAATAAAACCTTTGTTTCACAATGTTTGAAGCAAATTAAAGATGAATCAACACATCTCTATGTTGTAGCATCTAGTTCATTTTTTGTTTTCACACAAAAAAATTTTTATTATCTATTAGTGTTTCACAAAATAGAGCCAAAACACATGGGATTGTCCACCAGTTAATAAGAACCTAAAAATACCAAGCATCTAGGTTTGTAATTACAAGGTCAAATACAAGCAAGTTCTTCAGCAGAAACCACTTATTATTAGTTTCTTAGATTCTTCTTCAATGACTTGTATCTGAACACATGGATAAAAGATGAATGGAGCCACTTCTACGATTCAGTGTATGTCAAAGAGAACTGGATTGATCCATTGCTAAGGTAAGTAGTATTTAAGTAGCCTCTGGCCTCCTCAAAGTTTAAAAGTGGGGGAAAGCTTCCCCTGAAAGCTCACATTTCTGTTCAAGTGTTTCTCCTATTGAAGTCACTCAGAACTTTTCTTGTCTACACAAGTCTTTAGCAATCCCTTTTACTTACCCAGAGGCAAGGTTCTCTCTCGGAAAAGTCTTTTCACAGCTGTTGTACATTTGCTCCCTGATGCCCCTGAATAGATAAAACATCTTACTCTGAAAAAAAGTAAAATAGAAGGTTCAAATTATCTTAGAGTCATGTCTCATCAGTCACTTCAACATCTGTATGACATTAGTTATTTGGAAAAATGTTTGGCTTCCCTCATTTTGGATTTATGGACAGACTTGTTAATACTGATGGCCATAAAATCCCTTCTGAGCAAATCAGATAAGCATATAAACAAGTCTTTTAAAGTTATTATTATTTACACAGTTGTAGCACCACTTAACAGCTCAAATGCTCTGAGGCGCATCTACTCATTGGTTAGGTGGTGCTATGGTAGTAGTTGTACCCTTGCCAAACAGAAACATTTCCATGTGGAGCAATAGTAACTGCAGCCTACTGAGTCACTTTTTACTGTCATTTTTATCCAGAACACATAAATTACACCAATGTGGCTTCAGTCACACATCCTTCTCAATGCAGTATAGGTTAACCCAGATAATGACAAACAATGTTAGACAAAAACGTGCTACAAACAATATCAGCTGAAAAAGACTTTTGCATCTGTTTCTCTCATATCAAAGTCCCTAGAACCAATCCTTTCACACTGTATAGTTCATTAGCACTTTAGCAAATATATAACAGATTTGGCTTGCACTGCTCCAGGTTCTACAGGGATGACAGGGATATAGCTGAAGTCAGAATTTGACTGAAAATATTCCATTGTAGTAATTCTATTTAGAGCAAATGCTTAGTATAGTATAAAAATGCATATAGAGAGGTATGGAAATGCACATCCATACCCACACAGTTCTTGCACATACACTTTCATGCAGGCTGAGGCTGTTTCATTAGCACCGAGTTTATTGGAACTGCCCTTCACAGTCAGTTACACTCAGTGTAGTGAATCCATATTTTGCCTGGAAGTGGCAAATGTAAGTTTACACAAGAATGTTAAAGACCAGATTTGGTTACTGGGTTTGAAATATCCTTCAGGGGTCTGAGGATGCAGTGATGAATTTAGTCAGCTCTGTAGCTGCAACTCTTTTAAATGTGTATTTTTGTTCCTCTTTCTAATATCAGTGAGGTTAACATAAAGAGTGTTATTTGTTTTAGTGGGGCTTCATTACTTGCATAAGTTACTTGCAAGCCTCACCCTGTAATGGCAGTACTACCTAAGGTAACAGTCATATAAACAACTTACTGTGAGTTTGCATTGTCATCTGCTTTTGAAGTTCTAGGGAAGTTCCATTGCATGTGTAATATATAAGAATATAAGGAATACAGAGGAAGAATAACTGGCATGAAGCTGTCACTGTAATTAGAGTGTGATACTCTGTGTTTTACCTTTAATCTGCATCTTCCTGTCATTCCTTAGAAGAAGTCTGAACTTTGATACAAGACCAAAGCCACAGAAGTCAAAATCTTCCTGTCTGTCCCCAGGGCTCACTCAGAGTTCATTTGATAATTCACCAAACTCCTTGGATCTTTCTTTTTTTTCTATTAGAACTGCCTGTGCTTTAAGATTGATCTGCATGTGCTCTTGGTATATGTGGCAACATTCAGACCACTGTTCATAATCTCTTCATCTAAGTATATTACGTGTGTAATTAGCCTATGGCAGCTGCTTTTCTGGCTCCTAATCTGGTCCTGCCACAAAACCCACTGGCCAGATAGTTGCTTATTTACTAAAAACAGTGGCTATTTCACTACTAGTAATCTGGGTGGATAGCATCTATCAAGAGGTGAAGTAACACAGTGTAGCTAAGTCCTGAATACAGATTCAAAGGTCGGTTTTATTAAAATTGAATGGCAGAAAGCATTACAGAATTTGCACCAATGCCAACCTTGTATACTGTTTGTAAGTTTGTATGAAACAGAAAAACAAAATGAAACTGAAAAATCTGGATTTATTCGAAGGTGGCAGCCGAAAGTGCAGCAACTGATTGAAAAGCTCACAGATAAATTAAATAATCGAACCACCATTCTCAAGACTTCAAGAGTCACTCAGCCAGAGGAATTTAATTTGACTGTACCCAAGCCACGTGCCATTCCTCCACCTTCACCAGCACCTCTGCCAGTACTGCCAAAAAGACAACCTGTAAGTTGGTTTATTTTTTGAAAGATGCTAAATTTCATGTATGTTTGTGCACAAAATCTTGGTAGGGGAATTAATAATCTCTTTAAATCAATTATGGAAAATCTACAACCTTTGACAGATTGAACAGGACTTTGGCAATTATCTATGTTATTAAAGGTCAGGTTTCTTAAAAAAACAACAAACTAATTATTTTCGTTTCAGTGAGTGTTCTGTAAGTGATTTATAAACCAACCAGAGAAGAGGGAAAAGTTTGGTTCCTGCAGTCATTTTTTGACTTTCAGAAGTAGAACTATAAAATGGGTATAAATTGATGACAGTATTGAAATGAGTTTCTGATTGCCCTTGGTTTTGTAAGATGTTTTCTTTGGATAATGCACTGAAGGAGGTAAGAAAAGGATAATCAAATGCAAATGTTTCATAAATTTAGATTTTTTTTGTAAATGAATTCTCATTAAAATAAATGGAGAAGCAGTTTCACTGGAAATTAGATGGACTCTAGGTTTGCAGCTCCTCCTTGAAGGTGGAATTTTTATTTTTATTTGTCTTAATGCTGAATCTCTAAAATTAAAGCTTTCAGTTTAAATTCATTGCTCATGTAAAAATGAGATCATATTTGTCTTTGAAATGCTGTTATTGTCTCAGATTGTGATTTAGTTACACTGGTACATATTAGAGACCCACAGATGATGTTACCTTACTGGGGTAAAGCAAACAGGATCTGGGATCAAGCTACTATGACCAACTTAATAAAGACTGCAAAATCATCTATATTTAAATGCAGTGGGAAGTGAGCTTAGAAGTCATAGTTTTGGGCATTATCTTCCACCTTGTATTAGCACTTCAGGTTTTAAATAATACATGTGTTGAATGCTCTTAGAAACCATTTACATCTTAGGATGGCAGAGCAATTTAATGGTAGTGTGTTATCCAGTTAATGGGATTTTACATTGAAACAGCTTAATACCAGGCTCTGAAAAATTGCATTTAATAACTACTTAATCAGTATAGGAATGAGTCATGTTGCTGTCATTTTAAAACTTTATGCTGTGCAGCCCCTCTTAGAATAAATTTGCTTTAATGCAGATGCATTTAGTGAGGTTCGTTCTTGTTGTTTGGATTATACTAAATTTGGTTTACATTCTGTCCAGGTTTGCAAATTTAAAGCTTGTATGAATCTAAGTAGTGACATATCTTCTACTCATTTCTGTACCTCTCTCAGCAAATTAGAATTCACTTTACCTTACCATATTGTAACCAGTATCACCAATTTACACAGTGAAATTAACAGAGACTGAAAGCACACATGGCAGGAAAGGGTCAGTAAAGTGAGAGCCAGCCACAGGTGTGGCTCTTCTATGGTGGAGGGCTGTCTGTAATTCAGAGGAACACAAAGAAATAAAGCTCTTCCACATTACATCCCATAAGCTGCTGCAGAAATGTTCTCATCCATTTTCTAACAAAAGTGTTCATTTTATGGGTTATCGGTTTTTTTCTCATGGTTCTCATGCACCTGTCAAAGAACTTGTCATGTGGTTTATCAGCAGTGACTATTGTAGTCACTACCCACAGTTACTGCTCCACACTGGAACAGCTGTACAGAACTAGACAGAAGCATCTGGAGTTTGAGCAATAGGTTATTGCATCCCTGTGGTGCAATTAGTTCATTCTGATTAACAGGATTATTATCTTAGGTATTGCTTTCTAGCATCATTTTATTCTAGGCATTCCTTTCTAAGTAAGATGAGATGTGTCACATCCATTGGGTCAGGAGCTGGGATGGCACTGCTGTCCTGTGCACTGAGAACACGCTGCCTTCCCAGGGGAGGGCTGGGCTGTGCGCTACTGCAGAAGGCAGGAAATTGTCTTAGTGACCTGTAATGAGATAGGTTTCCCCACTGGCCTTGGAAAGTAACTGGCCTTGGAGTAACGTAAGCCTAGAGGCTTAGGATAATCATTCATCATCATAAACGTTCATCAAAAATGGGGGTCACTAAGTAAAAAGGAAAAACATTCTAATTTTGAGATTTAATAATAAAACAATTCACTACAAATATTTGGTCTAAAGGTTATAAATTCGTGTCTCCACTGGCCCTGGCACACATGAACATGGATGCAAATGCAAGCATGCCCATATTCATGCACACATTCATAAATACAATTCTACAAGGAAAAAGGAAATGAAATAAATACAATTCTACAAAGAGAAATGACTGCTTTACCTTGGGGTTTGCAAAGGAAACAAATGGGGACAGGTGCATAAACCTGATAACATGCAAAATTATTTAGAAACATTCAACCTTCTTGGATATCTTGGCCTAGAGTAACAAAATCCATTCTTTTAATATCAGCACTATACTAAAATAATAAGATTATGCAATTATTTTGTTATTAAATTTTCTGTAAACCAGTCATATATTAAAAAAAAAAAAAAAAGGCTGCAATGGGATGTTATTGTAACACCATTCAGCCAAATTTAATGTATTTTTTAGATATTTTCCATTATTTCAGCTGTGTTTCATGAGGGAAGTTGCTGATTGTTTAAAATAATTAAATGGGTGAAATCATTTAGCCACTACAGAGGATTTTGTTTGCAAATATACAGAACCACCAATATTTTTGTGATCTTATCTATAAAAATAGAAACCCACAATACAATAGCATTGCATTAGCTTTTCCTTCTTCATCTTATGACAGTAACTTTAAAAAATAGAGGAGTGATGATTACCAAAGTTCCAAGTGATTATTCTTTTTTTCTTCCTTAAACCTCCTGTGGTACCTACTCCCTAAATAATCCTCTGGTTAAGGGATGTCACACAGGCTATGTGAGGCTGACCACTGCCTGGGGAAGGAAAGCAAAGTCAGTGTCTCTTATTCCCAACCCCCTTTTTCACATTTGGATTAAGTAGGTACAGTTTGGCCTTTTTTGATCTCTCCGTTGCCCTAATTTACAATTTATTTATAGTGACTTTTTATTCTCTGTCAACAACTGGGTAATTGCTGTATTGTCTGTCTGTCTATCTGCTTGGTATTCATCCCTGTGGGCTACATCACAAGGCAAAGAATGCTTTTGAAACAGCTGATGGAAACAGCTCCTCCTTCAATTACTTGGAATAAGCATAGCAGTTTCTGAGGAGAGATTTTCAGCTTACTCTGGCAGATGAGTGCAGTTTGTAGGTAAAGCACATGAGTAGGAAGAGGAGTGAAATAAACTGATACTCACTGCCTGTGGAACCCTTTGCAAATCCTCCGGGCTTTCATTTCTCATCCATAAAAGCATAATAAAAATTCTTAGATACTTCTGGGAAATACTTTCACTGCTACTTCACTTTAAAAGCTCTCAAAACCTGAGCAGTCTCACCAGTGCATTTAATTCCTAGCTTCTTCTGTTTGTGCTGTTTTACCTGTTCCTAAAGATGTCACATAGCAAATATGGTGTAAAGGCTGTCAGATTCATGATTTTTTGAAAGTGTAGTTCATTATGTAGTCCAATAAAGCTAGATGGGATTCCCGTGTTCCCTGAACTGACCTCCAGTACAAGACAGAATATATATTTTCCCCACTAATTCTTGCACTAATTCTGTAACTCATAATTGATCTAGCACATTTTTATCAAGACAAGTATTTAGGCAGATGTCCAGTAAACTGTCAGACTATCTCACCCACATAGGAAGGAGACATCCAGTCTTTTTTCAGGGCTTACTCTGGGATAAATTTATTGCTCAAGCAAATACAGAAATCAGCCTAAAGTCCCTAGTGTCCTGCTGGTCCAGCTGACAGCCAGTCATGTCCTGGTCATTTTAGCTGACGTGTGATTGCTTTCCCGGATCTTTGACTAATGCTACAAAAACACTCTGAGTCCTTTACCTCCTAAACATTTAATCCACACTTCCAATGGTTTTCCCTTACGAGGACATTGGGACAGCCATGGTAAACCAGACCAAAGGCCCATTTTCCCCAGTGTATTTTTTCCAGCAGTGCTTAAACACTGGAGTCTGGGAAGACCAGAGGGATGGGACATCTGATTTTCTCCAGCTTCCTTCTCAGGATCCCACCATTTCAGCTGAAAGACCTCCTCAATTACAATGAAGTTCCTGGGTATTTATTAAATTTTAAAGGATTTTTTTCCCCTGAACTTCTTTAGAATCTGTAACTTATTCCTACTACCACACACAGTGCCACACCTTAAGTTTATTCAGCTGCCCTATCTGGCTGCTGTGGCTCTGAAAGTGAAGTTTATGAAATGGCAAACAGAACTGTTCCAATTCTGGAAACATTTTACTCCTTTTGATAGGGCCCACAGGATTTATTATTGCTTTAGCCCTTCTTGTACTAGTTCCAAATTTGTCTTTTTTTCTGGTCTTTTGACATGGGGTTATGTTATATTGAACAGAACTGAAAAGCTGGGTAGTTCCAACTAATTGGAATCTGCCCCTGTCTTCTAGAGTAGCACTAATAGAAAGGAATCAATATTAAAAAAAAAAAAAAAAACAAAAAAACCAAACACTGCTGTTCTACAATAAAAGAGAATGAGCTTTTTTTTTTTTTTGTCTGCAAGAATGTGTCACTTGGAGCATTTTATATCCCATATTTTAGAGATTTTTGTCTTTTAATATAGGTTCCTCCAAGCACCTATAAGCCTCCAAAGGAAAGAAAGCAACTAGAGGAAATCAAAACAAAAAATATCCAAAAAGCAAAAGTAAGTGTATTTTGTTCTTCTTCTTTCCTTTTTTCTAAACTGGTTCTTCTGTATTATTTCATCTTCACAAATCTTAGAACTTATCTGAAACATATCTGATTTTGCAACTAAATAGCTCATGGCTTTTTCTCTAGAATCATGAAGTTTGTATCCTCTACTCTGTTTTAGCACTCTTTTTCCACCTTCTTTATTTTATTATTAATTGTCCAGGACAAGGTCCTACTTTTACTCACTGTATAAGTACCATACGAGAAATTTTTCAAGCAGCCATATAAAGTAGGAGAAGATGATTACTTTCTTTTCTTCACAATGGTTCTTCTAGTCCCATGGACATGTGAATATATAAGGTATTAATTTATTTATTAAGGCTTCAAATTACAAAATAAGTTCAGTATTTTTTGAGTTTTCTTCTGTAGTAATTGAAAAATAACCACGTGTTATTCACTGTTGTAAAATATCAGCAGATTCTTCTTTTCTGTGCAGACTTCATACTCTTACATATTCTTCATACACTCCCTTCAGCAGAGAGAGTGTAAAGTCATCCTGATTTATAAAGAAACAGAGTACATGGTCTGTGTGTTAAGACAGCAGGAAAAGGGAGGGCCTGGAGAGGGAAGGGAAAATACAAACAGATCTAGGTATTTGATCCAAACTTTGACATGAATCTTGTTCAATGAAGTAGCTCATAGTTAAAGCAGATTGTTGTTGTCTTCTCCTCAGAAAGGAATTAATTAAATGTTAATTTCCACTTTCCCCATTCCCACACTGCAGTCACCATATCCAATCAAATAACAATATAAACTTGATAAAAGATATGCCATGTGACTCCTTTGTATCAGCACTCTCCCACCCCCATTCTGAAAATGCCTGATTCCAGTTTTCTTTAGCCAGTCAGGTCCATTCATTACAGCTCTGGGCTGTCCTCTTGTCCATGTGAAAGAGACATTGGATTCTGTTCCTAAACTATAGTGAGAGCTTTAATGTTTGACAGTTTCTAGGGATATAAACCTTTCATTCCTTTTCCTAGCCCATCACATTACCTATGCTGGATATTTCATTATAGAACAATTTAACATTATTTTTTTATTCTTTTATAGTTTCCATATTGTGGGAAAAGCACATCTGTTTGTCTGTGTGCTTATTTGCATGTTTAAAACTTTCTAGAAAAACTGGGAAAGAAAAGCACAGTGCACATACCATCAAAAATCTACGACAACTGTAAAATCACTTAACAACCAGCCACATTGTTCAATAAAGAAAATGCATTAATACGAGAAACAAAGATAAACCACCACAGAAATTATAGCTGCAATAACAGCAGTTTTTATCACTTCTGGAATGTCACTAAAGGCATCCAAAGCATTCACAAAGGTCAATTCCCTCTAGACTGTTTGCTAAGCAAGCTGACATTATGGGTCCTAGCAGAAATATGTATGAAAAATGCCATTTACTTCATAACATTTTTGCAGAAGCTGTAGCTATTACTGTAAGAACCACATGTAAGCATCTGTGAGGAATGAGAACACTGGAAGCCACACTCTAGACAGTTATAGAAACACAGATGTTATCAGCTGCTGCCCAGAAAGCCATTAAAAAATCTAGTCTGTTTCACAACTTTGATTAGAGATTTGGTTTAAAACCAAAATAAATATCCAAAAACTAGAAACGTGGTTGCCTGTACTTCCCTATATAATGACTGGGTCATTAATGCCAGAGATGTGCCTATTGAATCAACCCTTAATGCAGTGATCCCTTGATCATAATTCTCTAATGTAACTCCAAACCAAAGCCATTGTTTGTCAGCTGTCTGGCAGTTACTGCCAATGGTACTGATGTGCCATGGATAATTATGATATTTTTAAGCTGATATCTGAACAAATTATATGTTTTATATGGGCAGGTCTATCAAAGGTCTGATGTCCTGTGCGAAGGATACATCTAGGCAGAACTGTGTAGAAAATCAATACTTGCTTACTCCAGGTCTTTAATCAGGAGTGAAAATTTATGTAAATACTAAGTCAAGTTTTTGGATTCAGTCTTGAAATCAGTGTTGTCTCACATCTTCATTAATGACACAGATGAAGGGATTGAGTGCACCCTCGGCACATTTGCAGGTGATACCAAACTGGGGGGTGCAGCTGACACACCTGAGGGACAGGATTCCATCCAGAGGGACCTGGACAAGCTCAAGAAGTGGCCCATGGGAATCTCATGAGCTGTAACAAGACCAAGTGCTGGTGCTGCACCTGGGTCAGGGCAGCTCCCAGGGTCAGCACAGGCTGGGGATGAACAGAACCAGAGCAGCCTTGAGAAGGACTTGGGGGTGCTGTGGGTGAGAGGCTGGACATGACCCAGCCATGAGCACTCAGCCCAGAAACCTCCCTGTCCTGGGATCATCCAAAGCACCGTGGGCAGCACAGGAGGGAGGGGATTCTGCCCCTCTGCCCTGCTCTGGTGAGACCTCACCTGCAGCGCTGCATCCAGCTCTGGGGCCCCATCATAGGAAGGACATGGACCTGTTGGAGCAAGTCCAGAGGAGGCCACCAAGAGGGATGGAGCACCTCTCTTATGAGGAAAGGCTGAGAGAATTGGAATTGTTCAGCCTGGACAAGAGAAGGCTTCAGGGTGACCTGTAGTCTTCCAGTACCAGAAGAGAGACCACAAGAAGGATGGAGAAGGACTTTTTACACACGCAGGTAGTGACAGGACGAGGAGGGATGGCTTCAAACTGAAGGAGGGTAGGTTTTGATTAGATACAAAGAAATTCTTTACTATGAGGGTGGTGAGGCCCTGGCACAGGTTGCCCAGAGAACCTGCAAAGGTCCCATCTCTGGAAGGGTTCAAGTTTGCATTGGGGCTTTGAGCAACCTGATCTAGTGGGAGATGTCTCTGCCCATGGCAGGGATTTGGAACAAGATGATCTTTAAGGTCCCTTCCAACCCAAACCGTTCTATGATTCTGTGAATATAGTGGTTGGGGCAACAAGACATTTTGAGACATAAGTTTATTCTTAGAGAATTTAAATGTACCACACTATTTAAGATAATTGTTGTAATTTTAGGATCTGCTCCTGGAAGCAAATACTAACCAGTTCCGTTGTGCAGCCATCAAGCCTGAAAAGAGAGAGGTATGGTGAAAAATACATGCCCAAGAATCCCCCAGTAGTGAGATGAAAAATGACTGGAGTATTTAAAGATATCTTAGAGTATTAGAAAAATAATGTTTATTTGAGCCTAAGAATTATGTGCTATGATTTATAGCTATAGTGTCATTTCACATCCCTATGCCAGCATTTGCCTCTTTGTATGCATAATGCATTACTCCCTTTTCTTATACTTCTGGTGCTGCTTTATTATTTTCTTAATTTTGAGACAAGCAACCTTCCTGTGAAACTGCTCCAACAAATCTCCAAACTGGCAATATTTCTCTAAATCCTCATATTATTTTTCCATTAACTTTGATGCCACAGAGCAGCCAAGCTGAGGGAATAATGGTCCCATTCATACAAAATCCTTGCTTTGGTTGATTCCCAGTTCACAGTTACATCACCAAACTATGTATGTAATATATTCATTTCAGCATCAGTGCTGCATATTCTATTCAGTGTGTTCATCCCCATGATACTAGACAGTTTCACATCAGTATCTATAGTTAACATCATTAAATTAATAAGCATCAGTAGAATTCTACCACTAATTAATAATTTCATGAAGTGTGTTTTGACATCCTATTTTTTCCTCTCAGTATCTATTTCAGTTAAAAGATTAATATATTCATATATATATATATGTATATGTAAGTAATATTTCGTAGTCAAAGAAAGAATCACTAGCATTATTTTAGTCAATATTTGGACCTACCTTTGTATGGTCATATTCCCACTAGGTTGGGTGTACATAGCAAGTTTTTTGTGTATATTACAATTCCAAGATATGTCCCCTGTGTATTTGTTATTCTCAAAAAAAATTTGATGAAAATTCAAGTGTTAGTTTTGATAAATATGTCATATCTTCTGCTGAGTAATTGAAAATTTGTTTCTGAAATTAAATAATGTATTTTTGGTTTGAACCGCAGAGCATACATGAGAGTATGCAGAGTAAACCAGCATTCAAGGCTCAAAGGATCCAAAGCAAGGTGAGCAACCTTTAAGGAACTGTTGTCAAATGTACTTGAAAATTTGATACACATGCAAATCTTGTGATGATGGAAACTCAACTTAAATCCATGGTTTTACACTAAATTCTTTGGTCAAGAACATGGGATGGATTGGGTCTATGGTTAATAGATTTTGTCCTATGCACCTTTAATAATCTGTAAAGAAATGGTCAGGGAGTGACAAGAGCAGGACTACTCCATGACAAAAGAGAAATAAGGAGCCAAAGGTGATGAAAGCACAGGCAGTGCCCTCACCAAGCAGGACACAGTATCTGAATGTGAGGAGGTTGGTGGCAGTGACAGGTTCTGCTGACAGCACCTTGGATAAAACAAGGTAACAAATCAGGTTTGGGGTCCACCCAAAATTCGAGTCAGGAGACAAAGCTACAACAGCAACCCAGGTCCATGACAGCAGGAGACAGAAATGGAGACCAGGAGTGGAAGAATCCCCAGCATAATGGAAACTGAAGCCCATTTCTGAGTCCAACTGGTGCTCCCAGGCCAGTCCTGAGTGAGACTGGTCAGGGTGATCAAAACCTTTTGGGTCCCTGAAGTAAATTGTGTGCAGTTGCACAATGTAACCATAATAGTGTTTTCAGTTACAAAGGGAGAAGATTTTATGTAAAATAGTATAAAATGAGAATTGTCTCCAGCAAAAAAAGGAATGTGGAACCTTGGTTTAAGAACTCAGCATAAGGACAGAAGAATCTTGCATCAGTACATCATTGTTTCAAAATGAGATCCTAAAGAATGCTGAGCAATCATTCCAGCTAACGACTGTCTGATACACAATATACAATCAGGCTGGATGTTTGCCTTGTTTCCTTCAGACACACACTGAGGTCATGAAATCCACTATCCTGATTTCTTCCCTTGTAGAATTTTCAAGGGTCAGAGAATTGTAAACATGGGAAAAGAGCCATTCAGCCTTAACAGTGGAATGGAACACATGAAAACTCACATTGCTGTTTCTGCAATAACTGCACTAGAGATAATCTTCAGTCTTATGCTGTTCTATCTGACACCTTTAATTTGTTCCAAGTTCTTATGCAGAATAATTTCAGCTGTGCTTGTATTGTGGTCTCAAATATGTTGTGAGCAGGTCTGCCTACTCTTTAAAACTGTGTATTTAGGTACAGCTCGTAAATGCTGTGAGAAGATTGGTTCTCCACTTGGGGGACTGGGCATCTGGCAGGTATTTCTAAAGCCTGTCTGGCATTTATCACACACTGAAGTTATCTTTAGTAACAGTATCAGCTACTCAGTCTGCTTGCTTACAGTCCAGCAGCATTTAAATTACAGCAAGGTAATAAGATCCTAGTTAATTTTGCACAAAAAGAAAGAAACCCCCAAAACAGGAAATATTTACATAGTTAAACACATGTGACCTGTAATTACATAGGCTCAGTTCAAAACTGTATATCCCATTGCCCTTCCTGATAATATAAAATAATAAAACTTTAGTGAAGACTTAACAAGAGTCATGACATCTGCCTAAACTGCATCAAGAAAAATATGGATCTGGCATCCTCTGTTATTGATTAGGGCCACTTCTAAAACTTGCTAGTATCTCCTCTAGATGCATAAACAGTTTTATCTTATCTAAACACATTTGCCTTAAGGTTGGTTAGGTGATATTCAAGATGCTGCTGTAACTTTCAAGCAGAGATAGGCATATTGTTACTGACTTTTAAAATACTTTCTATTCCTGTTGCCTTCCTGCCTGTGCAACTCTCTGAATAGATAAATCCTAAGAGGATGGTTTATCTAAGGTATATATATATAATTTTAATCATCTTCAAACTAATGAAATTATATAATGTTTTAAACAACTAGTATTTTGTTTCCTATTTTTAGAACACCCACAGTATATGATTTTTTTTTCTTTTTAGAGACATATATTATGTGTAGCAGCAAATTATTTCTCTTGCTGTACCAAAGTATCTATTCATCCTTTTCACTGGGAGAATGAGACAGTACAAATGTATCACCACTCTGTCTCAGTCTGCCTCTTGCTCATATCATATTTGCTATTTGCATATTTATTTGTTTTAGTGAGCTGTTGCATGTTCATTAGGTGGCAATAGTGAATATGATACTTTTCCACAAGAATTAATGTTCTGTAGTTTTCCCACTTACTTCCATTTTCTCATCATGAAAAAAGGGAAGATACCTCATGACAGGACGAGAATGAGTAAAATTCAGAACTTCCTTGATACTATATGACAGAAGAATCTATTCACTTATTTTACTTACACCTGCCTGCACATGTCTTGGGAGTCCTAGTTATTTTGACTATATCGCTGTATTTCTGTTTCATTGTCAGACAGATTTCTGGCCAATAGACTGTGAAACTGAAGTTGAAGGTATTTCCATAACTGTTACCAAATTACAGTTGGTAAATACAGAACATGAAATCTGTGTACACAGAAAACTGTCAAAAGTATGGAAACCTCTACATGTGTCAAAGAAAATGTCTTCATTAAGGAAACATGTTATACACAGTACAGGCTTAAAATACAAACTGTTCATATAATGCAGAAGCCTTTGAGATGTGTTGAGATGCAGATCAAAAGGTAAAATGACATTGGGCATTAGGAAGTCATAGTAAGTCAAGCAAAATAAATAAAATACATTGGTTTGGATTCTTTTCCTAAATTCTTCAAGTTATCATCATTTTTTCAAGAAACTGACAGGTAATTCATTTTTTGCATTAAAATATGCTATGAGTGTGAAAACAGTAATTTTACTTAGTGAATTCTAGGTGATAGAATGTGTTTGCAATCCTCAACCTACCTAATTAATATAATTTATAACACATGCTTTTTCCAGTTATGTATATCAGGAAACTTCAGTTCATATTTCTGCATACAATATTTGCAGTATGTAGCTTGAGTGATTCTGTGCATCTGTTTCTCAGCTACTCATGAAGTTCTTCATTTGGAATTTAAATACATGTTTGAATTCTGAACACAGAACTTGTCTGGATTTAAGTCAAACGTGTTATGATTAAGCTTTGTTTTCTGCAGGAATGATCCCAGTTCTTATTTCAGCAGCACTGCTTTGCCTTGGTTCAGATCAGGTCTCTTACATGTGTCTGCAAAGGTGACCCATTTTCTCTGAATACCCTACCTGTGCAGGGAACAATTTTAACTGGCAGAGAAATTGATCCTTTCCTCCCTCAGTATTTAGAAGTTGTCTGGGAGTCAGTCTTAACACAATACTTTGAAGAGTTAACAAAGCAGCCACAGGATCTAGTCCAAGTCCTCCACCCTGAGGCCTGAAAGTCATTGAGAACTGTTCTCCACTTCTACTGTCAAGAAAATAGATAAAGCAATGGGTGATTCCAGTTGTCTTGGAAATACTTCTACATTGTAATAGTGATTATTTATAAATATTTTTCTAAGATCTTCCTATGAAAGGTGCTGCTTTTGTTTTACTTCAGTGTTTTGGCTAACTGACTCTTACAGAGAGGCAGTTTATTGTCTTTGTCCAAAACAGATCAAATCCTTTCGCACAATGTATATGAGCAATGGAAAATATGAAAGGAAGTGAAGACATTCTATGGGATTTGACATGGTCCAAGAGTGATTACAAATTTATAATCCACTTGGGGGACTTCGCTGATTTCTTAAGCAGCTTGAGTGGTTTATGAACAGCATGCAATTTCATTGTGAATGTCAGATTAATGCTAGATGAATGCTTTAAGCAAAATTTATGCTGTCTTGGGTCAATTTATTTAACCCACTGAGATGTTTTTATACTCTGTTTTATGGTTTACATCACTAACTATGGAATATACATTCCCTTTCCTGACAGATTGACAATATACCCATTAAATTAAACACAGCAGCTATTTTGAGGGAGGGTGCCCTCTACCAGCGGAAATTGGAAGAGGAGCTCAAAAGGTATGACCATGCTCCACCTAGGATTGCTTTCCACATCCCTGGATATAGGATAATGAACTACATCAAAAATAATTATGTAAGTTCCAGGTAAACTAAACTAATGGATCTATTGTAGGGCATTCCATTCTATAAAAACAGTTGACAAATGAAGAGAGAAGTGAAGTGGACTGAAGAAAAAGTCTACAATAAAGTAATTCTTTTTTGTGTAGATGCTGTACAGTGTTACTGATTTAGCACTCTGGCTAGTGTCCACTTGCAAAGTCCAAGAGGGATCACTTTTATATTTATTCCAATCTTCCAGACTAAAGAATGACCCGAATACACATCTATTTCTGTGTCCTTTGTACAAGATGAGTATATTAAGCCAAATAATTTCATATATCTCCATTTTCTTCAATGGTTGTGGTCAGCTACATGCCAAGTTTGATAGTTGAACTTGTTTATATGTACATAAAAATACCTGTCCATTTCTATCACATTAAGATATAGGACAATAAGAATGTGCTGTTCCTTAAAGCAAGATAAGCCAAGAGCTGAGAGTGACAGCAGGACATGTAGGGACAGTGTCCTCACTGACAGCAGCTCCACGGTCCCCTGGCAGGTGGCAGGACAGATCCAGGGACAGACAGCAGGGTCAGCCAAGGGTGCTATGAGGGTCCAAAGGGACAAGTCTGGGCCGAGGTCCAGCCAGGAAGCCAAGTCAACAAGGCAGGGTCAACTCGGCCCTGGGCTGGGTGCAGGCTGATCTGTAGAGTAGCTTAGGCAAGGACCAAAGCTGTTAAGCCAGGCTCCAATGTGTCTCCTGGGAAGAATCTACACACATACCAACCAGAACTTTTCATAGCTTTTCCTCACACCGTTCTTTTCACTCCAGTCCCATCCAGTGTTAGACAGTCACACTGCAGCAGAACTCTCTTTGAACACAAGCATTGAATCCAGGGCGGTAGGGAAGGGGTGTAAATAAGAGGTTGCAGGTCCTTTTGTGCATTTAGCACTCTAAGAAATCCTGACATTAGGATTCCTCCTTATTCAGCAACACAGGTTTTCAGAGGATGTTTACTAGGAGAGGATGAATCCTGGATGGCCACTGAAGGTTGTATTCTACAGCTAGAATCACATAACATTTTCACAAAAAAACTTCACAAAGATAAAACTTATGTTATCTTGCTTAGTATAACTTCTAATCCACCTGTCTTAGCAGGCTAAGCACTAAATATTGATGGTATTTTAAGTCCTGGAAAGACTGTGTAAGTTTGGATTTGATCTTTGAACCTAGCAGGCTTTGATTCATGCATCAGGATTTTAGCAGGTAGATATTAAACATCACTCAGGTTCTGTTATCAGCTATTCACATATATTGATGTTCTTCCATATTACATATGCTACTGTTCACTCCAGCTGGCAGAATTTGTTCCACTCAGCAAAATCAGAGAATCACACAGAATCACTAAGGAATAGTTCCCTGTAACTTGATACTATTTTATATTAATGAGTTTTAATCTTCAACTGCATTTAACAAAAAGACTGATATATATATATATATATATACAGATACATATATAGAGAGATAAATATATATAGATATATGGAGTGATAGATGTATCACATGTACATGCATTGGGGGGCAGCATTAGGAGGCAATTCACTCCATGTTTGTGTCTCTGCCCTAGTTATTGGCTCATTCCCTCCTGTGCTGCAGGACTTTGATGGGCCTGCCTCAGGGCTTTGCTATGTTTTTCTCTCTCAGCTGAGCACAAAAAATAGGGATGTGACTTTCCTTAACAGCTGAATACTTCTTTGCCTCATTACAGCAATATTATTTAATTGAAAAAATAGAAAACAGAAATAGTGTTATGCAGAAGTTTTTTGTTCTCAGTGTTAAAGTCGACAAGAAGATTGCCAAAGAGAAAAGTTATTTGTTCTTTCTACCTCTAAGCAAAGCAGTCCTCTGAGAAAATGTACATCCCTGATTCTCTCTGCTCTTTATGAGAATCCTTACATAGCTAAAGTTTGCCCTCTCTTGGGGCTTTGTTTTACTGAAAACTTTCAGGTCCATGTTCTCATGCACTTTTTTTCAGTCTGGCTTTCTCAGGCTTTACACCTAGTAGGAACACCTCTTAGACCAGAATTAAAATACATCTGTCAAACAACTTTGTGATGACTGCCTTTTTTCTCTGCAGAGATCAAACACTTTTCATCAAAGGCTACTGGAAAGGTTTTATGAACCAAGGCAGGGCTATGAAGCCAGATCCCTAAAATAGTATACTTTTTTCCTCTCCTGCAGAATTGAAAATTTGCAGCAAGGGGCTGGAGACCCATCTGAATTCCTGGAATGGCAGAAACAGATGCGTGGGAAAGATTTGGAAGAACAGCTGGCTGAAATAGAGTGTAGGAGGCTTCAAGGAAAACTGAGTTATGAAGAGGCAGTTCTAGCCCATCAGAATGTAATCCAAGAAAATAAGAAGAAAGCTGATCTATTGAGAGAAGAGGTAATACATACAGGGATGCTCAAATTTCGATGACTTCCAATCTGTGCAAATCATAGCACAGATGATACCTACTATTAGAGGTGTAAAATTCTATGCAGTGTCTTTACTCACTGGAGTCTGCAAACAAAGGAAAAAGAGGGCTATAACTTCCAGATACAGCAATGCTTATACATGAAAGTACTTTTTACAAGTTTTTTTTTTTCATTTGATTAACACTTATGAGGTAAATTGAATAAAAGCAGAAAGTCAAAGCATGCTCTCCTATATTCTGTCATTATGCAAATCCTTTTTGAACAGATACTGAGATACTAAGCACTATTAGCATTGAAATCAACAATATATAACTGATTTCTTTATCTTGTTAAAATGAGAAAAATGTGTCTCTTTCTTGTCCCCAGCCACTGTCCTTCACTACTTTTGTGGATGATGTAGTAGTTTGAATCCAATTGTCCTTGCCCTGTTTCAATAATTTGAGGCATCCTGATCACCACTTATCAGGAGTTGTATTCACCTGTTTGTTTGTGATTTAGAAAGCAGAACTGATGCACCTGTATGCAGAGAAACGTCTACAGGAACAGAAAGAAATGAAGGAGCTGGTGGAACAAGTCATGGAAGGACACAAGAATGTAAAGCAAGTAAAAGCAAAGATCCAGGAATACAAACAACAGATAGGTATATATATTGCCAAAAAAATGAGAGGTGATGCTAAATATCCCCAACTAACATAATCTTTCTTTTAGTGGACCAATTACAATTTTTACAGAAGGGAAAGTGAAATTGAGGGAAAGATCCATGAACGTACGAATATGAATTCAGGAATCAGCTAGTAATGGGTAGATCAAAAAAATCTATCTGGTCATGGGAATTACTCTGCATTTAAACAGGATAAATACATCACTAATGTCCTGCAAGCAGTTTCCCTTCCATCTGAAAGTAGTACATGTAAATGACTCTACTTTTTGTCAAATGCAGACTTCTCTGCTTGTGTATCTCCATATTTGTACTCATAAGGATTGAGGCAGGCAAAGAGTGTTAGTCACTCCAAAATGGACTAGCAGAGCCTACCAACCTTTGCAATTCAGTCATTTCAAGGAGATACATAGCTCGGAAGACTACAAATATTTTCTATTTTATAATATCCTTTTATTAAGTAATGAAACACTATGTACAAATGAGAACAGAAATTACAAAGCAGTAATTCAAAGTGTCTGTGTATGTATATAGTATGTTTATCTGCTGAATAGAAAGATAGATGGTGAGGATGGGAAGTACTCATTTGTTTCTTTAATGATTCCTCCCACCAATACCAGACTGTTCCTCAAGTACCTTTAGATCAGTATTGTTATCACTATTCATGAATGCATATGAATTTTCCTCCAGATGGACTACTTTTTAAAATAGGCAAAGAGCTAACTGAGATTAATTCTTATCTTTCAGTTCAGCAGGTTTGTGAAGAAAGTGGAGAACTTCTCCGGCAAGCTTTAGAAGAAAAGGAGGAAAAGGATAGGAAAAGATACGAACTAATTCAACAAATACGAGCTATTGAGTCTATACCTACCATCAGACACAAGTTTGTTGATTTAACAGAGGTAAGCTCAAAAGGAAAAACTACTGGTTTTACATAAATGTGTACTGCAGATATATCACGGTCTGGATGGATGAAATACAAAGTGACCCCCATCCACGTCATATTTTTTCATATTGCATGACAAAAGTTAGACCTGAAATGGAACATTGACAAAGTCTATAAAATTAAACTTTTATCAAGAAGAATATTCTGATGGCAAGTTAAATCTTAGTCCTCTTGAACCCTCTTTGAATTTTGCCAATAGGATCTGAGTTTCCCAATATCTTCCAAAAAGAGACTGGACAGTGATTACAATATGTTCTATGCATCTTCACAAATTCAAAGATTTGTCAGTCAGGGTAAGAACTGGGTCAACACAAAGTTTGGACTGATGTATACGTAGTTATATTGCAGTGGTGATGGCCATGGCCATGGTAATTAGCAAGATTAATTTCCTTTGTTTTCAAAACTGTCTACATTCAGGTATATGAAAGAGATTGTCAAGAGAACCAAAACTTTCTGAGCTGTTACAATTCTGTGTAAATGACTTGTGTGTGTAAGTCTATAGTTTATAGTAACTGTATTAACTGTATCTCAAACTTATTGGACTTGCTGTTGATGCACAGCTCATATGCCTGAGATTAGGCTCTGCAATGCCAAGACGTAGGCAGCATCCAGAAAACTTATTTTATTTGTTAACTTAATCAGAAGCAGATTAGCAGATTGGACATAAGAAATACATTTTTTACAATGAGTGTGATGAGCCACTGGCACAGGTTACCCAGAAAAGTTGTGGATGCCCCATCCCTGGAAGTGTTCAAGGCTGGGCTTGATGGGGATTGAAGCAACCTGGTCATGTGGATGTTACTGGCCATGGCAGGGCATTTGGACTAGCTGGTCTTTAAGGTCCCTTCCAACTCAAATTGTTCTGTGGTTCTGTATCACAACTTCACTGTTTCTTTATACTGACTACTACAGCAAGACTCTAGTGAATTGGCACACTTTTGGTGATAGCTTGCCCTGTTTTTCTTTCTACAAAAGGCTTTTTCAGGGTTAGTGAAATTAAGTATTTTTCCATAAGATTCCCATTCATTCTCCTAATTATTAAAGTACCAGTTCTTCTCTTCATGGCACTTTAGTTGCTTAAACACCAGCAGTATCTGCTGCATAAGTATAGAACTTTTCTTATTTTAGGAACCACTTCACTGGCTTCACTGAGCATTTTTGAAATGCAGACACTCTAAACATTCAGCTTCTACCACTCTATGCCTCAAGCAAATTCTCTTTCCTAGATGCCTTTGATGTCTGCTTGACATGCTCAAACACTACCACTGAGATAGATAGATAGATAGATAGATAGATAGATAGATAGATAGATAGATAGAGAGATAGATAGATAGATACATGCATACATAAGTACATATATACATACATACAGATATATAGATATATAGATATTTAGATATACAGATATATAGATATATAGATATATACCCTGTTGCAAAACATTTCCCTTTCACTTGCTGTGAATATGACTCAAAGGTCATTGACTAGTTTAAACTAGAAGCAAAGTATTATGGCACTTGCTATTTGCAAATCACTCTCAAGTGAAAGCTGTGAAGATCACAGAATCAGCAAGGCTGGAAGAGACCTTCAAGATTATCCAGTCCAGCTGTCAATCCAGAACAACCATAATACTATTTCATTAACCTATGGTAGAACATCTTTTTCGAAAATACATATTCTTATGTAAAAATAAAGACTGCCTAACACTGAACTCTTTTACCAATTATCTACTGATGCTACTGGTAATCATTGTTTAGGTGATTGGCAGACACACAGAGCACAGAAGCAGAAACCACTGAGACAATATTGCACAACCAGCTTTTAAATGAAAAATAATGATGATATCTTTTTACTAACTCAGCTTTTGAAGCTTTAGGAAAAGAAGCTATGAAGACCAAAACTGCTGGAAATCTTATAGCAGAGAAAGCCAAGCCCGATTGTTTGTCATATTCTGTTTTGTGTCTTTGCTGTTTCTGGCCACTTATCACCCAGTCCCCTTGTTGTCTTCTTCATCTCTCTTGGCTTTCCATCTGTTTCATGGACATGCTTGGAAGAGCCAGAGAATGATCACTGGAGGACGAGCACCTGATTAGTCTGCTTAGATGGCATCCCAGACCAGGGAAGAGGGAATGAATTGCAGTCAGTTCTTCAAGGCAAACTGAATTGTCTGAGCATCTATCTATGATGGAACATCCTTCTCTTTTCTAGCTTCTTTTCCTTCCCTTTCATGTTCAGTTTTGGGAAAAGATCACAAACAGAAAGATCACTACTATTCTGCCAACAACACACTCAGTATTCACTAAAAGGGGTTTTTTTTTAATGTGCTTTGGTACAAGATGTTCAGTAAAGGTGTGTACCACCTGATGTTGAGATAGACAAAAGAATATTAGTTGGAGTGAAATGGATTAAATTTTGCAAAGAAAGCTACACAGGAGCTCACTATTTGTGTAGGTTTATACAAGTTTTCCATTCATGCAGGCAAACTGAGGTTGTAGCAAGGTGAGCGTTCTTCTTAACTCCCAAGTAACAAGCGATAGGACAAGATGAAGTGGCCTCAGATTGCACCAGCGGAGGATTATATTGGGCACTAGGAAAAATTTCTTCTGAGAAAAGGTTGTCATGCTTTGAAACACTGTCCAGGGCAGTGGTTGTGTTGCAATCCCTGGAGATGAGACATGACACCTAAGGACATGGTTTAATGGTGGACTTGAAAGAAAGGAAAAGAATATATAAAAGCAAGGGCCAAAAAGTTAAAGCCTTCACAAAGCTGTTTGCAAACAATCCATCTTTGTTTGCAAACTAAAGTGCAGAAGTCTCTTTAGATCTCAAAATCTCATTATCATTCACATTGCAAAGTGGATATTAAAAAGCCTTCATTAAACATTCAGGTTTGAATATTTTAGATTTGGGCATTATGATCTGGATTTTCTGGGTACAAAGCATTGTTTAGTCCTAGTCATTTCAGATAAAAATAGTAGATACCATTATACATCAAATGCATACTTTAGAAATAGATAAATACAAAATATGCATATTTTTAGTGTAAAGTCTGTTCTGGTTCCACACATAAAAAAAACAAAGTAGTTTTACACATTTTAAAAATTCAAAAGTCTAATTAAAACTAAAAGTCAAGTAGAATTTTTTTGACAGCAAATATATTGTATTTATGATTATTCTTCTATATATTTTTCAATGTTTTTCTTTAAATGTTTTATGAAATATATGCTCTAGATTTTAAAAACAGTTTTTAAGTACCAATTAGTTTAGAACCATCCCTATATTTCTAGAAATCAGAATATATTTAGCATGAATTGGAACACAATCAAAATATTCTGGTTTTACTAATTTACTCTCCCCTTGGTATTTACAATACTATTTAAACCTGTATTTCACATTCTCTAGACTGGTGGCCATGGTTTATTTGGTGAAATGTCAATAGTGGAACTACGTGAACGCCTTGCCCTACTCAAGGAAGCACAGAAGGCAGCAGAGGAAGAGAAGAGAGACCAGATAATTCATGAAAAACAAGCTAAGGAACGACTTCTTCTAGACACACTGGACCAGATTTCCCAATTCAGAGCAGAACTTGGACGAGAAGCTGCTTTAAAGTCAGTATACAACAGCACGCGACATTTAAGACATTGCAACTTTGTTATTATTTTGCCAGCCCTTGAGAAGAACAAGTAGAGAGCAAAATACAGCCCCTTTATAAATCAGTAGGACCTTTGTGAAGGATTACACTGGGGCCAGGATTTCCTTTTAAATCTTGAAAATAATTTTCATCAGATTTAACAAGTCATTTTCATTATTTATGGCTGAAGACACTCCATAGGCTAGTGTTGACAGTATTGCCCCAGGATTCAGAGTCAATAATATATATTTAGAAAGAAGTTTTGCCTTTCTTCTGTTCCTTTTCAGCTAATCAGAACTAATTTGATGTTATTAGAACCATTCTAGCTTGCCACTTGAAGTTGTTACTCATTCTCATCTAAATCAATATTAGGGCTGTAGTTATCTTCCTTGAATTTTATTTGTAATGTGAAAAAGAAGGTTTTATTCTAGAAGGTAAAAATATTTTAGGATGAAGATTTTGTGATAGCAACAATAAGTTATAATTAAATATGTTATAGCATTAGATCAAAAAGGAAATTCTTTGCTTACAGACTCTCTGATCAAATTCTGCATTCATTATTAATATTAATTGTTAATTATCATACTTATTAATCATTGTCATAAATGATCCATAGCTATCTTAGATGCTTCAGATATGCAGAAGACAGGTCCCTTCCACAAACATTTTCAAATCTAAGGTAAAGCTATTTACAAATAAAGCTGAGAAGGAGAAAGCCTGTGTTAAAGTATACAACATGCCTCTTGATCTTGTACCATTTTTATTGCATCTTAAATATTTGCCACTATTTTCTTTCAAATTGTCTTTCATCTTTTCTGTTCTGTGGCTTTGAGAGGTAAGTCCTTGTCTTGCCATATTTATTTTGCTAACTGATGTTCAGGCTGACATTCAGAAGACATATTCTATCAGGCTACAAACACATGTTTTGAGATGTGTCTTAGATTCACATTTATAGCCAAAGGTGCCTTCTCAGAGATCAATTCATGTTATTCATTTATCATCCAGTTCTACATCTCAGTTACAGAAGGCAGTATTGATGTATTCCTTTAGTTTTCACTTGTCTCAGCTCTAATTTGGTTGTTGCTGATAGTTTATCTCCAAAGACTGGGGTTTTACTATGTTAGTAGTTAGGAAGATAGTTTAATGTATTTAATGAATCAATAAGTGCAGCTGCAGTGGATTGACTGCACAGATTAGTAACCTTCTTTTCTATGGCATGTATCAAGAAAAGATTTTAAGACTTAAGAACCTGAAATGGAGTTGGAGCTGGAAATGAACTCCTGTTGCTAAACACTCAGTACTGTGAAAGCCTGTGGGAACAACTCAAACCACTGCTTTCCACTAGAGATGCAAACTAAGCATTAAGAACTACATAAAATCTGTTTCACTAGCACCTGTTTAAAGAATCACCTGTCCTGCTAGATATGCAGTGCATGCATTTTGTATAGGGCTGGGTTCCTTTAAACGAGATTCTTTGGCTTAATTCAGAAGTAAAATTGTTCTGATCCCGAAATAAGCTATGCTTGAATGGGAAGCTTTGATTCACTTTCTGTTCTACCATTTGAAATGTTTTTTAGAACAGACATGCCAAAGATAGTAGAATCCAAATTAAATTATACACTAAATTTCAAGCCTCTGAATCAATCAGTCAATCTGGTCAGATTCTTGATAAGTTACACAGTAATTTTAATGGAGCCCTGTGTGCTTTCTAAATAAAGAAATAAAATGTTTCACTATAGATGTTAGAAGATATTTTCTTTCCATGGTTCCTAGGCAATTTATGTATGTAACTTGGAAGTAACTCCTATAAAAAGGCATCATTATAGTATAGTGAAAATGTTCTTTGGGAGTGTATTTCATGCATTTTCATACAGAATCCAGATCTCTGGTGTTATTTCTATTTATACAGAAATGCGGCATGCTGACCATGGCATTTACAAATGCTAGACACTTCCATACAGGTTTTATTTCTCTCTATACAAACTATGGGCTTTGTGTATTAAACCTTATTTGCAGATCTTGAATCCTGAAATACCTCTCAAATCAGTGTGAGTGATTAATTGTTTGGGTTCTATTCTGGATATGCTGCACAGGAGATACAAAAAGCTTATTTTTATGTTTACAGAATTGATTCATCATTGTAGGGATAGAATAGAAAATTTTACCAATGGTACTCGTTAGTTAGCCTTATGCATCAATAAAAAATTATGTGTTATATCTTAAATTCCGTTATGTCGAAGGCTACTGCTAATCAGCTAAAGTATGGCAGCTAAACTCTGCTAAACAAACCTGCTTTAGTGACAGCTGGGGTTTAATTGGGTCCCTACCAAGCAGGTTCTTTTCAATATCATTTACAGACATACATCAACACAAAAGAGGCACATTGTGCAAGCATATAATGAGCTATATTACACAAAATAGGAAATGGAACAGGAAAAATTACAGAAACATTGGCCTTTAATAGACTACAAGCCATGACATCTATCACAGCAGTGGCTTTGAGAGTGCTTGCAGAATGGTATATATGCAGGACATCCCTTTAATTGCTAGAATTTCACACAGTTTGAAAATCAGCACTGTCATTTGAAGTGGACAAGCAATTCTGTTCTCAGCTTTCAAACTAGAGCACCAGCAGATTTGTGTGTGTTTGAATACATGCTAATGTACTCAAGTTACATGCCTGTGTACTCGAGGTACAACTCCCTTTCATTCCAGTGAGGGACATCTATTACTGCTATCAATCTAATGCCCTAAGAATCACACAATAGCTCAAATCAGGTGGTTTGAGGCTCCCCCCATCCACATTATCTGTGGTTTGGGGGAAGAGTTACTTTGTGTCAGACTCAAAGTTTGGGACTTTGACAATCTCACCATTCAGGTCATTTAAAGCTGTCGGAGGAGAGCAACATTAATTCTCCTTGACTTCCTCATACATGAGGAAGATGTACAGACTCCCACCAACTCAAAAGGTCCCTATATCCCCACCTCACATTGTGGTAATGGTCTAGCACACTGGGATGCCAGCACTGGATTACAAATGATGGTATGTTTGCCAAAATGGTAGAGTACTCCTTTTTCTCTCCTTGCTGTGGGAAATGGAAAAATAGAAACTTCCACAGATGCTGGAGGGTTCAATCTGCAGCCTTGGAAAGAGCTTGGGTTAATGTAATTATAAAGGTACACAAACATTCAGTAGAAAAATTATAAACTTATGTTCCTATAGTTGTACATAAGAATATATACTTACTTGAGTAAGTAAGAAATTATATTAGGTAAAATAGTGAGGAGTTTAAGCTGTAATAGTGTGACTTACAGGTAGGCTAAGGATCTAGAAGCTATAATAGAGGTGTGTGGGGGTACGTGATCTATCAGTTTATTGGCTGAAAGACAGACCCAGTGCGGCAGAATTAAGCAAAAGTGATAGGTTATTAAGTAGAAACAAGTTTCGTGTTAACTGTCTATTGGACCAAAATGTTCTATATTGCTGTGTGAAGAAGAAACCTGTGACTACATTGAGCTATGGCTTCTCTCCAAATCTCACACCTTTGAGACTGATATCTTATATGGCTTACTTGAACAATAAATCATCTTAAATACTATGGTGGTCCCATCCCTCATTTTTCATCTCAATAGTGTGCCACTGCCAGTGCTGAAATCCCTCCCTGACAAGGGGCACTGACCACACACTGAGAGAAGGGTAATCTCTCTCTCTTAGCCTGAGGTGTGGAAGGGTGGGCACAGTGTGAAGGCAGCCAGAGCAGGAAAAGGAGGAGAAGGAGAAGAAGGAGGAAGAGGTAATTAGTTCTTCACTACCATTGAAACAGAAGGGGGAAATTTATCAATAATGATGGATCAGAAATAGGAAGATGTGAAGAGAAGCTGTAAAAAAAACTAAGCCAGGCTTTTCCCAATGGTGGTCACTGAGAGGACAAGAGGAGTATCAGGAAACACTTTTTACTGTGAAGGTGACCAAGCATTGGCACAGGCTGTCCAGAAAGGTTGTGGAGTCTCCATCCTTGGAGATCTTCAAAAGCCATCTGGACACAGACCTGGGCAAGCAGCTCAAGGTGGCTCTGCTTAAGCTGATGGGGTGGTCAAGATGATGCCCAGAGGTCCCTTCTAGACTCAGCCATTCTGTGATTCAGGAAATGAACTTTGATTATGCAGCTTCAAATTTTTTTACTTCAAGTGAGGAAAACACTGTTGTGAATGACAATCATTTCCCCACCTAAAATTAGGTGCTTAATAAGTTAATTGTTTTGGGAGTCAGATGTTGAGCGCTTAAATCACTCACATTAGTACAAAATAGTAATCAGTCTAATAGTGTAGTGTTCTTAAATATCAAAATAGCGACTGCCTTAATAGTGAACAGTTAACAGTTAGATACATTCACTTTGCTAACTGCAGTAAATTAGAATTATACAGCGCAGGACAGCAAGAGGCAAGGTACTGTGAAGTACAGGAAGCCCTGCTCACTGAGGCTACAAGAATCTTTTTTAAAATATTGCTATTTGCACTATAAGCAATTCTGCTTTTAAAAAAATATTTGTGCTTTTGTGCAAGACTCCATTTTTTAAGGTGAGCTTATGAATACAGTTTTAGCTGCTTTATATTTTGATGCCTAGAATGGTCAAGTGGTCATTTTTACTCAACCTCCTACAACTATTGAGTCAGTTAAGAGCTGACATCAAGAGATACATCTATCTATCTCTTCATACTTTTGATGGAAAGCTGGAGTTTGAAAATGTAAATGGAGAGCCAAATATAGATTATAGGAGGAAACCTCTGTGCAAGTCTTCAAATTCCCCATTTTTAAAATATAACTGAGAAGAATTTTCATAAATTATCACATCATTTTCTATTGATTTAGGGAAGATTTTTCTGTGTACTAGCCCACTCTGCCTTGCTGTTACCTTACTTCCTTAGGAAGTATGTGACATGAGGTGACAGAGATCATAAGAGGTTTTTCTATCCTGAGCCCTCAAAGTTCTCAGCTGATGACAGAAAACCAGAATTTTAGAATTTCTATTTTTCATTCCTTCCTCTCTTGGAGTTTCTGTTATGTGGCATCTGAAAATCTATGGGATAGGCAGCTTTTTGGAATAGTGTAGATGGCTGGAACAAGACTACATGTAGAAGAGGAATGACTATTACTCTGGAAATAAGCAACTATTTACAATGTTAATATAGAAACAGCTGCTGCTACTTCCTGATGTTAAACCTCTTGCTATATTTCCTTTAATTGTATTTACAACAATCTGGATTTGCATGTAAGGAAAGGTTTTGTTGTTTATTCTATCTGACAAGATTTAATCATCAAGTATTTACTTAAAACCTTACTGTTATATTCTTGTTATATCCTTTGGAATGCAATGCCTTGATACAGTGCAAATAGAAGTAAATCATGTCCTCAATTAGATTAAGTGATAGTACACAATTTTTAGATTTACAATACTGTGTTAAAAATTAATCTCAGTGTAGCAGAGTAAATCACAGGCTTAAAGAGGATAAGGAAATGTTATCCTAACCAGATAGCATGACACGGGCCAGAGGGGTTCAGGGAGTGTCTCAGGAAAGCAATTGGAAATGAGAAGCCAAACTTAACTGTGTGCCTTACTTAGAGTTCACACTCACATTTCAGTATGTAACACGGGTCATATTTCTCCTTCATCCAGTTCCTAAGGATTTGGGGACCTCTAGTCTGTAATGGCTGCACTGAAGAAAACTTGCTGTCACAGAGAGTTTCCTATAAGCAGAGATAAAGCTAACAAGGCCAGCAAAAGCCATCTCTCCCAAGATGAAAGAAGTGTTTGGATCCTTGGATTCTTGATACAGACACTTTTTAAAGGCAAATTGATGGGTTTAGCATCAGAAGGAACTTCTTCCTTCTTCCCCATCTGCCAGCTTATTGAGAAGTGTGCCTTATACTGAAAACACCCAAGATCTAAGAAAAGAGTTCAGTTGTAAAACATTTATTTTTAAAAGGCAACTTGAAACTGTGAAGCTAGTCCTGCCACTGACAAATTGACAGCTACAGAATCAGCTGGATAGTGCCCCTGTGCACTCTGCTCTGGGTCATTTGGAGTCTTTGATTTCCAATAAAAGCAATTGTAATGTTGCACCACTGCAACATAAAAAGACATTTTATAAAATTATCCTTTGCCAGCTGCACCTAGCAATGCTAACATGTCTATACAATTGTGTACATTCCTTGGAAGATCTGATGCTTTAGCCCTGAATTTAGCCAGAGAATCACAGCTGCTCATGACATAATATTAACTCTATGATTTGATCTTACTAAGCTAAATTTGAGGGCAATATTGAATAAAAGAGAAAGCTGGATATTAAATGAGTCACTCTGTAACATGCTGTAACCTACATGGAGAAGTTGCGAGTAAATTAGATGAAAATATGTAAAACCAGACAAAATGTAAATTCCAGGGGACAGAAAAGTGGCTAAAATAGAAAGGGGAGAAAAAGGAAGACTATCCAATAACATCTCTGGTATGTCTTACTTTTATGCTGCACATGCTGCTATCAATTTATGCTCACATAATCTTAAATAATGCTCAACTAATCTTAATTAATATATCACCATCCCATCAATTCTGTATCTGGGTATTTGGATTACACAAAAAAAGATATCTTTTATTTGCCAAGGAATACATCAATCAAGATGAATACTAATGATCATATAAGGCAAACTCCATAGTTCACACAAGCAAAGAGCTGCAGTATTGTCCCAGATTTTGCACATTTTTTTCTAAAGAATGTTATGTCAGGCTTGAAGTACTTCAGATATTGTCCTCATGGCATCCTGTGAGAAAAAAATATATGTGGTTTAGTAATGCTGTTCAGTAAAGAGGCAAATTTTGAGTACCACATGCAAGTTATATGATTTAAATCTCTTTTGAGTCTAACTGGTTCTCAGAAGCAAGAGCAAATTCATTATTACCAAGGCAATATGTGCTCAGATGGACTTATTCTGTGGCATGATACTATTTTATCTTCTCATTGTTTCTTTTTCGCTTTCCAGGCAAGAAGAAAAGAAAAAGTTCCAGCCTGGTGAAAGGCCCATGAAAGATGAACGCATTTTAAACCTGCAGAAGAAAATTGTAGAAAAAACAATGGAACGTAAAAAGCAAGCAGGACTCTTGAAGATTATTCCCCAGAAAACCAGAATCGTGTCAAGCAAGGTCTGGTTATTACATAAGGAGAAAAGCTCTGCGATAGACCTGTTGTTCACAGACCTTTGCTCAACTGCCAGCACTGGCAAGGGGGCAGAGGCAGATGGTGCCATACATGGCTGGCAATAGCAACACCCCACCTCCTGCCTAGGCACATTTTCTCCAGCCGTGGCCTTGACCTCACTTTCTTTTCACATGTTCTGCTATTACAGAGCAGTGCTCATCCATTCAACACCTGCCTTTCCACTCTTACCACCACACACTCATCCCATCAAGACAGCATCTTACCTCATCTCCAACTCTTGTCTTTCCCAGCTTCCTATCACACACATCCCATCACACCATACTGGGATGCTCACCCCTCTCCCACCCAAGGCATGTTACAGTTTATTATTCCCATGCTTTTGTGGAGAGTTGCAGCAGTGTTTAAGTCATCTTAAACTGGGTAACCCAGTCCGCTCACTTTTCTGTTCATCACACCAAGTTTGATGCTAACAAGTTTCCCAATCATGTTAGCAAACAAACCATGTTGTCAGCCAGCAGGATTATCAAATTGAAGTTCATTGTATTCTCTAAAGAGAACCACTGTATCACCTGCAATCTGATCCTCTCTGTGTCTTTTCTATAGGATTCTTTGCAATGGAACCATTGGAAAGAACTGGAAGAGAGTCGGGAAAGACATTTCAGAACCCTACAGCATGGCTTCATGGACAGAGAAGCAGTTCAGAAAAGAGAGCTCATTGTGGCAGCAAGAAGTGGAGCCAAAGCCTGTGTACTGCGCTCTGATCTAAAATAAAATACATTTGGAACAAATTCAGGCCTGCTGGAAATATCCAAGGTTGAGTTTTATTCTTTATTTCACCTTTACAGTGTGACTAGGAAAATGTGGGTCTTACAGGCACAACAGAATAAAAATGGGGGGGTGTGTAATATAATTTAATTTTTTATGTTCTTTTATATAATAATTAATTATATAATTATTTCTTTCTGCTAGAATCAAAAGCTTCAAGAAACTGAAACTTTATCATCAGAGCTCCTACAGCATAATGGTAAATATCTGTGTAAGAATGTTGAGACCTGTATTTCTGGTTTTGTATACTATGCCATGGTTTGCTACACTCATTTTTCCAAAAGAATAAAAGTGAGGTCAAATCCCAATGAATATTTGTTTACATTATGCATCTTTTCAGAAGGCATGGTCAGCTCAATTTCCTAACATGTCTTCTTACATGACAGTAACTATGTAAGAGGTTTGTCAGTTTCAATACTGTTTTAGAGGATGAGGGAAAAACTCTTTAGAAGGTTTAGGTGATGTGAAAGCCTCCAGAAGTTAGAGTCTAGATTCAGTGACCCAGGCAGACCATCCCTCTATTTGCAGACATAAATTTCTTCAGTCCTTAAACAGTTAAAGGATAACATAACATTAATCTATTTAGGGAGATTCTTCCAGAAAAAGTAAAAATTCTGTTCCTCACCTAGAAGATAATTCGCCCTCTGACAATTTCTATACTGTGTAAAACAGTCTTTAAATCACAAAACTTATCCAGGCACAAAGCCAAGGATGATATAAATCAGAATTAAAATCTGCCAAGCAGTAAGACTCTGTAATGTATTTCTATTTTAACTCAGTGCCAATTACTAAGTGTTTAATTATGGCTATTGCAAATATTTAAATTGAAGGAGACTGTCACTGACATTAGAGTCAGGCAGCTGCTTTTAATGCTCTCACAACATTGCATTTCTCACTTTTTATTGAAGGAGGTCTAATGGAATTCTTTTATTGCCATCTAGCTGTGAAGATCACTTCCACAACCCACAAGTTGATAAAATGTGCTGTCTTTTTCACTCCAAGTAAATGCTATACTATATGCTATAGTAGTCTGCTATTTTAAAATCCCCCTGACCCCTGAGACCCCGTCCGCCCAGCCACGGTCCGAAGAAGGGGGGAGTTAATATAGCAAGGACTAGGGATACAAGGAGGCTCTCTCCTGGTGGGACGGAGTTCCAGCTTTAATCAGAAGATGTCCAGGACAGGAAAAGAGGAAGAATCATGTCCCGCGTTGGCTTTTGAACCGAGGGGAAGGGGGTAGGGAGGGCAGGACACAACCAATAGGGAAGAACCAAAGGGGAGGGGTGACCGGGAAGGAACTAACACATTCCACATCAGAGGGAGAGCCTCAGGAATATACCATGTGTCTTAATACAATGCAACAGTAGGCCACAAAGGCAATGCAGGTAGGGCTCATGCTCCATGGCACGAGTTAAGGAACACAGGTGAGTGAAGAGAAGGAATCACAGAAGTAGAACTACATAGAAAAGGGAACTGTGATACCATGTTTAGTATGTTATTGTATATCTTTAAATGACAAACCCTTGGTGTCAGGGAGTTTGTCTTCCTTAGTGGTTGCTCAGCATTCTTTTGCACTGTATTCCAGAGCAACAAATTGGTGACTCAAACACCGTGATTTTCCAGAAGACAGCAATTACCAGATGACACTCATGGTCTAGGATATTACATGGCTGAACAGTTCTCAAACTTTATAGTAAGAATTTAAAAAAGGAAAAAAAAAGAAAGCATCATAAAACAGATACTGAAGTCGTGAAAATTTCAAAACCCCATCACACTTCAGGCTTCTTCCCCTGTGATTTTGGACCAAGTTTTCAAAATTCTTATTGAATTGCAATCAAGATGATTCAGAATTATTTCCTTCTTCATATTTTGTTTGCTCACAAATGAAAAGACTGAGGAATGGAACCTCAACAATGCAGCTGTGGAATTTTTGCCTTCAGAGGTCACAAGTAGCCCTATTGCTACTTTCGGATCTGATGCATAAAGCTGTCTTCAGAATCAACATTTTGAGGAATGTAGAAGAATGTGTTTTGAAGAAAATGCCAATATAATTCTATATTGTATTTTTGTATCAATATAGCCTATTGATTTTTCAGTGATGGCAGGCCTTGCAATAGAATACACAGAATAACATGAAAAATACCACCTTGCTCCTGACAAATGTGTATTACTTGATGCTGGACACAGTAGATCATATCCAGAACCACTCTGCCCCTGGCTTCTAGAGCACATTTCCTAGTATTCCTGTGTGGTGTATGGAAACCTGAGGTGAGCAATGCAGAGCCATCAAAGGTCTGGTGGGACTTGTTAGTCTTGTGTTACAAAAGCAGCTGCAATGCCACTGGAGCCAGGTAAGCTGTGAAGCCACACAGCTCACTGAGACTTGCTGCCTCAGCTGGTGCCTGTGGCAGGGACCATCCACCACCTGGTGCAGCCACACTCGGATAATTGAGTGAGCAATGCCTCTACACTTGCTTCACGGAAACACAGGTGGATGAATAATTCATGATTCATTCATTTACACATTTGTTACACCATTTGCAGCCAAGAAGATGAGCCTGAGTGAACAAGGCTGACTCCGAAATCATCCATCAAAACAGAATAGCAAAATCAGAGGTTGCTCTCATAGTGACAGACTCATAAGGAAACATTTATAGTGCTAGAATCTGCATTTTCCAGAGATCTCTCTTTTCAGCACAAACAGCCAGACCACAGAAGCCTTCACATGCCACTACAGTGTAAGGAGGTGTAACAAAGCCCAGTTTACCTGAGGAAGACCAAGGGGTTTTGCCATGTGACAGGCACTGGACACAGGGTGCTCCCCACTCAGGTAACACAGTCACTGCTGGTGGCATTTGGCTCCCTCTTCCACATCAGCTTCAGGAATGGGGGAAAGCTCACACTTAGTGACTGTCATGCCAGGTAATCCAAACTGCCCTAGAGAACACAGGTGTATCATTATTTAAATGAAGTTAAAGACAGAGATGGTTATGTTGGGATGGCAGGGAAAAAAAATACCTAGTACAAATCTCCAGCACGCTGCACCCAGAGGAGGAGAAGGGAAGACAAATCACTAGGGCAAGCTATCACTTCATCTGCAAACAGCCCAATTGCCAGGCACAGGACAGTGAGAATCCAGAGAAGGACAGCTGCTTATTGCACTAAGGTAAAACTGTTGGGGAAACCCCTTTTTGATAGTAAGGTTTTCAAGCCTTTGCCTTGAAAAACCTCTGCAAATGTTTATGAGTTAGACATTGGATCTGGAGTAATTATTCCATGGGTAAGAGGTAACAATCTCCCATGCTGATGGCTCAGATGAATTTTGATCAGTCTTTTGGAAACACACTGAGAAAAATAATTTCTCCACAGATAGGGTGATTACATATTGGAATGGACTGCCCAGGGAGGTGGTGGAGTCACCATCCCTGGGGTGTTTATGGAAAGACTGGACACAGCCATGGTATTGTCAGCAAAAATCAAGAATAAAACTCCTTAACCAGTGTTAAGAAGCAGGCATTACTTTATTATGGCACCAGATGCCCAGGAGGTAATTTGGACTAATGTTCATGCTTGGCTTAAGATGATATATGTGTTTATTAGCCAGGGATCACAGAATCACAGAATATGCTGAGTTGGAAGGGACCCACAGGGATTATTGAGCCCACCTCCTGGCCCTGCACAGCACCACCCTCAAGAATCACATCATGTCCTGAGAGCATTGTCCAAACATTCCTTGAACTCCATCAGGCTTGGGGCTGTGACCATTTCCCTGGGGAGCCTGTTCCACTGCCCAACCACCGCCTTTTTCTAATCAACCTAAACCTCCCCTGACACAACTTCATGCTATTCCCTTGGATCCTGTCACTCACCAAAGAGCAGAGATCAGTGTCTGCTCCTCTTCTTCCCCTCACAAGGAAGTTCTAACTGCAATGAGGTCTCTGTCCTCTCAGTCTCCTCCAGGCTGAACAGACCAAATGCCCTCAGCTGCCCCTCAGACAGTTTCCCCTCAAGGCCCTCCACCACCTTTGTCACCCTCCTTTGGATACCCTCTATCAGTTTAATATCTTTCTTATATTGTGGCGTACATAATCAGAGAAGCGTTAGATATGAAGCTGCTGGGGTTTGTCCAGTGAGCCTCAGAGGGGTCTCTCGAGGGTCTCTAGGAACCCTTGGTGGTCTCCCACACACAGTGTTGTTTTTTGCTCTTGGTATAAAAGCTGCACAATGTTTCTGAAGGAACTAGATTGGGCTGATTTGGCTCCTTCCAAGTTGCAGTAACAACCACACAGTTCAATTAATTGTTCCTTCTGCATGAGCAGTTTATAACACTCTGGTTTACATGGTGGTGTCCAGTCACTGGTTGGACTTGACGATCTCAAAGATCTTTCCCGACCTAATTGATTCAACGATTCTGAAATTCTGTGAAACGTTTCCAGAAGACGGGGGAGGGGGTGGGGAACACCACCCCAGAAGCTCACACACACTCCAGCTCCAGAGAACACAGCAAAAGCACGGATTGGCTTCGGCCGCCCCTTTCAGGGTCTGTCAGGGCCGAAGTAACTCGAGGATCAGGAGACCTTTCCCGAGGGGTGGCGAAAGAACCCAGCGGGCCCCGATAACCCCGCACAGGCCCCACGCCCGCGCGGAACTACAACTCCCAGCACGCCCCGCGGCAGCAGAGGAGGTGGGGCCGCTCGTCTAGTCGTGATGTGATTGACGTGCGCGTCAGCCACTCGGAGAGCGCAGGGCCGCGGCTCCGCCAATGGTGAGCGCGCGGGGGCGGGCACTGCCGTGCGCCGCTGCCGGCCGGCTCTGAGGTGAGCGCGGCGGGCCGGGGACTCGGCCGGGGGGAGCGGCGCTAGCGGGTCCGTCCCTCCCGGTCGCCTGAGGGTCCGGGGTGGCAGGTGAGGGAGACGAACGGGAAGGGAAGGGGAAGGGGAAGCGGAAGAAGCCGTTCCAGGCCGCAGTGGGGGGAGCGGAGGAGATGCGGCCGTTCCTGCCGGTGCGCGGGGCTGGGCCGGCGCCGCCCCCGCTCCGGCCTGAGGACGGTGCCCGAGCCCCTTTCCTGGGTGCGGCCCTGCCCGAGGGGCTCCCCCACAGCCCCTGCCGAGAGCTGCGTGGCGGGTCCGCCCTTCCCGGCCCGGCCGGGTGCTCCGGGGCCGGCTCCGCCGCCGCCCGGTTCGCGGGTCGGCCCCGGCGGTTCTGCCGTGCCCTGCCCTGAACCGGCGGGCGGCCGCAGCGCCGAGGTGCGGGCACGGCTGGGCTACCGCCAGTCCTGTCCCGTCTTCCCTGTTCTCCGCGGGGCTCGGTGGATGTAGCTGCATGAAGTTGTCGCTGTGCCCTCCCATTTTGTGTGACAGCAGGAGTGGGGGGAATGTTCCTCGCCTACCTCAGCCCGCACCTACACTTCATTACAGGATGTGGAAAGATTCAACTAGTTTTTTTGCTTTCTTCTGTTTTTGGGACTATCGAAAGTGAATTGTGGCGTCTCTCGCAGAAAGTTGTGCAAGTAAGAGCAATGAGCTTTTCTGGCCAGTATCCATTTTTCTTTTCTGTGTCTGGAATAGGACATACGGCCAATGAAAAGGTTTAGTGTGTTGTTTTGTTCTGTGGGTGGGTTTGGTTGTTTTGATGGATTTCTTGGTTGTTTTTGGAATTGTTTTGGGTTTTTTAGGTTATTCATGAACATGTCGTATTTTTCTGTAGCTGTAGCTGCCTGCTTAGAGCAGGCAGACTGGTGTATCTGTTTAATCTGGTTATCTCTCATCTTGACTCTTTCTATGGTGCTTCTCACCAAGGTCTTTAAGTATGGGAAGGTTTTACCTAATTTGGGGAACAGCGACTCAGTTTCTTTTTTCACTAAAGTTGGTGTAGTGCATTTGAGAAAATGAGAGCATCTTTAAAAGTACTGGAAATACAGGATAGGAAGGTTTAAAAGAGTGAAAGATTAGTGTTCTCCATAGTAAAAAAAAAAATTGAGACTAGCGCTTCGTGCCTGGTATGTGCATCTTCTAAAGACAAAAATGTCGTTATGCAGATGCATCTTTGATACAGTGTATCTTGTTAGGGGTACAAAAACATCTGTAGTAGAAACGAGATGCAAAGTCTTAAAGGCACAGTGATGTCTTAGACTGGCTACCTAGAGGAGAGGCTATACAGAGTTAGGGAATAAAATGGGTATTTATCAAAGGTGTTTAACAGATACACCTTGGGCAGTGCGAGAGCCTCACAGAGGATACACCCTAAATGGAGGACAGTCAGGAGTTTTTCGGGCAGATCTAAGTTTGGTCTGTTTACATATCAGGGGTTAATTGTCCAGTTACAGCTTCAGGTAATGAAGTCACATTCCCCCAGTTTGCTTCCCCCCCAATTTACTTTTGTTTGTAATTTTTGGGCCTGGGGCTGTGATGATGAGTTGGTTTTCAGGCCTGGAAGGATTGTTTTGTCTGACCAAACTGTTATGAGAGCTTACTAACACTCTATATGAAGTTCGGATTTATACACTAACCCAGTACAGGATCTGAAAAATATAAAACTGTAACTTAAGGCATCATTCGGATATCCCACTTCAACAAATTCAACATATGATTGTTATACAAATGTGATGTTAGCTGTGCCTTGCACATTCCCAGTGTTTGGACTGACATTATTGGTTTCTTTAAGTAGGTACTTCAGTGTATTTGTCATGTTTAGGATGAATATGAACTTAAGTCCTGTCTGTGTTAGTGAGACAGGGAAAATGTCTGTCTCTTGCTTCAGACAGTTTCCAGTATTCTAGAGAATTGTTTTTGAGTGGTAATTGAAACATGTTTAATTAGCTCAGCTTGAACTCAGTGAAAATGTTGACTTTTTTGTAGAGGAAAAGAAAAGACAAATGATGAATAGCAGTGGTTACCACTCCTAGTGTAAACATTCTTAATTTAAATAGCTTGACCTTCATTTTTCTCAGGTACAGAGAAAAGTTGGTACTTGCAGTCTTTGAAATACTATTTGTTCTGAGAGTAGCACTGCTTAGGAGCAATAACTGCATGTGCAGAACTCTGCATATGACAGGAAGGGAAGTGGCCTGGTACTGTACCATCCTGCAGTGAGGCCATAGAAACTCTGTTGTAGTTCAAAGTATTGCCTTGCTAAGTTGATCTGCTAAGTTTTTACACAAAGAAAAGTTTTTTTACTTTTTAAAAGGTCGTAATTTTAGAATTTTGAATTGATGTCTGCATGCATCTTGCTGGAAGTCTCACAGATAACTGCAGCTAAAGCTGTGACTGAGGTCACTGGATGTCTGTGGATTGAGGCGGGGGAGGTTGCTGCAGTAATTTTTTCTATTATCAGCTCCTGGGAGTCTTGGTGCTGTCTGGTTTCATAGTGACTGCTGGAAGAAGGGTGTTACAGGTCTTATCATGAACTTGGGCTGTCCAGTCCTGTGTAACAAACTTGGTTGTGAAGTGGTCCTGCAGTTTTGAATTTTAAGGAATTGTTTGAAATTAGCGTATCTCTTAATATGCAGTGTGTATACCCTGTTCCTGTATGTTACTAAACTTGATCTGTGGTGTATTTCAGAAAGTAAACTCTGCTTTGTTTTCAGAATGTTTGGGCAGCTGATATTCAATGAGGTTTCCCCAAGTAAGCCAATAACACGTGGAAGTCTATAGCCACTCAGAAAAGGTTTGTTCTTACAAAACAAAAATGTTACAGGATCATAAGACTTCTTCCAGAGTCTTAATAATTTCCAGCAGTCTGATTTTCTTAGTAAACAGGGCTCTCCTGAGATGAGCCATATTGATTAATCTACCTGATGATTTGAGGTAGTTTTTTCAGTGATGAGCTTCCCTGTGGGTATTTATTGCATTGGCAAATCTAAACTACTACAGTATTTAAAGTGGATAGGATGGTCTGAACATGTCTTCTATTGTGTGTTACTTCAGGTTTCACCATAACTTTAAGATTTAAGTTGGTTGGTTGGTTGGCTTCATTTTTTCTTCTGTTACAGCTCTCCTTTGGCATTTAAGTCACTCATAGCCAAAGAGAATCTGTGCAAGTTTTTGTTTGGAGTCATCACAGCTGAAACCATTGCACTGGGTTGTATTCAGTGTTAAGTCTGAAAAGCACCAAGTCTTGTGAAACCTTCTGGGTATTTTACATGCAAACTTATGCTGCCTGATGAATACAGTAGGCTTATTTTTTGCTGTCTTTCAGCAGTGCAGGTATGTCAGTATTGTTGTTCTGAAAGATTCTATTTAAAAACAGTTCTGACAACTTATAATTTAAAATAAGCTTATATAAAGTTTGTTCCTTTGTATTTGTCAGGTGTGTGCACCAACTAAGATTTCCCAGCTTTTTAATGTCCAGGTATTTTTTTCCAATTCAGTATCTGAGGAGAAGCAAGGAAAATGTCTCTTGGCTTTCTTGATGAAAAAAGACTTACAAATAATCTAATGGCCTAACTTCTTAATATACCTCATTTGTTGCTCAGTCCTGTTCATCCTCTTGCTATGTGCAAAAAACTGGTTTACCTAAGTAATTTTTCATTTCATTTGTAGCTGGTCAGTGAAGATGGTAACTTGTCTTGAAGCAATTATTTTGAAAGAGCAGATATGTAAGGTTTAGGGATGGCTCTCTCCCCTGCCTCCATCCCTCATCCCTTGTGCTATGTCTCCTCCTTCCTTTTGCTCTTCCCCTGGTCTCCTAAAACCTCCAAACGCATGAATAATAGTCATATGGAGCTAGGAGCTTGTATAGCACCTAGAAAATATGCTCACAGAACAGTCTCTCTGTTCTTCTGGTTTTTGTTTGGTTGGGTTTTTGTATGCTTGCAGCATTAGGCATGGTCTGGTTTTAAAAGTTCTTGTCTTCTATCCCAGAAACTCAGTAAAGTGAGTAAAATAGGATCTTCCCAAGAAAGTTGATAAGGCTCGCTGAGAAGCTTTCTTTCTTAACAAGTGAAATGAAATCTAGACCTTAAGAACAGTGAGATGAAATGTTAAAAGAGAATTCTCATTAGCTGGATGCAAAATGTTACGGAAATGATTGCATAGGTGAATTCTGCAGTGAGGAACCAAGAGACTGAAGTCAGTCTGCCTTCGCTGGTAGCCTGACGCTTCAACATCCCAGGTGACAACATAAGACTATTTCTTATCTACCAGAAAAGCTGAACATGTCAGTTTAGATTTAAAAAAAAAAGTAGGAGTGAGTGTTACACATAATAGTTCCGAAAATGAGATCTCTTTTGCCCGTGGACTCTCTAAGCATTAAGTCTGGCATATGTGGTTCAACTAGGGGGAAAACAAAGGCATGTTGACTTTCATTTTGGCTTTTGTGCTGGTTTTAAAATGATAAAATATGAGAAAATTGATGAGTGATATATTGTGCTGCTTAAAACCATACATAAATATATATTTGGGCTTCGTAATAAGTACCAAATTTAGTGTAAGCATTTTTATCAAGTGTATTTTGTTTTAATAATGTCACAGTTCAGTGTTAATGAGTCTCTTAAGAAAGTGATTTAAGAAATGGCGTAAGTTGAAGCGGAAAAAGATCAGTCAGGTTTCCTTTAATTGAAGGCTAGGATTGACTATCAATGCTGTTCCATCCCACTGCATGTTCACACATTTCCCCATCTGGGAGTAGGCTACAGTGTGTGTGCTGTTCTATGTGGCAAAAATCAGTCAGGTCTGGGGACAGTTCAGCAGTTCTTGTTTAACACAGTGTCCTGGTTTTGGATAAATTTAGGAGGAAACATCCCAAAAGGGTGTCTCCTCTAACAGAAGTTTGATTTTAGCAACGCCTCCCCCACAGGTTCCCACAGGTTCAAAAGGAATTCCCTTGGAGAAAGTGAAAAAAACCCTGTTTATTTAACAATTGGATTGCTCACAGGCATGAAAAAAAGAATGAATAATGTTAAATAATAAAACCTCTCACTGCTCTGAAGGGATGGTAGATTCAGAGTCCTTTCTGTAGGTGTGGATTGTTTCTCTCTGGCATTGGGGTGTATCATGGTCCCCTCCAGGCTGCTGGGGGAGGGGGGGGGCAGGCAATGTTCTGTTTCTGACCCAAGAAAAGCTGAACAGTTCCAGAAGAAGAAGCCACAGTCCCAGAAAAAAAAGTTACTGCCTCAGCTCGCTTGTGCTCGCTCTCTCTCTCTCTCTCTCTCTCTCTCTCTCTCTCTCTCTCTCTCTCTCTCTCTTCTCCCTGGAGAAAGTGGAGAGCTGGGAGAAACTGAGAGGCTTATCTCTGTGTTTTTGAACACAGGTGCCAAAATAATTCCACTACTTCTCCCCCTCTCTCTCGGATCTAACTTGAAGCTACAGGACTCATACCTGAGCACAGAGCAGATGTGGATATTGGGATATCTATAGGGGATACAGGACCATACAGTCCCCCAAGACACAAAGTTATTACTTTCCTGGTCCCTCCACTGTGTACACTTGTGCCCAGCCCCAGCTCCACATTGTGTGTTGGACAGGTGGTAACTATAACTGTACCACAGCCAGGCTCCAAGATGAGAGCTTCAGTCAATTACACAGAGCTGTCCTTATGCTTTTCACCTCTCCTCCTTGGCAGGGCATGCACATGTGCAGGTAACAGAGCAGCTACAGTGAATTCATGTTCTCCTGCACAACAGCAAGCATCTTGAATCTAAAAGTTGTCTGCTTCACTTGCTTTAAATTCCTCTCAAGCTGTTTGTCTCCCAGCTGTTGGAATCTGGAGATGGGCTGCAGAAGAAAGCTGCTTCCAGAGTTTAGGTTCTCTGAAGATGGCTGTTTATGACAAAATTCCCACTGATTCCTGCCCACAGACATTGCCTTGAGTATCATTCAGTTGCTTTTCAGCTCATTGTCATTGGGATTGCTTAATATTCTATGAGTTTGCTGTCAAACTCACTTTTTCAGGTGTTTAGTTCATGGGTGAGAATGAGGCTTCAGGCCCCACTGCAGGTACTGAACTTGTGGACTTTCCTCTCCTCTGACTGGCAGAAACTGGTGGCTCAGGAATGGGAATCTTGCAGCAGAGGGGGTGTTGGAGAGTGCAAGCATTGCAGGCATCTAACCTTCTCCCTTCTCTTTGATAGGTTTGGAAGAACAGCATCCTCTGAACTTCAGAAACCTGGAGTTCTTATCAGAGAGCTACCTAAAGGAATCTACAGAAATTATAGCTGTAGCTTCCTTGCCATTACTTTTTTGGTGTTTGTACCACTTTTTCAGTGGTTTTAGATCAAGGAACATTATGAGCACAGTAAGTATTTTGCTACTCAATCCAAACCTGATCCTTGAAACATGTTTTCCATTGTATTTCTGCAAACTGTTTTAGGAGTTTATAGCTAATACACAGGAACATAAGTATATTGAATCTTCATACAAGTTCAGTAAAGATTTTTAATCACTCTAGGTGCTAGCAGTAGTACCAAAATGCTCACAATGTCAGCAAAATCTGGTAAATTCTGAACTAGTTTCTCATTTGCAAACCATCATGATAAGCTTTTTCTTGGTGAGGCAGCTGGTAAGAGATCTGGATCTAGGCTGATGTTTTTTCCTTGCTGGAATCAGTTCAGGTAAGAATAACTCATAGCACCTTTTGGTGAGCATTACAGCCATTCCAGGAGTGTTTTCTGTACCCTTGTGTGCTTTCCTTGGTGTTGCAAAATTGAGGGCTATGTTAATATTGCTTGCACAGAAAATGCTAATTCTTTGTTCTCTCTTAGACTCAACGGAAGCGTCGTGGAGGAGCAGTTAGTTCTAGGCAAGCTCAAAAAAGAAACAGGCTTATGGCTTCTACTGCTGAAATGGCTTCAGAAGCAGAACCAATAGAACTTGAAGAAAGTGGTAAGCTTTCTTTTGAAGTGATAAGGATAGAAAGTACTTCTGGAGGGTTTGGGTCCAACTGAATATGTGTTTTGCCAGTTTCTAGGCTGTTTACTGGAGAAGAAGGGAGACATGATTTTAGGAAGTGCCTAGTATAGCATTGCTAAACAGCAAGCCAACTGAAAATTGGTTTGGTTGGTTACTGAGCTACAGTGCATTCACTGTTAGTGATAGATGAGTTGCACAGGAAAGGTCCTCAAGAGCTGCTCAAACATCTGCATGTTTGTTCAGATGAGAGGGGAGTTACAGCAGCTGCCACTATACAGAGTGACAAACTAAATTTGGGAACTCCCAAAGTTTGAAGATAAGGAAAACTTTTTATCATTAATTTTGCCCTATCCCTCAAGGGAACACGCACAGCACAGTACTATTATAGCCTATATGATTCATGTTATATTTCTGTGTGATAAACATTTTCCTGTGTCAGATGAATTGTCTGTTGTTGTCATCCAACAACAACATGTGAACCATGCGAGGAGCTTAGCTGCTCTTTTGCATTTCAGCTTGCTGAAAACTGGACTGGAAAAGCTCTCTGTGGGTTGCTGAGGGCAAAGCTTAAGTGACATGTTGGACTCGTTCCTGAAGAGAAGATGGACTGGGGATGGTTGAATCTCAGGCTGTTACACTGTGGCAGGCAATTTACTTCCTCTGCAGTCTCTGACCTTGATTCTAACTTTGGTTTTCAGCTGGTGAAGAAGTAGTAGATCTCACATGTGAATCTTCTGATCCTGTAGTCGTTGACTTAACTCACAATGACTCTGTTGTGGTAAGTAGTGAATAGCACACTTGTCTAAATATTGTAGTCAAATTAGTTTTGTCGTGTGTTGCCTGATAGAATCTGACTTTAAGGATAAGTTTTAAGTTCAGGGTTGGCTTGTGAGGGCATGAAGGTCCTGTGTTACAGATAACAAAGAGGTTCTGGAGGTGCACTTGCTGTTAGTGATAGGGTAGTATAAAATAGCTTTTTGCTCCAGAATCTACTTTATATGAATCAGTCATAAGTAGTGTAATATAAAGAGATGCAGTTGATAGGTGAAGTTTTTGTAGATGTATTAAAGGTAGAATTATAGAATTGTTTGGGTTGGAAAGGATCACTAAGATCATTGAGTCCAGCCATTCACCCAGCACTGCCAAACCCACAACTAAGCCATATCCATAAGCACCACATCTGCATGTCTTGGAAATAACTCCAGGGATGGTGACTTCAAGCTGCCCTGGGCAGCCCGTTCCAATGCTTAACAACTCTCGGTGAAGAATTTTTTCTAATAGCCCATTAAGACAATGATTTAAAGAAAAAGCCAAGGGAAAGAAGAGTAAGTATAAGAAGTTCAGATTAATACTCCAAGAAGTCTTTTAAAAACATTATTTTTTTTTCTGCTCTTTTGAAAGCTAGAATAGTCTTTGATCCAGCTGACAGTGTTGTTTATTCCCTCAGTTTTGGGATGCCACTGCTGCTGTGCCAAGCAGAAACAAGCAACAGGAATAGCATAGGGAGTATTTTTGTCTGGGGTTATTCCTGAGCCTTTGCAAAGGAAAGGCCTCCAACTCAACAACAAAATCTGCACTTACCCTGCTCCAGTTCCACCAAGAGCAGGCTGGGAATTTGGTTTCTTCAGCAGCTGGCATAATATGAAGTGTTTATGGACATCACTGCTGAACTGGCCTGTTAGAGGAGAAAAAGGGAATGAATCACCTAAAACCCTAAAGCTTGGAACTAAAATGGGGGAGCAGGCAGGAGTGGATTCAGGTGATTCATAAGTTACCTGTATTTCTACCCCTTTGGAGCAGTGGAGGCAGAACCATCAACATCCACATAGTTCTGTACAGTAATGCATTTAATATACTACTTTAAATATTCTTAATCAAAATAAGCCTACCACTCTTAGCTTGTTTTGTTGGAACTGCCATGCCTAGATGCACAACGAAGTCTAATTGTATTTTCTTTTCTCTCCCTTCCCATATGTATTGATGCAAGATTGTTGAAGGTGAGTTGACATTTTAAAATTGATAATGGAATTCTGTTGGGAAGGATGAGAATTTAACAGAAAAGTTTTGTGGATATGAATGCTTAGCAGAAGATTGTCTAGAAATGAAAGCAAGCTTTGATATATAAAAAGATGTTTTTAGGGATAGTTGTTGCTGAAACAGCTGAGAGAACAAAGGTTTAGTGAGGTTAGAAGGTTTAGAGCAAAGGTTTAGTCAGTTAGAAGGAAGTTTTATGGCTGAAGTCCAGCAGGTTACCTGATCTTCAAAGAAATCATGTTTGCTACCAAGTAAAAAAGCATAGGCAGACAGAAAGATGTTTTTTACCAAAGCAAAAAGAATTTTCCACTGCAAAGCAATCTTCAAAGTTTAACAGGTAATTACTAACTCAGATGATTAGTTAGTCACTAACATAGTTTGGTAATTTTAGTAGTTTTGATAGGCTATAGGTAAATGTAAAAATATTGTGTATGATGCAGATTGGTTGTTATGTAATAATATGCACAGCAAAAGAAAGAGATATAATGCATTGTAACCAGAACCAAAGGGGCTTCAGGACACAGGGCTTGCCTATAGCCAGCAGCTGTAGGCCGACCCACGACCCTGTGCTGTAACCTAGTCTCTGGAATAAACAGCATTATAAAGAAAAGCCATCTGAAGTCCCCATCTCTCCATCAGCTCTTACAGAATTCTCCTAAATGTAATAATTATTATTTTTTTGTTTGCATTTTCCGATGAATTTGAGCAGCATTTATTGAAACTGCAAAAGGCCAAGGACATTGCTAAAGCATCTGGCCAGTGCCTTAGAGAATGAATCCAGTCTCTGTTAGTATCAGAGCTTGTAGAAAGTATCTGAAATAAAATATATCAAAAGCTGCTCTAAGTACTTTTTCTTATTTTCTAAAGACAGAATTTCTTTAAGCCCCAAGTTGACCATAAATTTGTATAGCACTAGAATGAAAAAAAGTCAGAAGTTTTGTTTAACCTGTATTGCAGTGAAGGAACTAAAGAAAATTATTTGTGCTCATAGTATTCAGTAGTCTAACATGCCTCTAATTTTGCAGTGAGAAGTATTAACTGTTTTTCTGCTTTAGATGTTAAAATAGTTACAGGTTTAAAGAAGTTCATGTTTTACATCTTTCAGACGTGGTTCTGATTACATCATTAGAGCTGTATTAGTATGTTGTCAGTTGCTTATCTAGAATTTAATCCGTCCTGTGCTCTGAATGAAGCAAGAGTAAGTGATAAATGCCTGCATTAAAAGTAGTAGCTGAACGCTTAGGCGGGAAGTGGTTTTAATTTTGCAACTTTTTTTGTTGTTTCATTGACTAGTTGCTTGATTATTTCTACATGGATACTGGAGTTGCAGAGATAAACTTGAGTTCAGTCCTCTCTCTTCCACAGCACAGCAATTGTTGCAGTTTGTAGCAGTGTCTGTCAGTAAGGATTGGAAGAAGTATCTTTATGCGGGAGATTAATTCACAGGTAGTATAATTACATGGAATGTGTGACACTGAGGAACTTCAATATTAAGCTTTAGGTGTTGGTAGGGTGAAGAGAGCAAGTGTTTTGTGTCAGTATGTAGCAGAATATTCACAATGTCTGGACATGTTCAGCCTTAATATTTGGAAATCAGTTTGTTTAAGATTGCTTTTAACCCAGCTGAATAGGATCTATTCTTGCATTTGAAGGATAGTTCCAGGGAGAGAGATAATGGTATAGCTAACTTAACAAAATTAAATTACAGAGAACCAACGACAAAGGAGAAATCTCAGACTAAGAAGCCAGCGACAGTCAGACAGCTGTGTACTCAGTAGTGATGATGAAGATGAAACAAGAGATAATGATGTGTATGTGGCTGATAAAGCATCTCGAGAACTGGGACCACTGGAAGAGGAAACTGCAAGTTCTAAGTATGTATGCCTCATGACCTACCAAACATTGAGTTGAGCATCTTTTGAGACAAGATTAAGTTGTATTTGTCGTCACCTGACTTTCTTTGAAGCCTTCACTTATTCAGTTCCCTCTTTTAATGAGTATGACATCCCATTTTGCATGACAGTCAAATGATACCATTTTCACTTTAGGATGAAATCCAGCCCAAAACAGATCTACAGCTTTGTATGCAGCTTTAAAGATGAGTGTGGGGTATGGCAAGGAAGTGAGGATTAGTCACAGGCCAGAGCTCATTATATATTGCATTTCCTTTTCCCACAAAGCTCCAGTAGTTACGTTAGATATAAAATACTTCCATTGGTGTCCATGAGGTTTGGTATCACAAGACTGGCAGGCAGCAGACTGGCAAATTCTGGTAAAAATACTTATGCATTCTCTGCTTTTTTTACATACTGTGCCAGTTGCTGCCTTTCTCAAAGCAGCTGCTGTCCTTCCCTAGGTGTACTTGCGAGGTGATCCTGAAGGTTATGCTCTTATGGTCAGTTCTTCTGTCCCATGGATGTGCTTGCACGTGGGATGGGAGTCTTCCTGTTTGAGTCAGTAAAGACCCCATTCTGCAGAGAAAGAGTAAATCCTGCTGCAGCGTGTTAGACTAAGGAAATGAAATATGGTGTCTATGTGACTATGCAGGTTGAAGTGATGCCTTAACTGTTTGGCTTTACATTTTTCAGATTCTGTACTGCATTAGTGTGTAACTTTGAACTCTCTATAGACGGCTAGTTAGCTTTCTTCCCTTTTTGGTCAGACTAAACAATACTTCTGGTCTGGGAACCAAAGTTACGCCATTTGCCTCAGGTCCTGGAAAGTGTAAACAAAAATGAATCTGGGGGGAAGCAAACTGGGGAAATGTGATTTCATTACTTGAAACTATAATTGGACAATTATTTCTGATATGCAAATAGACCAAACTTATATCTTTCTGAGAATTTCAGGGCTGTTGTCCATCTTGGATGTGGCCTCTGCAAGGCTTTGCACTGCCCAAGGTATATCCTTTGAAGGCCTTTTAATAAATACCTACTTTATTGTTTTAACCTTGTCTAGCCTCTGTTCTAGGTAGCCTCTCCAACCATCAGAAGTACATAAGAATTGTGGTATAAACTTATTTTAAAGTGTTTTTGTTGTTTATTGGGATTTTTTTGTGGAGAGCAGGGTAAATACAGGGTTAAATAAAGCTGATGTGCTTTGAGCCTTTTGGATTACTGAAAGGCAGTGTAGGAGAGAACTTGAGTATGTAGTTTTTGGGTGCCAGGTCATAAATAGGCTACGGAAAAGTCCTATGCTATTCTAACCCATAGTGTACTTGGCCAGTGGAGTTGTAAATGTTTAAATTTTGGTTGTTAAGTACTTCAGAGAATAAATACCACTAATTGGATAATGTAAGAAAGTAATAGTTTGTTCCTTCAGCCTCCTTTGTTAAAGATTTCACCTTCCTGCTCTGTGTAGATAAGGCTGAAAGAACTCAGTGCTGCAGCATTTGATGTTGACAAAAGGGTCTTTCCTGGTGCTGGGGATAGCCAGAGCCATCTGTACTGTTGGACTCTACATCCTTCTAAGATTATCATCAATTGTGGTTTGTTTCTGAAGTGTTATAGCTGCTGCCTCAAGAATTTGAGGAACAAAAATGGGAGAATTAGTGGAGTTAAATTCTGTAGGTGAAACTAGGGGTAGATGTTAGTAATGCTCCCTGCTTGAATTGAAGATAACGGGATAAAGGCCATCTCATGCTTTCTGTTCATGTTTGATTAATAAATTAAAAACTGTGATTCAGTGTGGGTGGTGATGTAAGAAAGCCAAGTGTCTAGGGTAAAGAGTTCTGAAGGTTTAAACTAGAGATTAATTTGTAAAGAGAAGGGTCAGGAAGCTCGTGTTTTCGTTAGCTGATACTACTTAGCACTTGGGCTGGGTCATGTTCCCTAGGCAGCCGTGCTGTGGCTGTTGCTATGTGTGTGTGCAGTACTGCTGTCCTGGAGGCTGAAGGCAGCAGAGGCACATCTGTAACCACAGCTCAGTAACAGGCACTGAGTCAGTCTTTCTACCTCGGAACTAGAAATTTGGGGTTGAGTATTTCCTCATGTTAGTGTATTCCTGACCTACTTTTTATAAGGAGGAGTTCTTGGAATGTGTATGTTACTGGGCTGTTGCTAAATTAGAGCAGAGGATTTTTGAACTTCTGACAGCCTCTTCCCTTTCTAGTATGACTCGTTTCCAAGGCACAGCTCAGTGCTTTTGTTACAGAGCTGTCATTGATGGCCTGTTGGAGATTAGAGCAAAAGACTGCTGTGAGTTCTTCTGCTAGACCAGGGTGACTGAGTGCATCTTCCCCATAGGGAAAATCTTTCCTTTAGGACAAGGAGACCCAGTCTTGTTATTACATGCCACAAACTGAGCAGTTAAAGATACACAGGAATCTTGAAAAGTAATGCGTTATGGCTAGTCAGTGCATTCTGATGGTGACGTGACATTTTGTGTGTGGGTAACCCTTGATGTGCAGTGAAATTAACGGCTGCGTGTTCTTTCTTGCTCTGTTCTCTGTACCACAAGGCCGTCTGGTACTGTTAGCTGTCCAATTTGCATGGATGTCTACTCAGAGGTAAGGATCCACATGCTGTCATCCTTTATATTTGGTGTGAGGGAGAAAGGGGCTGAGGGAGAGCACAACTCACTTGGCTGGTGTGGGATGTTACAAAGAGCTGGCTAGAGCTGGCTTGAAGCACAGAGTTTGCTTTGAAGCTCATAGTAACTTGTCAGTCTAAGTCACTTCTTGGTGGTGGGGGTAGAGGGAACCCTTGGCAGGATGGCACTAAAAGATCTTCAGGTTCCTTAGTGTTCTAAGAGTAAAGGACAATTCCAGATATTCTAAGTCCTGTTTGTGTGATGGCAGTAAACCAGCAAAGTTGAATTCTCTACTTCCAATTCCTGTTGTGGTTTCTTTTCTTCCAGATTGTGCAAAGTGGACGACTGATTGTGTCAACAAAATGTGGCCATGTCTTCTGCAGTCAGTGCCTCCGTGATTCCCTTAGGAATGCCAACTCTTGCCCAACCTGCAGGAAGAAACTCACTCACAGACAATATCATCCCATTTATATATGAGTATTTTTATTTCTCAGGACAGACTCAAATGGATTTTGGGGGAAATGTTATATTTTCAGTGCTCTGAAGATTTAAAGAGCATCAGGTTGTGCACAAATCCAAATAAAACTGGTTTTTTTTTGGAGACCAACTTGAACGTATCTAGACAGCTTTTTTTATGGTCTTAGTTACTTCTTGTTATGTTCCTGGTTATCATGCTACATCGATGACGGTGTCTAAGCTACACCAGCAACCTTGACCAGGAAGGAAGCAGTTAATCCATTTCCTTCTACTTTTTTTAATGCTTAAATGAGGGAGTTTGAATATTTTGTTCTTTCTTACTCTGTAAATTATTCCTACCTTCACATACAGGTATGGAATGGTTTCCTTTCAGAAAACAGATCAGCCATTTACAATTTCATTACACCTTTTTTTTTTTCATCCTGTAAGAAGCTCGTGACTCTTGCTTTCTTGCATATTATTGCCCAAGTAGAGTGTTCTGTACTGATGGGTTGTTTTTTCATAAATCAGTCTTAAATTGACAACAAAGGTTATGCAATAAAGTAAACTGCTGTTAACCAGCAGTCATGTATTTTGGACAGAAGATTTGAACATGCAGATGTTTTTATGAACTCCATGAGATCCCAAGTACATAGACACATTGCAGCATGTACAACGTGAACATAATTTCTTGATTGTTTTAACTGCCAATAATTCCTGTATTTTAATCCAAACACTGAATTTATTTTCTAACATGATGAGATGCTCTCTTGGGTTTAATTGTGGTGTAACACTCTCTCCTAATAACTATCAAGAATACAGTCTTCTCTAGGCTTCCTAGTGATGAACAAGAAGCAAATTCATCTGTATGCTGAATACCAAACTACCTACAGATCATCTTACTCTGTCAGCTGTTCCTGGTGTAATGCTTTAAGTTCAGTGTGTTCACTTTGCTGTTCTCAGTGGTTACACTGACACCTGACTGGATGTAGCCTGGTGAATAGGATTGAAAATTAAATAACTGTACTGCCATTATTGAGTGGAGGCTTTAAAAAGCATTTGGTAGCAATGTTGGCAGCTTGTTGGAGAAAAGTTTAATCTCCCTTTGCCCTGAGGGTTGTCCAGTTTTCTTTAAATGCAGTTTTAATAATAAAGTCAGATATCCTAGGAAAGACAATTCCTCTAGTTGAGAAGGCAGGAATACACCAGTTTATGCACTCTTATCCAGTCACTTTTTCCCCAGGAATGAGTTCTAAATGTCTATTTTAAACTTACAGCTAAAATGTCCAAGCTGATGTGGAATCCAGGGTGCGCTGATACAAACAGGCTGATGTAGATAAGATAATTAAAATCAGTGGTTTATGATCTACAGCTGTGGTAGGTGCATCTATGAAAAACTCCAGAATTAAACTTGGCCATCTCTTGGCAGTTGGTTGCTTATAGAAACCATTATGAGAACCATTCTGTGCCCTGGTGCAGCACAATTGAAGGATGTGTTTAGTTAATGTTGATAACACACGTGTCTTTGCTAACCTTGGGATCTGTAGGAAGCCTTTAATTAAAGAAGCTCTTCTAAATTAGCTGTCTCCAGCTGCCTTGCAACCCAAAGTAGACTTTTTTTTTTTATTTAATTAGGATATTTCTGAATATAGTAATAGAGAATTTTGTTACATGAAGGCTGTCTCAAGAAATGCTGTACTTTCCCCACCCTGGTTTGGACTGGCTTTGGTTCAGTGCTGTTAGCAGGAATATGCAGTTTCTGTGTTGTGGCAATAGGGTGACTCCTACAGAGTTACACACAGGTACTTGCTGTGTGCTCCCATGGGTAAGATAAATTACAGCCAAGGACTGTGGCTATCTCAGAATACTGTGGTGCCAGTGATGGCTACATTTGTGTCCCAAAAAGCAGAGTTGATGCTTAAAGTATTAATTGTGTGAAGAGTAGCAGCCCAACATTAAAACTGTATGGACCCATAAGGGTCACAGAAACTACTTTGTCCCAGTGGCTTAACAAAGAAACAGTAAATTATGGCTGGTTTTCCTGGGGTGGCTGCTGTGTGAAAGGAATGATCAGAAGAGGATTTAAGGGATTACTACTGAGGATAAGGATGAGTCACTTAACCGTGCATCTTTCACAGTCTACTAGCCATAGCCTAAATGATTTTGCACAACTTCCTCCATGTAAATACCACTTTAGAGTTAGTGTCTCAATAAATAGATCTAATTGAAATTTGGATATCATAAGCTATAACAAAAAGTTTTTAGCTTCTGTGAACCCTGTGAAGTGCCACAAATTTTGTGCATCTCAAAACAGTATGTCTCAGTACATGGGAAAAAAATTGGAAATTCCTTACATGTTTTTTTTCTTCAAGGGAAAAAGTCTGATGTATTTCAGTTCCAGCAATATTTCACATTGACAAGAACTCATAGAAAATGAAAAGAATCTTTATATTACGTAGATGTCTGTCTTGTTGTATATAGTTAAATTTTTCCTGTATTTAATTGTATTCAAGTCTGTCTGCCTATCTATGTTGAACTCTGCTGGTAGTCAGAGGGTTCTCTTAACAGGTGAAAATAAAACAATTGGATTGATCAAACACAAGTGCTTCTTCTTTTCATCGCATTGGAGTCACTGATTTGAGGCAAAATAATCCTGAAGGCCAAAGCCTTTCAGATGCTGGGACCAGTGTGGGTTGTGTGGAGCAAAGGCGAAAGGCACTGCCCCGGACAGGAGGGGTGTGGGGATGAGAGGGTGAAGCCCTGCTCGGGGTGGGGGCAGTGGGGCGATGCAGAGGTGGGCTTGTGAGCAGGGGGCGCTGGTAGCCAGTGCCAGAGAGAGCAGTGCAGGGGCTGGAGGGTGTTGGGCACCTGGGGGTGCCATTGCCTGCTGCATGTGGGGCAGCCACTGGAGGGAGGGCAAGGAGCAACGCTGAGGAGAGAGCTGGGGTAGGTTCAAAGCTGCGATGAAACTCACTTGATTTCTTCTCCCAAGAAACTAAAGAGATGCTGTTTCCTGAAGGTCTTGGCTTATCCCTCTTAGCTGCTTTTATTGTATTTTGTTTGTTTTTACTCTTTATATTATACACATATGGAGTAGCTGCCTTTCCGAATGCTGATGAGTAATTTGCTATTTCATTGTGCTTTTGTCTTAATTCTAAAACAAACTTAGGGTTTTTTTCTTTCTGCTGTGCTATCTTTGCCTTATTACAGTACATTCTGTAATAATGGATATTTTTTTACAGGACTAAAGTGACAACCTCCATCATGCAACAATGTAGCCTGCTGTTCAACAGCTGTCAGATGTTATAAATAGAGGGCTGTGTGGACAGGAAGACTTATTGAGGGGAGTCCTTGCTGCTCCAGTGAAGCCCTTGATCTGCTTCTGGTGGAATATTGGATCCATCAGATCCATGCTCTGATTTGCAGCTAGATTTGGCACTTTGGGTGGATGAAGCATGCAGCAACTGCAGAAGGATGTTCTCACTCGGGGTTTGATTCTGTATCACGTTTTTGGAAAGCAGAAGGGGTGGACATGAAACATGAACCAGTTAGAAAACCAGGTCGAGGGCAGAGCAGCCCTGGTCTGAGGAGCTAAGTATGAACCACGGTCCAGTGGCTGGGCTGAAGGTGTAATCTGGGTAATGTTTGCAGTGCTGCAGGGGCTGAAGTGCAGGCTGAAATTGGGAGGATGGTGCTGGGGACTAGAGAGGAGACCACGGCTATGGACTGGGGACCAGTGCAGGAGCATCATGAGCTGGAAACTGGAACTGCAGGGGGAAATGTACAGATGAGTTTGCAGCTTTTTTGTGTGTGAGGAGACAGTTGGCAAAGGGGAATTGACAAGGGTAAATGCTGGTGTATGGCAGGTGAAACACATTAGCAGGGCCATAGCTGCATTCTCTGCAGAGCTCAAACCTCAATTTGCCTGGATTAGGATGGTGGCACAGGTCTGGGGCAATGCTGACAGGTGACACAATGCCATCGATGAAGATTTTAACTGTAGAGATGTGTACTTGCATTGTGTCTGATCTACACTTGATGGCAGTGAATGCTAATTTCATATGTTCTGTTAAAATCTATTTTACTCTTTAGGTCAAGAGCATGCAGTTGAGCCCTTGGGCTTCTGAGGATGGTTTAATCTCCAAGTACTTTATGTCTTTTTATGTCAATGTTGCCTGATGATGTAAAATCCAGCTTGGTTGTTTGTGTTTCATCTAAAGACCAAATTCATTGTCATTTCTACAGTTGACTTAGGGCCTGCAAACAATGAGGTGCTTTAGAGCTGCTTCATATTCTTTCTGTAATTGTAAATCCTCCTACAGTTTTTCTTTGAGGGTTCTGGGAAGGTAAAAGGAACGGGAATATCTCGTCTGGAGCTTCCCAGAGGAGAGGATTGCCATCTCTGTCAAGGAGAGTTTTTGGTGCAATGTCCAAATGCAGTCCAAGAGTCTGACATGTCCTGTCAGAGAGGGGTCCCAGCCATGTTAGTGGTGCAGGATGAATGCACAGGTGATGTGATATATTCCAGTTTTGTTAGGAATAAGATGGAGGTCTCAAAGACCATTTCAAAAATATTTTGAATGTTTGCCACATCTTTCACTCAGTAAAGCTGTTGATTATACCAGTAGTGTAAACCTAAAGGCCTTACTTCCCTCTAGTAACTCTGCTACCCACAGATCGTAGGTTCAGACTTAATGTATTTTTATTTTCCATAGTAGATGTTACCTTGAGGTTTCAGGTAAGCAGTTAAAAGCAGATACATTAGGAATGAAAATGGGAATGGAGAACTGCTTATTTCTAATCGTGCCCTCTGCCTCATATTTCATAAAGAAGATATCAGCATTAAAAGTCTTACACAGAAAAATAACAGGTTATTATATTGATTTAATTGTTGTAGAGGTCAAGGGATTAATGGTCATTGAGGTGTGTCTGTATAAGAACTTGCAGATGTCAATTTTAAGCACATTTGAATTCTTTTTACAGGAGCTCTTTTCACAGGGGGTACACCAAACGTATTCATACATAGTGAGGGATTTTGCTTGTTTCCTGGGGAAAGAGAAGGGCCTCTGCTTTCTCTAGCAGTAGTTTATCCCACTTAGTGCCTTATGGGATGGGATAGATAGAGCAGCATTATTTTTTAATGTAAACTTCTGCGTAGCTCTTTCTGCCTATCTTGATTTGCAGCATCATCACAAGTGGGCAATTCATAATCAGTGTGATTAAAAGCACATATATTGCAGTGGAAAGGGGCATGAAAGTTAGTCATTAAGATTCTACTGCAAGGAGGTGATGTGCTATGGCTTCTTTCCTTTGCCATAAGTTCCTCCATAAATCTAATTTCAAGCCTTGCTCAGTAGAAGAAGGGTATGAAGCTGTGGCTATTTCCATGACCAGTATTACAACACCATTTCCCCAAATCATTTATGAGTTGCCACAAAGATTGAAGCATATTTCTAACTAATTCAGAAATAAAAATTTTAGACATGGATCATGCATATATTTGTGCCTTCATTCTTGCTGGATTGCAGACAAATGAATTTTAAAAATAGCCTGGGGTGAAGGTTTAAGTCATTCGTTTTACAAGGCTCTTTAAAAGCTTCTTTTCTAACCTGCCAAATTATAGGATGGCTATAATTTGTTTAAGTCTTTCAACATTTAAGGAAATGCCTGCTGCATATTGAAGCATTAACACCCCTTAGCTGAGCAAATGGAGCGCGGGGCTGCAGGAGCAGCCAGGACTCCGCTGGGAAGGGAGCTGCCTGCTAACCGTGAGGCCTCATGAATTGCAAAGAGCTAATTAGAAGAAATGCTCACAAGAGACTGATTTTCTGACACTTCTGCCTAAAAAATAGTTGAAGTGCTTTGGGCATTCCAAGGGTTCTTTCTCTATAGAGACAGTTTATTTGACTTGCTGTCAGTGTTCCTTTTATTTTTGTCTTTTCCAACCTCTCATATCTGAAGGCAGAGAACACTGCATAGAACAAAGTGCTGCTCAGTCACTGCCACCATCATTCAGAAAGAAAGGACTTCCAGCTGGAGCTGCTTGGACCCTGAAATTGATTTTTTTATTATTAATTTTATTATTAATTTTGTTATTAATTTTATTTGATCAGCAAAAATCAGCCAGTTCCATAAACTTCTACAGGCATCTGCAAGAGCTGCAAGTTGTCCCCCAAAGGAGTTTCCTGAGGGGAGCAGAGACAAGCCATTCAAGCAGTGCTGGAGGCTGGGGATTTAATAAATGCCACCAGGTTTCCAGGCATGAAGTCAGGCAGAGCCTTCATTTTGGAGCCTCCTTCCCTGAGAAAGCAGTGCTGTTATTTGCCGTGTGTTCAGGGATGCCAAGACTTGATGCCCAGTTTGCTGGATTTGCTACCACTCCCTCTGGCAGCAATGGGGTTTCACTGAGCCACAGCAGGGCAGTACCTTCTCATCTGAAGAGATGAATGAAATAATTGTCATGTACACAGCAGCTCCTTGGAAATGCAAGGGAAGCAGAAAGGGTTTGCTACTAAAAAATGGACAGGAAAGCTGTGTATACTCTTGTTATACTTCAGTATTGCTACCTAGATATTTTATAGGATTATATTGATTTTAATATTGTTTTGTATCTTTTAGGATGCCTGGAAAAAGCTTTTTGGACATTATTTTGAAAACAAATGTTTATGTATTTATCCATCTTACACACTGATTTTACAGCTGAACTTGCAATGCTTGGATATTCTGAACAAGAGACTGTCAACTCTAACCTCCTCAGTCATCCCTCTGGGCTTCCACATCTGAAATTGCGAACACCTACAAGACTGTACCCTTAATATCTGAAACATCCCTTGGGTAAGGTGTGTTTATAGGCTGGGAAATACCTTGTGGTTCTGGACTTGTGCCCTGCATCTCTCACTCCCTGCCATAGTGATGCCCAGACAGAATCATGGCAAGCCAGACCAGGACACAAGGCAGTTCACTAGGACAGAAAACACTTTGGTTCAGGTTAGGTCCAACACACAGGAAGAGTTTGAGGCTGTTGCTAGGACACGTGTGGTGTCTGACAGCTCAGCTTTGGCTGGTTCCTGGACAGGCAGGAGCTCGTCCCCCCAAACCGAGTGATGTTGCTCCTACCTGGTGCTGCAGCCAAGATCCCAAGGGAGAGACCATCCAGCACTGACATTCCTGGAGTGACTCAGGAAGCTGCCCTGCTGCTGCCAGATTTCTTTTGGAAAAGGGTTCTAGGTGGGAACATGTGGGAAATGTCCTCTCAGATGCACTGACCTCCAAGACAGGAGGAAGTGACAGCACATGGGAGACTTGGGTTTATGCCAGTCCTTTGTGTGGGGTTCTGTGCCATGTCTGCCTGATTTCTGGTTGTGGGATTAATCAAAACTTACAAATAGGATTAAACCAAGATGAGGAAATACAATGTTGGCTGGTACTGCACCATCTTGGTCTGGGCACACACGCTGACAGAGGTCTGGGATAAATGTTTCTAGCCAAGTCCAAAACATAATATGCATGTAGATCACCATTATCTTTATTCTTCTTATGGTATAGTGCCAGCTTGCAAGGAACCCTGATCCAGCCTTTCTTGGCAAAAGCATAGTCTAGACAAGATGGCCTAGCACTCTGTCCAGCTGAATCTTAAAAATGTTGAGTACTGGGGAGTCCACCACATCCCTGGGGAGTTTATCCCCATGACTGACTGCTGTCTCTGTGAAAAAATCTTCCTCTTTTGTCCAATCTCACCAGAAGAAACTCATACCCGTTACCTCCCCTCTTTTCCACGTGACTCTTTGTAAAAAGGGAGTCTCCATCTTCTTTGTAGCCACCCTTTAAATACTGGGACATGGCAATAAAGTGTCCCCTAAGCCTTCTTTTCCCAAGGCTGTACAAACCCAGTTCTCCCAGCATTTTCTGTTATGGCTGGCTTCCCAATCCTCTAAATTTTTTGACCCTTTTCTGAACCCTCTCTAGCCTGTCCACATCTTTTTTGCATAGTGGGGACCAAAACTGAACATTGTATTCCAGATGTGGCCTGACAAGTGGGATAATGACATATTTATCTTTGCTGGTGATGCCCTTGTTGATGCAACCCAGAATCCTGCTGGCTTTCTTTTTATATTGTATTGAAATATTGTTGGAACGCTGAGTTGCAGATTTTGTTCATTAAACAACAGTAATGAAAATGATTAAAAATTAATGTCTTTCTAACTAGTCTATTTTTGCTTTATGCTTTCAGTAATTTGAAGAAATTAGTGGTGAATAGCAAATTTTGTCAGTGCTATGAATAATTATACCTGCAATTATTAAACACTTGTTATTAAAGTTGATGAGGAAGCTGGCAGTTCCTGTTTAAACTACATACTGTTAATACTAAGGAAGCCAAGAGAAAAACAATGGAGATGATTAGGGATCTTGGTGGGACATATTGAAGAAATCTGACTTTTATTCAGCCTAACAAGGGAATTGTTAGAGAGGATTTAACACGAGTATTTAGTATATTGAAATTTATTGCAGTGACAGGCCCCGTAAGAGGAAAGCAATTATTAAAGGTTAATGGCAAACATTAAAATGTTTAGTTGTGGTTCTCCCCTTCAGCACTGAGCTGTGAGCCAGGCATCTCACCAATACCTTACCTTAGGTTTTATATTTGAGACAAGAGGAGGAACCTGTGACGAACACACCGGTGAACAGATGAACAGAAAAAGACAGAGCTCACAGGAGGGAAGTTTGGATTTAGCAGTGGGGTCTGCTGGGACCGTCAGGAACTTCCCAACCCTTGGAAGTGCCCAGTGCTGGAAAGGGAGAAGTGCTGTAGTGAAGGAGTAAAAAGTAAGCAATGTTTCTCCATTGTCTCTTTGAAGATCGAGGGTTGAAAGTTAAAGCTTTGAACTGTTTCATTTTAGGAAATGAGGCCGTGTGTGAAGGTCATTGAAAGGCCTTGTAGTTGATACCTCATGCAAACAAGCAAGGAACACTTGGATACACCAGGTGAGTTTCACCTGGGTACCAACGAGCAGTCAGTGAACTTCGATGGGGCAAAGAACCTCTCCACTGATGGGCTGTTGTTACGAGGGGACCTGAGGCTGCTGCTCTCAAAACCCCCTGTAAGCAAGTGCCCAGCCTGCCAGAGGCTGCTGCAAAACCTGCAAAGTGTCAGAGTCTTTGCTGTCTGTGCTGCTGGTCCCAGGCTGCCGTGCCTTGCCCTGCTGGGATCCCACCCAACACAGATCTTCCCTCCTGCACTCTACGAGCCAATGCTGGGCCCACAGTGGTGGAAACCCCCTTCCTGTGCTTCCCATAATTACCCTCAGTATTTCTCACCTTACTATTTTGTCTCTTTCCTTCCTCTTTTATGAAAAAACAAAGTTGAATTATCACTTAGAATACCATCATTTAACCTTGTTTGTATTTCAATCTTGCTTTTGGGTATGTTTAGAACCTGATTCCTTTCTGTAGCTTTGGATCAAGGCAAAACTTGCCTCACCTCATCTTAATCAGATTGGAATAAATGGAGCCTTGTGCAAGTCCTGAAGGGACGTTTGGGGTAGGCAACCTCGTAGCACAGTGGTGGTCACTTGTGCTCTTAATGCTGCCCCTCTTGGTTGGACATCCTCCTCACCAATGAGGAAAAGAATGTCCTGATGAAAATATTTCCATGGAAAGTAAATAAGACCCCTCCCAGGGTTTTTTGGGCAGTCTAGGAATTAAAAACTGTACAGAATCATGAAAACCAGAAAATATTTTTCTTTAAGAGCTAAGTATTTTCTTGAAAAACACTTTTATTTATGATTGTCATCATAAATCGGTGCAGGCTACTGATATACAACATGCAGCTCTTGCTGACTTCCCCACACCAAAGTACATGGGCCTTTGTGAGCTCCTGTGCTGAGCCGAGAGAAATCCCTCTCCTCCTAGCTAAAATTTGTTTCATGCTGATTTTCATTCATATTAATTTTGTTGTCATAGCAATTTCTCTGTCAAGCAGCTGAGCCCCTTTCTAGGTGGTGACTGGTGTAGCAGCATCTGCCTCTGGGGCTGCTCTCATGCCGTGGTGTGTCGGCCACTCGGCCACTTGTGAGATAATTGTGACTTTGCCAGGTGCACTTCAGTGTGGACCAGTCCAGGAGCAAAGGCCAGACGAGCCATTTTTCTCATTCTCTGGCTGGAGAAAGCACAAGAGGCTGCCAACAGCATAAAATATTGGCACTGCTACTTGGAGAGGCAAAGGCCAGACTCTATTCAGAACACAGAACCACCTCCAAAGTTATTTTTTACAGGAGCCTTGACAACTGCTAGCACATTTGCTTGGTACAAGGCCAACTGGTGTTGTAAAAGGGTCAAAAGGTGGGAAGATATTGATTTGCCTGACACAGAAGGTGGTCACTGGTGCTGTGGTGCATGCCACCACATCGGTCACCTGTGGGCCAGCGAGGAGCTGAGGATCCCTGAGTAATAAATTCACATCATGTTTTTTACCCTGGAGGAAAGGTGCCCAATGTGCTTAAACAATGATCATTTCTGTGTGCTCCAGGCTCCATGAGGAAAAAGAAATTATGCCTCAGATTAGAGAGGTGAAGAAAGTAAACACTCATATTTTTCAAATGACCTCAACTCCAGAGGAGAGATTAACAGGCAGCATTGGGATGCCTCCTTTAACCAGATCTCCACCTAATGGTTTCAGCTAGACAGAGGTGGTTTTTTTCCTACTGCTGTAGAGCAGATGAAACTACTAGAGGAAAATAATGGATATTAGCTTTCAAAAACATGGTGATTTGGACTGAAATAAAATTCCTGTGGTTGACACTATGTGCTTGAGTTATAAGATCAAGTAGTGATTTACTTATGAAATGCTATGGGGAGGTCTTTGAAGTGGTGAATTGGGGCAAAGCATGCCATAATATATTTAGCAACAGATAATGCAAATTGCAGAAGAAGAGAGGAGGAGAGGAAAATAAATTAACTCTTTAAAATGTTGTTGAGTATTTATGGGGAGGTAATAGGTTTCATGTGAATCAGATCATTAATCCTGAGGTCCTGGAGAAATGCCAGATCCAGTAATAGCATTTTGTCAGCCCAAGTCACATCCACAGCAAGGTGCTGCTGGTTTGCACCTACTCCAAACCCCTCCACTGCACAGGGAAACACTTCCATCTCTCTCATGCCCTCCTCAGGGTTCCAAGCCCCCTCTGAGATTATCCTGATGTTTCAAGACCCTTAAAGATGAAAAGTAAAGTGTCTGTATTCTCACAGGAGATAGGTGAGTGTTGCTGCCACGGCTCCCTGCCAGCAGTGACAGACAGTGCCTGTGCACAGCTGGAACCTGCTGGTGGCCACAGAGGAGGCGTCAGCTTTCCTCACTGGCCTGGCTTGGCCAGTCAAGGTATGGGCTGACCAGCCCCAGTGCCAACAGCTGCTCCTTACAGCACTTGTGCTCCAGACCCTTCTCCAACTTCCTTGCCCTTCTCTGGACATGCTTCAGCCCCTCAGTGTCTTTCTCACAGTGATGGGCCCAAAACTGAACACAGGATTTGAGGTCTCATGATTCCCAGGGATACAGGTGCAGCCCATCCTGAGTGGACAGTGAGGTGCCCAAGGGAGACTGGCAACAGCCCCCCAGGAACAGGGCAGGGCATTGTCTCATCCCCAGAGCTGCTGCATGAGCACAGCCCACGGCATTGTGTGATGTACCCCAAGCTGGGGACCGTGGCTGCTTCAAGGAAGGGGCCTGCAGCCCTTGCTTGCAGCAGCCTCTTTTGCTTTGCCTTCCTCTGCCTTGTTGGACTTTTTTGTGAGCCCTGAATGCACTTGCAAGAACTGTAAATCAGTAACAACGAGCATGTTGCAGAAGTTCAGTACGTCAGAGACAGATTAAAAGACCATAACTTTCATGGGCAGACGAAAGTGTTAAGAGAGATTTATTATGAAATGGCTTTTGAGCTCTTTGGTTCTCCCTGTGCCAGTTAGAAGAAATGTCTAGTAAGTCTATAATCTGCCAGTAACTATATACAAAAAATGCACTGATCTGATGCTTGTAGCCTAATTGAGATGCCTACTGTGCCCTCTGGATGTACCACAGTGGAACTCAGCACAGTAAATAGATATACATATTTTTACACAGACAGAAAGCAGAGCTGCTCTGTGCCAAGGATTTGCACAGCATAGGTGTCAGTGTGCTTTTGATTTTCCATGTGGGTTTCATCATTTTCCATGGAAAATAAACTTTCACTATTTCCCTACCACACCCTAGCCCGATTCCTCTGGGTACAAATAACAAATACATGACCTAAAGCAGAGCTGTGCTGCTGGATGTGGAGGCAGAGGATCTGCTGCATCCCATGCAGATGCTCATGCACTATTCCACAGCTGCCAGCAGCTCTTGCATGGTTGCCATCCTGCTGTTGGGACAGCCAGGGTGGGGACAGCCCTGCCACACTGTCTCTGCTCTGTGCCAGGCTAACCAGTGCTAACAGAGCTAATCCTGAATGGCTGAACTGGCCCCAGGGTGTCTCTCCTGCAGCAGAGGTCATGCCCTGCATCTTGCCTACAAAGCAAGAGTCCCCCATGTCTTTTCTCTGCAAAGCAAATCCTGCTGTGGGAATGGTGGTGCCCCCGTGGGATCGTGCCTGAGAAGGAGGGCAATAAACCACCCATCTCACACAGGTACCAGTACACTTGTAGTCTGTCACATTTTAACAGCCAAATAAAGGGCTTCTGTGATGGATGATTTACTTATTCCTTTTGCCTTCTGAATAACCACAGACACCAGACCAGCTTCCACAGGTCTCCATTGCATCAGAGGCCATGGTTGAAAAGATTTCCAGCTCGGTGGGTGCTTGTTTGCATGACCACAACTGTATTATGCTCCTGGTGAGGACTGGAAGGAGGAGGGGACATGACCAGGCTCTCTTCATCTCCATCCATCCTCCTCTTTCCCAGTTTCCAGGACCTGGGGAGTTTCTTGGTCAGGCTGGGGCAGACCTTGCTTTGTTCCAGCCACCAGCACATTTCAATGTGCTGACAACAGCGATTCAAGTGTCCATGATGTGTTTACTGCTCACCATCTCCGTGCCTCCATTCCATAGAATCATAGAATATCCTGAGTTGGAAGGGACCCACAAGGATCACAAACTCCAGTTCCTGGCCCTGCACATGACAGCCCCAAAAATCACACCATGGGCCTGAGAGCACTGCCTGTGTTCCAGGCCTGGGACTGGCTGTAGAAGCAGCCTGCAGCAGCCATCCTGCCCTTAACCAGAGTCATGTGTAGAAGAGCAACTTGTTACACTTAACTTTGATAAAGAGTGTCTGTTCTCCTGGGAAAGGTGCACACCAGGGAATGACTGCAGCCATAAACACCACGTGTGAATGTTTTTCCTTTGCAGGCAGGGAGCATGTTTGAGTGAATGGGCAATAAGGACAGAAATGTCTGGTTCAAGGAGTGCTTGGGGGTGTGGCTGTTCTGTCTTTCCTTCTGCACGTTCCCAAGACTTTTTTTAAACTTTCCCATAGCAGAAACATATAAATACTGGCTTGTGTATAATAAAGATGAATCCTGCTGGAAGAAGCAGTAGTCTGGTTTTTTTTTTTTGTTTTTTTTTTTTTCAAGCTGCTGCACTGGCTTTATAGATTACCCTTTCAAATGTCTGGCATTGATTTCTCAGTGGCAGACAGCAGCCTGGATGAGAAGTTGGTCTGGCCTTGCTGGACATCAACATTATCCTGCAAGAACAGACTTTAATGTTTTGAAGAAATGCCCATTATACCCAAGTGTTATGGTATATGCTTATGGTTTCCACATGGGGCTACCAGAAGGAAAACCAGAATGGAAACAAGCATCTTCTGGAGTCAGCTTTTTGTTTTCTTAGCACACTGACTGAAATGTATCTATTAAACTACTGCTTGAAAAACTTCAGGGTATTGTGACATTTTCAGCTGAAGGAGATCAGTAGAGAGACTCCAGGGAATGCAAATCAGGCTTAAAATAATGCAATTTTTGGATTGTGGCAAAACTCTGATAAGAAATTCCAGAAAGATATTTTAAAGTGTTCCCCAAGATTTCAAGAGGTCCCAGGGCAGTGAGGGATGAAGTGCTGTACCCACAGCCAACCTTTCCTCTAAGCAGATTTCAGTGAGGAACACCTACATTTTGATTTATGAAGTCAGTCTTCCTCAGGCAACTCAAGACTTAATACTAGGCGTAAACAACATTTGTAACCATTATCTTACAGGACAAAACTAAACCAGGATCAAATGATTGATTTTGTTGTTTACAACATAGATACAATGTTCATTCCTAGGTATAAGAACTTGAACTGCATTAGAAAACACACATCTCATAAAATAAATGTCCTTATTTTCCTTTTTTTTTTTCCTTATGAGTCTTTTAAAATTGGTTACTAATAGATCTTTTCTTTCTGTCTTTTTCCTACCTCCTTTCAAACAATGGCCCATCCAAGGGCATCTCTCAGCTACAGCTGCTGTTACCTGCAAGAGAAAAAACATAACAGGCTTCACCTCCAGGCATCACCTTGGAAACGGCAGAGAGGCTTTGTGCAGTGTCCAGAGGAGAGTGGGATGCTTTGCAGAGAAATGAAAAAGGCATTTCCCTTCTCCAAAGAGCTCTCAATCTGTTGTTTATGGTAGGAACAGTACCCAGGTGGAGGCGGATTGATGTGGGCTGACGCTGGCCATTGTCAGCCTTGACTCCACAGCCCTGGGCGCAGCGGGGTCAGCGCAGTTTGGTGCACAGCTGTGGGAGCCAGGCCTGGGACGCAGTTTCCAAGACCTGTGTTAATAATATCAGTGGTGGAGGTCTGGCGAGCACATCTCTCAATGTCTCTTTTGTTATCACAAGGAGGAGTCTTTGCACTGCGTCAAAATGTTCTGCATTGTGGAGGGAGCCTCTGGACACTGCAGCAACATTACTCTGATTACAAGGAGTTGGATCGTGCTAAAATAAATCACATCCTCCACCGGCTGATGTCACTGTGGAAAGGAATGGCCTCACTGCCTGCAAACCTATGGCTGCATGTGCACATTGAAAGGGTGTATTCATAAAAGACAAAGCAGAGAACCAGTAGCGTTCCCTGGAGGAAAAAAAAAATAGGTGAGTGATATAGACACTTACAGAGCTGTAGAATGAAGTCAGGCTGTTGTTTCTATCTCCTTCTAATCACATTTTATCCTAACAGCCCAGTATTGTCACGCACCCTCACCCTGTGCACATGCAATAGCTCTGCTGGCTGCTTCAGAGTCAGCTGCAAAGTCTCTTGTGATGTTTTGGCCACCCCAATGATCCCTTCCAGCACACTGCCGTAAATTAAACAAAGTAAAGGCCTGGAAAGGCACCTGTTGCACAGGTCAGCATTTGTCCTGCTACAGACAAAGGGGATCCTGCTTGTTTTATCTCATTACTAGGGAATTTGGCAAGAGCTATCCTGTGCAGATGCATGGAGTACTGGGGAGATGCTCTGTGCTGAGGGAGAGTTGCAGCCTGCAGCGACATGAAAGCAACATGTGCTCCTGATTGCACTGTGCTTATCATCAACGAGCTGCTCTTTGTAAATTTTACACTGCAAACACAGTATTGGGGATTCTGGTGAGACTGAAGCTGGAAAAAAGGCAGAAGGTCAGCAGAGAGTGTGTGACTGAGGGTCAGAAGGAGCAAGCACTAATTGCCTTCAGCTACCTGTGATATTTGTATGCACCTTTATTTCTCCAGGTGATACGGGGATGCTGAAAGAATAATGAGCTCTTCAGCTTGCAGGCAGAAGGATGCTTTTACCAAAGGTGAGATATACTGAGAACAGTCCTGACACTGAAAAGACATTTACCTTCATGCTTGGTCTTGATGAGACAGAAAAGTCACCTGGGTCAAAGATGGAGAAACTGCACCTGGAGTGGAAATTGAGCTTTTCCCTGCTCACTGCTTTCACTGCCCACCTTGGGAGCTCACATCATGCAGCCTTCAACACTCAACACTGCCAGCTGTCCTAAGAGGGAAGCAATGCCTCCTGGTGCCAGTGGCTACACAAAACCCAATGCACAGTTTTCCACCATGGATGGAGGCAAAGAGGACTCAGGACCAGGCACAATTTAGTGGAGATGAAACCAGGAGAATCTGCCACCAGCTGATGCACCAGGGCTGTATGTGTAGGGGTGGTCCCTCTGGATCTCCACCAGCCTCGGAGGAAAGATGTGGCCACGCAGAGCATTTGGCAGCCAGGCAGGATGGCTACAAACCATAAAGCAGGTTAATTTACTACCTTAAATACTGAAGGCTGCCTCAGGCTGAGAAAATCAAATCTTCACAGAGAGTGAAGCAAATGAAAAAAACACAAACATCTGTCTTTGGTGCTGGCTGAGAGTCTGGGAAAAGAATCTCACCTGCATCTCAAGATGATGGAGGTACCAACAAGGCCTCAGGCTTTGGGAAGTGATTGCTTGTCACAGTGGGAATGAAGTGAAAACCATTAATTAGCATTGTAATTGGGGAAAACAGAACTCTATTATATTAACAAGGGGGAAACAACCGTTTTATTTACAAATGTTAAGTTTTTTCAGTTGAAGGCCTGAGCTTGAAAGCATGTGCAGCCATGCAAAGCCTCCCCAGTGCTGGGGAAAGCAAAGCCAGTACTTCCTTCCCTTACAATGATCGTAACTGGTGGGGGGAAAAAAGAGAAAATGGGTGTTTAGTATTGCCTGGACTTGTTGAGAAAGAGCAGGAGATTATAGTAATTTGTATGTACCCTAAGCAATAACTTTTAAGAAAATACTTTTTTTTTTAAGAGAGAGGTTTCACCCCTTGTGCTGAGGGAACATGGATGAGCTCGCATGTCTTGCAGTGTGGCATTTTTAGATTGCCACTACACTTAACTGTAGTGCACAGACCTGCAAAGGTGCTTTGCACGTGAGCTGATTTTGCACGTGGGCCTGATACAGTGAAAGAAAGGGTGACTCAAAACCTCGATGTTTTTCCTAGTCCCCTCTATCTTTTGTTCATCTGTTTGAACTGCATTTTCTGTGCCATATTGTCCTGGTTTCTGCTTGCACACCCTCACCCCTTCCCCTCTTGGCTGCCAAAGAAGTTTGCTGGAGGCTTTTCAGGAGACCCTCACCACAGCTGAAGTCCCAGAAACATCTCCAAAAATCCATATTTTCCTGTCTTGTCTGCAGTCATTACCTCTCTTGCTGTGACCCTCGTGGGACACTCACCTGCTCTCCCTGCCCAAGTCCTAGCTCTTCTTGACTTGCAGCTCTGTGAGGTCAAGTTTCCTGGCCTTGGGGTAAGTCTTCCACAGCTGCTATGTTTCCTTCATTTACTCCTCATCACCTCCAAGCCCTGGCCCAGTGACAGCTGGGGACCTGGCAGGTGCTTGCTCCCACTGCTGCCAGACAGAAACAGCTTCTTTCCTTATTTCTTCTGACATAGGAAAGCTTTGATCTCACCACCTTTTCCCTCTCCTTCTTCTCTTAGATCAGGTTTTTCATATGAGACAGAAAGCAAATCCAAATCTGATCCTCAGCCAGCAGCTATTTGACACCACATCCTACATGTCACAGTGGACTCTGCCCTAAGGGATGCCCTTCTCTTCTCTCTTCCACTTTCCCTCTTATGTCTGTTCTTACCAATAATTACAGCTGGGGTTTGACAAAGTCTTAATTTCACCAGACCTCCATGGACAACAGGAGGAAAGCGCTGCAAAAATTCACCCATGCTAACCATGCCAAGCAGATTAGACTTCTTGTCAGCACCAGCACCAGGGGAAGCATTTTCCAATTTTATACAGAATTTAAAAATGGCCAGTGATTTTTTTCTATGCCATTGTAATTTCACTGACTTTATATGATGTTACTGTTGTGTTTTTAAAGAGAAAATGAGGATTCACTTCAACTATGGCAGATTTTTTACAGATCAATCTACTTTATAGATAGGGTTTATGTGGTCCTTGCAGTAAGTTATCATAACAGATAGGCTCAGAAAGAAGATTTGCACCATGAGTTTTGTTTCCATTTAATACTTGGGAAACTGAACCCAAGGAGGTTAAATAGAGGGTCAGAATTAGGGAGGACATTGGGCAGAAAGGAAACTTCACCCATCCCGGTGCATCCTAAACCAGAGCACAAACAGCATCTGTGGATAACCCAGCTAAGATCAATTTCTAAAGGGTATCCTCAGCAGAAAGTCTCCTTCCAAGAAACAAATTTCTGACAGCCCTTCCCCTACCAGCTTTCTAAGCTTTCAAGCTGCCAAAAATGAATTGCTCTATTTGACAAAGCTTTAGAATTAATTCAGGCTGAATCTGCCGTCCCTTCTGGATTTGTTATTATCCATTCTTTTCATCTACAATGCATTTGGCTACCACATACTCTTAAATTAAAACATTTTTCCACTTTTTTTTCTTTTGCACTTTGAAGAAAATAAAATTACTTGAAATGTAGAGAGGTATCCTTTTTTGAGAAGGTGCAGGATCTTCAAGTAAATCTTTAGCAAAGAGTATTTCTCACAGCAGCAAGTTGTTTTACTGATGTATATGATGTAGGTGTTTTATATATCATTTATTTGCAGACATGTAATGAAATATCTCTTCTTTGTTCAGTCCATTTCCTATTTAGTCACCAAGAATAAAAGAATTAGGAAAATACACCCATATCTTATCAGGCACAACAGCAATGCCATATTTTTAATTTCGAATGAGGTGACTAGAAATGCTTCATTAGCTAAAGACAGGGAGCTGTTACATGGCCTGCGGAAGCTAAAATGTGATAGAAATAAGAAATAAGATAATGAGAAGTAAGAAATAATAAATATCTATTTATGTGATAGATATAAGTAAATAAAGTTATCATAACCAAACCCAACTATAGCCTGTACCGCTTGACTTCAGTTGGCATGAATTATCAACAAAAGTGTAGACATTTTAAAAGGGGGAAGAGAAAATTTATCATTTCTCAGTCAACCTTGACTCAATTAGCCAGGATGGGAAGAATTTATGCTTGAAAAATTATTTCTGCCTATTTAAAGTTGCAGGGCTTCTCACTGTTGTTCTGAATAATTTGGGCAACATCCTGGAGGGATTTGGAACAAGTTGGAAAAGGACTTGGGCAGAAGAGAAAGAGAGGGAGGGAGGAAGGGAGGGAGGGAGGGAGGGAGGGAGGGATGCTGACTGGCAGGTCTGTGTGAGGTGTAATGTTTGCATGCCTGATCTTTCCTTGTTTTATCCTTTTCACAACCAAATGGCACATGATTGATGGTATGAGCCACTCTCTGAAAGTGGATGCTTTAAAAGTCCTGGTTTCTCTCTGAGATTAAATATAATGGTATGCTCAAATATGTGTGCTAAATGTTCCTTTTTCTTTCATGTACAAGTCAGTTCACATGCAATTTCTAGTACTTCAAAATAAATAAATAAATAGATCAATAGATAATCTAGCAAAAGCCCCCAAACCCAGCAACTCTTGCCTTCTGCTAATGGTTTGTGCCCTGAAACAGTGTACATTAACAAGCCCATTTCTGCTAAGCTTTTGATAGTGCACTTGACAACTCTGATACTGAAGTGGCACAGAAAATGCCTCTGCCAGCCTTGCTAATGCACAAACTGCCTCCTTGCACTTACAGAAATGCCTCTTGCAAGCACATACTGTGCAAACATGTCAGTGTTTATTAAATCAGGGGCTGAGATGTGGAACGGCCTCAGCCTCCTCTGATACCAAGGCTGATGATGTTCCGCTCCCTGCAGGAACAGCTCTTAGCTGGTAAATAATGCTATATTCTCATTCTTCCTCAAGTAAATTCCCTTTCTTTAGCAATCTCACATTCTTGGAGTGATGCCAGCCTTATCCAAATGTGACTTGCCCTTTTGGGAATTTCCTTGAATAATTTCTCTTGTAGGGATAAGAGAAGCTGAGAATTACGGCACCCGGTATTCATATAAATAGCATGAAATGGTTGTTTACAGAGAACTGCTTATCAATCCAGCAAAAAGCCCCACTGTGCAAATGATGTGAATTGGTTAGAATAACAGGTAACTCTTAAAGGACCTGCAGCTGAAACCTAGATGTATTTATACTTGCTGCTGTGAGATTTCTGGCGCTTGGCATCTTTTTGGAACACATCATCATTATATTAACTGTTAATTTTCTGAGGATTAAAAGACCAGGTTTGGGCTTTAGGAGACAAGGTGAAAGTGATTCATCAATGCAGGGGCAAGCCCCATCAGTTGCAATAATCTCATCAAATATTTAAATTGAAGTACAGATGCTTATTATGTATATTTCTTATGTGGTAAGGAATTTGGTCTGGACTGGAATTTCACAGCTGGTTTTGGTATCTTTGATCTTGGGTCAAAATCAGCCCCTAACATCCTGGGCCTGGAGACATCTTTGTGAGGCCACCTCTAAATCTCAGTCTCCATGGAAATAGGCTGCTCTACAAATGATGGAAATGAAGTTTCCCATGGGTTTGGACTCTATGTCTTCACAGTCCTTCCTGACCTTTCCCGGCTCTCTCATTTCCTCTTGACCTGGCCAGGCAAGAGACACCATCTTTTATGCTGTGCTGACATGGGCTGATTGGCCAGTGAGTTCTTGCCTCCCTTTACAGATAAGAGACTGGAAGTGTTTTTCCTTTGGTGGGACTACCCTGGGATGTGAAAGCTACAATCTGCCCCAAACTCACAGAATAACATACCTGTGGGATTGCTGCCTCTATCAAATGTGACTGAAGGTGATTGGTGGATTAAAAAATTCTTAATCACGTCACTGTGACAAGGTGGTAGCATTGGTTTGGTTTCCTTTGCACACTACAGCTATAAACAGCTTGTAGAAATTACTTTCTTAGCTTATTCTGGGTTGTATATTCTTTTGCAGCCAAACCCCCCACTCCAAAAATGGCATCTGTCCATTGTGTGGCATTTTGTGAACCAGGTTAACCTTGTGTCAAATGTAAAAGCAGCAAAGCTTAGTTTTGCTGCTGTGTCCTCCACTGTGTTATGTAGCTGAAGCATCATGGTTTGGTGGTCAGTGTCTGCATCACAGCTTAGGGTGCAAAGATGACAGACTCATGGGGGTTTGACTCCATTCCTAGGAGCTAGAGGCTTTAGATGGATCTCTTCTGTCTCAGACTCTGCTCAGAAATAGGGACTGCCACATTGCAGAAGAGCTGGGGAAGAGAGGCAAAGGTCAAGAACAGGAAACACAGGATTATTGGCTTTGTCTGAATTCCTGCTACTCTGTTTGATCAGGGCACCATAAAAACCAGTGCCATAATAAACAGCACCATGTGACCACATGTCCCCTGTTACTTGATTTTTTTAAGGGTGGGGCCAGACATCTTCTGGAAAACATTGTCATTCAGAAACTGATTGGGGGGCATCCCAATAATAAGAGAAATTTTAAGGATTATGTTGAAGGTGGTTGGTTAATCTTGGTTTGTCCAGGCTTAAAAGCTACACCTGCAGCATCCTAAGGCCCAGTTCTCCATCTTGTTGTGTCAGAATTGACAAAAGATGCTGATTGAGACTGCTGTTAATTCCCCAGGATCTTGCTGGCATGGAAATGGAATTCCTACCTAGGACTTTCTCTCTCCTGACATCCAAGAAAGATGATGCGAACCCATAAACGCCCTCACTGTTACTCTGGGTTTAACTACTTTACAAATGTCAATTAAAATTAATGAACTTGATTGCTCAGGGATGAACAGAGGCAAACAGGAAATTTTTATCCTTTTTCTCTGTTGGGTTTCTTAGACATAGGGTGGAAACCTGGGTAATCCATGAGCTCTGTCTCTTCATGTTATGAAGAGATCTGCTAATAAAATGATAATTCAGCGACAGGAAAAAATAAATTATTGAAGAAACAGCTAACAGACAGCAACAGGATACTCTTTCCCCCTTATGATCACAAATTTAAAAGCCAAAGCAGAAAGATAAACAATAAGAAAGATTCATAACTTGCATTGTTCATTTTGATAATGTTACAAAGTTCCAGTTTTAAAGAGTGCAAAAGCAGAATATGTTTCTGTTGGTAAAATTCATAAAGAAACTGGACGTGTGCTTGTAGGTGCTAACAGCTGCCAGGAAGCAGGTTCTGGTCTTTCAGCTGTCATACTCTGGATTAAAACTGATGGATGGATTTGGCATATTTTAAAAGGTGAAATAAAGGGTCAAAAGAGCCCCAAACTTGTTATAAAGCAGTACTGGAAACAGGAGGAAGACTCCTAGAATCATTTGAGCCTGACACACAGAACCAACCCAAACCGCTCAGCTCAGTGAATGGCTGACAATGCTTCATTTTAAGGATTAATGACAACAACGATGAGAGGAAAAGGCAGGAAAATTGAACATTCCTGGTGATTGTGGCTTTCAGAGGGAGTGGAGAGCCTGGGCTCCTGAAGGCAGGGAGCTGGCTGTGCAGGCAGGACTGGAAACTGTGAGCAGGGAAACTGCTGCTGTATTTTCTTCCTGCGCAGGGACTCTGTGAATAGAGAAGATCACACTATGAAAATATCCTCTTCACTCCCCCAGCACACCATCAAAGCTCTGAATGTGTAGGTTAACACCTATTCTGGAAGGTGGAAATTGGATTTTTTTTCCCAAATTCTAGCTGAGAGACTAAACAGCATTCCCTGTACGCTTCATTTCAAAGGTTTGAAAGCATCTGAGGGCAGACTTGTCCGAGCTGCTCTGTTTCTTTTTGAACTGCTGCTGGAATTGCTGGTAGGAGGACATTTTCCAGTTGTGTGCCAGTAACCTGTAGACACAGCCTTTCCCTCACACAGGGATAACCTCTTGCCCTAGTTAGAAAAAACTGGAACCAGTAAAGTCTGGCCTGCTGCCTTAGTGATGTGCAAAATGTTTCTTTGTTTCACAAGGGCAATAAGGGGACAGAAATGTTGCTTTTTAATGCAGAAAAGGCAATGCATTTCATTATGTGGAATGCCAGCTGGCAGAGAAGTAACATTACATGACATAACCTGTATTTCAGTGGCCAGAATTAGGTAATTCTTTATACAATGCAGGTTATGTTTCAAAAGGCATTCTTCAGAACAGGCTGAGAGAGTCTACTCTAAATGGGGAAAAATTGAGAATCAAAGGAATGTTTGGAAAAAAGTTGCTGAATTAAGATCAGCTCAGTAGAGACGTGTGTTCTAGCATTCACAATGTAAGAAATGACCTTCATTCAGTTTTTTACTGCTATTTGGAAGGAAAAAAATTATTTTCTTGCTTTTGTGCTTCTGCATTTATTGTTTATAAGTTCAGCTCAACTCAGGAGCCTGTCAGCACAGGCACTGGGAACAAGAAGTCAGGGATCACACATCTTCCCAGCTACAGCAAGCACCAAGTCAAGGTTCCCCTGGGATACTGTTTTCATGGTGGATGCCCTGAAACTAAGTCTGACTTTCCACAAGACTTCTGTGCTTATGACTTTAAAAAACACAGCTTAAGGACCAGTGAAGGTTGTCTAGGAAAAAAACCCAAGAACCATAAAGTTAAAGGGGTCATAAAGCTCCTCAAATGAAGTTTTATTATTCAGCATGTGAGATTCCTTTTATTTTGCTCTAAACCTCTTCAGCATTAGATAAAGTCTTCTCAGCTGAGGTATCTGGCTGTGAAACAAATTCCAGAGGAGATTGGGTGAAACTAATCTTGACCATCTAAAGGAAAACCTGCAGTCTTTTGATTTACAGAAAGCCTTGCTAGAAGAATGATGCTGCTTTCATTATTCTTCAGTTTAGTCCCACCAAGCAACCAGAAACTCTCTCAGCCAAAGCCAATAAATTGATAACCTCACTCTGAGAACATGACTTTCTTTGAAAAGGAGGGAGTGCCTAGACTCCATGGCCATCCAGAAACCTGCTGTCAGTATCCATCGTACGTGGAAGGAGCTCAGATACTCTGGAATTGGACGTGAGAACTGGAGGTAAGGTGATTAAAAGGCAGTCAGTGTACATATATGCTGCGATGCTGCACACTTTTGTGCAAATCCATCCTTCCCTACACCTACACACCTGCATGTTCACTCTCCTGTAGAGAAAAATGAACTCCTATTAAAATGGCAGCTTTTTGGACAGCAAAGGCAAATTAGTGTGAGTTGCTGAAGTTGTCCAGACTGAACCCAACTCATACAGAATTCTAATGTCTCCCAGGGGCTTGGGCAAGGGACATTACTAGAAAATTCTGCAGCCTAGTAAGTCTGTTTGATTACAATCTGCTATTGGTTGTTTGAGCTGGCAGCAATGAAATAACAAAGTGAAGTATGAGGTCAGTCAAAAGAGACTTCAGGGCCCTAGAACAATTGGCAGAAGGATAAGGAGCACAGGTACTGATTTCCTTCATCTTTCCAGTTACAAGGAAGGCAGATCCATCAGGTCAATACGTGGTTCCCAGACTGGTGTAATTGGAAAAATTTTGAGTTTGTTGATCATGAGATGATCTACTCTACACCTGGTCTACTGACCACTGATGCAATGCACCTGTCTCAGAGGAGGAAAATAATTGTAGCACAGGATATGGTGGATGCTTCTAGGCTCTTGAGGAGGGATAGGTAGGGAAGAAGATGCAGAGGGGTGGCACTGAATGGAACAAAAGGGTTAGAATGTATGGAGCTCACAGTTGGCGATGGCACAGTTGAGAGCCTCTGGATTACAATTAAATAACATGAATGTCATCATGGGAGTCGTCTGTAGACCAACAGGAAAGATAATGATGCTAATGAATAAGTCTTTGAGGAACTAAGGGACACCTCCAAGTCAACTGCCCTTATCCTTACTGGGGACTTCAACTTGCTAGAAATTAACTGGAAGCATCACAGGTGGTACAGTTCAGGCCAGAAGATTCCTAAAAAATCTGGATATGCTTTAGACTCCCCATGGCACTGCTTTGTGTGGGAGTTGCTCCTTTGAATTCAGTCTATTACCAATGTCATCAAGTAGCACCTGCAACACTGGGAACTAAATGCATAATTAAGAACGCCTTGAAACTAAAGAAACCATAAATTTTAACCTCCTTGGCACAGAGACTATTATTTCAGAAACAGTAATGACTAACAGGTCTCTTAGTTTTTACGTGAGGTTATAACAGCAGTTCAGTGTATGGATTCCTTACCTCATTCTGTGTGCAACAGGAGACCAGTACAAATATTCCAGTGTGGTGGTAAAACCATATTGAGTTTTTCCAGCCACCCTGACATCCTGAAGGCAGAACTCAAAGGTAACTGTGACCTGAGCTCTCTATTCAGCCTTTTATCGACTTAATGGCTCACAGGGAAAATTACAATGCTGCTGAAACTGGGTTGGTTCAAAGGAAGAGCATGGGAAAGCCCTCCAGTGATCTGCACTGTTTATGCAGTAAGTTTTTATATATATCATTCCTAGAAAATATTAAAAATTTTCAGAGTATAAATAATTTTTCTCCCAAAAGGGTTCTGAAATGCCATGTCATGCTTTAGATTAACAATGAGGTAAATTAAAGTTAGTTTGTTCAAATGATTGCGTTTATTTTCTTAGGGATGAGGTGGAATGTTATAAGTAATTTAATTCAAGTAAGGACAAGAAACATAGGTCTCCACAGCAGTCAAATTAATTTCCTCTGCCTTTTGTTCCGGTTCATACAAACATTCAAATCCACCATCAAAGTAGCAAGTTCATTTCTAAAACAACCTACTGGCTCAGCAGCTAATTGTAAGTTAAAAACAAGGTGTGGTAGCTAAGTTCAGTGCAAATCTGTCCGAGTATTTAATTTTCCTGAGTATTTAACTGCAGGTTTTAAAAAAGACCCTGACCTGCACAGTTTATAAAAACTTGTTGTCCTGCACTGTGAATTTTAATATTGAAAGCTGGATTTAAAACCCCACAACATCAGGATGTCCCTTATTTTCTGAAGTGTAAAAGGAAAACATTTGTTTCTGGAATAAGATTATCAGAATTAAATACTGTGGTGTCAGACTAAATAGCATTACTTTAGCTCCTGTATGGTTGAGTGATTTTACTATAAGAGTTTCTCATAATAATGCTTTTTATCTGTAATACATAGGGGATAGAGAGACTGACAGAGCTGTAATCTTTCTTTCAGAAGCACAGTGTTAAATGAAGAGGGTTCGAGAGAAAATATAATTTGGAAAGGAAGATAAAGACAGCCCTATATAAGACTGTGTCACCATTTCAAGTGAAAGATGTATGCTCTGAAAATAATGCCATATATTACAAAGATAAGTCAACTTCAAATTTGTACTTCAGGGTCTGGAATTTATTTGTTTTGTGGCAAAAGGCTGTGTACACTTACGGGTACACAGCTACTCTTGCCACTGCTATTTGCTGTTTCTGCAGGGCTGTGTGTGCTGCGCCCTGAATGCACTTATGAAGACCAGGGCTTTGTCCCAAAATCCCCTTTCCATTTGGTAGACCACAGAATGAACAAACACGTTCTCCTGGTTTCACAGCTGTCTGCGTGTAAAAGCAAAGCTCCTCTATGTGTACTGAGGCTAGCTAAGCCTGGAACAGCTTCAGTGTGGATGGCAGCTTCTACTGGCACTGCCAACCACTCATCAGGACACGCTGAAATTAGTGCCTTCTTCCATTGCTCTCCCAAAACTCCTGAGGCTGTCTTTCCCACGATCTTTTAAGAGTGTATGGTCATTGGTGAATGAAATGCATATATGCCAGTGCTCCTGAACTATCCTCTGATCCACCATCACAACCACCCAATGCCTTCACAATTTTAAGCTGAGAAGGAGATTTTAGACTGCCCTAAGCAATCACCAGGAGTGCTCACACCTATGATTGTTGCATTACACCACCCAAATTTAAAGCATTTCATTGCATCCAGAGAAGGGTTATGGAGCTGGTGGAGGGTCTGGAGCACAGTTCTGATAAGGAGCAGCTGAGGAAGCTGGGGATGTTCAGCCTGGAGGAAAGGAGGCTCAGGGGTGGCCTTATCGATCCCTGCTACAGGGAAGGAGGTTGTAGCCAGGTAGGGATTAGTCTCTTCTAGGAAAATGACAGAGTAACAGATCACAGTTGTAAGCTGTGCCAGGGGAGGTTTAGGTTGGACATTAGGATGAGTTTCTTCACAGAAAGGGTGATTAGACATTGGAATGGGCTGCTTGGGGGTGGTGGAATCACATCCCTGGAGGTTTTAAGGAAAGACTGCACATGGCACTCAGTGCCATGGTCTAATTGACATGGTGGTGTTGGGTCATAGGTTTGGACTCAATTGCAGAGGCCTTTTCCAACCTAATGGATTCCATGATCCTATGAAGTTATCACCAGTTTTAATGTACTCACGTCTATGATTTTTGCATCATGCCGCCCAGACACATCAAAGCACAGAGCTACAACATTTCGCCTTTCCTGGGCCTGCGTATGACTGTGCACTGTGAGGAACAACACGAAATCATGGAATCTTTCAGGTTTCTAAAGACCCCTGAGACCAATGGGTCCAACCACTGACCCTGCACTGCCAAGCCCACCACTAGACCATGTGGCAAGCAACTTAACCATCATGAAGCACCACATTGACACGTTTTATTGAGCACTTCCAGGGATGGTGACTCCTGCAGTGGCCTCACGGCACTTCGGAGCACAGCAGTGCCCTCAGCCCCAATGTGCGTGGTCTCACCTCCAATTTCAGCCTGCCTTGCATGAGCTTTGTGGGCGGTGCTGTCTGCGTGGTTCTGAGGGATGGTTGCACAGAGACATTATGCCAAAAGAGCCCTACGTTATGTGGACACAGCGGGCGAGCGGGCGGCGGCCCCTAACGCGGAGCTTTGCCGAAAACATCCCCTCAAGCCTCTTCCCTGAGCGGTGCGGCCCCTTTAAGGCGTCACGTGGCTCTTGGGCGGGACTGTAGTCCCCTGACCGGGGTGGTAACGCTGGCCGGCGCGGCTAACGGCACACCGGAGGACTCCAACTCCCAGCAGCCTCCGCGGGGACGCATGAGATCATCCGCCGCGCCCAGGCGGGGGTCGCGATGCACGCTGGGAGCTGTAGTCCGCTATCAGTACCGGTGGTAGGTTATGGCGAGGCTCAGAACTACGCCTCCCAGCGTGCTGCGCGCGGCGGGTTCCCGTCAGCGCCGAGGGGGAGCCCCCCAACGTAAAGGGGGATCACTTTCCCCTTGTGTCCGCCATATTGGACGGTAACTCTGCCCAGCGGCGCCGGGGCCGAGCGAGTCCCCGTGGCCGTGACAGCCCCGCTTCGCCCGCGCCGCCCGGGGAGCCCCGGACCCTCCCGGCCCTGCCCGGCCTCGCCACCCCCGGGCACCTGGCGCGACCCCGCGCCCCTTCCCCCCACCTCCTCCTCCTCCCCGGCGCTCCCTCCTCCCGTGCCCGGGTGTCAGCACCATGAGTCCGGCCGACGCCAAGCGCGGAGCGAAGCGCCGGAAGAACAAGCGGGGCGGCGGCCTCGGCAGCACCGGCGGGCCGGGACCCAGCGGCGGCACCGGCGGGCTGGGCAAGGCCGGGGGTGCGGCGGCAGCGGCCCCCGCCCCGCCGGCCGCTGTGGGCGCCCTGCTGACAGCTCCGGGCGGCGGCAGCGGAGCCCCGGGCGGCACCGGGGCCGCGGCGGGACACGGCGAGGTGAGCGGGGCCGGGGTGGCTGCGGTGATACCGCACACCCGCGGTGGCGGCCGGGGGGCTGCGCCGCGACATCCCCCCGGCCCGCTCGGGCCCCGGGGGGGGAGGGTCTCGGGGCTGGGCCCCGGGGCTGCGGGGAGGGGGCGGCGGGGCTGGGCAGCGTCCTCAGCTCCCCACCCTTTGTGGGGGAAGGGCCGCGCTGGCTGCGAGGGCCGTGTCGTCCTGGGGTTTGTCCTGAAATCAGCTTCAGCGTCCCCATCTGCGGGCTCTCACCTTAATGGAGTAGCTGTAAGAAATAGGCGGGCAGGCCTTGAGAAAGCATAAAGACACCTGTATTTTTTTTAATTTTTTTAAAATTTTTTTTTTTTACCATTACGCCGTTTTTGCATTGGCCAACTTCGTTGTTAAGTATAGGAGGTTCCTTGTAGCTTGGGCTGTGGTTGGCACTCTGGTGCCTTGGCATAATTCAGAACTGTTACAGTATTTCATATTACGGTGAAATTTATTTGGAACAGATTGTGTGGTGTAACTGATTTTTTTTTTTCCCAAGAAAAAATACTCAAAGATTAAGCCCTTAAAAAGGTGTCCTATCAGTTTAAGTAGCAAAAGAGCAAATAAGTTCATGTTCCTTTCTCTTGTAAAGGTTGCCTCAAGTTTTTTGTTATCAACACAGAGCTTGTGTTCAGGTATCATATTTACAGCAGCATTTCCTGCTGACAGCATCTTCAGACTTCTATGTGCATGTCATACCACCTGCTCTGTTTCCTCTTGCTCTCATGAACTTGTTGAGCATATGAAAGGAAAGTTAAAGAATTTACTTTTGTGATGTAGCATGTCTGAAATAATATATACTTGTAATGATATAACAAATGGGTTTCTTTTGTTCTCCCTATAGTTTTGAGCCCATCTATTTTGCTGGGTCAACAATCAATGTGGTGATTGTAGGTTGACTTTTTTTCCCCTTGTCCTTAAAACTTGGGTTCATACACTTTCATACTTGTCTACCATACTTTAGATTAACTGTTTCTGTATGTCTGTTCTAATCTGATACTTAACTTCACGCATAATTTCCTTTTGGGACAGTAGTCTATATGGGCCTTATATATCCAGAAGAATGATATGCCTAATGACAAAGAGGGGTGCAGGTTTTTCTTCTGCAACTTTGCAAGTCATCAGTCAACGCTGTTCTAACTAAACCTGTAGCAAGAAGATGCATCTTGTTTTGTTTTATGTCTTAGATCATAAGCCTTTACAGGTTCAGGTTTGTAGATTGTTAAACATCATCATGCCAAGGGAAATAAAACCAGCAATGAAGTGATGCTCAGAATGGGACATTGATGTGGCTCCACTACCCCCAGTATTTTGATGTTTCTGGCTTGTGGTTATGTTTAGTCTTGAACTTTGGTTCTCATCAGACTGTATGGGATCTTTCTGAAATTTATCTTTAAAGTCAAAATAATTGCTAGTCTACCTATTTTGTGTTCCTTTGTCTTTCAGACAAGGTAGTTCCTAATAAAATTTGTCAGTCTCTCCGAAAGTGTGTTATGTCTTGAAAATTAAATAGTCTTTCAGCACTAAATTTTTGGGAGAATACATCTGTCTATTGCACTTGCTTATATGTTATTTGTACTTTTGTAAGTGTACACAACATGTGACAATGCATTTGTAACTTTCTCTTCCTTGATCTTTTTTTTGGCGTCTACTCTTAGATTTGTATGCAATTTGCTGAATGTTTCCATTTCACTTTGTAGTGTGGTACAAGTGGTTCTGAAGGCTTATTGGCAGTGGGGAGTTAAGTCAGTTAAACAAACAGATCAGTTAGTTAAACCTGCAGCAGAGACCTTGATCAATTAAACAGTAAGCATATTGGAATGAGATTTTGAGGACAGATAAATTCTTGTGCTCAGCTTTTTGAAAGATAAATGCTTATACCCCATAATACTCCTTTAAAGTTGGTGTTGCTTTGCCCATAGTGGTTTCAGTGACCTCTTTCTTGACACTTTTAATAGCTTTCCAATGGTTATGACATGAAATTTGCCACTACTTAGAAATTCACTGATAATTTTGCTGCAAAGGTGAAATCATAAAGCGTCATTGCATGACTCTTGCTGATGTGAAAATAGGATCACCCTAATACTGTGTAAAAATCTGATAGTTTAGGGTACATGGTCAATACAAGACTTGGTTTTTTGAGTGAAAAACTAGTAGATATTTTTTCTGGATGAAGTTGAGAAAGAAAACTGTATTTTATATGACAGATCACTTCTAAATTAGGTTTGTTTTGGCTGGATGGAGAGTAAGCAAGACACTAATAGCTGTAAAATAGTTACCAGATTTGCTTTACTTTCATCTTACCTGGAATAATGTGAAATTCCCTTTGGTGAGTAAAAGAAATCATCAGCTAGTTCTCTGTTGAACAAACTTAAATGTTTAATCTTTGAAAAGATGTGAAATATAACCATCAGCACCCCCCATGAATTTAGTGTTTGCTGCACAGCATAGTGTGTTCTACTTGTTCTCATGTTTTCATTGTCCTCATGTAGTTTCCGGCTCTTGTCACCTACCTGGTTTTAGGGCAGCCATTCTGGATGGGGTGGGCATATTCTTCTAGTAGTGTTCTGTTAGGTGTTTCTTTTTTGTCTAAAAGAATGAAGCAGCATGTAAAGAAATGAGCTTGTGTGTGGTCCACGTCCTTGTATGTCAATAATTGTTCAAAATAATATATACTTTGAACCTGCTTTATAAAACAGGTTGACTGTAGTTTAAAAATGAATGTATTTATGGTTCAGACTAAAAGCTCATGTGCCAGTACTGAAATTCTAGCTAACCCTGTTAGAGCTAACAAATAAATTTGAATCGAGGTTTTTATACATGTTATCTGGAGGATTTTTTTAGGACTGTAGGCTAAATTCTGCATTGGAGTGCATGCTAAGTCTTGTTCTGGATGCAAGTGGGCAACTCCTAATGGAATCTTCCTGGAAGGTATGTTATTCCATACACATGCTTTATAGCATCTGAGTTCGTCCTCTGAAGAACTGTCAGATGTTTTGGAGTGCTAGTGAAATTAAGTGTGCTTTGGCAGTGTATCATTGCAAGGGAGTCTCAGTTTTGAAAACCTGTAACTGTGTCAACTTTAACTGGAAATGAAGTCACTTAGTTGTCCAGTGCTGCTGCATGACTTCTCTAGGATTTTTTCTTTTTAATATGCTTATTTATAGAAATAGATCTTGCTTTCTGTTATATTTTGGTTTTAATTCAGCAATGCATTGCATCAGGCTTTCTTAATTTGATCCTGTACATTTTTGACAGACAGTTGGATTATTGATGTTATGAGAGGCATTTGATTAACTCAAGCAATTACTGCATAATTCATACATAGACTATAGCAAAATTGGCTATTTGTTAGTATGTTCAGGTATTTTGGAGTGAAGACTGGTATGTCAGTAGCTGATCAACTACAGAAATACTTTTTGTTACAGGCCTGACCAATTATTTCCTTATCAAAGGAAATAATTTAGTAGGCATTTTACAATTCTGTTGCATTTTTCTAAGTATTGTATGTCAAGTGTAGTAATGTATTGAATCTTCTTGCATTTGAGAGCTGGCTTAGAATTTCATAAAGTACTTCAGCAGATTTTTTTTTATTATGGGGTACTGCTTTTTAAATGGAGATTCTATACGTAGCAGAATGTACACTGCCAGTTTCTTTAGCAGCTTTGTAGCTCATTGTGTTTTAGTGATATTTGTGTTTGATTTGTGATTTTGGATTTTCCCTGTTCACTCTTCCCCTTCCATGATTCAAACAATCAAAAGGAAGGAAACATTCAAAAGAGGAGCTTTGTCAGGAGCTCAGAAGTTCAGCAAATAGCTAGCTCTTGTGCTTTTATGTAGGGCCTCCTCCCCTCCTCCTCCTCTCCAAAAGCAAACTTATTTTGGCCAATTTTTGTCAAGGCTCAGGTAAACTAGATTAGCTCCAATTAATAAAACAGAAATATAACCTCTGCTCTTCAGGCTGAGGCAGCAAGTACTTAGAAACACCCTTAACACTGACTTGAAGAAAAAACAAGCCTTTGTGACAGTGAGGAAGTAAATTTGTTCCTCTGATTAAAGGTAGTCTGTTTTTTTTTTTAATAGGCATGCAGTGCCTGCCCTGAAGAGCTTATGCTCTGCTTTTTTTTTTTAATAAAAGGAGGCAGAATGGGATAAAACTATTAGGATTTGCTTTAGATGGTATGGTTGAGTTAGCTTGCTAATTTAGAAGCAGTCTAAATGGAATATTTCAAACTTTAAAACAAGCTTAGTGGTTGCATAACATTCACATTATTAGCTCTTTCATAGCTTCTTCCCATGCTCAGTTAAGGCATTTTTCAGCTAATAGACCTGACACCAGAAGCACATATACCAGTGATTGGGTCAGATCTCATAATGCTGCTCCTGGGAAGTGTGTGCCTGTGTGTACTCATGACCTTGACGTATATCCAATCCCTGAGCATTCCATTTCTCCTGCACCTGCAAAATCATGGTCAACTGATAATGAGAATAATCAGTTGTGAATTGTGAAATTAAATGTTCCAAAAGTGTGTCCCAAAAAATGGCATCTGTTTCAGCGGTATAATCCATATAAGCTAAGGATCCTCCTTTGGATTTGTTAGGAGACATTCAGTTCCAGGTGTGAAGGCAGAGGATTTTTTTCCCATGCTGTATTTGTTGCAAAATGTGAGAGATTGAGGGAAAGAAATTATTTACTCTAAAAAAACATAGTGACTCCCTTCCCCTCTTCCCTTTTGTTTCCTGACTGGAAGCAAAACCTTGATTTAATTTGTAACTAGATTAGTTTGAAAAATTAGTTCTGAAATAGGTGTATATTGATGAGAATATTCAGGGTTCTTGTCCAGTTCGTCTCTTCCAAGTTTCTTGATTGAAACAGTAGCTGAAGCTTTATTTTAGTATTTAATATGACATTACTTTCTTGGTGATGGCATTTGTCTTGTTATGGTGGTATCCCATCTCGGGGATGTCTTTGGCACTTTTCTCCTTTGCAGTGAGAGATCCAGTCAGCCTCTCTTCTGGCCTGGCAAGGAGAGCTGAGTGGATGTGGGAATTCAGTTTGGTGGTGCTTGGTGCCTATGAGACTAATTTTTAGACCCTGATACGTGTGTTGAGCAAGGGTGGTCCTGAACAAATACAGATCTACTGAAGATATATTGTGGAGAAGTGATTGGAGAAATAACTGGGAAGTCAGCTTGCTTTGTTTAGGACGTACAGAACTTTATAGATGTGCTTGGCAGTGTTCCGGGTTCGTATGGGTCTGAGTAATCAAAGAAAGTTTCATGTTTATTGGGGCTTCTTGACTGATGGGAAAGGAGGTCATATATCCTGTTTTATTAAGGTAATGGAAACAATCCCTACAATTTCCTCTTTTTTTAATTTTTTTTTTTTTTAATTTTAACTGTGACAGGTAGCTGTGGGCTGGTCTGTTTTGAGAAAGAATATTCTATATGTGGAATTTTCCTAGGCTAATTAGACATAATGAAACATTTGACTTAAATGTCTAGAAGAATACTGTAGTTCAGTTCTTTCTTTGTTGCAGATGAAGAGTTCAATGGGGAAACAACATTTATGATCTTACTCTTAATTACATGAACTGCCCAAATTGAGGCATTTCTGAGAATACAGTAGAATAAGTATGTTTTTGGTTTTTTTTATATAACAGTTACTTAATTTTGTGTTGTAAATATTCAAGGCAGCCTATGACATTACTAACCTTCACCTTCTCACCTGTGAGGAAACACACCAGAAATACTATTCAAGATACATCTGAGCAACATAGCATTTACCTGAGGTAAATATTTTTTCCTAAATATTTTCTTGTTATTTACTTTTTTAAATAGAGAATGTACAGCTGCTTTACTGATGCAGAAGTAAATCCAGGCACTGTTTTACCAAGTGGATTTTAGGGGGAAAATTAATGGGGCTGCCTGTGAGCCTCTTCTAAGCTGTTCAACTGAAGGTGTTCATGTTGGACTGGTGATAGCACTGGTGAAAAACTTCCTTGGGGTGGAAACTTTAACCATGTTATTAAATAATCCCTTCTTTTGCAAAAGCCACAGAAGTAGTTCTCTCTTAGAATCTTAGAATTCCTAGTATCTCGAAATTCCTAGGAATGGTAGTACCCACTCAAGCGTCTGAGAGGAAGGCATTCCTTTCTGCATCAGTCTCTGGAGCAGCCATCTCTCTCCACCCTTTATTAAAGGAAGCCTGGGGAGATTTTGGTACAAACTTAAGTGCCTGAAGCCAGGTAAAGTGAAAAACCTGTGTAGGAGGCCATGCTTAGCCTCTTCCTCCATACTCAGTTATGGTTTCTTCCTCTTAAAAAAACAAAAGAAGTTGGAGCTCAGGTAGTTTTTGATACATGCCCCCTTGAGTCATATCTTGAAGAGTAACTTTGCTCATTTATAAGGAGGAAACAAAAGATTTACTTCATTGTACATTTTTCAGGAGAAAATCTATGTGCTTCCATGAACTATTCCTGTGCATAGTCTCTCCTCCTCTTGCCTAGGGGAACAAACCACAATAGGTGGTAGGTGGCTCTGTGTTGTTTTTTTATGGAACATCCCAAAGTCCACATGAACAGTAGATCTTTATGTTAGTCCTCCTTTCATACACTAATCTGTTGAACTGGCTTATAGTAGCTTTGACAGGTGGTTACTTGCGAAGGATGTTAAAAACATAAGACCACAATCATCCAGGTAAATTAAATTTTTACAAGGTCACAAAAGTAATTATTTTGAAGTCCAGAGCTGTGGACTTCCTTGCCTGGATCTTGAACAAACTTGACACTTAAGGCATCTGGACTTCAGGGCTTCTCTTATGGACTCATACTCCTCTTAGAATGTGGCTGTGGGAAGTAAATTTATTTGTGGTCCAGGAGGGGCCACAATAGGCAGTGAGGACTAATTTCTGGGAGGGTTCATGGATGGCAGCTGCTCTTAGGAAAAAACTGCTGGTTTGTTGAGTTTTGGGGTTTTTTTTTTTGGTTTTTTTTTTTTTTTCTTTAAGTGATTTGGCAGCAGTTCAGTGGTTTGTGTTAAGCTGCAGACAGATGGAGGATGTGATCAGCTGTTGGGGCAGTGTTTGCTGCTCTAAATAGCTGTTTCTTGTCATCTCTGAGGAACGGTAGCAGGCTGGATAGAAGCGTCTGGCTGGTAGCACAGGGGACTTCGCTGTTCTAGATGTAAATTTTCAGATGCCTGTCTTTATTCTTCTAGATGTTAATTATGCCTACAATACCAAAAGTGTTTAGTCATGGCTTACATTGCAATGTCAGCTTTGCTCACTTTGATTTCTAAGTCAGTTGTTGCTCTTTTTGGGAATAGTAGTTTCTCTACTTAAAGCAAGACCAAACTGTGCAGAGAATGGGCAGTGTTTGGTTTATGTCACAAACTTATACATGTGCTCTCAACATGAACTTTCTAAAGATGGGGTATTAACATATGCATGCATCACTAGAGTATAAAACTCTAGTGACTGATATCTGTTTATTAACTAATATATGAATGATAAGTTAGCTGTAGTAATTAAATCTAGTCGTTGTCCTTTAAAAATGTAATGGGCTCCATGGACCCACAACTATTTGTAATTTTCTGAATTAAGAAGAGAAACACTGGCAACTGAAGTCTGCTCAGAGGGTTTTACTACTTAGACTTCTGTGGACAACAGTTAATTAATTATGTTTTTGTGTAGTTATCTTTTTACTTCTCCCTTAAGGTTTCATCTCCTTTAGGAAATCTGCAGGCATAGCTGAAGTAACCCCTGAAATTAGTCCTTAGGAAGAGTTCTGGAAGGTAAGGAGCAGAGTAGTAGGCATGTTTCTCTACAGCATCAGAAGCTGAAGCAGGTTTTACAGTATCAGGCATCTCAGTTACAACACTCGTAAAGCTATTGAGAAGGGGGGAAATGCATATGGTATGCTGTGTTAGGACCATCTAACTCCTGAGCCAGCTTTTATCAAAAATTGGTCATCTAAGCTAATATATGATCTGGATTTATGGTACTAATCTGCCTCTCAGGTAGGCTTAGCACAGCTGGCTGCTGCCAGAGCTAGTGCAGCATAACTCAGTGTTAGTGTTGAGCTCTGCCCACAGCAATCATTTAGGAGCTCTAAGCATGGATATTTGCCAGCTAGACTGACATCTGAGCAAGACCCTGAAGCAGCATCTTTTTATGTAAGAAAACACTGCTTTCTTGGGGACTGGTATTTTTTGGTCTGCTTTTATTCTCCTCATAGGTCAGAAGAAACAGGTGGCAGTTATAAGTTCGGTAAGTTAACAGAAGTCTGTGGGTAGTGAATGAGGGTGTGGTCTTTGGAAGGATAGAATAAGACTAAAATGTTGGGGTTTTTTTCTCCTTTTGGATGAAGTAGGAGATAATGTGAATGAAGGGAGAAAGCTGTAAAAGAGCAGGTGTTACTGATGGTACATTAAATATGCTTGGCCTTTTTAAATGGGCAAGTGAGTTCAAGAGAGAAAGACAGACTGTTGAATGCACTAGCTAAGCATGGCATGATGTAGACTTGTGTTTTGAATTTGACTAAGAAGTTTTGGTCATGTGCCTCAGGTTTTGAATGTCTGTCATGATACCAGGATTGTAAAGTGAGGGAAGGAAAAGAAGGCTGTCAATTGAATCATTTTCCTGAAAGCAGTCTGTTAATTGATGCAAGCCATGACTCTAAAGTCTGTGTATTAGGGGATATCTCATTATGTATAGTGTTGAAATATGTTGGAAACCATATTAAATGTAATGCACATGTAGTATTGAAAAGTGCTGTAATACTCTACCTTGACTACTCCTGCTTTCAGCTTTGTGCTGTCAAACTGCATCAATGATGGCTCCTTAGAAGTAAAAGATGTGGCTTTAGGCAGGGGTGCCAGACTTGAATACACTCTGCCACCCACTTCTTTCTTTCAGGCTCTTTTCAGAGAGAGAGAACTAGTACAAACAGCTATATGTTGATGTGGTTGAAGTCAGTGCACTAACTGTGGGCACTGCAAACTTTGATTTCTTCTGTATTTTGGGACTAAAATAATAAAGATTTTAAACTAAGATTTTTTTTTTTTTTTTTTTAATGCCAAAGCTTGTTTTCTGGTTTTTGGTGGTGAGGTGGTTTTGGGTTTGTTTCTTTCTTTCACTATGTGCAAAACGTAAACTTTAGCTCTCAGAGCAGCAGTCTTCCTAAGCTAGGAAGGTGATGATACTGTTGAATTGTACACAGAATTACTGAACGTGGACGGGACCACTGATGGGGTCATCTGGTCCAACCTGTCAGCTCAAGTAGGGTCTTCCTAGAGCACATTGCACCAGATGGTTTCTAGACAGTTCTCGAATATCTCCAGTGAGGAAGAATCCAGAGTGTCTCTGGGCAGTCTGTTCCAGGGCTCAGTCCCCTGCTTAGTGAGGAAGTTCTTTCCTATGTTCAGGTGGAACTTACTGTGCACGTTTCCACCTCTTGCTTCGTCCTGTTGCCTTGCGCCACTGAGTAGAGCCTAGCTCCATGTGATTGACGCCCTCCTTTCAGATGCTTATGGACATTGGGAAGATGTACTCTCTGTCTTCTCTTCCTCTTGAGGCTGAACAGGTAGTTCAGATACTTCTAATACTAGGTGGTTTTTTCCACTGAGATTGGTAGTTTAATTTAAAAATGCCTTGAGTAAAATGTTGTCATAGGCAGACTTTTGTTAGTTTATAAATATTAACAGAAATTAAGGATAACCATATTAAACTTAACAATTGACTATTTTAAATATGTTGTAGGGAATATTTCACTGAGATAGATATGATGCTCTGAATTTGGATAACACTAATGGCAATGCAAGCCTAGAGACACTTTTGTGGACAGAGGCATGAGTGACAGTGTGTGTGTGCACATACTCAGGCTTTTTGAAACATGGTGTTTTTGAATGTTAAAGAGATTGCTATGTAAGTGTAGGAATGAAGTAAATAGTTTGGATGTGTGCATGGAAATTAATTTTGAGTAGGAGAACATACATATATGTGGGCTACCAATGGACAAAGAAGTGCCTGACTAAATGTTTAAAGGTTCTTTGCCACACAGTGTCTCATCGTGAAGCCAGTCATTGGGAACAGAAGAGTTCACCTTAAAAAGCAGTTCTGAGCCACAGTATGGTTCTGCCAGCCTTTAGTGTTTAATTGGTGTGGAGTTAATGACCAAAAGATTTCTTAATTGCCATAATGCTTCCAGGCTGCTTATCTTCAATAAGCTGCTGCCACAACAGATGGCAAGCTAGTGGTTTAGCTGAGGTTCACCAGAAGTTTTTCACAATTTTGTTTTAATGGCTTTAACTTATCTATGTGGCTGTAGCTAATGTGTAGTTGAAACCCAAGTCTTCACTAGAATAGGCTTCAGATGAATTAAGGTTTTAGTTAGTCACCCAGCAAGAGATAGCATTTTACTGTCAAAGTAAAACTTTGTAGTTTTATCTGTGTAATCATCTTTATTTTATGTTCACATTTTTTCCTGGCTACTTCCAAGATTTGTCTTCACTATACTGTCATTCTCCACTTCTTTTCAGGAAGTCTGCAGGGAATTGGACTGGTGTCTGCTGTGATTTGAGACAGCTTGCAGCAGCAGCCTGAAGCTGGCTAGGTTGCTTTTTTTTTAGCATCATAAGAGTCTGAACCACAAGAGTAAGAGTGGACAAAGTTAAAGTTCCATAATTTTTAGATATAAAACAAGGCTTTCAGAAGCCTTAAGAAGGCTTTTCTTATGCTTTCAAAGGAAAAAAAATACAATTACTTTTCTGTCTGGAAAACAGGCGGCCATACTTATACAGTATCCACTAGTTACAGATTTGAAACCTTATGTAGGAGGATATGGAACTTTGTACTGAGAAACATTGCATAGTAACTAAGTTAAATATTAATTATTTAATGTTTTTGGAAGTGCTGTCATTGGTGACCTAGCTTACTGCTTTTCAGAATTATGTGGAAATTATGATAATCACACATTGAATATTCTTTAGACTGGTTGTATGTTTTTTGTAAGCTTGATGGCTGTATCTTAAAAAATTAAGAGGAACATTCTTCTATCAATATTTAAATAATTCTGAGGCTATGTTTTTATTTTTGTTCAGGTGAAAAATCTAATGACTGTGTAAGGTTTAGGGGATTGTGCTGATCCTTTGAAATTTGTTAAAACATTGCTAGAAATGCCCTGTGATAATTTATTCTTTAAGTAGAATGTTCAGGCAGAAATCTGAATGTGTGCTTGCCTTTGTGGCTTTTAACTAAGGTTGCAGAAATGAGGATTCGTCTAAATGTGAAGCCGGTTTTGAATCAAACTTTGAAGTCAGTGGGTTGCACTTGGTGTTACCTGTTGGTGAGATTGGCTCATCCTCTCAGTCAATAAGATGTTACTGATGATTTGATAGCTAAGCTGCAGAAGTTCATGGTAATCTGTGTCTCCTCTGCTAAAGCCTAGAGGATCCTAACTAGTGTTAGACCTCCTTTGTACCAAAAACACTAAAAAAAAAAAAAAAAACCCCACAAAAAAACCCAAAAAACCCAAAGAAATTTACTCCCAAACCTGTTTATATTTGTGATAGTCCTGAGAAGATCAACATCCTTATGAAGAGCTTTTTCCATGAAGTCTTAACTTGTGAAGTAGTGTATAAATAAATAGTGTACAATGTTACAAAATGGAGGATACAGAGTCACATTGTCAATTATGTTTAAAAAGACCTCTGAGATAATGGAGTTCAGCCTTGACTGATCACCACCATGTCAACTAAACCATAGCACTGAGTGCCATGTCTAGTCATTTCTCGAACACCTTCAGGGATGGTGACTCTACCATTTCCATGGGCAGTCCATTCCAATGTTTAACAACTGTTTTCACAATGAAATTCCTTGTAATGTCCAACCTAAAACCTCCCCTGGCACAGCTTGAGGCCATTTCCTCTTGTCTTGTTGCTGATTCCCTGGGAGAAGAGACTGATACTCAGCTGGCTGCAGCCTCCTGACAGGGAGTTGTAGAAAGCCATCATGTCACCTCCAAGCCTCCTTTTCTTCAGACTAAACACCCCCAGCACCCTCAGTCACTCATCATGGGATTTACCTTCTAGACCCCTCACCAGCTCAGTGTCCCTTCTCTGGACCTCAGTGACATCCTTACAGTGAGTGGCAGAGAACTGAACACCAGGACTTGAGGCGAGGCCTCCTCAGCAGTGCTGAGGGTGACAGTCACTGCCCTGCTCCTGCTGCCCACACTGACTGGTGTGCCCAGCTGACCCAGGCCAGGAGCCATTGGCCTTCTTGGCCACCTGGGCACACCTGGCTCGTGTCCAGCCACTCTCAATCAGCACCCCCAGGTCCTTTTCCACCGGGCCCTTTCCAGCCACTCTGCCCCAGCCTGTAGCGCTGCAGGGGTTGTTGTGACCCGGGGCAGGACCTGGCACTTGGCCTTGCTGAACCTCAGACCCCTGGGCCCACTGATCCAGCCTGTCCAGATTCCTCTGCAGAGTCTTCCTCACCTCCAGCAGATCAACATTCCCACTCCAACCCTTGGTATGTGAGGAATTGTCCTAATATTAAAAAATAATTCCTGAATAATTGTATTTTTACGTTTTAATTGTTCTCCCAAGTTAGGGATGAATTTGTCTGATGGAAAAAAAAATTCTGTGGTTTCTTTGTTACTCGCGTATTTCCTTGTTTTTATAACAGGAAGTTAGTCTTCACTGTTTTATTTTGCTTGCAAAAATCCTGCCTCTGACACTTCTGCCACAAATATATTCTTTGTATAGTTAGCTTGAGTAGTTTAACTTTCTGAAGTTACAGGCCAAGTTTTCTTAGTGTTGGTATTAACTCATGATCAACAAAAAATAGTTGATGTAATGGACTGCCTTTTTTGATGCTTTTAAGACTTTATTTATGGCTAGAAATTATCCTTGTCTTAATTTTTTAACCAAAATGGGTATTGTGTGAGGTGATGTTTGTGACATGAGAGAGTTTGCACAGCTATAGCAGTAATCTGTTAATGAGTGTTACTACATGATCAGAAAAGTGTTAAGTCTGATGATTATTTCTTTTGTAGGTGTCTCTGCTTAGTGGGCTTTAATGGGAGTTTAGTGGAGCACAAATCCCTGTCTTTAAAGCATGAAAGGATCATTGGAAGATGTCGTTCTGGCACCTGTTGTGCCTGCCCTTCTGATATGCTGTTGGGATTCTTTTCCTCTAAAGCAAAATTTGACTGACAGTATTGAAGAGGAAGGATGTTTGTAACTCCTCTTCATGGAAAACCAGTCCGTGTGGTCAGATCTCCTGAACTAGTTGGCCTGGCTAGTTGGAAATTATACTGGATAGGCTTACAACTCCACTATATTGACATAAATTGGGGTGGGAGAGGCAGAAAGGATGTGTGTCCCACTGCTGCTGTGTGGATTTATCCTTCTAACTTGGCTTTTTTTTCCATTTTCCTGCTTTCACGCTTTTACTTGTGCATTTGTGAGAGAGAGTATGTGTGTGGGTAACTGATGAGCAGGCACTGAGCAGGCAGGTAGTCTGACCACCATGGTGTATCAGAAGCTGGGTAGTTCCCAGGGGAGTTGAGCTTTTTGGCCCTGTTTTCCCTTCTGTGAATCATTTTAGGTAGAATCCACTAATTCTTGAGCTTTTCATCTTCTTTTAAAATATTAAACCACATTAGTATTTGTAATTATGTACCTTGATACATATTAAAAGATGGATGATTTGTCTGCAGAATACCACTGATTTTCTTTAAGATCGTTTTATGTTGTGTTTTTTTTGTTGATATTTTTTGTTGTTGTTTTGGGGGTTTTAATTTCACTCTAGGAAGTAGACAAAAATCCAAGCAGCCATCTTTGTAAACTAGCTTCTTAAATCTGACACCAAAATTGTTTGTAATATTCCAGAATCTCTTATCAGTCCTCTAAAGTCTTAACTTCAAGGTTTTTCCATGCTTATTTTTATCTCATTCATCTGTCTTCTGGCCAGTGGAGACAATACTGATGCTGCTTTTCTTACTTGTTTGTTTAACCTGCTCTTAAAATTACTTATGTGATGGAGACTCCACAACTTCACCAAACAGCCTATTACTCTTAACTACTTTGCTGTTAATTTTCTATTGCATAGAGTTCTCCCAAAATTCAAACATTCTGTTTGCTTTGGATAGAGAGAACTGACTCTTCCTCTCTCTTTAGTATTCTGGTCTGTAAGGTTGGTGTCCACAGCTCTGTCAGCCTTTCCTGGTAGGTATATTGTCTGTGTCTGGTGGTAGTTCTGTTGTGGCTTTTCTCCAGCTGTTCCTGTCTGGCTGGAAGACCTGTGTTCAGAATGAGTTGCAGTAGTCCCTCTGAGACTTACTGGAGCAATATTAGGTGAAAGGATTATGTCCTGTGTCATATAAGCTATGCATCCCAAGGTGGCATTAGTTTTTTCCATCAGTCTGACCTTATTGACTCCTCTTTTGCATATACTCACTTAGATCTATTTTGAAATTCATGGTAATTGTCAAGATCTTGCTATTTAATTTGGTCGTGAGAAAGTTTCAGTACTGAAGGCTGTCAAAGACATTAATCAAGTAAATCATGACATTTATTCTTCCTTCCCTGTGTAAATATTTCACTGAAGAAAGTTTTACTGGTTTGATATAACCAAGGTGGCTGTTCCTCCTGTCTATATCATCTAAGTGCTTAAATAGATTGTTTGAGTATATTTAATTTTTCTGGGAACTGAAGACAATCCATTCCTCAGGTGTTTCTACCTTCACTATCCTTTTTTTCTCCCTCAGTTTTTGGGGTTTTGTAAATTATTTTTTTTGGGTGGAGGGTTGGGTTTTATTTGAGGAGTGAGGTTGTTTCTTTGTTTTAAAAAGAGGGTTAAATAGTTCACATTTTTCTAAGCTTCTGATTATCTAAGACATCTTCCATCGGTTTTCAAAGACAAGATTATTGATTTTGAGGTGGCTCAAAGGATTTCCTGAGGAAGTTTCTTGAATGCTATCAGATCTAGCCTACTTGGAAAAAAATATAAGTGTGGCTCTTTCCAATAGTCAGGTGATTTCTGGGTGGATATTTTTACTCATTTACTTGGGCTAATTGCGCTCGTCATCTGCTTGTATTTGATCTCTTTGGTGAGGACTTGATCTTCATCCATGTGTTTTCTCTCTTCATTCAGTAATGAAGAAATTCTAGTAGTAGTAGTATACTGATAGAATGATTTCTTAGTACCCTGAAGCTGTTTTATAAGAATTCTTCTGTTTTGTGCCTTTAGCCTTTCATATTTGTCCCTCTTATTCTCTTGCCATTGTTAAGCTTGTTACTCCCTTTATGTGTGCTTTTTCTGAGTCATTATTTTCTTGCTATGTTTTCTATTCTCTTGCTGTGCTTGGTTTTGTTGAATTTGTTCGTTTCTATTGTGTCATTTGAGAATTAACTCTTCCTTGCCATAGACTTGTCATCTGTGAGCTCTTATATAGTGATGTGAAATCTGTCCCTTGCTGTTCTTCCTTCCTTTCCCTCTTCAGTAACCATTGAATTGATGGTTCATTTCCAGTGAAACTCTTATTGTTTACTGTCAACTACTTTTTTTATTGCTGCTACAGCTAAAGGATGTGTCTCCAGTTGCTTTCTGTGTTTAAAATGTACATTCCTTGAGCCATTCCTGGTAGGTGCCTAGGTTCTTATTAGGTCCATGTAACAAAAAGTCTTACGGATTTTTTTTTCCCTTTCAGAAAGGATAACATCTGTCTGTTGGCCTTTTTTCATGGTCTGTGGTAAGCTTGCAGCTTGATCACACTGATGTGCTTTCTTCTTTTTATTATTTGCAGACTTGCAGGATACCTCTCTGTGCATTTGTGATGCTTGTATCCTTTGGATGTAGGGCATAGCACTTCTCAGCACTTGGATTTATTTGGTTTGAGTTTTTGTTTGTGTGTTCAGGTTTTTGTTGTGTTTTTTGGTGAGCTGCCTGGATCCTTTTTCTGGTAGTATTCCAGTGGGAAAGGGACTCTAATGGAATAGTGTGATCATGTGGAATCTACCAGTCTTGTGGAGTAGTAGATCATAGTGTTAATCCCATTCAGAGAATTCTAGTTCCTTTTCTTATGCTTTGCACATTAGTATGCATTTGTCTAAGACTGATGGATTGGTTACTTGGATTTTATGCATTTTTGTGAATAAATACTTGTACTTACTTCTAGGCTCTTGCCCTGGTATATCATCTTCGAACTCTTGATGTTTTGCTCATGATCCTCATGAAAAATAGTCTTCCTTCAAGCTGACAACCAGGAAAGGCTTTTTTTGTATGTCAGTTCCTTGTAATCTTCTATATTCTCACCTACTGGCATACGGAACCTCATCACATGGTCAGAGAAGCCAAAGCTCTCCTTTGATAGCATTTTCAAATTAATGGGGTTGTCTGCCAGGGGAGTTTGTTCCTGCTTCTCTGAGCCGATTCTTATTTGTTCTCAATTGTTGCTAGTAGTATCCCTGAAGAGTGGTTGGTGTGGTGAATGACCATTGAACAGCTTTTATTTTCCTGGGTCTGAAAGAGGCAAAGAACATCTGGAGCAATATGCCCCCAAGCAGGACCAGTATACATTTTTTTCTTTAGGTTGTTTTTTCTGATACAGCTGTTTACTTGGCTTTGTCTTTTGCAGTCTCCTCTTGAATTGCCTTAAAGACTTTGCAGTCACAGATGTCTTGGCTCAGCTGCCTCCTGCTTCTCCTTAATGCCTCATCCCACCAAAACAAACCACACAACCCAAATCTCAAAACCTCTAAGACTCTGTAATGTAGAATTATGTGCACTGTATGTTTTCCTTGTAATTGTCCTCAGTATAGGAAATAGAGGCAAATTTTTTACAAATCAGTCCAAGACAAATTTGTCTCCTTATAGCTCTCACTGTCTCCTTATAACCATTTCATCCTTGGATCAGGGAACATTCCAGATGAAAGTTTCAGAGATGCTACCTTTCTCTTTTTGTTCCTTGTATGTGTGTTGGAATTATTGTTATCTTCCTGCCATTTACACCCCTGCATTTTGGTGAGGGGTAACTGAATAGACTCCTTGGACACTCTGATCTCTGATTCTTGAGTTGCAGCAGTAAATTTGGGTCAAAGGACTTCAAGCTCTATGTTTCCTCATTTGATTCAGTAAATATCTGCTCCCTCCTATGATGGTACTTGAAGCAAACCTTCTGTTGTGTTCCAGTAGTGTATTTCACGTGACCATAAGAAACTGGTAAGTGATGTGATGTGATATGTGTGTGTATGGTGAGCATTGAGAGCTCAACAGTTTGAGGATAATGAAGTTCAAGGACTGAGGTAATCTTCTGTGGATATTAGCTTAACTTGAGGTTTTATTAACTTTGTAATGATTTGCTAGAAACACAGCCTTTAAATGCAGTTACGATGTTAAAGCTTACTTGCTGCATGTTCTGTAATTTTGCTGATTGCTCTTAATTATTAAAACTAGGACTCTGCTTCTTACTGACGCTGATTTTTGCAGAATTGAAATGAGAGAATTATTTCTCTGGCTTGTACTGTCAGTGTCATATCCTAGTACAGCATATGTAATTTTCCTGGCATTTTTTTTTCCTGTTGAGGGAAAAACGTGGCTAGTTTTAGAAATTGCATTTGGTGGGTCATTCTGAAATTGGCCTCTCCCATGTTCAGAATGCGGCTTACTTAATGCTTTATGAGATTTTGCTGTCAGGAGGATGTATATTTAGCCCTTTAACAGTTAACAAGTGGAGTAATTTTCTTGTATCTTAATTCCTGGAGTAGGATATCTACAGCTGTAGCACTGAAGTTACATAATCAGGTACTTAATTCCTAGATGTTGTCTTCCACATCTTAAACTTGCCTTTGGATGAGTGTTTTCTACTGTTCATAAGGAAACTGCTGGCACATCTTGGGGTTGAGTTGGTTTGTGTAATCCTATTAATTTAGCATATTTCTGTTCAGGATTGAAGTTGAAACAACAGATTAAAGCTCTAACAACTCTGACTAGGAAAAAATTTATGTGCATGGTTGTTACCTGTCAGGGCTAGTTGAGAGAATTTTGGGGTGTTTTAACTACTTGCTTGGAACACTTTGCCCATTGTACTTGGGAAAATGAATGCTTGAATCGTGTTCCTTACTAGCTTTTGGTACCTTTTTTTAGCACGTGGCTGTGAAATCACTGGGAAAATGTTGAACATATTCCTAGAACAGAAAAGGCAGAATCCTGGTAGGAGGTGGATTGGCCGTGTTCTGCTGTGTCATATTTAGCTACAAAGAAGGGAAGTATTGCATCTGGGAAGGGGTATGTTCTTCTAAAGAATTTGTAATGTGTGTAATTAAAACAAAATTTCCTTCCCTCCCCTTTCCCCCTGGAAAACCTGGGTTCTTGGTAGCTGCACATGCAAGTATTGCAGGTAACAAGTATGTTTTCACTCAAGTCGAAGCTTGTCTGCACTTAAGTTAGTTCTGTTATTTTGTATACTTGCTGCCATTTCCCTTGTCAGCTAGGGGATAGCATTTAATGCTGCGCTGAAACTCACTAAATACAGTTAATTCCTGCACATCCACCAGTGAAAGACCTGGTTTCCTTCTCCTATGATTTTACTTTGGTTTCAGGCTTTCAAGTTTGCTTTATCTTGCAAATTGTCCATATCTTTATGCAAAATCCTTTTTTTTTTTCCATTTCAAGTGCAGTTTTAAAAGATATGTAAGAGCTTTGTAACAACTCTTGTAGACAAATTTTCCTTCCTCTCCCCTGCTGCTGAAAAAGACACCCAGAAGACAAAGGCAGCTCTTATATTACAATTGAGTTGCAGATGTATTTGGGTGGCTGCAAAGCTTTTTTTTTTTATGTGAATGGCGATAAAAATGTGAAGGGATTGGGGCAGCTGTTTTGATTCTATCTATCTGTAGAAAAATGTAAAATGCCTTTCACTAGCTGATTCAACTTCATTTGAAATAGATCTTCACTGTCCATATATTCAGTTCTGTTTCATATCCTTCGTGCTGTGACTGATAATCTTGTCCTTCAGTCTGAGTGTATTCCAGGACACTGCTTCCCTGTCCTTGGTTTAATTGTTGTTTTCTGCCCATCCCCAGTACCCTTGCAGAGAACTGCATTGCTTTGCTAAGCTAAATGAGGCAGGCCTCTTGCTGTCGACCCAGTTTGGCTGTCACCATGTTGGTTCCAGTTTGGAATTTCTTGAGGCTGGTTGACCAAATGAGGTCTCCTCCAGAGGGCTGTGAGGCAGCACTAATACTTCCTTCCCAGTGTCTCTTGAAAACAGTGTGATGCATCTTGGAATTATGTTTCCTTTTCACAGTTGTAGTGATGAGCATCAGCCATTGGTATAACAAAATCCCTGTTCACTTCCCAGTGCTGATAGAGAATTAATCTGAGAAAGGCTCTTTGATTGCAAATACCAAAGAAGATGCTTTTCAGTGTCAATGCACCATTATGTTGTGCAGTTTTTGATTTGGAGATGGGAATTGAAAAATTCTGGCAGTTGGAAGCGTAAATTATGAGTAATGGGTTGAATATAATGAAAGAGAAAAAATTACGGAATCATCAATACAAATAATTAAATATGCATGTCCACAATTGTACATCTTAAAAAATAACCAATTTCTACTAATGTATTCTTAATTTACATGCAGTACCTGAGATCAGTGCAACATAAAATACGAAGAAGATAAGAATATTAATTCTACTGGCTTTAATCTGAATAAATGGTCTTATTTAGCCAAGCTGGTTGCACAAGTATAGGCATGCTGTATTGTCTTGGTTTCACACAGTTTAAGAGCTTATAGCCTCATGCTTATTGTAGTTGGTTGAGTTTTGTTCTGTTTAAAAACATATTTCTTTGAGGAAAATGAAGACATAAAGAAGACAAACACAAGCTTATGTTATGGTTTGCAGCTTTCTGACTGGTATTCAAATTTTACTTCAAAATGTGTGGCTTTGATTCTTACTATCTTCACCATTTCTTTGCTGAAGTGTCATTATTTATTAAACTTGGTAAGCTGTAATATTTCTATGCTAAGTTCTGTTTTAATGTACTCCCTTAAGCTTAAATGTAGATTTTTTAAAAAATATTTTTAATGACCAAAATAATTTTTATTTTGCTGTGGAAGTGAATTTTTCCTCTATTTATGATGCTATTAGGAAATGGCTCATCAGCTGCAGCTGCCATTTGTACAAATAGTGATGCTGCAGTTTGCAAAGTAAAGCTTGACAGTTTAGTTTGGGTTTCTCTTCCCCCTCCTGCTCCCAAGAGCAAAATCTTTCATGTCTTGCAGTACAATATGTATTTCTATATGGTGGATGTTACATATTTTTCTAGTATATGTTTATAAATGTGAGCATGGTAGAAATTGTGATTCTAATGCTTTTAGATTTTTGTAAGGTAAGACAGTTTTAGGTTCAAAGGAAGACAAAATGACAAGCTGAGATTTGCAAGCATAGGCACTTTTCATGGCATCAGGGATCTGTTGCTTTTTCCTGTAGTGATCCTTCTCTGCTGGAAGGCAATTAACCATTAACCACCAGAGACTGCAGTCAGATTAACTATGGCATTATTAACCCTTGCTTGGACACTTCTTCCCTGAGAAGGGACGTGGGCAGGGCCATGACAGCTGGGCAGTTTTATCTTCAGGATGGGGCAGCAATGCACACACTGTTCACTGCTTTTGAAAAAGTAAGGGAGACTTCAGCTTGTTGGATTTCAAATGTAATAGGAGTATTTTTGTTCCCAGATGACATGGATCTTCCAGCTTCTTGTCATGGAGTACCTTCAGTGATGGGTTTGCTAGTGGGTTATAAAGAATTGTGGTAATGCTATTTGTCTTTTTGTGTTGGAAAAAAACATGAAATTATATTGATAAATCTTCTAGGGAGATAGTGATTTCGAGAGGGATAATCAGAACTCTGAGCCTATCAAAACCCAGTATTTGTTCATATGCTGAAAACAGTATTCATGGAAGTGTTGCCAAATTTCATGTGATTTTGGTAGCATGACTTTTAGGATGAATGTGTTGATGGCCTCTGTCTGAGTGCACAATATTCTGTGAATTTAATAAACAAAAAAACCAAACAAAGAACCCTATCCTGGTCATTTAATCTTTCATAGTGGCGTCAAGTGGGAGGTTATTGGGTATCCAGCAGAATTACCAGTGAGTACTTTGTAGGAAGGATGATGTAATTGTCTGTGTCCCTGACTTCCAAAGGCCTGTTGTCTAACCCTTTCCAATTTCTTGGAACATGAGGAGAAAATGGCTCATCACATAAAAGCACCTGGATATGTAACAGTGACAATGAAGAGCACTACTTGATGCTTGATTCTGAGCCTAGATGACTTTTGTTAGAGATGATTTGCTGCTTGCAGTTTTTAAACAGGGCTTATGCCAGATCATATCTTATGGAGAAAGCATCCAACGGTAATTAGTTCAGGAAGGTCTTTGGCCTTTGTCAAGACAAATTTCATGAGATCATGTGCCAGGCAGTGCTTAGATACACTTCTTAATTACAGCTTGTGTAGGTTTGGTTTTAGTGGTGGAATTCAACTCAGGAGCATCTATGGAACACAGCAGGGTAGGATCTGTACACTCCATTCTACAAAAGAACTCTTTATTTCTTAGTTTTTTTTCCCCTTAGGATATATTTGATAGTGATCAGTTGTTCACATTAAACTTTTTAAAATAAAAAAAAAAACAGGGGAGGTGAATTCTGTGGCAGTGGTTGAGGCAGGGATGAATATAGCCATGTGTAAGTTTCATGGAATAGTTAAAGTTGGCATCATTCAAATTAATGGCCAAGGAAGTCATTTGACTTTGTTCAATAAAGTGAAATAGATCAGAAAAACTTATCTGAGTAGAAACTTGCTTTAAAACTTCCATTTTAAGATATGTGAATGTAGATTGTTCTGTCTTACAACAGGATACAGATCAGTTTCATCTTTTTAATTTTGGATTGTGAATTCTTGCCAATTCCTGTTGAGATCATGGCTTTTTTGTGTGTGCTAACATTTTCATGTTGTGGCACTATAACCTGTGAACTCCTTATTTCCAAAGAGGTGCTCATTTCCTGAAAGATGTAGTTTAGGTTGATTCAGCTAAAAGAAACCTGAATGTGCTATTGAAGAATGCGTGGGAGGAATGGCACAGAGTATAGATGTTGCTTCCTTAAAACTCATTACAGAGTAACAGTATCTGTGTTCTTTTCAAAGTATTACTTCAAAGTTGTCTTTTTGAGGTACTACTGAGGAAAACAAACTTTCCCTGGGGAGTTTCGTGCACATTTCTTTGCAGTGTAGATCATGTCATTTGAGATGGCTGTGTTTCTGAGTATAGATTTTTGTCCCTCCAAGTTTGATGGGTTTGTGCATTTTAAATAACTGTTTAGATGTGAGTCTGTTCTGATTACTGTGCTACAGTAGAAAAGTTTTATTTTGGCACTGAGGATCCAAAGGAAAAATAAATGCAGTAGGTAAATAATCAGTTCTGTGAAAATCTACCAGAAGTGATGATTTACTTAATTTTCAGAGGACTTGAGTCTTACAGAACTGAAGTAGTGAGAAAACTGATTTTTCTTTCAGTTCTCCATTCTCCAATGCTGTCTGATTTCCTTCCTCCCTGCTCTATTTTTAAAGGTTTTGTGTATGTCTGGGCAAACAAAAACTTAATTATGTATACTTTTTGTGCAGACTTTTAGAACTCATCCGTGTATTTGATCCACCAGAAGCTGACAGTGCTTGATGAACACTTTTACAAACTGTGGGGGAGAAAATGCCTTTAAATTTCTCAGACTACTAATACGTCTCATTTTGAAAAACAGCTATGTGTACAGGTGATGAACATCGTTCCTTTCCACCCCTGTGAAAAGCCTGTAAATAGTTTTGTCTTAGTAAAATTCTTTGGGAAGAGTCTCGTTGGCCAAGTAGACTTGAGCTCTAGCAGGAGGTAGTAGGCACTTGTAGTCATGGATATCTTGTTATCTTGTCATTTAGGATATCTCCTGAAATGGGTGAGATGGGGACAGCCTCCCCACCCCCTCTTTAAGACCTCACTCTTAACTCATAACTGTTGCTAAACCAGAAAGTAATGGTCTTTTTGAACAGTATGTGCCTGCTACTTATAGTTCTGTAACTCCTCTCCATAAATTGATCTTCTATAAAAACAAAGACTTCAGCTGGAAAAAGTATTATTTGAAATTCTGTTTCTGTTGAAAACTCCATTGACATTTTGACTTAGTATTAAAGGTCTTCATGGATTTTACTGTTGGAAAAGAAGTAATGCAGATTTGAGATCTTGGGGGTGTGGGGAGAGGAATAATTTTTGGGATTTGATCCTTTCGTGGTACACTTGCTTCATAACGAACATGCAAGGTAATGGCACTTTCTAGATTAAGCCTCTCCACCCTCAGCTTGTCAGCTTGCTTGACATTAATTTACTTTAGGACTAGTTTTTACTAACTATGAAAAAGTGTTATGTTTACTTAAAGCTAAGTGAGAAGTTTTAATAACACAACTTGTTGAAGAAGGGAAACCTTCAGAGAACCTGTCTTGCAGGTTAGTCAGATTCTATAATGGTATGATTTTACTTATTAAGGAGAGCACTGAAAGTCAATGTTACTACATTAAAAAGACTAAAATTGCAATAGAAGTGTCACTAAAATTGATGAAATCTCACAATGTTAATTTTATTTCTATTTTTCCTCATTATTCATATAAGAAGACTATTAGTTATATAGGCTGAAGAGGATTTAACCTGGGATCTTAAAAAGTTTATTTTGGCAGTAGCACAATTCAAAAGAGAGAAACAGTTTTGCTCATAAGCACTTTCTGTGAAGATGCTTAGATAGGGAGTACCTAATTTTTGGTTTAATATGATGACCGTCTCTTGCCAAATATATCTTTATCTTAATATATTGTCCCTACTATGAAGTAGTATCATATTTCACCTGTTGGAGGGGTAAGCTGAGTGACTTCAACAACAGCCTTCTTAGCTCCTTGCAAATATTTGGATTTGCAGTTGAGTGTAACACTGGCACTCTGCTTTGCGTGTTTCTGTCTCTTGCTTGTCTTAACAAACAAAGTGAGTGTGAATTCTCAAGTTAGATGAACAATCTTTTCTTAGACCCAGCATTGTGCCTCTTCCTCCTTCCATCTTCCATTTCCTGTGTTTAGCCCTTGGCTATGTAATTCCCTCTGGCTGAGCATGATGGAGGGAGCACGGACAAAGGGCTGGTGTGCTCCATAGTCACAGGATTGCCAGCCTGCCCCATCCAAATGCATGTACACAGGACGGTACATGAATTGCTAACGTGCTGGTTTTCAGAGCCAGTTGATGTATCTCGTGTGGCCTTCTGCAGCAAATGTGCTTCTTAGTACTCTAGCTATTGAAGATAGATGTGCTGTGCACTAGATACCAATGTAAGTAAGGGTTGGGTCAGGATGCTGGCTGTATTCATGTGCAGAGCTTTTGCCCTCTGGAGCTCTGACAAGCTTCTCATCAACACTTCACTCTTGACTGTTGTTCAGCTTCTAGCAACTTCTGTTTCTCCTGCTTCTAAATGATTTCATATCTAAAAGCTGGTTTATCTATATTTGAGAGTAGTATCAAAATTTCTTTAAAATGTAGATATCAGGAGTAACGAAAGCTTTGTAACTCCCCTTGGAATGCTTGTTCTTTCTCAGCTTTTACTTTTTTATATCCCTGATAATTGACACAAAGGTTTAAAGGTTCTCTGAAATTATGTATAGTCCAGTAGCTTTTCCAAGGAGTACCAAGGGCTGACTTGTGGTATCACTGACTTGTTTATGTGTATTTTTTTCTTTATTTCTAATCTCAAGTGTGTGGACTACACTAGAATAATGTAGGCTAGGCTAGGAAAGGATAATTTGGGTGTTTGTGAATATTAATGCCAAAGACAGATTGCTTGGTGAAGTGAATTGATAGTCTGCAAAGTTACTCGATTGTCCTGATCAAGTGTTGGCTGCTTTAATAGGGATATTTGAACTTAAATTATTATCACCTTATCTTTGCTTGTGCTGGTTTTTATTTGGTAGTTTGTCCCCCTTAGTAAAAATAAGTATCTTTTTGCATATGAAGCCTTCACAACTTTCCCTGTTGGTGACTGTTGCAGATAATCAGCAACCACTTTATCTGTCAGTGTCTCTCCTATAATCCTGAGACTCTGTGGCAAGGAAGTCTGTGTTGGGATGTAGAGCTACGTTCTGTTCAGTGTCACTAGAGATGTGTGATTATGGCATGAAAAATTTAGATATTTGTCCATTTCTTAAAGAAAACACTCCCTGCTTCTAGATCAGGAAGGGATACTATTTAGTTTGTTCATCCTTTAACTTTATAGTTAATTAAACTAACTGGTCGTCTTTATTCATTCCACTAAGACATGTTTCACTACTGCTTCACATTAAACCATAACTACATTTGGACTAGGAACCTCCAAGCTTTCCCCTTTTGCCCATCAAATATTTACCTATTTTCAAGCTACTGATTCAAAAATCTTTGAAATTAAACTTTATATAACTGATGGCAAAAGACTTTTATTTCCCCTCAAAACCAATAATAATAGACTATGATACCTGCTTGAATGTTGCTATGCTAATGAACCTGGAGATGCGTTGAACATTACTGATTATTTTCCTGCCTGCTGTTGGACATGCTAATTTTGCATTCTCCTTGCTCCAGTGCTAGGAAGAAAACCCTTACCTTTAATCTTTTTAAAAATACCATTTTAGTATGTTTTTCTTAGCGGTCAAGCTCTCCTACTACAAAAGCTCTTGTGCTTTTGGGGGTTATTTAAAAACAAAATATAGGATCTCTGCAGACTTCTGTCTTCCCTCCTATAAGAAAAGTTTCCTGTTCACCTCCACTTGGGTGTCAGACTTCCATGATGGTGGACGGGGACCATCAGTGACCTTGGGCCAGCCCAGCTGGAGCACAGCACACCCAGGCATGCTGTGATTGAGGACACTTGTGCATTTCTTTGCCATGTTGTTATTGACCATAAGTACTTGGATGTGGTCATCCTCTCCAAGAGGATTCTCTAAGTATTAGACCACCCTTAACGAGTCCTTTGATGAAAAAATAATGGATTACACATATTTTTCTAGAGTTCTGCTTTATTGGGAGTATGCTGTGGTTTGCAGTTCAAACTTAAGTTTTGCAGTAGCTGATATCTTGCAGGAATTATGGCATTTTGGTGCAGGAGTTTGTTCTTGCTTTCAGATGGTGTGTCCAGAGTATGGCCAAAACAGCCTTTTCTGTGAGAAACCAGGCAGTACTTTGCTTAGTCTCATGGTAGTGTATTTCCAATGCCTTTAAAAATGCTCATGGGTTTCTTAAAGGAGATGAAAAATAGTCAGTATGTTGAAATAAAATATGAAATCTCATAGACAAGAGAGATGGCACTGCCAAGTAGAACTGTTTCAGTTTGCTCTTCCTCTGAAAAACTGGGTCGTACCAGTGTTAACTGGGCATAATGTGCACTTAAAAAAGGGAGGAATAAGTGTTGAAGTGTTGATAGTTTACTGCTGTGTTTTACATCATAATATCTCTTCAGTGCTGTAATATATGTTTTGTAGAGGCTACTGCCTCTGCAGAGGCTGCAGTCACTCCTGCCTGTGTTCAAGAGCAGTGTTTAAATCCTTGCCATGCCAGAGGTCTGGCCAGCATGTTGCCCTGACAGTGCTTGCTACTAGAGAATGGAGACAACTACAGTGTGTGTAGAATCATCTTCCTCCTGTGCCTTCACAGGTCTTACCAGTCTGGGGATGTCCAGCATCAGATTTTGTTTGTTATCTACTGTTGAATGTCTGATACATTTATCATTATTCTTTACCCTCATCCACCAGCCATTTGACTTTTACAATGGCTTATCATTAAATCAGGTTCAGTTAGAGGGGAAAAATCCTAAATTTTCACTTACTGAAATCAGATCATTTGCTATCTGTTGAACTAAAGCATAAAGAAATCATTCTTCATATCTTCGAGTCAGTTGGGATTTTGTAAGTGTCACTCAGCTGCCAGCAGCAGTTCTGTCACCAATTTAGCTGTGTCTGGGAGAGGAGAGAACAGCTCAAGCTGTGACTGGAGCGTGCCCAAGTCAGGGTTTTGCTGGGGCTGCGAGGAGCGAGGTCTTGAGCGGAGAGTGGGAGCTGAGAGTGCGGCTGCTGAAGGGTGATGGGTGACCAGGGGCAGCTGAGGCAGTGCTGGGTGCACTGCTGGAAGTGCCTGAGGCAAGGCTGAGCACAGGAAAGCTGTGGCAAATGGGCTTTGGCTTTAAAATGCAGGCAGGAGAACAGGTGGCATGGACAAGACATCTGGATGGGTATTGGGAGGGGTAGCAGGCTGAAGTTTCTTTACTGTTACTCAGATACTGATAGATGTTTCTACAAACTTAAATTTTCACCTCCCTGTATAAAAATAAGATAATTGATTCAAGTGCTATGGAATACAATTATTATATTAAGGCCTTGTAGAATTGAGTGTAGCTGTAATTGTCTCTTGGTAACATTGGTTTTTTTTCTAATCTCTTTCCTAATGCACCTGAGAAAATCAGTGCAGTTTATCCTTGCTCTTTCTCTCGAAGAAACTGGATTCAATCTTCTTTTTTTTTTTTCTTTTTAGCATCACATTTCTTTTGAATAGTTTAGGGTTCAGTGATGGTGGATTGAATCTAAATTTCCTTCCTGTGTTTTTCTTTTCCTGAGCTCTCCTGAGATCTTGCATCACTCTTACTTTCATGATGTTTGTGGGGCTTCCCAAGGCTTCAGTTTCGAGACAGATGGGAGTATGTTGTCTAGTAATGTGTCAGCCTCCTGAAGGTCTGATTTCAATAGTGACAGGCTATTAGAGCAAATTATGGCAGTCCCTGAGTGCTTATTTTCTAATTGCTCAAATGGTTCTTCAAGGTCATTCTGGTGTAATCAGGCAGTATTGTTTAAACTGTGATTCCCTCTTTCTTCATGCTTTCTGGTATGAATTATGCCTTGCCAAGATGTTTCATGCCTTATTCTCCAGGAAAATCAACATTTTGGAGAAGGTGGGTTAGTGTGACAGTAACTTCCAAGAGACACGAGGTCTATTTCTCGATATATTTTTCCATTGTAAATAAAATTCATAGTAAGAGCAGAAATACTTCATACACATACACACTTTTCATTATGGTGAAGAGTGCTTGTGGAAATTCAGATGTTCTCATCATCCATATCAGCCTTTCTTATAGCATTTACCTTCACAAAATAGCTTTTTAAAATGCAAAACATTAAAATAATTAAAAAGGATACTCAGGAATGAAAAAATAAGGCTTTCAAAATTAAATAAAATAAGTTAGGGTAAGCCAGAAGTGACAACTGTCTAGCTTGTCACTTCCACTTGAATGCTCTGCACAGAGTTATATCTGTCAACATATGGCACAGTAACTAGATCTTGGAAGGTCCTTCTGCCATTCTCCAGTCTCTTTAGTTACATGAAGAATTTAGTGCTATTAGCTAACTTTGTCATCTTTTCTTGATACACACTTTGGATAACTGCAATTTGTCTTTGAAAAGCTTAATACTTAAATAATAAAAGAATTTAAATGTGCTCCTCTAGTACTAGTGAAGCACAAAGCAAGCATTAACATACTGAAATTATTAGTGCAACTCTGAGGTCCTTGAGCTTCCTTAGGACTCTTGGCTGAATGTCACCCTCTTTTGGTGGTTTGTTAATTTTTCACTAGTCCATTTTCTCTGTATTGTTTTTGGTTTTTTTTTCTAGCAGGCCTTTGCTTTGAAACAGATCCTCTTAATACATATTCCATAAATGCCTTTTACTGGGAGAATATCTTTAAGTTCCTCCCTAATAAACATGAACATGCAAAAAATTATTCTGGTGGTTTTGCCCTGACTTTAGGTTACTTAAGCTTTTTTTTTTCTTTTTTATGCTTCTATTTGTTTACTTACTGTAGTCTTACTGATCCTGACAGGCTCCTTGTTTCTCATATTCCTCAAGAAAGGATTTAGTTGTAGTTTTTATACTTTTTTTTTCTTTCCTAAATTATTTGTGGGACTGTCTTATATTTTTTTTCCTGTTTTCAGCTTGCTATTGTTTGAGCCTCATTTGGACAACTTCTAAAAGATTCTTCTAATATTTTCTCTAATATGTTACTTTAGCCATGTCCTTCATTGCCTGTCATGTCATTATTCATTCCCACTTAAGTCTTTCTTTTTTTGTTATTTTTATGTTTCCTCTAGGCCTCACATGCAATGTCTTATATCTCATTGCCTACAGATACCTGTACACCTACAGTTTGTGATGATTTGCTTTGTTTCCTCCTATTTCTCTAATTCCTCTCTAAGTTCCTTGGGGTTTGTTCCTCGTGCAGATATTTAGGTCACTATTAAATTCTGGGGGAAGGTTACACTAATATTTTTAAGCAAATTCTGCACAGTGCTTAGGATCAAGAGATGTTTTTTCTGACAGCTCGTTCCATGAAGCAGTCATCCCAGATATTTAGTGTTTTGTCTTGGCTTCCTGTGACATTTAGTGGATAACAAAAACCTCCCATTGTTTTTGTCTTAGCTTTTGTAATATTTGAATACCTTTAGCTTGGTCACTCAATGCCTGCATGTTTCAATGTGATGGCTTATGTCTTTCTCATTATCACTGTCTTGAATGTAAAGAAGGTAAATGTACTCCCTTAATGAATAAGTAATCTCTTTGGATAAATTTATCTTTTTATTAATTTTCTCTAGAAAAGTGTTTTTAGCTGCAAATAACTATTTAGTTCTAAACTTTCTTACTGGTTTCTTTATTTTTGAATGTATATGCATGCCAATAACCAGTGAACCTCCAGACTGGAGGATATCTTTTCTTGATTAAGAAGACTTCTTTTAATCAAACAACACTTATTTTTTCCACTTCTTGGAAAGTGCCTAAATAAAAATAGGCAACTTCTTCCACATCAGCATTTTTGTTCCCATAATATTAGACCTGAGATGCTTGACTTGCATATGAAGGGTATTTTCTTAAATATCTGCTCTGGAAAAATAGGATAGGGTATGGAAGTGAAGACGTGATTTTTTTATTTGTATTTTCTCTAGCAGTGATTTGACAATCCCCCACTTTACCTTTGGAAAAATTCAGCTCAAGGCAGTGGCTTTGCTCTACTCTCCCTGTCTCTAAACTGAGCAGTAGGGAATGCTGCAAGATGTACAAAACTGAAAGATGCTCCTTTGCACTGAGGACAACTCCAGTTTAGAGTTATGGTTTGGGCACAGGGTAGAAAAGTTTTCTGAATCCAGAACACAAGATCTGGGTGTTCTTGGTCAGACAGACTGGTTTTATTTTGGTCTTTAGAGTAGTCCTAGAAACACTAACATTCAACAGCAATAGGTGGGAAACTGGAGAGCAAAAAAGAGTTTAGCAAAACATGTGAAAGGTGGAACAGAGGCATGAGATAATTGATATCTGAAATTCAAAAGCTCGACCAGTGCTCAAGAAGAAGGAGGGACTAAAATAATTGACTGACTTTATTTCTCCTTTCCCACTTTTTAAAAATGAAATGCCTTTTCTTCAAGTTGGTATGATCTAGAGATGTTCATTGTCACTGACTTGAATTCATACATTGTCTTGACTTTCCTCTTGATTTACTGTCCTCAAATAGTGCTGTGAGAAAACACTTGGGGCTTGTAAAAGGCACTTCACTGCTGTCTGGTGTAGTCTCTGTAGCACTTGTGTAGAAGAGATCTCGGAGATTTCTGTATGAGTTGTAACCTGGGGCAGGAGGAAAGCTGCTGCACTGGAGTAGCTGAATGCCACTGGGAACCTTGGTGCAGAATACTCTTCTGGTTAACACTGCATATTATTCTAAGCAGTATGGTATTCAAATTTCAGAAGGCAAGAATCTTTGTTAATTGTTTTGATTTACAGTGCAAGTTTAAAAGCTAAATGCAAACCATCAAATACTGAAGGAAAGATGTAGTTTTGCTTATTACTTTTCTGTTTTCCTGTAGCAGTTATTTCAGCTCAGAGATGCTACTGAAACAGCTACAGTGCAGAAGTTTAAAATCCAAACTTTTGCATCTGTATAGCCTTTTTATAAAACAAAAGGAAATTTCCATCTCTGCAGTTGAACAATGATTTCAGTTTCAAAAGCTGTTGTATCAATCTTCAGATACTGAGAAAGTTTTTTTTTTTTTAATTTTTACAAAGCTCTGTTAGCAATAAACTCAACTATTGTCACCAATCTGTTGTTACTTTTTTTCCAGGTTTCGCTAAATGGTACACAGTTTACAGACAGTTCTGTTGGATCAGAATTCACTGGTGTTTCTCAGGTATGTGCAGTCAAATTTTGTGGGTATATATAAAAGCAGAATTATTTACTAATGGCAGAAGATATTAAGCAGTATTAGAGGTACTAAATCAAACTCTTCAAAAAGAATGCTGTGTGAGATTGGAATGTTGCTACTTCAAGTCTGATGATTTCCTATTCAAGCTTTAAAAAGCACTGGAAGCTTTTTTATAAAGTAAAATTCTATTGTTATAGTACTCTTGAAATTGGACATGGATGTTAAAAAGATCTATGCAGTTTTATGGTAATAAAGTTATTCTTAGAAATAAATCTAAATACATAGCAGAGATGCAGTTATTTCTGTTCCAGCTTGTCCTACTTCCAGCTTTCATTTATGAATGTTATATCTGAACATGTTTCAGAGACAAAGTGAGACTGGGTGTTTTCTTGCAGAGATACATCCCACATTTTTTGAAGCTTGACTAGTGGAAAAATATCATGCTTTTCACAAAATGTGCACTTTGTTCTGATGATGCTGAAGAGACATACAAATGTGACCTAATTGCAAGCTCTCCTAATCCAGCAAGAGTTTACGTGCGTTGAAATAGTCACATGAACAGTCACTGCATTCATCATGCTTTAAATAAATAAGAAACTGGAATTTATAGCTTCATTTTGGTAGGATGGAGTCATAACAGGTATCAGAGAGGGTTCCAACTTTCATTCTTGATTTGCATTGTGCTGTAGGAACCAGGGCCTTTAATTTGAACTTCACGTCTGTCGTAAACATGGGCCCAGTGGGGAGATTGAGGTTTCACTGAATCTGGCTAGAGCAAAGATTGTTGTTCCTCCTGTGTTTGCCATGGCTTTTTTTAATGAACGTGGTGCAGCTTTAAGCAAGTTACACACACATCTTAACTTCTAGAAGTCCCTGCAGTGTGGCTGAGGTGTGTTTGCCATGACCTTTACTTTTGCAAAAGAGTAAGTGTCAGGTTGCCTTAGCTTCTGAACTTTTACATTTTTGTCCTCTTCTTTTCCTGGTTGTTGGAATATGTCCTGCAAATGACGTTCATAAGGATTTGCCTGCAAAACAGTAATGAAGATGTCATCATTCTGACAGGGACTTAATCTGACTTAAAAAAAAATAATTTAAGAAGGAAAGTTTCAGGGCTTAACAGCCATGGCCTCCTGCATGCAGGTGTTTTAGGCATGAATGAGATCTTCAGTTGAGTGCTGGTCAGCCAAGAGGAATGTCTAACTTGGGAAATGTTTGTGCTTGTAGAACCTATAAAGGAGTTGGTCAGCCCTGGCCTTTCAGCTGGCAGGAGGTTTTCTAGAAACCTGCAGTAGACTCCTGGAGAGATTGTGTTCTTTCTCCTGCATTAGTGCTTAGGTGCAAATTCTAGAAGTGGCAGCAGTTAGTAAAGGTTAGCTGTTCTTACTAAATTGGTTAAATTTTTCATGAACTTTTGAAAGATAGGAAGATATTTGTGGAGCTAATCAGTGTGTTTCTTGGGGTTTTATGCCTAGAATTCTTGGTTTTCCTTTCCATATTGCTGAGTCTGTCAGTTTTATAAATGTGAAGAACACAAAAATCAGAGACTGTAATGTTCTGCTGTTTTTCTTTAGATGTCAGCAATAGAGAATTGATTTGTTGTTGCTGTGAAGACAAGAAGAGAGTGAATTATGGTTTAGCTTTTTTGCTCTAAAGAACTGTTCACCTGTGTTTGTGCAGTTCAGCTTTACAAAGTTCTATTTTTTGTTAGTATTGAGATTGGAGCAGCATCAAGAGCAGTGCTTGAATTACTTAAAGTTTGTTTTTTCTTTGAGAAAGAATTAAACTATTTTGATGCCTACATAGAATATGGTATGAATTAAGGCAGAGTTAGTTGTAATAAAATTGAGCAAATCTGTGATTCTGCCATTACATGATATTTTGTTCCAGTCATCTTCTCTTATGTCTCACAAAATTGGATTCTCTTTGTCGTGTGCTGCCTGACTTGTTTTTGACTATCAGCCTTGGTGAAGAGTCAACATTGCATGGCAGAACCATAGTTACATGCACAGTAGCATCTTGGAAAAGAATTTAGGTTTTGAGGTACCTTGTTGCCAATCTACTTGATTCAATAGCTGATAGTGGATTTTAGGACCCTACTGATACGTTTTGTTGAAACTGATTTAAAGTTTAACTTTGTAATAAGCTTAGCTGAAAGTGACTTTGTTTCAGGTAGCATTATAAAAGGAACTGTCACAGAGCTTCAAAGAGGAGATATTTTTCTTTTTTACCTGTAAATGATGACGGTAAAACTAAATATCCCTTTTTAATTTTACTTACTAGATTATTACATCTAGGCCAAAATATTTTAGAGAGAAAGACTGTAGACCATGCTCCTTGAAAACACTTCTTTTGAAATGGGAGTGTATTAATAGTCAGAATTGTTTGCCTCATGGATATTGAGACTGCTGTGTTTGATTTTGGGACTCTCAAAGTATTCAGCATTTCATAATGACTAGTAAAATATGTGTGTTGGCTTTTTTTGGGGCTGTGTTGTTTGCTTCAAATATCAGAACACCTTTTCTGATATGTATTCTGTGAATAACCAGTTATCTATCAAAACATTTGTTTGTAGACACCGTTTACCTTTGGCTTGGGCCAAAGGGCACCATATACAACTGGCGAGCATTGTCTTCTTTGTAGAAGTGAACGAAAAGATACTTCGCTTTCAGAGAGCGGAATAAAAAATTCTAGCAAAACAGCACTTTCCACATCTCCAAAAGCAAACAATATGCTGCATCTTCCACTGTGGGTGTGTCCAGACTGTCGAAGAACAGTCGAAAAGGAGGAGAGGCACGCTACAATAGAGCAGTCTCTCGTGGTAAGTTCCAAGTACCTCAGTAGACTGAGAAGATGCTTAATTATGGGCTGCATGTCACTCTGTGCTTTGGAACCACTGGAACTGTAAATGCTTAAAAAGGATTTGAAGTGATTTTGACTTGGTTTTATTTAAACTGAATAGGGAAGTTGTTCCAAAAGTGAGGAGTTCTGGTTCTGACTTGTGGCGTTTTAAGTATAGCAAGGTTGGGATCTCATTTTACTGTGGTTTTTTGTTTTAATTCATTGGGTCTCAAGCTTTGTCCATATTCTCTGTACTTAAATCCAGTTTCTTCTACTTTTACCAACATGACCTTACTCATTACATGTTTTTCTATTTTGTCTGCTCATACTGCGTTTTGCTCACTTTGTGAAGTAAACTATCTGAATTTTCCTTGTTCTTTCAGTGGACTTCTTGAGCCACTGCACTTGCACTGACACCTCCCTGCAGATATCTAAGTTTTGCTGTCATTTCTTTAATTTATTTTTTAGTAAAGAGGCACAACTTTGGATAGCATGAATGTAACAGTTTCCTAGTCTTGGTAGCACTGCAAGTACCAATTTAATATGTGGTGCTAATATTTCAAGTTGTGAATTCAACCTCATGTAAGAGCTGTGCTTAGTGTTGCAGGAAGATACTAAAAGTTCGTTGACAGGTCCAGCAAAACCTCATTAGATATAAACTGTGTTATACTGCAGAAACAAGACTTCATGACTGACCTGGCAAGTCACACACTTGGGATAATTGGAAGTGCTGTAGATTCCAGCTGACATCTCCTTGCAGAGAGCTAACAGGTTGTGCACATGCCCATAGGCGCATACAGGTTTTTACTTCAGTAAATCACTGTGAAGAAAGATTGTATAGAGGGTGTTGTTAATCTTGTAATACTTAAAAGTATAGTTAAGGATGATTTTTGTGAGGGAAATTTGAGTATATCACTTATATACAGCTTGTGTTTACAAATAATGTTGCTATTAACAATGGTAGTAAACTAATCAAAAGAGGTTACATCTAAGGGAATTAGAGTGGTGGTATGGTGGTAAACACATTCTAGAGAGTTCAAAACACAGCAAGACTGAGGCATATTATCATTCAGTTGAGTCAAATTTTTTGACACATTTAAGCTTTGTTTAAGGAGCTAGTAAGGAAAATGAGTATCTTAGATGTGCAAGGAGGCAGGATTTGCTTCCGAAACATTTTCTTTAGCTAAAAATACTCCAGGTGTAAATAATTTTTTTTTTTTTTTTTTAATTTGGCAACTGTTTATTTTTTTGTTTTTAAAGAGGAATTTTTAAAGGCAGATAGAAAATAGATTTTCCAAGATTGGAAGCTTGATTTAAAAAGGCAATTGTATCAATTAGGTAGCTAGTCAAATTAGAGAAGCCAGCTGGGAAAAAAGCCAAAATTAGCTAAAAAAAAAAAAAAATGGTTACCAGTGACTGCAAGTCTCAGAGTGAGTTCACGTTACAGGTTTGCTGTAGATGTTCTTGTGTTCAGGTTGCTGTTGCTCTCATTAGCTTGCTTGGCAGCAACTGCATGCTGGTTTGTTCTTACCTGTGTCTCCATCCAGATCCAGGATTTGGGGCGCAAAAAAACCATCAGCAGTCATGAGATGTGAGAGAGGTCTCTGCCTGGTGCCAGGGAAATCTGGTGGCAGACTTGGGAGGGCACAGGAGAGAAGCATGGCATGTGCTGGGCTGGAGAACAGAGAGGGGAGAGAAACTGGAGACAAAAATAGCAGCAGTGTTGGGCGAGTGGTCTGTGTCACGCTAGAATTGAACAGCACTGTGCACAGGAGATTGCATCCATTTCCAATGGCAGCAGCTTTCTAACATCCATTGCTGTGATAAAATTATTTCTGGCTGTTACAAACAAGGAGATTTTGATTTTTGCTAGAAGGGGTTGTTAAATTCCGGAAGCCAAACGTACTGTTACGTGGAGACTAAAGATATAGTGCTGGTTTATGCAGGTTTATGATAAGTGTGGATGATGCAAGCCTTCCTTTAGCTTAGTTCATTGTTTGTGCTGGAGTACATGAAGGTGTTAATTATAACTAACCAGTGTACTTTGATCATTAGAAATGAAGCTCTGTTTGTATCATTGGTCATCTCTGTCCATCTCTTTCATTTATTAGGCTTTTGGAAGACTAATTCTTTGTGCCTGATTGAGTGTCCTCCCAAAATACATGCAGCACTAAGATTTGCCACTTTAATATTTGTCTACCTAATAACATTTTATACCTTAAAAACTGTTTGGGTTTTGTTTGTGTTTTTCAGAGCCAAGATTTCCTTTTGCACATGCCTCTTGGAAACAGTGGATCACAGCAGGAATCTGTAGGAGGAGGAAGAATAACTGTTGGTGCACAGACAGTGCCTGCTGCAGATCTTAGCAATTCCTCTCCTTCAGACATAGCATGCAACTGTGAAGCCTGTAATGAACGCAGGTAAGAACTGAACTCAAGCTCAGCAGCATGGTGGTTATAGTCAGATTTTGGCAATGTTGTAGCTTGTTTGTAGGTGTGTGCTTAAACTCTTGAAACAAGTTGTCTTGACAGTAACAGTAATTTCTGGATGGTAGTCTTTACCCAGTTTCATACTTTAAACATTTTCAGATGTACTTTTTTTTTTTTTCTGGGACAGTAGGAATCAGTACACCTATGTGGTGCATACAAGTAGAGGGTAATTATTTTTGTCTTCACATGCAGAGAAAATTCAGCAGAGCCTGAACGTGAACCTCAGCAGCTTCAGAATTACTGGTCCGAAGTCAGATACATGGTTCGGTGTATTTATCGTCAAGCTGGGACCCCTTTGGCAGATGACCAAGACCAATCGTTGGTACCAGATAAAGAAGGAATGAAAGAGCTGGTGGATAGGTATTCTTCAAATAATATTAATTCTATTGGTTTTTTCAGTGCTAGTTTGAATGCATGGAAGCTATTAATATGCTGTTTGCAATAGGAATATAAATGTGTAATTATGAAAGGGTTCCAGAATGTTATTCTTTAAAAGGCCTTATTCATAAGACAGTGTTAAGTTTGAATTGCCCCACATGAAAATCTTACCTTGTGGAACTAGCCTGAGGTAGTACTAGTAGTTAGTGTTTGCATCTTACTGTGATTGTAACACCTAGAAGAAATTTTATAAAAATAAAAAAAAAGTTACATTGGGCATTGATCACTAGATGAGGTGGATTTCAATTTCATTCTCATTTTAGAAGCCACAATTGTAGCTTTTGTAGGTGTTGAAGTGAAAATGGGCTTAATGAAATCCTCAGTGATCTCCAGGGTTTTTTGCTTTTAAGAATAGTGTGGCAAACCTTAAAGAGCTCCAGTAGGATCATCTCAGTTTCTCTCTAACTCAATATGTAGTCAAGGAGTTTTTATTTCCTAGGTTCCACATGTGCTTAATATACTGAGATCTGAGCAGTCTGCCCAGCTGTAGTTCTCACGTGCAATTTCTAGTTCAACCTAAATTCTGGTGAGGTAAAGACATATTTAAAAGAGAAATTCATCTAGCACTACTCTTAATGACTGTACACCTGAACTGGCTTTAATAGATAATTAAATAAGCATATTGCACTTTGCTTCTATAAAAACGGTTTGGTTTTGAACATGAGTTGTGTACAAGCAGAGTAATATAGTGTCCCTCCCTATTAGTCACACTTTGTTTATTGAAGTGATCAAAACATGCAATATAGGCTTGGAAATCAAAGATGTTTAAATGTTGTGTAGTGTGTTGGTAATTAAAACTGAATCACAGCTAGAATGGTTATTGATGTTATGCATCTCCTTAATGGATAAATTTTGGACATCAAAACATATACTATGTAACTTTCTTACGTACTCAGGAGCTTATATTACTCGGAACTGTTTTTCACTTTTGACAGAGATTATTAAAATACAAAGAGACAGGATCTCAAAGAAGGAAACCTTAAATACCAGTTGGATTATTTTTCACTTGCGTTCCCTATGGTCTGTAAAGTGTAAAATAAAAAAAGGTTATGGTTTGAGCAGGCACCAGTGTGCCCAGTCTGTAGTGCTAATATGCAGACTGTTCTTTACAAAGGTAGTCAATGGAAGTATTAATATTAAATGCATTTAAAAAAAAAAAAAAGGACTGTTTTGTGAGTGGTGAGGGAAAAGCATGGATTAGATAACTGCAGACTTCTATTTACCTAACTCTTAAGTACTTAACCCATTCATTTCTTCTTCCCACCTCCCTGTGCTGTATAAAACCCAAGGCATTCTCTACATACTTAAACTCAATGCACAGAAATTTAGAGTGAAATTGAATTATTTGAAGTGGTTCAAAGCAGCCATTGTGATTAGCTTTCTTCTGTAGACAGAAATTTGTCACATGTTAAGAACAGTGTGGAGAAGTTATGAAGAAGATTATCTGAAGAGTCTGGGTGCCTGCAGGGTTGGATGCAAATGGAGTTAAGATTTTGAGCTCACAAGTTGAAGTGAAATTGTAAAGTCCTAAATCAGGTGTGCAGGCATCCTAGTCCTAAAGGTATGCAGGAGCTCAGTCCCTTAAGTGTAGAAGTGGGGACTAGACTGTGTTCTCTGAGATCTAAAGTAGTTCTCTAAACCTGAGCTACTGTGGTAATTTTTGATGATGATAATGGTAACTGGTAAATATGTCCAGGAAAATGAAAACTGTTGATTCCATGCTCTTTTATTTCTTCCTTTCTCACAAATATTCTAACAATAAAGGCTTTGTGAAAGAGATCCATACCAGCTTTACCAACGGTTGGAACAGCAAGCTAGGGAATATGTGCTTGAAATGAAGGTTCGTCTGCTCAGACACTTGTCCCTGGGATCTAAGGTTGCATCAACGTTAGCGACAGAAGGGCCACCCCAGGCACAGCAGTTCATCTCACTCCTACTTGAAGAGTACAGTGCACTCTGTCAGGCAGCGTGTACAATCAGCGCCTTCCTAGTTACTCTGGTAAGACTGAAAAAACAGCCTTTGTGCTCCTGCTTGCCAGGGCTAATGCTGACAGAGTTGTTTCTGGGCTCTTTCATGTGTCTTCTGTGGTTGTGAATTGTAAGGTTCTTGTTGTGTTCTTAGATACAGTGAAATTCTGAAACTGCAGTTAAATATTCAGAAGTGTGGAGTAGGTATCTCTTAGAGTGGCTTGATGACATTAGTTTATCTTCACAAAGAAGGAATGTTGTTTGTGGCGCACACTCTGATACAAATCTTTAAGCAGATTTACACAACATTAGCTATCATGGTGTGGAAAACACTTCTGTTAATCTTTAATGGTCTCTTGACAACAATGATTAAGTGACACCAACTTCTGTAAGTAGCACTAACTTAAATTGTTTCCATGTTCAACTTTTCACTCACAATCTAGGATGGCTACTTGAAAAGATTGTGTTGCCTCAGACTTAATCTGCTATGTAATTTATTGTTTCTAAAGTTCTTCCTTAAATGCTGTTTTTGTCAACTGATTTTGATGTTAGACTTGGGATTACATTTTTGGATATAAAATGGACAGTAGCCTTAAAAATTTCTTCTTGAGAAAGTGTCCATTGGGTGAGTAATACCATAAACAAATTCTGTAGTTTTATTTTTTTAAGGTCTTAGAAGGTTATTAATCCTGTTTTGTTATTAATCCTTTCTTGTGCAACTTTTGTTAAGGTCCTCATCTTGTCCATCCCTTTTCTTGTGTAAGCTTTGTGCAAGTAGAAAAAAAAAAATGTGGCTAAAATTGGGAAGTTGGATTTTATTGCCAGCTAGGTAAAAGTGACTGGATAGGTAAAGAGAGGAAAAAATAGATAGATGGAACGTCCACTATGATGGCCATAGGTGAGGATATAAAGTGGAGAGGAAGCACAGATTCCTTACTGAGGTAGGGCTGTCAATAAAACTAAATTAGCAAAGCAGCAAGATGTTTCTTCTCCAAACCTTGAGCATATGTGATGGGTTTTTTGTTGTCAATGTTATGTATTTGTTGTTGTCTGTATTATCTTTCCCAGCTTTATTACTTAGATACAGACATAAGGTCACTGCTGTTTCCTGTTTATTGGCTGTTTTAACAGTCATTGTTTCTAACAAGGTGCTTGGGAGAAGGCTGCTCTCGAGGTTGATTTGCGTTGCAGCTTGTTCAGCTGTAAAGTAAAAGCTTTGCAGTGCACCTTAGCTTTCTCAAAGTGGATCTGCCAATAATGAACCCATTAGTACCAGAATTACACAGCTGATCAGAAAATCACCATTTTATACCTTTTTCCTGGCAATTACTGTGAACTAGTAGTCATGAAAACTAGTAGGTATGGGACATTGAAATAATAGCCATGAGAAAATATAAGATGCTTGAACTCCCTTGTCAACCCCTTTCCTGACAAAATTGAAAGTAAAATAAAATTCTCTTTTAAAAAATAAAAGATAAGAAAACACAAAATATGCTATATTTTTCTTGTCTTTTTCCTTCTGCAGCCCAGTCAGTACTGAAAACATCTTTCTACTAAGCTGTGACCTTGAGAAACTGAAATGTGACAATGTGGGATACCGTCTCTTGTCATACATTTCTTAGTATTAGACTTCTCTCATCCTTTTTATTAAATGGAGTAGTATGTCATAGCTTTCAGTACTGGTAGTATGGTCATTAGCTTTTTCAGGGTGCATGGATGTTTCCCCTCAAGATACCAGTACACTATGGAAGAAGGAATCTTTTCAGCTAAAATACATAGCAGGCAGGCAAGATTTCTAAATGTAGTGCTGCCTTCCTTTTAAGAACAAAAGCTTTGCATGTAGTGTACTGTAGAAGGGCATACAATGCCTTGAACCTCTACCTATGAGAAACTGATTTCTCAATGAAATTATGGACAGTTGTCCTTCCTTTCAAATGAGTCCATCCGACTTCAAGAGCAGAACTAAAGTTTTGTGCCCCACCAATGCAGGGAATGACAGATTATACTGACAGCAATTTGTAAAGACCATAGTCAGTACAGAGGGCCCTCAAGTACCCAGCATACAGACTAGAGAAGAAATCTTGTGATAATTCTTTGAGAGAAATACCATATTCTGCACAAACTGATACACAAGAGTTTGTAGATAGGTGTTGATTGTTTTGTTCACGGCATAATATGGAAATTCCTTAAGAAATCAACCTGTCTCAGTGTACCTTGAGAAATTATCAGCATTTTATAGAAATTTAAAATATTTTGAAGACATACAACTCAAAATGAAAAAGTACACATGTTTTTTGCAACTCAAAAAACCCCACAACCTACCCTTCTTAATAATATTACTTTGAACTTGTTTTTTTAAATGCTGATAGTCTTGTCTTCAGGTCTGATATAAATATGTTTCTTTCGTTTATTTTTTAACCCACTGTTATTAACAAAACTTTAACATTCCAGAGTATAATGGTGTTTCTGGGTGCTTGGGGTTATAGTGCTTAAGGCCCACTTGCTGATCTGAGAGCCAGAATGCTTGCATTTAATTCTGCTGTGTGGGTGAGTCCTGGTATAGAAAAGCTGCATACTGCTGGCTGTATGTAGGAAAACTTGCTGCCTTGAAAAGTATATTATACGTGTTTTCAATTCTTGTGTTTTAATGATAATAGTTTTAAGGTTTAGTTCTTGAAATTACATACAGTTATGTGTTCAATAACCTCAAATACAAAATGTTCCACTTAGTAAAGAAGTAAGCTGTTGGTCTTGTCTGTTGAGAAAACTTAATTCTTTAAGCTATAGTTGAGGAGAACTGTTTATTAGATTTTATATCAGTTTTGAATAAAGATTATAGGTTGACATTGCATATGTGTCTTATCCTAGATAAGTTCAAAAAGCTGAAAAATAATCATAAATAGACAATTTTTTTGGCAAGAAAATCTGAGAATTACAGGTTCAGATCATAAAATGTGTCTTTTGGTGCAGAAATGAATGGGAACTTCAAATAATGTAGACTGATACTTTTTAGATTATTTTTTTCTTAAATTCATGTCAATTTAGAAGGAATGATGCTATGGTTATTTAAGTCATTAAAAAGTGCTTCAGTTCTGAGGGTTTAGATATTAAAACTGCATAACATCTGAGCTGGTTCATACAGCCTGTAGGTTGGAAATTATACTTTTAAAATAATTCTTGCCTTGCACAGAATTTTGGGGTTTTTTTCCTTAACCCTGGTTTATTTCTCGTTGCTTTATCATTATAGGAAAATGAACATTTGAAGAAATTTCAGGTGACATGGGAATTGCACAACAAGCATCTGTTTGAAAATCTGGTATTTTCTGAGCCACTCCTGCATAATAGCTTGCCAACGCTGGTGTCACAGCTAAGGTAGGATTTTACTTTTGTTTTTTGGTTTCAAGAAGAAATGAAAACCCGTTTGCAACCACAGCATTAAAAATATCTGCTGCTGCAATTGAATTTGTAAAAATCTTTGTTCAATCTGTCTTGAAGAAAGAGTATTGTTGATTGAGCAGTCTGCTGTCATAACTTGCTTGTCAGAAGAATTACAGGCCTGATTTGCTTAGTTGTAGGTTACCCAGTAAAATGACAGCATCCTGTGTCAATACTGATGGTATGACTGAATAGTACTGTTTTCAGTTATCAGGCATTGCTGTTGTTTTTGTAGCTTTACAAGCAAATGAAAGCCTAATTACCTTCTATTTCCCATAGTGCACAGAACTGAATTCGGAATTTTAAGCCATTTCTCCATTTTCATTGGAGAAACCCCCTTGCTATATGCTTGTAGGTCTCATGGCTTTAAAGCTCCTGAGGCATTAAACTGTATATTTTCTTAGTAGGGTTGCTCTGCTTGTAATTTGTGTACTGCCAAAGTGTTTGGGTTTTCTAGGGAAGAGGTATTAATAGAAATTTTCTTTACCCTGTGTCTGAACTTTAACATACAGTCATGGATGGTTCATGTTGACTGCTCTGTCTTGTTTGTGATGAAGACATGTTTATGATCTGTGTTACATGTGTTCTAAAGGTATTGTCTTGTGTAATTTTCCATGGTACAAGGGCAGTTTGACTAATTCTGTTACAAGAGATGTTGTGCACAGTGGAGGAAAAAAAAAATCTTTTGAGTCCTCCTTTTGCTAGTAGATACTCGAAAGGAAAAAAGAAGAGACAAAAAGGTAGAATTGTTGCCAGGCTTAGCAAAAAGTCTAAGATGTCTCATAAGTTACCCAATTTAAGAATTAAGAATTAAGTTACCCAATAAAAAAGAAAGCTTTTCTCCCGCTGCCTCAGCAGCTGATTTTCTTCCTGTGTTCAACAGCATGTTGTTTAATTGTGTATTTTTCCAGTTCTGTGGCTTCTTTTCTATAACTATCCTTCATCATGTCCATGCTTTTTGACAAGGCCTCTCTGCATCTCTTTACTCCAGCAATCCTCACTGTATAAAAATGTTTATATTGCCTTTATCTGCAGAGCTGAGAATTGGTCTTAGTGAACTTTATGGTTATTTCTTAACAAAAGCATTTTTCATTCAGTATACCAGTTCTGTGCTACTGCAATTAAAGTCAGAGCAACAGAAGTTGTTCTGCTGTCACTGTGGTGACAGCCAACTTCAAAGCTTACAAAGATGATGAAATCAGAATCTCTTTCTGCACGAGCTTCTTTTCCAGTGCATTTGTATTTGCTAGGTAGTTTATGTGAAGCACCCTTGAACTTACGGTTTTGCCTAGTTTTATTGATATGAATCACTTTTTGATAGGAAAGGTTCAGCACAAGCTTCCCATTTCTAGGTTACATAGTGTATGTCCTGTTTTTCTTTGATAAACATAGATTTTGTTTGTATTCATGGACTCTCAGGATTTTATTTTGTTGAGTTCTCTGTGTCTTGAAGTGACAGAATTAGATTTCTCTTGGAAAGATATGTTTCTGCCTCCCACTGGAAATTAGTGGAGAAATGTTCCATCACAGAAGCCTCACATGGAAAAGCAGGGATCAGCGTAGTCCTCTGCACGTTTGGTCAACAGAGAATCACTTATGTGCAGTAGAGGAAGTATTGCCAGAGTTTTTTACAAAAGAGCATTGGCCTCATTATTTTCTCTTCCTGATGAGAAATGTGAAATGGCATTTTAACATCTCAACTTTGCTTAGATTTTGGGTGTTTGTCCTTTCTTTCATCCTTTGCTTACATCACTGAATTTTTTGTATACCTGTGGCTTTTTCGAAATACGTAGTTGTTCTGTGGTTAGTTCCAAGGATGCTTCTCAGATGTCAGACTAGAAAAGGTGTTCACATAGGGTGATTGAAAAAGCAGCCTTGTGGGGGTGGAGTTTGCTTAGCTGATACAAGATCAGCTGTGTCAGTATTCCACAGCTGACAGGGGACATCTGCTGGGGTAAACTACCAGGGTCTTGTTTGGCTGCTACACAGTCAGCATCTGTGGCTTGTTTAGGAGGCAGCTCAGCTACACAGTCTGCAGACCATCTGCAAGTGCTGTCCATGGCTTAGCAAGAGTTAATTAGTCAGCAGGGCTTGTAGGTCAGACACAGCATTTCATAAGGATGTGTTTTCATAATGAGTATTTGTGGAAATCCAGTCCATTCAGAGGTGAAAGGGTAATACTTCCTGATGAAGGTGTCAATATGAAGAGTTTCTTAGAGGTGAAATAATATTGATTGGGTTAAGATACTTCTGATTACAAGCAGCCTCTGACATGCCTCCTGTGTTCACCACACTGCTTTAATGGCATGTGGTGACCAGTGAAGTGGCTGATGTCTGGGGCTTCTCTGTCCCCTTTGTTTTCCCAGCATGGGATGGGACACTGGTGAGGATATTTGCAGAGCTTTGGTTAAACGCCATTGTCCAAGAAAATTATGTGTTCTTCATCAAAATACCTAGCTTGTCAACAGGTATGGCTTGGAAGTCTCAGTTACTTTAAAGTGAGCAATTCTTGTTAAATTTTATGTATGTGTTATTCTTTTTATTACCTTTTTTAGTGCAGTCAAGGAACATTTTCTATCTCTGTTTAGAGGACTGAAATGTTAACTAAATTGTTGCTTTATTGTTGCCTTGGGGGTTGAAAGTGTATTTACTAGTATCACATTAGCTTTACTCAGAGTCACAATAAAAAATTCAAGTGTTAATGCTGTTGCATTGCTAATACAAATTTTTTAAAATTGAGTTATTTTGCTTCCGACTTGAGCATATTTTAAAAAATATTTTGTGCACAACTATTGTGTGAACGAATAGTACTAGTCAGGAGCAGTTATGAGAACAACTTACTGATTCTTATATAGTAGGGATCTGATTTTCACGTAATTACATAATACCAGAAACAGAGGCCAAGAAAACTAGTAAATTGTCATCTAGTAACAGGAGTTGACAGTGTTTTCACTAAGAGTAAGAAGTGTTGTATCCTAAAGGCACTGTAGCCCTTGAAACTTCTTTTTGTATTCTTCAACCAATGGACATCCCAAATTTTAGTGTGCAGAATTGCTTGTGCATCCTTCTTAAGTGGTTCTGTTGCAGGTCCTGGTCAAAACCAACAAAACAAAATTGAATTTATTGGCAAATTCACACTGTTAGCTGTAACTTGGTGCTTACTGAGTTGTCTGTTTGCTCAGCTCTTCATTATGCTTAATTGCCAAGTTAAAATTAAGGGGTTAGTTCTTTGCCAGGTGACAGGCAGGACTATGAGATTCTGATGTTGGGTTGACATCCTATTGCAATGAAAATCTAAACAAACCTCTCTGAAATGCTGGAACTGGGCTTAAATATCATATTTTGAGATGCTTCGATTCTATTTTTTTTGTATTGACTTTGATTTGCTACACAAGCTCTGTGACTAATTAATTATCACACAGTTTCTCCTTAATTAGAGTAGAAAAATGTTGTAAAGCTTCAGTTTATTTGTGTCACTTGACAGGTCATTACAATTCAGTGTGGTTTAAACGCATGTTACTGAGTACAATTTTGTCTTTTATTATTTGTAAAGTAAATGTATTGGGACTTGGCATATTTACTCAAGAAGCATTATGCTGTGCAAAGTTGCAGCAGTAGGAAGGGAGGTAAGTCTGTCTCCTATTTCTGAGCTTCTCACAGAGACAGTCAGCAGTGACTGTCATACCCATGTTTTGAATTCCACGCTGCTCAAGTGATAGTAGGTAACTGCTTGTATCTCACTTGCCTTATTTCACAGCACATGTCCCACCTGCAACTCCAGCTCATCTAGTCATCTTTTTAGCACTAGTCATGAGAGTTCTGCTTAACAAGCTTCTGGCTTTATTTTTATTATGTAGCTCTGCAATGGATAGTCAACATGTATATTTAGCCCATAGAATTTGGAAGGATATATCAAGCAACAAAATTTGAACAAATAGGTTCGTCATCTGGTTGCTCATGGAAAAGAGGCTCTAGCAATGTGGCACTTCCCACATTCTTGCTATTGTTGGTTACAGAAGATTGGAATAAGCAGAGTTTGGATATTTTTTGAAAAACTACTAAAAATACTCAATTTTTGGGATGCAAGCAGCTGTGTGGGCCTAGGTGTGTCAATAATCACATTTTCACAACATTCTTTTTGGCTGGCATAACTTAAAAAGCATGATTCTTCAGTGAAATGTCTTTTCCATAACCAGTGCTATTTGAACTTTTAGGCTTGGAACAACACACGATTCCTGTAGTGAAGATATGTATAGTACCTTGCTACAAAGGTATCATCAGCTGGAACAGGAAATGGGCCAAGTTGCTGAAGCATGGCTTGAATGCCAGAAAAGAATAGATGATTATGTTGATGAACAGGTAAGAGTCATGCAAGCAGTCTCTAGACTGGTTATGTAGGGAGCAGCCCATGCAGGACTGTGCCTTCAGTGAAGGATAATTTCTTGGGTATTTTTATCCAGGGCTTTGAAGCAACAAAATGTAGCTCTTTTCATTCATGTTAGTCATTCACAATAGAAAAGCACTAACTTACCAATACTTAGTGGTGATTGTACAATGACATATTCAAGTTGTTGAAGCTGATTATTGTGTTTTTGTTTAGAGATGGTCTTTGAACATTTTGTAATTATGTTAGCCAGTAAATGAACCATAGGAAATAAAAATAACCCATTCCACAAAACCCTCTAAGCTTTCAAAATAATAAGTGCACTACATGAAATCCAGAGGAAGAGGTAGCTTTTAAAAATTATGGCATGTTTCATAGTGTGATGATGATCATTGTACAGTTGTCAAAATGAGAACTGCAGTTTGTCTCAATGCATAAATATTTGAAACCTCTGAAGCAGTCCTTTAATCAAGAATATGTTCTGATAGCTTGTTCTTCTGAATTTGTGCTACGTTTCAGAAAATAATCATGTTATTGTGCCGACTCCTACATTGCTGAGAGCTTAATTTTCAGAAAAATAGCTGTTTATTTTGTAAGTGGTTGTTTATACTCTTCAGAAATTTCTCCTGTGGCTTTTGTTTCATGCTCAAAAAACTTAATTTTTTGAAAGCACCTCAGGAAAAGAGTGAAAATCTGCTTAATTAAATCTTGAGTGTTCTAGAAGAAAAAATGTCTTGGAAATAACTAAAGATGGAGAATTTTATGGAACTTTCCTTCTATTTTGAAGTTTTATGAGCAATAGGAATATGGAGAACTAATTTGAGATTCAGTAATGCTATGTTGCTACTGTAGATGACAAGCATACTTTAGTCTTACGATACACTGTAAATGTCCTTTAGAAGTTGTTCCCTGTGTTGAAGATTTAAGTAAACTTTTACCATTAATTCCAGTGCCTTAATGATGGAGACAGGATATAACTAATTTTATTTTTAATTTTACTTTTAGAGTTTGTGCTATATTTGGGGACTGCATCTGTGAGCTTTGAGTTAAAAAGTTTTCTCTTGGTCTGGCTGCTTTTGTGCTCCTAAATATTTGATTGCAGCTCAGTAAAATGTCACCATCTCACATTTTTTGCTATTAGAAGTCATCTTCCTCATGATGTCGGGGTGTCATGGCTGTCTGATATTGCCTCTTCAGTAGGAAGGGAGCCCACTTCACTGCCATCATTCATTTGCTTTTTTTTTTTTTTAATATGGCATTTCTGTAGAGTCACATTCATGTTTGGTTTCTGGCTGGTTGTTCTGCACCACTTGATAAACAGCTCTTAACTGACTTTTCTGTATTTCTTTTTATCAAGTGACCATGCAGTTGCCACAAGTCCTGTCTTATAGCATTTTTTAAATTTGCTCAGTGAAGCCTATATCCTATGCAAACAGGCACTCTTCTCCCAGCTGAGGGAATTTAATGTGATGACTTAATTTCTAATGACCAGAAGTACCTGCAAAGGTGGGGGCCATGTAGGAGTAACAATTGTAAAACCTAAACCATCAAATTTTAATGAAGATACTGATATTTATATTGGTATTTATTTGTAGGAAAAAGTATTTTCATGCCTTAAACTCTGTGTTGTTAATAACCTGTGTTTATACTGTTTATGAAAAATACATTATTCAGTATAACCGTCATACCTGAATTTGCAGTGCTATTTTTTTCAACAAGGTAGAAATCAGAAAGCCCTGGTGCTATAGGAACTGTGGATCTTAACAGTGAATGCATGTTCATTAGTGGCTTGCTTCTTGGCTCAACAAAATGGTAGGGTTTTGTTGATAGTGTTTGGAAGGTTAAAAAGGAAAGGAGATTTAAAATGGTTCTCATTTATTGTGGAACTATACCCAAAACAGTGCATCAGCAAAGGTAATTGATGGACCCTTCACTCTAGTATGTTATGTTACTTGTTGGTCAAAAAAGAGAATCGTTCTTGCAAGCAATACAAATATTATTGTGTAAGACTGTATAAGACAGCTGTATCATGCACAGACATAACTTAATACACTGGTAGGCCATGTTTGTATGTTGTGATAAAGTTTAGAATAAGAAACCATCTGTAGCAGTGCCTTTATTAAGAATTTGTTAAATCTGAGGAAAATCGTTGGAGTATCTGGAGTACAGGAGAGTTTTAAGTGTATGAAGCCTGTACATCCAGATCCAAATTTCCTCACCCAACTTACACTACATGGACCTGAGGAGGTCCCAGGTTTTTCCAACAAGTAATGGGTAGACAGTCATATGTGCTTTGTGCCAAAGGGTTTCCTTTTTTTTCTTTTGTTTCCTTTTATTTTCATTTTATTTTTTTAACTGAAATGCTTTTGCCCAGGCAGAGCTTACTGCTTGTCTATCCATATTAATGTGTGATTTTTATTTTTTTACTGTCCTGGTCAACTTAATGGACAAAATAGTATGGGAATAAATTGGTTTTTGTTTTTATGGTATCTGTGCTGATAATTGAAGCAGTCGCTATTCTTGTGTGCTGAGAGTTTGTGATAGAAATTATTTTTATTATTTCTAGTGAAATAGTCTAAGAAAATAGATTCACACATGGAATTTGGGGGAAGCTCAAATGTGATTTATATTTGGTGCAGACTTCAAAATTTGGAAGGAACAAGCATCTTGTGATATATATATGGACATCAGAGTCCATACGCAGATGATTTAATGTTGTATTTCTGTTCTGACCCGACTGCTGACTTTGTTTTGTGATTAAATCCATTTCAGAATGGAAAAATAATTGTTCACCTGTCTGTCTTGCTTGTCTGAGGGAGCTCAAATACTTTTTAGCCTCAAATAAATAGGGAGGAAGGAAGAGGGTGGTAGAGGCCCTCTCTTCTCTATTGGGCAGCAGTAGTAGCATATTCCATCCAGATGTACAAGACTGAAGTGTCAATTTTTTCTTCTGATGGCATTTGAATTTATCTTCCACTCCCTAGAAGAGTTCTTGGGCATGATTCATGTGGTTGTATTGCAGCTGCTTTGCTCTGGTAAAATAAATATTTTCTGAGGAAAAGAAAGGAGGGAGAGAAGTGGGTTTCTATTATTTATGGAATCAATAACTTAAGATACTTGCAGACATGGAGTATTTGAAAGGCTGCAAAGGTGAAAGTAGGAAAATGTGAGTGTCAGCTCCTGTTCCCATTAATGCTCAGGTACCAGGACTTATCCCATACTGTTTGCTGTGGCAGTGTCTTGGCAGGCTTGAGCAGGCAGCTCCCAGTTAATGCACTGGCTGTTTTAAATGTCGTTCTCTGGCATTAAAAGTCTTCTTTTACAAAGTGTAGTGAATGGAAGAGGCTGACTTTGATGGTGAGGGTTCAGGTGTCAGGGCACCCAAACCACTGAGTGTTGCTGGCTTTAAATATAGTTCAAGGGTTCTCAGGAGCTGATAGTTCATTGAGGATGAAATTTCTGATGTTGCTTGCCACAGGCTCTGCAGTACCTTTTAGTGTGTCTAATAAATGGTATGAGTGATTTAAGAATATTTCATGAGTGCCTTTTTTTCCCCGTATTTTTTTTAAACACACATGGACATGGTAAACTCATTTTTTGGTGTTAGCGTTATCTTACTGGAGCAAAGGAAATCCAAATCCACAGTAGTGATAAAAATATGATGCTGATAGTTTCAGAAATTAATTAGGCAAATTTTTTCCACTTAATACTGCTTCAGATCCCCAGCTTAAAACTTCATCTTCTAAGTTAAACAATGATAATAGCAATAATATACTTAGCTTAGTAGTGCGACTTTAAACTTTTTATCAAGTATTAATTTCTTGAGGCATGCTTTTGAAGATAAAAAGAATGTTGCTAATAGTGTAACCTACTGGTCTTTGGCTCACTAACCTATTTTATGAAGCAATTTCTTATATTCTATAAGATGATTGATGATGATTATTATTGTTTAGGTAAATTTTAAAAAAATAATTGTAAAAGATAACCCAGGTAGTTGTTTTTCCTCACTGATGAAGTAATGCTGTTAAAATGTTGTAAGGTACTACACGAGGAGTTTCATTCTTGCATTTTGTTGTGTTATAGTTCCTTTCGTGTTCACTCAGTGAATTTATTTACAAAATGAGAAAAAAATAATTTATGTACAAGAAGTTACACACTCTGTATGTATTTATGGTGATATGATTTCAAAGACATGTAATTACAAAGTATTTCTCCAGCCTTAGATAAATCAAGAGGCATAAAAAACTTTGGGGAATAAATAGTCTAGGTCACTACTTCTGATTCTTTTAACTCTTCAGCTGATTAATTCCACATTTGGTACTTCAGGGTTTACACTTGAGCCTGCATTGAGGCCTTGCTGTAAGTCCAGTATCTCTAGATTTTAATGGATTGTACTGAATCTGAGATGTTGAGTATTTAATACCAATCACTGTTTATTAAAAATATTATGAAACTACTTAATAAAAATAAATATTAACATAAGGGGTAACAGTGAAAAACTTGAGTGGACAATACAAGTGAAAAATACTGTAAGTGAAAATAAAATCTTCTGTTTAAATGACTCTAATTAGCAAATAAAACATATATTGACTAAGTGTGTAAGTGCTTGCAGAATAGTACAGATAAGCTCGGTTTAATGAAACAGATAAGCCAATTAACAACAAAGTAGGTTTTCTATTGTTAAATCAATGAGTTTTCCTCAAATTCTGTTTTAGATGGCAATGAAAACAAAACAACGCATGCTAAAGGAAGACTGGGAATTTTTTAAACAGAGGCGTTTTATTGAAGAGCAGGTAGGATTTTTTTTGTACCATTCTAAGTCATACAAATGCTACACATATATTTGTAAGATGCAAAATGAGTGTAGTATGCTGTACTAATTCTGCAACTATGCCAGGCATGAAATTTGATCAACTAAAATACAGAAAAGTGAGAGCCAAAAAGAGCAGGTAGAAGTATGTAATCTCAGTTACTACAAGTAACTCATTCTCTCCGTAGTCCTAGGACTGAATGCCAGGTGTTTAAAATCTTTGTACAAAAAGAGGGGGAATTTTTGTTGCCTTAGAGTGGGATCCAAAACAGCCAATACATTGAGTGTGGAGCTGTCTTGACATACACGGTAGGGAGTATTGTTCTCAAAAGTTTAACAAATGCCTGTGTGTGTGCAGGAGTATGAGCTTCAGTATCAGGGCAGGTGATTCCACCTGTTGAAACTCTGGAGATAGCTCCTGCATCTATTTTTTGGGGAAAGGGCTGAGCAGAACTGTGTTCTTGTTTTTTTAAGCTGTAACCAATGAGGGTCCAGTAGAAGTCTCTACCTTACTATAAAACTGCTGTTTAAGATTCAGTACTCTCTTCTGCAGCCTAGAAGTATTCAAGTGTGCATCATACTTTCCATAAGAGTACAGTGGGCTTCAGATAGAGTCGACTCTGGATGGAGAGCCTCTCTGTTCCTGTACCAGTATGCAGAAAGAAACGCTAGTCATGAGCCAGAGAGAGTATGATAGTACATTTTAATAAACTTAAACTTAAGCTCAAATTGGCAATGTCTCAAAGCAGTCATCAGTAAGTACTTTTTCCTGTAAGGAACATTGGCATGTGTTAACCACGTCTCCAGAACATCTGGTATACAGGTCTCCTCAGAGGACTTGAGGAAGAATCCTCTTTTTCCTTGATCGTAATTGGCCTTAAGTGAGCTGTAAGACCATGGCTGCTTAGGTAAGGATCAGGTCTGGGCATCTATAGAAGTGGGAGCTTAGGCACATCCTTGTTTCACCTAAGGCCTGTAGGTACCTAATGAAATTAGGTGCTTTCAGGATTAGGCCTCTGCCAGGTGGAGATTATTTGGATTGTATTTTTTCACTAATGCAGTCAAGTCCTCTTTTGGGCAGCTACTCTTGACTTCTATACCATTGTAGCTACCAAATTAGTCCTAATTTTTTGTTATTTGCAAGTTAAGGGTCAGTTTGCTTTCTCCATTTGTCAGCAGTGTTCTTTTGTGCATATCATGAAACAAGACAAAAACTGCTCAAATTCAGAATGCATCAGTAGAAATACCGTGCAAGATGTACGTAGGAATGAGTCAAGGAGATGGACGTGTCCACTTTCCTATTTCATAGTAGAGACATGCTTTATTTGAAGATCATTGATGCCAAATGTTTGTCGTTTGTAACTTTGAACTTCCTTTTTTGTGGTCAAAGCATCACCTTCATGAAATTATTCTGCAATATTCTGCTTTTAAATTATTTTGCCCAAAGAACCCTTTTTGATTATGTAACTTGTCATTTTGTGCCATTGAATTTTTAACGGGAAGACTTGCACTACTAAAACACTGCCTTTACCATTTACTTCAGCTTAATAACAAGAAAGCACTATCTGGGGAGAACAACTTCACAGACACAATGAGACACATGCTGTCATCACGTTTGAGCATGCCTGACTGTCCCAACTGTAATTATAGAAGAAGGTGAGCTGATGTTTTTAGTATGAAATCATAATAAATCATTACTTTCCTGTTCAAGGAAAAAACAAAAACATTATTGGAACAAAGAGTGTGGTTACTTTAAATAAATGCCAGTTAAGCAAGGTCATAAAAATCTGTAATTTAATTCTTGAACAGATGTACTTGTGATGACTGCAGCCTTTCACACATTTTAACATGTGGCATCATGGATTCTCCCATAACGGATGATATCCACATTAACCAGTTACCACTACAAATTGATTCTGCTCCGGATTATTTATCTGAGATCCGCCCACCCAGTATGTCTTCAGCAAGTTCAGGATCGGGTTCCAGCTCACCTATCACAATTCAGCAACATCCCAGACTCATCCTCGCAGATAATGGTTCTGCACCAACTTTGTAAGTTCCTTTTTCTGTTTTAAATTTTTATAGTGAATGGATCTCAAGCAAGCAAATGACATTGGCAGGCTATCATTATGTAATGCTAGTTTTGCCTCAGAAAGTTTAATAATGGTACTGTACTCAGCTGGCCACAACTCCAGCTGTATGTTGTGCAATCATACATATGTTAAAATAGATGCTGTCAAATTTCTGAAAATTTCTGTAGAAACTGTATTTACCGGTATTGCTAGAAGTTTTTGTAATGTGTGCTTTCCTGCTTTGGAATTACAAGGACCTAAGATATTGATCTACTTTACAGCATCTTGTTAAAATGTTGCCCTACACTGAGCAAGGGAATTGGCATTCTTTTCTTTGAAGGATTGTAATTTCATGTGAATCGCTCTAGTTCCAAGTAAAGCCTTTATTATATGGCTTTTAGGATTGTTGAACCTATGTTAATATGTCTTGCATCAAAGATTATTGTCCCTATCAGAAGTATCTACCACCCAATTTCTTACACTACAGTCCAAGTCATATTCAGACATTAGTCTAATGGTGACCTTCCAGCCCTTTAAAGAGTTAAAGCTGCTTGGTAGGCTGGCTTTTGTACTCAGTATGGGTACAGCTAACCAGGAGTTGCCTCAGTTATGTGATATTCTAAAGAAATACTTAAAAACCCCCAACTTGAGTTACTTGTGTGGTGGGAACACTAAAAAATGAAATACCTGCTGTAGGTACAGTCAAGGGAATTTGCTGTAGTGTTCTGTGCTCATCCACTGCAATGAATGAGGACAGTGCAGATGTGTGGGATGCTTGTGGTGACTGTCAGCCACTAAGTTCCACTTCCTCTAAACATCTACTACCACCAATGGTTCAATATTTCGTTACGGAGCTGTAGTTTCTGAAGCCATTCAGGGAGTACTTGAAAACAGCTACATATTCTGAAATGTGTGTTTGCCATTTATATAAACTCACTAATTTTGGTGCTAAAATGTCAAAAATTGTTCAGTTTATCTCTTCAGAAGCTAGTTCAGTTGAATCCAAGTATTATTTACTGTAAGAAGCCTATTTTTAGGGAAATACCACTGCTCCTTGGGGAAGTGCCATTTTATATCTCGTACTATCTGCTGTGTTTTGTTTCTTCATTGCACATTTGAAATATGCCTAATGGTGCCATCATGTATTTAAAATCTTGGCTCAGTATTTTATAAAATGCAACAAGATAAAAGTGCACAGTTTAAGAGCTCTTCTAAGAGCTCTGGATTATTGTAGCAACATGAGCTAACCAATCTTTGCAACACTTCCCTGGAATGAGTAATTAAATGTGCAGGTCCTCTTACTATCTCTGTGTAAGGCAAAAAAAATCCACTAAGTATTTTAGAGCAGATGATAAAAAGCATGCAGATGTGGGATTGTCTACAAACTAATTGCAACTGAGAAATTTAAGAGCTACTGTGAATGTGTTCAGTGTTCCCTTTTTACTGTTGTGACATTTAATGTGTGGAAAAACTTAGATTTTATATTGTGGGTTTTTCCCACTTGGCAATTTAGGAAGATGCTGGCATAAGGCTTTTTTCGTCAAATTAAAGGTCATCAATATCCTGGAATTATTAATTCCATAGATTCTTGGTCAGAAAACAGTGTTTGAGAAATAATTTACCCAAAACCAACAGAGAATCTTACTTTCAATTGAGTCTGTCATTCAAGCATATGACTGCTACATTCAGTAGGATTATGTGTCAGGTTGTTTGATTTTACTTGCTTGAAAAAGTAAGTTCAGTTGAACAACTTGGAATACCATCTGTTGACTCCTAATTGGAATATTTATACAATGGATGCTCTCAACTTTCATCTCAATTGCTCTCAATTATTTCATCGTGGCATTGTAGCTGCTTTCACTATAACTGAGTACTGTGATTTATATAAGCCTCTTTTCCCCTCAGTGGTAGTGATGATGATGATGTTGCACCATTATCAGCAAAATTTGCTGATATCTACCCACTGAATAATTATGATGATGCAGAGGTTGTAGCCAACATGAATGGAATCCACAGTGAGCTGAACGGCAGCGGCGAAAACATGGCATTGAAAGATGAGGTACATTTACTGTGCATTACAATAAATGTAAATGTAAAGTAAATGCATTACAGCATTTACTGTGTCCTAGTTTTTTCTGGTTTTTGGATGTGCTCACTGGAGAAATGCTTGTCCTTGTTGATGTCCTCATGTTAATGAGTTAATGTTGTCCAGTCTCCTCAGGTAAGCAGTACTAGCAGCAGTTCCTCAGAAGCAGATGATGAAGAAGCAGATGGGGAGAGCAGTGGTGAGCCACCAGGGACTCAAAAGGAGGAAATGTCTCTAGGAAAAAGGACATTAAGGAAAGATGAAACAAAAATGGATAGTCCACCACCTTCTTACCCCAGTCAACAGGTACAGTAATCTGAAAGCATCTTGTAGTAGATTAATTTCTGAAATGTGGCTGTTGAATGAGAAGAAATTTAAAATATTATCAGTAGGTAAGTATGACACCTAAAATATTAATTATTACATTGTCATGTCAAATAATCTTTTAGTCAAAACCTGAAATATGTTAGTTATATTTAAAGTTGCTTCAGGAAAAGGGGAAAAATCTTATTCCTTCCTGTATGAATGAGAAACATAAACTAACAAACATTTCTGTTTGGAAGATCGACCTGGGCTTTGCTAAATCTTAGTATTATGGTATTTCTAATTAATTTGGGTGGGGCATGGATGTTATGAATACTTAACATATATTTCTTTCATATTTGAGGATTTCCTTTCCCTGTGTAAACCATGTGTATTTAAATCAGTTACATTACTTAATGTCATGGGTCTTGGGATGTTTGGTTTGTTTGTTTTTAATGGTTTAAGATTATGATGCTCTTGACTGTAAGGTCATCAGACCACCTAGAGAACCATGCCTAGACTATGCTCTGCAAATAGTGGTGTTTGGTTTAACAGCTGAGCAGCAAAGCAAAGTATCTGATGGATTTGTCTTTGTAACCACGTGGATTTCCATCTGAGTCACCCTGCAGCTACAACACAGGCTCATCGCTTTGAGAGAGACTGTCACTTTTATTTCTTCTTACTGCATGAGTCTATATTGGGGCACCTTTGAGAGCTTAGACAACAATCATCTCCCAGCAGATGTTACTCTCTGGTTAGGATGTTTTAAGACCTTCCACTGAAAGTATTTTCTCATGTGTTAAACTAATTTTCTTTCAGCAAGTATATCAAGGGGTTTTTTTTATGTATGGCTGACCAATGCCATAAAAATTACTTGAGGTGAGACCTCTTGTTAGACTAGTTTGAAACTGGTGAAAAGGTTCAGTGTTTGTTTTGGAAAATCAAGTGAGATTATATAAGCCTGCTTGCCTTAGGGAAGCAAACTAAAATGCAAGATAAAAATATGGATTTAGCCTTTCTTTTTTTTTCTTTCCTTTGGGGAATAAGAATATTCTCAGAATGACTCTGAAAAACTCTTAATGACTTCCTTTTTTTAGTCCGATCTTCTAATCAGAGCTGAGTAGTGTGGTGTTGTATTTTAGTGATCCATTTCACTGGTACATGTAATGTGAATGTGAGATTTTTTTGTCATTGCTTCTTGGGTTTGCTAATTTATTATCTCTATTATTTATTATTAATTATCTCTATTTCTCTTGGATTCCTTTTCAGTACTTGATTTGTCAGAATTGGGTTTTGGGTCTCATCTGTTTGTTTGAAATCTTTTTTCCCTTTTCATTTGTTGGTAGATTAGTGTTGATTTCTGGATTGTACTAATTTTTTTATTATAAAATTGGTGGTTTTTTGTTTTCTTTATGCACAAAATTAAGTCAGTCACTGTATTTGGTTTATGAAGTCTCTGTTATTTGTTAAAATATACCTCGTGTTAAAGGCTATAATGCTTTTAAGTGATAATGCTGAGTTACTTGTTTCTCAGAGGAAGGGATATTTAAGAAGAGCATTACCTGTCAGTTCTTCTCTAGAAAGCTAATACTTAATGTTACATTTTTGGAAAATTATGAACTGCCACATTGCTGGGAAAAAGAAGAAACTGGGAAGTATTCTCGGTATTGCTTCTGGTAAAATTATCTACCAGTGAAATGTCAAGTGACAGTGACAGGAAAATGTAATGAGCTGAAAGAGAAATGGAGCTGCTCTTTCCCAGGCTGCTTTTCTAAAGTCTTGAATTCTTTTTGAGACAACAGATGCTGATGATACCTTGAGATCAATACAAGTTTCTGAAGTGTGGATTTTTCATGGTTGGTACGATTGTGAAATGTTTACGAGAAATGCCAGCCTCACACATTTACCAAGTGGTTGAGTTTGGAAGGGGCTTGTGCAGATAATCCAGACCAGCCTTTCTGGTCAAAGCAAAATCATCTAGAGATAGTTGGTCAGCAAGTGTCCAGTTGGTTTTGAGTACCACCATGAGTGGAGGCTCTACTGCTGTAGGTGTTACATTCCCGTGTTCAGCCACTCTCACAAATGAGTGGTTTGAGTCGAATTTCCTGTATTTCAGTTCGTGTCCATTGCTTCTCATCCTTTTATGGGATACCACTGAGGGGAGCCTGGTGCTGCCCTCCGTTCTTCCCCTCCCCACCCAGCCAGGGAGCACACACTGGTAAGATCCCACTGAGTCTCCTCTGTTGAGGCTGAGCAGTCCTGGTGCTCCATTTGCTTCTTGACAGATGCTCCCATCTTTGTGGTCCTTCACTGGTCTGACAGCAGTGTGTTCATCTCATACTGGAGAGCTCAGAACAGAGTGTCACACTGGTCTCACCAGTGCTGAGCAGTGGAAAGATTGCCTCCCTTGACATGTTGTTTGTGCTCTGCCTAATGCAGCTGAGGACTGCTTCCAATTTTATCAATCAACTCTTACCACTACTTCCTACACCTATTTTTTTTTATATGCTTGGAAAACTGTGGAAAATATTAATCCAGTTTGATTTTTTCTTTTTGTGCTGGAGTGATTGCCTAGTAATGATCAAATGCTGTCAAGGTTTTTATCAGTATTTTACCTATTGTCACTGATAGTGGACATTAAATCTCTGTATGGCATGAAATCTCTCAGTTTTTAGGGTATTCTTTTAAGTTAGATAAAGATTATTCACTAGTGCTTTTACTTCAATATGAGGCTTTTCTATCGGTACTAGAAAAAAAATTCTGTGGATGCTCTGAAAATATTAACTGATGTATGCAAAATGAAATAATACCATGGATTACTGAGATTTTATGTCTGTTGAGTAGATTGAATTTTTTAATGGGTTTTGTTGGGGTTTTTTACAGGCTGACCAAGGTCCAAATGCTTGTGAATGTCACGTTTGCAAACAAGAAGCCTCAGGACTAACAGTCTCTGCACTTGCAACTGGACGCCTGCCTCCTGGGCACCAGTTTATGAATCCTGAAAAACCTGCACATCCTGCACTTCATCTTTATCCTCACATCCATGGACATATACCATTGCATACAATTCCTCATCTGCCTCGTCCACTTATCCATCCCACCTTGTACACTGCTTCTCCCTTCACACACAATAAGGTAAGCCTGACCAAGGAGATGGATGCATCCCCATCCCAGGAAAAATTCTGTACAACTGTATAAACCAGCGTGACTGAGTATCAGTGAAACAATGAAAAGTTGCTTTAAATTGTGGTTTGGTTATAATACTCCTTTTTAAAGGAATGGTGAGGGGCAGGGAGTAAGATTCAGAACTCTGCTGGAAGGTTCATACAGAATGGCTGAGGGTATTTTGTCAGGAAGACTGATAGTGTCTCTTCACTGTGATTAGAAAGCATGGTGAGTCAAATGAGTCTTGCATGGTGGAAGGAGTGATGGGACTTCAGTCAGTGTAAGAGAACTAATTAAATCTTCATTTCGTATATATGAGAGAAATTTAATATTCCATTTTGGTGATAATATTCTGAGATTTGTAGTTAAAATTTTTTGTAAATTATTCTTTTTTTTTGCTTGGGGTTTGAGTTTTTTTGAGAAAACAAGAGACGTAGGAATCTTATTTCATATTTTTAAGGGTTTTTTTGTTGTTCAAGAGAACTTGGGTTTCTGCAGGTTCTGCAAAATCCTTTTGACCTTAAACTCTTTAAGTAATAAACAAGAGAAAAGTGTAGAACAAGAATTGAGAGCAAGTGACGACTTTTCAGAAATAACGAGTTAAAACCAAACATTCCTACTAATGGGGATGTTGTTTTGCGTATATTTAAAGCAGCTGAACTTTGGGTGCTGCTGAGAGGGGCAAAGCCTTTGTCATTAGGTACATCATCATCTCGTCATCTGATCCAATGTTCAAGGTTGAAAGGAGAGTAGAACAGTCCACCAAGATGACTCTTGCTCTTTTTGTCCTTCTTAACATCCACTTCGGGTTTTCCTGTCTTGGGTGTCCCTTCCTTACCTCTGTTCTGTAGCTGCAATGTACCAGCAGCAGTCCATTGCTGTTCTTTTGAAACCATGTCAAGTGTTTCTTTGCATCCATGTGTATGAATTTTCTTTAATGTAGGTTATTCCAGCCCCTCCCATGTTCACCATTAGGCAGATAATGAAAATCCTTTATAAAAAAGGGAGACTAGGTATGTAAGTAGTTTGGTTGGCCATAAGTTTCATGTCTGAAATGTAATTGGACTCAACTAATATTTTAATATTTGTATTTACTTCTGCATAGCTTTTAGTTTGCATCAAATCTAGTATAAAAAAAGAGCAAACCTGCTTTTCCTTGGCCTTTTTAAAGGTGGCAGTAATTGAATATAATGTTTATGTTGTACGAGATCTCTGGGAGAAAGGTCATTTTAGAATGTGTATAAACAATTTCAGCCAGAGGAAACGGAGTGAGCCTCAAAACAGCTTGTCTGTAAAATGAGAAAAATCATGTGCTCCCTTTTTTTTTTTTTCTTCCCCAGCTGGTTCTTGAAAGGGTGTATTCCCTGCCTGTTAATTTTTGAGTTAGGAACCGTTTAATACTTGAAAATCAAAAAGAAAGCAAGTAATCAACTTTTGTTTTATGTGTTTTATTTCTTTTTCTCTTTTCCTTCTTTTCAATACTGAAATGTTTGTAATCCCTTTTTGACACTTGTCTTCTGTGGTCATGATTGTCATGTCAGAGAAGATTAGTTTGTTTAGGCAGCTTATGCTTTGAAAGGTAGTAATTCCTAGCAAATTCTAAGTTCATACAAATACTAGTTTTAATTATATATTAATACCACTATTTTTCAAGGTTTGGATATTTTGTGTTCATCAGTTAGTTGATTATAAAAGCAGTGGTTTGTGAGTGTAAAATATATACATGTACATACAGTCTGTATAATTATCAACAGATAAGTCTTTTTATAATTCTGAACAATATTGTCTATAATGCTTTGGTAATGCTTTTCCCAATTAAAACGCCATGATTTGAATATTGCTATTGGAGTGACTGTGTAAGCAAACAGAATATTAATGGGAAAAATACTCTTTGTTTTTCTTGTAGGCATTACCACCAGCTCCAGTTCAGAATCATACAAGCAAGCATCAAGTATTCAATGCATCTCTCCAAGATCATATTTATCCAAGCTGTTTTGGGAGCACTCCAGATTGGAATAGCTCTAAGTTTATAAGTCTTTGGGGTTCAGAGGTGATGAATGACAAGAACTGGAATCCTGCTACATTTTTGCCTGACACAATTCCTGGTGAGGGTTTGTTACTACTTCACACTGACTAGTTAAAAGCCTTATGTTTTATGTTTCTTTTTAGGAATGGTGGGTTTTATCACCATGGTTTTATGAGATGGGATTCTGGCAGATTTGCTGCCACTTCTACTCCAGTTGGGCTTAAAATTGAAAAATAAATTTTTAGGTACTAGGGAGAAGATGCTAAAGTCAAACAAATAGCATGCTGGTTCTCACCTATAGTCATTGTAGAGTTATGTTTTTCTTCAGAAGTTTAGTATTGTAAAAAAATGGAAAGTAAAGGGAAACTTAAGTTAACTTCTAGACTTCTCTAAAAAGCTTATCTGTTTTTCTACAGGGTAGTAAGAGCACTGGTAACAAGACACTGTGTCCTACTTCTTATAATGCAGACAGCTAACTGCATTGTCATTCAGAAAGACAGAGGCATGAATCAAGAAAAAAAATTAATTTAAGCCAGGAAGCATTTGGAAATCCTAATGGTTAAAGTGAAAGAGAATAAAAGGAAAATCAGAGAGAGAGAGAAATCTTTCCATTCACATCCTAGTAAATACTAAAAAGCCTTTTTTATTTTATTTGACTTGTATAAAAAAGGAGTCTTGAGGGTTTTGTGTGTTGGCTTTTTTTTCAGACTCATCTGCTGCTAACTTGTTCAAGCTACTACAGTGGTACTTAAAAAGAAAGGCATTAAAAACATCCAGAAAACTTCCCCAGTAGGGATAGCTCACCTATCTACAAATGTAGTTGTGGGTAGTTGTTTCAAGAGTTGGTTGGTGGCAGACTCACCTGGAAGGTCTGTCACAAAGGTGTTTCTGTTAACTGGAGTTTCAAATAAATGACTTATCATTTTGTGTTGATAAAAGGATATGCTTTTTCATCTTATTTTTTCATGGCCTACGTGGATTTCAGATAGTAGAGATTATATATTTAGCATGTAGAATGTCCAATTAAAATTTTTAAATTGTAAATGGATGAAGATGTCTGTAGCACATTTGCTGCTTGTTAACACATTCAGTAACATTCTTAGAATTCTATCTATAGGGTTTGTGATTCTGCTCTGAGACTTCCCAGCACATTCTGTTTACAGCGACATTGTTTGGAGGATAGAGGGGGAAAGGAGGATTCCCCTCACTAATCCTACTAAGCCAACATTAATATATTATAATATATATTATTAATATATAATATAAAATATTATATATTATATTGATATATTATTAATATAATATATATTAATACTAATGTATTAATATATCCTGTGTCTGCATCTGAATTATTAAATGTGCGTTTCTAAATCCTCTAAACACACTTCAGTAATTATGTGATTCTTAATTACTCTGTGTGTTTCAATTGAAGGGAGTGATATCTTAGCACCTGCACTCTCAGAAATAAGACCTGAAGCACTTCCTACTACATCTAGCAATGAAACCACAGCAGTTACTGACAGCAAAGAGAAAAAAAATGCTGCAAAGAAGAAATGTCTGTACAATTTCCAGGATGCCTTTATGGAAGCTAATAAAGTTGTCATGGCAACCTCTTCTGCCACTTCTTCTGTCTCCTGCACAGCAACTACAGTGCAGTCAAGCAGCAACCAGTTCAAAGTATCATCCAAGAGACCTTCATCAATAGGTGAGGATTTGTAACTCACAGCTTCAGTAACTGGCTCAAGTACATTTAGCTAACCATAAGGATTTATATAAGTGTTTAATTTAGTAACATTATGCATCTTGATGATTTTTGTTAATTGGTGTTACTGCTCTTGAGTTAGTCTCTGTACTTGTGGGTTGAAGAACTTTGTGAAAGACCTTGATGTTAGCGTTTGAAATTGGTAATAGAAATTAGTTGAAATACTGCTGACTTTCATAGAAGCTGAGAATATACAGTACTTTATGACTTTATGGATAGTTCTGGGGACTTACTAATTATTTTAACTCTGTAAATGTTTTTTTTTCCCCCTCAATTTAGGTGAAGTGTTCCACAATATTAATAAAGAGGACCACAGACATTCTGCACCAGTTGCACCACGAAATAGTCCTACCAGTTTAGCATCCCTTCCTTCACTTTCTCCTGCTGCACTGTCTCCAGCCTCTACACCTCATCTTCCAAATCTTGCTGCTCCTTCTTTCCCCAAAACTGCTGCAACAGCCCCTGGATTTGTGGATCCTCATTCAGGTCTTTGTCCTACTACAGTTGCACCTCCTACTTCAACCACAGACAGCTCTGTAAGTGCCCCACCAAGTGTCTGCAGGTAAGTTTGTTGTCATTCTTACTGTTCTTTTGTACAATAGAAAGGAAATGAAAATACAGATACCCCTTGTCCTTTGCCACTGGTTGCAGTGTGAAAGGTGTGTTTGTGTTCAGCAAATGAAACCAAGTGCAGATACTTAGTATGTAACTTGGTGTGAGACTTCATAAATATGATTTCCATTGTGAAGTCCAGTTACTGAATTTAGAGGCTTGAAAACAAATGTTTGCTCTCTTTTAGCAATGTTACCTGGGATATACAAGTCAAACTGTTCTTTCTTACTCTTAGTTATTGATTAATGTTTGCTGCTGCTGAGATTCAAGCTTCTTGTATAACATAGCTGTTTTCTCTCATTTTGGCATTACATGGCAGTCACATAGTGATTTTCCTTACTACACTTAAGACTTCTTAAGATATCATTGATACAGAGGTTTTAGTGTGGAAGGAAGTTGTGATTTCTGAAGGTTTTCAAAGGTCTTGGAGGTGGGAAGGACTTTTGTCTTCTAGTAGTGTTATGTATTGTGGCAGGCTGACAGTGCTGCCAGCCCTTTGATGTATCTGAAGGGTGGAGGCATAACAGAAAAGCAGTTGAGTCATTGCTCTAAGCTCTCTGTGACCTGTGGGGCTGTGATCATAGATGCTATGAATGTAGTCTCCTGGCTGCTGTAAGTTTTTGGAAGATGATGTGAGATTTAGGTAGAGTTTAGTAAATGCTTCTAAAAATGCCCTTATTTCTGTTATCAACTGGTTTTATTGATGATATCTCAAGATATCTTTCACACCTGAGAAATTATTGCAGTTTTGTAAAGAATTTTCCTTACCTAGTGCAGGGAGATAATTGAATATGGACACAGTAGAAATCCAACTTTTTATCGTTGTTTCCAGGTGCTAACATTGTATTTTTAGCATGTTAAAAAAAAAAAAAAAAAAAATGGACTGGGAGAGACCCAGAAGCAATGACTGCATTTGGGGAGGGGGAGTGAAGTTAGAAAGAAGATTTATGCATATTCTGTAGATAAGGCAGACTATGGCCTGTTTTCACCTTTCTAACATAAGAACGAAGAAATACTAATGATATACAAGAGAGGGGATTTTTTTAATACTACTTGCTTTTGAAGCAAAATTACCTCAGTTTTAGAAGACCTGGGCAGTAGAAATGTTGTGTGCACAGTTACACTGAGCTCTGGGGGAATTAACTGCCAGGTACCTGCTTATTCAAGAGATGTGCTGATATTTCCCCTTCAAAATCAAATTGCAGACAGAGTAATGGGAACTTTCAGGTTTTAGCTGACCTTGGATTTTTTATTTAAGTCAAGAGCTTGAAAAACTGTCTGAAACCAGGAGATTTGCAACTGCATTTGAAACCTTCTTGATGCCACAAGTGGTGAGATAGGCAGCAGTTTCAAAACTATTCCATATGAAAAATCTGGAGTCACTACTTCTAAAATGCTTACTTGTTTAAATCCAGGAAGAGCAGTTCCAAAACTCACTCTCTAGGCTGCTTATTCAGGGAGTCACTAAATTTGTTTTTTATAGATCACTTTCCCTTGTATCATTTTATCCTACTGCTTGGTTTTGAATGTCTCCATTTGCAAGGTAGTGGATGGAGGCTTTAGGATCTGATGCATCACTGGTGATTGATATCCCAGTTTGGAAACCATTGTTCCTGGTAGAGCCAGGAACGTGTATATATATATTTTTAAAAACATTATTCTTATTATATCCATAATAACATTATATACTTTATTTAATATCATTTGAGTTTTATAAGCACTTTTTTTAAAAAATTTAATGCAGTGATCCTGATTGTGAGGGCCATCGCTGTGAGAACAGTAATACATATGATCATCAGCAGTATGATGGAGAGGAGAGCCAGGATGAAGATAGCTGTTCAGAGCATAGCTCCAGTACCTCAACTTCCACAAATCAGAAGGAAGGAAAATACTGTGACTGCTGTTACTGTGAGTTCTTCGGCCATGGAGGAGTAAGTATTTGTATTTTAAATTGCTTTTGTTTGCTTTTTTGTCACTTACTCATCATAGGTTTCATGGGATTTATCAGACTGTATCTAAGGGAATGGCATTGGAGCTCACTCAAGAAGTTGTAAAAGGAGTTAAGTAATTTTCCTCTTGGAAATGAAAGATTGAAATAAACCTTTTCAGTTCAAAGCATTTAATAGCAATAAAAATGGCTAGGAGATTTAGGAAGTAACTGACTTGGATAATAGATGCCGTGTTTGACTGAAACTGCAAACAGGGGCATTGAGCCATTTAAGCACCTTTACAAAATTCTTTTGCTCCTCTGTGTAGTACTGTAGTTACAAATAACGTGATGAAGTTGGGTAAAAGTATGCTTTATGTAGGGCATTAGTTTAAATCTTTATGGCAGTTTATGAACTAGTCTGCTAGCTGTAGAAACAGCAATCCTCAAAGTATTCGCTTTAATACAGTTTTTTAAAAAGGAGAAAAAAAAAGAGAAAAAACTCCAGATTCTTAGCTAAGATATAACACATTATTTTTTTTCTTAACTTGTAAATCTGTGTATGGCCTGTTTTAATAATAAGTTCAGTGGTACAAATTGAGTCACTGGCATATTTCCTATTTGAAGTAAAAGCTCAGTTTATTTGCTATATATTTGATCAGGTCAGTTTCATGGTAGTTCTTCAAGTGATTTAAAAGCCCCTGCCCTGTGGCTTAAAGGGGCCAGGGAGAGGGTCCCATTTCTCCTGGCATGTTCTCACCATGTCCGTGCATGATTTGTGTTTGTTAGTTACCTGACTGCACAGTAAGTCAGTCATTTTGCTGAAGTGGCAGAATGTGACAGGATTTTTAAGTTAATAGGCTTTGTTTTGCTGGTTTAGTGAGTTGAACTGGTGTAGTTGTCAACAGATGGGCACCAGGTCTGGTACAGGAGCAGAGAAGCAACAGGAGGGTAGAAGCAGTAAGGAGTTGAGAGGCAGGAGCAGCAGCTGGGAATACAGTTTCGGAACATGATGCAAGGATTCCAGTTGCAGCAGTGTTAAGTTATTGATGGGACTCTGCTGGAGGGTGTGCTGGCAGGATTCAGTGCGGGATAATCAGCCCTTCACAGGTACAGCCCAGAGGCCTGTGTAGCCCAACCTCTGAAACTGCTTTCACAGGAAATAAAAACAGAGCAAATGTTTGCTCCTTTGAAATTTTCAAGTACAGCATACCAGTCACAGGAGAATGTGGAAATAAACGTCACAGTATTTTTTTCTTGCTTTTAGAGGTTATTTTTTGTCTCTCACTCATGCCATCCTCCTCAAGATCAGCTGTTCTTTCAGTTGGGAAATGTAGTTCAGAAGCCAGCACCAAGTCTGGCAGGTCTGTTGCCTGTTAAATACGCTTTAGGTTCACTTAAAACAATGAGTTTGATAGTCAGGTTTGGACCTCCCATGTTATTTGAAGGGAGGGTATTTTGAAATTTCAAAATCTCAAAAGCATTAAGTCAGTGAAATTTTTCCATTCAGTCACTACATATTTGTCATGTATCCTTCAGCCTCCAGCTGCACCAACCAGTAGAAATTATGCAGAGATGCGAGAAAAGCTTCGTTTACGTTTAACAAAAAGGAAAGAGGAACAGCCGAAGAAACCAGATCAGATCTCTGAAAGGGAAAGTGTTGTTGACCATCGAAAGGTGGAAGACTTGCTACAATTTATAAACAGCTCTGAAACCAAACCAGTAAGCAGTTCTCGTGCAGCCAAGCGAGCCAGGCATAAGCAAAGAAAGGTAAGACATACAAGTATGTTTATCCTAGACGTCACACTTTTGAATCTATGCACTCCCCTTAAGTATGCCACAGTATACTGATTTATCCTAATGCTGTAATTGTTTTCTGTGTAGCTTGTGGTACACTGCCAGTTTGTTTTTACACAACTTTTCTGGTGCTACCTGAGGAATTGTGTACTAGACTGGGAGGATTCCTCAAAATGCCATTGTTATGTGGTTTGGTGCAAGTCAGCTTTATTGTTGGAATTTCACTTCAGAAGGTTATTTCTGAGTATCAGAAATGTTACAAATTTTACTGTTTTGTAGCATTGACATTTAAAAGCGATGGAAGTTAGAAAGCCAGTGTTTCTGTACTGGGATAATGGTTTTGATAAAGCATCTGTAGGAAGCCAGGAAACATAGGTCAGTGCTTTTATGAGAGAGGAAGAGTTGTGATTTGGTATTTTTAGAATAATTGCACTGAGCACCTTGCTGTCCTGATTGACAGAGGTTAAGTGCTGTGCCACGTGATGACACAAAGGGTTATCCCAAGCTGGAGTGGCAAGCTGCAGAGAGGGGGCAGGGAAGAAAAATTACAGGTTGCTTTCAAATGAACATTGGCAAGGAAGATTTCTAAACAACTGCAATGTGTAACACTGAAATGATTTTTTGGAAACAGTATTTGCTGAGGATAATATAGAGGAAATACAAAAGAGGAATAACAGAGGAAATACCCTTTTTTATTAAAGTTGGAACAGGCAGGAAACCTTTTCTTAGAGCAATTCAAATATCAGCCATAAGTATAAAGTTCAAGGCACAGTGTGATTGGTTACTGAATGTTTTAGATTTCTAGTAAGCGTGTTATGTGATCCCACTGTAAATATTTTCTTGTTTGTGGGTTTTCTTCTGGCACTACTTCTGCATTTCTTAAATGCTTCCATGGGTTTGAAAGACCTCATGTTCACAAGTTAAATTCTTTATGTTCATGTTGTAGCACCCGTCAGCATCTTGAGGGTTTAGTGGATTATTTATAAATAAAATTAACTTCGTAAAATTGCAGTGCAAAATTCACTTTGCTTTTACAGTGCAGTTTGAACGTAAGAAGTGGAAAATTCCCAAGGGGTCATTCTCATGAGTTATTCTCATTTTTTGAATGACTTCTGTAACTGTGAAAAAGTAATATCATACAGGCGCCTCTAAATGTGCAAGAAAATAGATGGTCATTGTTGTTCTCATTGTATGACTTAGTTTCATTTTGCTAATGATGCAAGATCAATGCTGCACAGCAGAGTTTTAGGCATTGGCAGTAATGGCTGGCAAAATCCCTTATGTCTTTGTTTTGGCTAATGAACTAATGGCTGACAATGGAAGACTGCCATCCTTAGAATTTTTGACAGCTTCTAATGTAACTATTATTTGCCTAGTGTTTTTAATGATTTTTCTTCCTAAAATTCCTCATCTCTGAAACAGAGCAACTCTGCTATCATAGCAAGAGAACAGGTAAATGATACAACCCGATGCAAACTTGAGTTACCTTAGAAATACATGAAGTCTTGGAGAAGGAAACTGAATGTTTTGTGGCCATAGAAAACTTGGACTTAGGCTTAGCTGTAGGGGAGAAAAGGTCAACAGGTGGTATTAACAATGGTCAAATGAATTACAGGAACATAGAAAATGTGAATAGAGAAAGAATTGCGATGTTTTTAAAAGGGCAGCCTTTGTATATTTATCTGTCTGCTCTGCAGACATACAGATTAAGTATGTTCATATGTTCACATCTTAGGATTTTTCACGTTCATAAAGAAAAGTAGTAATAATCCCTAAAACTCTTAATTTCCAAAATATTTGTCACTTTTAATAAACCTAATGTTATTTTGCAGCTTGAAGAAAAAGCTCGACTTGAAGCTGAAGCCAGGGAGAGGGAGCATCACCAGTTGCTTGAGGAGCAGAGGCGACGTGAGGAAGAGGAAGAAGAGAGACTGAAACAGGAATTACAACGGCTCCAAGAGCTTCAGCAGTTGCGGGCTGTAAAGAAAAAGAAGAAAGAGAGAACAAGTAAGGACTGTCCGAAGGCAGAGCTGCTCACCAGGAACTGCCAGGCAGTGAAGGAACCTGTCCCAAACGCACCTGAAGACATTCAGAATGGTACCCTTGAGCAATCAGAAAAGTTAGAAACCTCAGCTGGTTCACTGTCAAGACATGTGAATCACACAGAACAGAGGCCAGTTCTCGAGACGGGCTGTGAACTGTCCAATCCTGTAAACACTAGAGACTCAAGGCTGCTTTATCAGAAAGAGGGCACTGTAAAGCAGCATGAGCCCCTCTCTTTTCTGCTTGATATTATGCATCAACATAAAGAAGGAAACAACAAACAGAAACTAAAACAGATGAACAAACAGTGTGTTGAACAAGTGAAAAAGCCTGTTGAATTCCCCAAAGCAGCTGAGATTCAGACTAAAAACAGAAACCAAATAGAATCCAAAGCAAAAGCAGCAGAGCTCCCAACACTTGCAGAACCTAAAAAAGATGAGAAGAAATTAAACAATAACAACAAAAAACAGTTGAACCATATAAAGGAAGAGAAAGCACCTGTAACAAGTGAATCCCCATCACCAAGTGAACAGCAGCAAAATAATAAGCTAATACTTGCAGATTCTCCTCAACCAAAAGGCAAGAACAAGAAAAACAAGAAGAAAAAAGGGGACAAAGTCAACAATTCCATTGGTAAGTGTGTAAGAAAGTTGAAGAACTTGGGTTATTTTCTGTTCTTATCATTTAATTCCAGAAGTCTGACATATTTATCTTCAGGCGTTCCTGCCAGTGTAAATCAGAGAAACTGAAAAACTGGTGTCAGGAAAACTCAAGTCGTCGAAATTACAACAATTAAGAGATGGATAGTGTTTTAGTAAAGAAGTGTAGGATGCCTTCAAAAATGAATAAGCATATGTTCTAGGTTTTGTAGGGGGTTTTGTCAGGCTTTCCAGGAGACTGGCTTTCTTTTCTTGCTTAAAATAAATATATTGTTTAATTCAGTAGTATGTTGAAATCCATTTTGAATTCCTTTAAAAGCAAGATTATTTCTCATAGCATTAAGAGTTTAGTAAGAAGTCGGTCTTACTCTTTTGGCAAAGGAAATAAGGGGTTTCTGCAGTCAAAGAATGGTCATTCATGCATAAATATGTGTTTTTTGCAGTGGAAATAATTACTTTTTTATATTAATTACATCAACAGGTAAGTAAATCAATACAGAAATTAATTTACTGTTTTTTATTTCCCAGAGTGAAGAGTTGTAGTGGGATGTTACTTAGTGGATAAAATTGACTGTGTTCTCCATATTAGCTCATTCTAGTAAACAGGTTTTTTTTATTTCTCAGAAATAATAAAACTGTAGAAGATTGAGTTATGTCAAGCAAGTTGCATTTGAATAATTTTATTTCCAGCTTATTTTTTGTTTGCCTAAACACATGCAACTGCTAATACCAGAGCTGAGAAGTTCACACAGTTCTGGCCCATTGGCTTTGGCAGCGCTTTGACAGTCAAACTGCTGTTCTCTTTATTCCTGCACATCCTTGGTCCATGCTGGGACTGCCAGTTGGGATGGCAGTTTTGTGGACATCTGTCTGCTGGGAGAACCTGGTCATTCCCCTGGCATCACCTCTAGCTGAGTGGTAATGTTGCATAAATTCAATGTACAGCCATTCCCGCTGCTCTTCTGACTGGGATGCACAGCAAGACAGACCTTCATGCCTTGGCAGTCTCTGCCAGTGTTTCAGAATGCTTATGTTTGTAAAACTTTGTTACAAAAATGTAAAGCTAATTCCTGGTTACAGGAGGTACTAGAGGTTTTTTTAGTGATTTTGTTGTTGGGTTAGGTCAGCCCATGATCTTTGTCTTTAAATCTGATGCCTAATGTTTCCATTCTATTTAAGTTGAGCAGCAGTAAAGTGTGGAAGCATTCTGTGACACCTTAGTTCTTGTGCCTACTCTGTTGTGTTGTGTTTGGGCTCTTTTAATTTACCAGGAAGAATGTACTCCAGTGATTGGAGCAAGACACAGCTCCAGAACTGGGAGCAAAAAGGGAAGACAGGAGACATTTGAAGGAGAAAATATGGAAGAGGGTGTTTACTGTAGGAGGACTTGGGTACCTTCCTGTATCTTGTCCTCTTCCCTGCCCCCCACCATTTTTTTTTCTCCTACTTAAGTCAAGTGTACTTACAATTTCCCAAAGTTAATGTTTAAATGTGAAAAAATACAGGGACGTGTTTCTGAATTTGTCAAGAAAAAATTGTGCTGTTCTCTGTAGACTTGGAACTGGATTTTTACTTTAAGTAGTTCTGACTTGAGAGCTAGAAGATACTGTAATACGAGTTTTAATATAGTTATAACTTTTTTTAAGATATAGGGTTGATGTACCAAATCAGCAAAGAAACAAAAATTGAACTGAGAAAAAAACAAGTAGATCTGGGGTAATTGAGAGAACATGAAAAGAGGGAGCAAAACTAGGGGGTTTTAACTGAGTTTTCAAGTGTTAAAGAAGTGAATATTACTGCTTTTGGTGAGATCTCTGTTTCTTAAAGACATTTCTTCTGGCAGAGTATTTTTACTCCTTGTTACAAAAAGGCTGAAGGAAACTAAGAGTGTTGGGGGAGCCCCGTGTTTGTAGGGCCTTCTGCTACCTCAGAAGTAAGTTGAATAGCAAATACATGCAACTTTTAAAACTACCACGAGTGTCTTTACTATGAATTGTCTCTTCTCATAATCTCAAGGGCTCTGTAGTCCAGGTGTGTACTTGGTGGTTTTGGTTACTTTCTTTGTCTCACCTGTTTTTTGGAATGTATTGTAAAGCTGCTTCAGAAATGAGACTCGAGTGTATATGCAGTGAAAAAGAAACTTCAAGAAGAAAATGTTCAAATTGGTTTCTGCAGTGGTTTCTGATGCATTTCTTTTTGAAGTCTGAAAGAGAACCATATGCTCAGATAGTACAATATACCAAAAGGCTCTGTAGTGACTTCTTTGCTATAGCTGAGGCCATATAATTCAACTCACAACATTAATGTGTTAAATATTTGTTTTTAATTTTTTTTCTTTTTATAAAATGTAATGGTTCCTACCATGACTTAAACTCTTGCAGTCACAGCCTGATCATCATGTCCCAGAGGGAGTGCAGCAACTGTACAGTCCAGAAGTTTCAAAGTATTTTTCTTTATAAATACTACATTACATACAATACAATTACATACATACATTACATGCATTACATACATACATACATTACATACAATACTAGAGCTACATTTTTAGTAGCAACACCAAAAATTTCAGGCATTAAACAGCTATCTGATAAATCAAGCCCTCTGTATAATTTGGTTACTCTTATGTGTATTCCAGATTTATGGTATCTTTTGCAGCCTATGCAATCAGTACATTCACTGTTAAATCTTTTTTTACCAGTGTTACTCCTTCAAGTCTGGGCAGAGATACTAACAGAGGAGTTTTAAGAAGTGTGTTTTTTAATTATAAGTGTGTATTAATTCAGTGTAAATATTAATAATGAATAGTCTGTGTAAATATGAATAGTCTAGTTCACTCAGTTCTTCAAAGACATCTTTTATGCAAATTTTTCCTCTCTCCTTCCCCCTTCCCTATGGAATCTAACAGTGTCATAATTTTTTCTTTGTAGATGATGTGTTTCTACCCAAAGACATTGATCTAGACAGCGTGGAAATGGATGAAACAGAACGAGAAGTGGAGTATTTTAAAAGGTAAATTGCTGTAGTCCCTGTGCATAAAGCTGTTGTTGCTTCTTCCCATATGTCATGGTTGTAAAACACGCAAAAAGAGCACCACACCAACCCACAAGTTAATAACTAACTCCTGGCAGAAAAGCCTGTGTTGTAACACATCAAATCCTGTTACAGCTGGCATTCTGAACACTGTAACAATCACCAAAGCTGTGATCTGTGGGCACAGCTGAATAGCACAAATTCAGAAGCGAGTGCCAGAGTTATCTATGTGACCCCCAGGTTCTCATCAAGGCGTTCAGAATATTCTGAATTACCATTATTTATAAGCAAAGTTTGTGTGAATATTTCTTTTATTGGCCACACAGAGCAAATACTGATTAGTGTTCTTAAAAAAAGAAAAAGTGTTTAGGTTTAACTTTCCAAAAAGATGCTTCTGAAAGGTTTGTTTGTTTTATTTTCTTCCTTGTTTACAAAAGCTGTTAGTTGTTAATTTTATACTGTACATGAATTAGAGATGTGTAACTGTGGTATATTGTCTTATGCCAGTCTTTGAGAGGAGACACTTATCCTAGAATCATAGAATAGTTTGCACTGGAAGGAACATTAAAGACCATCTTGTCCCAGCTGCCTGCCGTGGGCAAGGACACCTTCCACTAGAACAAGTTGCTCAAAGCCTGATTCATCTGATCTAGAACAGTGACAGTAAAAGCATAATATAAACCTCTATGCTTGTGAAAATTTTTTCTTCTGTACGCTTCAGTTGATTTTGAGAGTTGTGCATCATATTGCGAGCTGGACTCAATGATCCTTGTGAGTCCCTTCCAACTCAGAATATTCTGTGATATTGGTTACCTCTGTATTCCTCAGATATGAGGAGACAGCTCATTTAAATAGTTTAAATAGTGTAGCACATGTTCTTCCATAATACTGGTATCTGTTCAGATTTGTTCTTCAATGGCGTCTGGTTATGCTGGTTCCTCATGAATACATAGAGCGAACCTTTTGTTATTGTAGCCAAATCCATAATGTCACAAATAACTTGGTTTCCTGCAATTTAATAATTTAGGACTCAACAGTAGTATTTCACAAAGCAACGCAAGCCATTTGTTACAAGAAAAGCCTTTTAGCATAGATTTCTTTTCTAAATTTATGTAGTTTTCATGGCCTACACCCCTGGGATCTAATGTGTCAGGATCTTGTGAAGAACTGAGTACAACTGCTGCTTATTATTGCTACAAAATGCATGTACCCAATTATTTATGGAGTTAGTGTGAAAGATAATGAAATTGTCACAGATACATGGTCTCTAGTCTCTAATTATTTTTCTGAGTGGTGCCAATTAAAGGAGTTTTTAAAAATCACAATGTAGGTTTTATAGGTGAAATATGGCATTTGGTAGATACTGCTAGTGTTGATATAGCATAAGTCTTTGTTATGGAATATTCTTAACTTCCTTCAAGTTTGCAGCATCTGCAGTAAATAGAGAAGTTCTGTTCATCAGTTATTTGCTCTCAATAGGATGGATGAAACAGTGTCCTACACTTGTAGCGGTACAGTTGAGTTTTGAGGATAAATTTGTCAAATGTGATTCCAGCTGAAGAGTTAGCACTCTAAAGCACGCTGGTTTGTAATCGGTTCACTAATTGGTGGACTCTCTTCCTTAACTGTCATCTGTTAGGAAGTGTGTGTAACTGTCTAGGTCTTTATGGACACCTGTTTAGAAAAGATGTGTGAAAAGCACTGGTAGGTGCTGTTTTAGGGGAGAAAAACAGCTACTTAATGGCATTAAGGCACCTTTAATGCCTAGGTTCTCTACCATTTGATAATTCCCAGCATTATACTTGGAGGGCTAGTAGCATGGCTTTTTTTAGTAACCCTGCATGGCAATGAGCTGCACAGGCCAGCTGAATACATATTTTTCATTTGTAGTTCATTCATCATTTTTTCCTGCTTTGTAGTGATATAATAGATGGATATTTTAATTACACCCTGACATCATGATTAATATTGCACACTGCTTCTGATTTTAGCACAGAACAAAATAAGTCTGATTGTAACCTTCCACTATACCTGTTTTATTGTGCTTCTTCTGTCTGCCCCCATTTTGGCTTTCACGTGTTACTGAAGCAGTGTAACCTTCCAGAGGAGGTTTGCACTGCTCTGATGCAGTCATGCAGCCTTTAGCCTCAGCAAGCTGCACCTTGCTTCAATGAAGTTCTCCAGCTCAGATTAACAGCCCCTGAAAGGCCTGCGTGTGGCAACTTTTTCTAGAGTTATTCCATAAACTGTGGTCAGTGAAAGCAAATAAGAGGATTTTTGTTGTAGGGGTGTTTTTTCTTGGCATGTGGGCTACTTATCTGCTGTATTATAGAGACCTCCTTTCCCTAGGTCTTTGTCTCTGATGTAGTTTTGCTGTATTGAGAAGCAGCAGTGTCCCATGCCATTGGTGATGCTGCTTTACACACCATCTACCACTCATTCTTACCCTTTCAAAAATTTTGATGAATATAGCAATACCATTTCTGTTTCTAGTTGACATTTAATTTGCTTCTGAGCTGCTGAATGTGCATCATTCTTTGCTGCTTCCTTCACTTAATCCTGATAATGCAGTGGTGTTAAAAGTAACTGGTTTATGGTGTATTTGAGTGATGGACAAGTGGGGTTATTTTTTATGCGTATGTGGTTTTATTAAGAGGTTTTTTCTTTCTGAATGAGAGCTTCTCTCCAAAAGAGGTGTAACACATGTGGTTTGATTTTTAAGTATATTGGTTTCACTTTATTGCTTTTTTTCTTTTCAGATTCTGCTTGGATTCTGCCAGACAGACAAGGCAGAGACTTTCCATCAACTGGTCCAATTTTAGCTTAAAAAAAACCACCTTTGCTGCACATTGAAATGACACAATACAGGGAGGGAACCCTGCAGGAATCAATGAACGACAACTCCACTTACCTGTCCTGCTGTGCTGAGAGCTTATCTGGTCTTGAGCCAGTGCTGCCTTGCCTTGTCCCCAGTGCTGTGTGGATCTGCACTGAACCCTTTGGCCTGATAATTCTTGCGGACTGAAAAATTGCCACTTTCTACCTGAATTTGTTAGCTTGTGTGCTTGTAGTCTGTGAGTGAGACTTACTTGATTGTAGCTGTATGCCGTTGGAGTTGGAACAATAGCTCTTTTCCATCTCCTTCTGAATGCCTTGGCCTCAGAGACTTTAAATTGCTTAGGCTTGGGTGGAGGCCAAAATACTAGGTTGCATCATCTGCAGTGGCTCCTGTCACTTCTGCATCTAGCTATGTTTTGTCATTCTGACTCCTGACAAAGGAATGGACCTAGTCAGTTGTGCTTTCATCTGCTCCAGAATTCTCCTGACATGACTTCATGAAAAAGAGGCTCTTATGGGACAAGTATTCCCTCAGTTCTTTCACAATCTACTGTTTAAGAGTGTACAAGTTACGCTATTTGTGTTTTGATTTTTTTCTTCCTGACTTGTAGCCAGCTTGTGTAAGAATACTTGCAGAATGAGAAAATTTAAAAAAGAACAGTACTCACACTATCAAATCTGTTATAGAGTGTATAATTGTATTAACACTGAAGCCTAACTGGCTACTTTTTTAACATATTGTTAAGTAATATTAAAATCATGTCTTTCTTTTTGAAAGATGGAATACATTAGTATGGCAGATGACTTGTGTCTTGCTTTTTTCTGCATGGGTGGGGAAAGGGAAGAAAGAAACAAAAAAAAATTTTGGAAACTTAATACCAGCTTGTGTCAAAATTGGTCAGTAAACGCTTATCAACTTCAATATATTCTCTGTTTGCCAACTCACATGATAGGAAAAATTATCTGCTAGGTCAAGGAAGATGCCTCCTGATTGCTAGAACTAAGTTTCTGTGAATTACTGTAATGTTTCTACTTCTTTGGATAATTTGTGAGAAAAGGTAATACAAAAATTTCCACTTTGATGTCAGTGCAGTAGTGAAGTAGGTAGGTTCAATGCTGTTGTCAGGTAAATGGTTAACAATATAGTAATGGTTTGCTGTTCCATAGTATGTCCAGCAAGAGAGAAGATGGGTGAGTTGGAGCTGTGTAAAGAAAGCACATTTAGAGAAGTTCCCTGATATTCTGTTCAGAATAGAGACAACAGAAGCTTTTTTGCTTCTAGATCACCATACCCAAATTGTAAGGCAGTCTTCCTTTTTTTTTAAAAAAAAGGGATCTTCCACTCAGCACACACTTAAAAGTACAATACAGTTTCAAAGCCCATTAATGTCCTTTCCCAGAACTTTTGCACAGTTTTCTTTCTTCTACTTGTTAACACATATTTTTCTGTGATCCACTCCCTGGGCTTGGGACTGAATTGCAAAGCACAATGTAATTACACTCAGCTTTAGACTTGGGAAGGTTTGACAGATGATTACTTTCATGTCCCCTGTGAGGCACGGATGTAGCAGGATTGGGTTGGCTGCAGACCACTGAAATATCTACAACTTGACATCCCTCTTTTTGTTCTGGAGCTCCTATCCCAGTGTGTGCTCCTGGTACAGAATATAGGTGCTCAGTTTATACCCAGCCATTGTAGGTAAATGAACCCTTTTTCTTGCAGAAAAGATTTTGAGAACAATACCTGTTTTCATAATATAATATAATTCTTCTTCAGATTAAAGTTGAGGAAGGGTTTAATATCTTAGGCTCAAATTTTTTGTCAATGCAGTGTTTGTCAATGGTTTTGTTTGATTGTGCTGGAGGAATAGCAGCTCAAACCTAAAAGGTAAATATCCGTGCCACTCAGCACCAGCTGTCCCAGCAGAACTAAAAAACTGTGTGCTCTTGAAAACACCTGCACCAGTTAGTGGAGAAGAATGAACTCTGTTCCTTGCAGTCATGAAGGCTGATGTAGCCTGAGTTAGACCTTTTATATATATATATAACATATTACTGGAGAGACTCCTCATGTGGAACAGTGGCTGGGGAAGAAATAAGAAATTGCTGTTAAAGTGGAAGATGGAAGCATGTGTGAAACCCAGTTTCTCAGACTTCTTCAGTTCTAAACCATAACACAAGATGGCAGTGCATGTCATCACTATGGCAAGGATCTCAACAAATTGAGATAGGGTTGGGAAATCTGCTTGATGTCACATGGGTGAATATTGTTGCATATCATACCTTCTCTAGAGCTGGAATACTTTGAAAGGATTTTTAATGGTGCTAGAAAATTCATTACATTTGTTTTTACTAGGAATTGGGTAAAAAAGTTGGCTTTATTCTCTACTAACAAAGCAGTTTAAAGAGTGACACATGAGTATGACTGCTTTTCTTTTTCTTGAGATCCTGTGTGAAGACAACAGAAGTTGTACATTTTGCATTTGAGGAATGTATGTATGCATTTGTAATAGCCTTCAAAGGTATTTGCTATGTGTTCCATCGTGGCGTATTGGTACACGTAATACGCTCCCACACTCGAAACAGAAAGCACCAAGAGTGAGTCTCCATGGATCTGATGTTGTGCACCTTGATGAGAAGTTAAAGGCAAATCATACTTCTTTATAATAATTTCATAATTAAGTGAAGATAAACATGGTTTAGTCTGGGAGATTTGAGGGGAGGTAACCAGTGACATGGTAAGAGGTAATGCCCTCAAGTTGTGCCAGGGGAGGTTTAGGTTCATTGCTAGGAAATATTGATTCACTGAAAGGGTGGTCAGGCATTGGAACAGGCTGTGAAGGAGATGGTGGAATTACCATCCCTGGAAGTATCCAAAAAATGTGTGGATGTGGCACTTGGGAGCATGGTTTTGTGGTAATGTGGCAGTGGTTGGATCAAGGTTGGACTTGATGATCTCTGAGGCCTTTTCCAACCAAAATGATTCCATGAGTCTATGAAAAGTACTGGCTTCAATTCTACCACTTTGTTGCCTTGGGCAAGTGAATTAGTTAATGTTACTCCATTCATTAAATGGTTTTATTAAGGATTTGCTGAATTATGAGCTTATTTCTTAATGCCTATATTAAGGAAGTAGCTTTGTGAAGTCTGTTGAGGTACAATTTATTGTAAGCATAAATCATCCTCATTGGTATTTGTGTAGTTTAGATAAATTATATTTCAAGCTACCTTTGAGCAGAGGAGACTTCTGTAAATAATACATCATGACTGAGTAGGTTAGGAGTTCACATGAGAGTTGAAAGGGGAAATAATTCCAAGTTTGAGAGTGGCCTGCTTTGACGGCTGTAGTGTAGCTTAAGCCTGTATTCCTTACTAAATTTAACCTGCATGAAAGATTGAACCAAAGTTCTAGAGGTGGCTGGTGGCATATCTGTTTTATGCCTGTCTGCTGATACCAGTGCTGCTATCAGGCATTTCCTTAATGGAAGGGGGCATAACTGCACAAAATAAGTACCTTGAACAGTTTGATTTTGGATGCTCTAAGACAACTCTTAAACAGAGATGTCTTACTTTTGGTTGGCATTCACTACTGCTGCTTCCTGAGGTAATGTAACTGAGAATTCAAAAATCTTCAGCATGTCTTTTTGGTGTGGCATCATTGGAACCTAAAACTGTAGCTGAGGTTCAGTGTGTTGGCTACACAGATTTCACCATAGGCTGAAAAGAAGTTTCATGTGTTAAAAATTAATTCATATAGTGGCTGTTGAGTGTGTAGGCGTTTGTTGTGCTCACTGCTGTTCAAAAAGGCTTTGCAAGTTGCCTTTGGTTTCAGAGAAAGATTAGGTTGTTTTCACTTTAGTATCAATTTAGTATCATAATGGAGAAATTTCATGGTTACTGGAGTAAATGTTTACATTAATATTACAGTTTCACACATCTCCCAGTACAAATGAAGATGTGTGACCTGCAATTGAAGAAGCTATTCTAAAAAAAACAAAGAACATCTGTTGCTCTGTTGTAACATACATCTGAGCAAGATTAGGTGTGTAGTGTCTTTGTTGTCTTTAGCTCTTTCAATTTACCTCCAAGAAATCTGGAGACTCAAACCTTTGATAGGGGAATTCTCTGAAGTGAAGTCACGGAAGTATTGATTTGAGAATCTCCTTTCTTCTTCCTGCCCACCAGAAAAGATTTCTAAGAAGAATTCCAGTTTTCCCGATTTTCAATGCCTTCCTAATGGCCAACAACATCTGTCACTTGTTACCCTATTTGTCATTTTGTTAATCAGAAAAATACTGTATTTTGTACTGCTGCTACAAACACCTGATGTAAGTGAACTGTCATTGAAAGGAAATTTTGTTTTCTCTCTTCTGTTTTCCCACTGAACAAAGAAGTAGCAATGCCAACCCTTTTTTTTTTTGGGGGGGGGGGTGGTGAGAATGACTAATTTCTGTTCTTCACAGGTCTGTGTATTTAGTATCACCTTTGCTGCTGCTTTTAGGAGAGTTGGGCTTCTCCTAGTTCAGTGCTTAGAGATGTGAAAGAAACTCATTGATGTACTCTGGATCAACATACCCACGTCAAAAAACATGCCAGGTAAACCTATGTTTTCCTGTAACTACTTTTGAGCTTTTTACTGGTTTGCTTATAGAGATAAGTATAAATGGGATTTTTGAAATGGATGGTGTCAATTTCTATCTCTCTGAAAAACCAAAAGAGTTCTATTGATTGTGCCCTCTCTGATAGGTTCTTCTCAAGGATGTTTTAAAACCTTCTACTAGTTTGTCTCATTTTAGAATGGCTTGAACTGGGTTTTCACACTTGAATCACAGGTCCATAGCCTTTAACATTGCTTTTTCTTGAGAAATATGCAGTCTTTTTTTTTGTGTTGTTATTTGTGCCTTGGGCAGAGTTGCCAGGAGAGCAGAGGGTGTGTAGTCTGGATGTTTCTTTAACCTACCTTTTCCCTCCAGTATGTCTGTGTTGCAGAAGTACAGCTGTCCACAAATCTGCATAGAGGGATCCACTGGACACTTCTTTTCTAGAAATTGCCCAAAGACAAACCTTCTGCCAGTGAGAAGCATTCAGGAATCTCATATCAACTTTTAACCTCCCTTCACCATTATTTTCTGGAAGCTGAACAGAAAAGTAAAATGAAGATCTCAGACAGCGCTGTAATACCCATAGGCTGACAATTTCAGATTCATTAACTTGCAACATGACAATGTAATGTTTTCACTGTAAATAATACTTACATCCAGCTTGCTGTCAATGAAGAGAGGAAGCAATGTGCAGGTGCAATATCTGTGAAGAAAGAGCCATGTAGCATTAAATGGAAGAATAAATAAAAATCTATACTGATATACTCACAAATTATTATCACTGATACTGCATAAACTAGCATGCATTCCACACCAAATATGTCACTCAACCAGCATACACAAGTTTGATTTTCCTGAGGGAAAGATGTCTGGACTTGTTTTCCCATTCTTGTTTCCCCTAAACAGCCTGTTCACTCAAGTTGCTACAATGGCTTGTGCTGGTTTAAGGGGGGCAGAGGAGTTGCATGCAAGCAGCATGATGTTGTCCAAGGTTGTTTTGCTTGTAGCTGAAATACAAGATTTGAATCTAGGGGTTTGGAGTAAAAAAGCTGCAATGCCAAGCTCATCAGACCAGATGTCTGTATTACTGCCTGCTTTTGCTTCAACAGATTTTATGCTTCAATCCACTCATCTGTATCATCTCTTGTGGGAGTGGTTCAGCTGGAAAACTATAAACAGCAAAGCTCTCTTCTTCCAAAAGGGAGAAAACACAGGAATCAAGTCACTTGAAGTCAAATATTTGATATTTGACTTCACATATACGTACCTTGTGTCATACAGTCTGTCTTCAAGACCTGATACAAGTTTTTGTCTAACTATTGCTTGACTACTAAATAAATTCTACAGTATTGCTAAAGGCAGTTAAATTGAGGTTCTCATGGTTTTTTGGATGGTTTGTTTTGTATTAAGTTGAGGGCAAGTTAGATATAACCAGCTTGCAAGAGAGGTCCTCTTGGGACAGTCCTAACAGAGTAAAGGAGAAATCCAAGTTTTGAGTAACATTACATCAGTTTCTCCACTTATATATGTTATTTGTATCAGGCTATGAGCTCTTTGCTCTTGTGAGTGAAATTTCAAGGCTGGAAGCAGTCAGAGTTGTGTAGACTTGCTGACTGAAAGATGTGATGGCTAGAAGGACTGAAAATGGGAGGGGAAGAGTTCCCTGGTAGCCTAGTACCTAACATAGCAACAATACTGTTGCCTTTATCCTTTAATGCAAGGTCACTTCTGAGATTTCTTTATTTGGTATACTCTTACTTTCTGTAACAGTCTGCAGATAAAGTCCCTGTGTTCTAGTTAGCAAGTAAAAAAACTTTTCCATTTGAAGAGAGAATGAAAATGCAGTTTGCTGGCATTTATCTTATATGGGCCTTCTACCTTTTCCTTTTTCTGCCATCAGTCTATCTTAAAAGCTTTAAAAGGTGATGTCTCTTTCCTTCTTAGACTCTGACTTCAAGTTTGAAAAGTCCATTTGAAGAATTAATGAACCTTTTCAGTAATGTAATTGTGGTGCGTATCACTTGCCCAAGCCATTTTGTGGTCTAAAGTGAAATTCTTTCTTTTATTTATTATTCTCAGCTGCCTGTGAGCCTTTTTGTCATTTACATTGGTCATGCTTGTATATTTCCCCAGGTGGGGAAGCTTTCTGAAGGCAGTCTTGCAGAAAATCTTACCCTTTTTGTATCATGAGTTATGCTTCTTGAGTCAAAAGGCATGAAATTGTGTACTGACTGGGAGAGGGGAGGGTTATTAAAATAATAATAGTAATAAAAAAACTGGGACTGCCTGCAGTATTGAAGTGTAATTCTGGGAGGAGCTGGCTCAATAAACTGAATGGGTAAGACTAGAATAGCGAGGTAGAGGGCTTAAGTCTGTTATGTTGATGCTCCTTACTCTGAGACCTTTTGCTTAACATGAAGCAAAGTAATTCCTGGACCAGCCGTGAGGACACCAGTCAGCTTCTCCATAATGTCTTTTGGGTTTGTTTGGCTCCTTACTGCTTTTTTAAGTGGTAGAAAAGCATAACAGGTAGTTGAAAATTGGTGGAAGAGTTACGTAAATGTATGTATAAAGTCAAAAGAAGTTTCAGATATTTACTAAATTTGCTGCAGAGCTACAGCTGAGGATATCATGCTAGATAAGGAGATAATGAGATGAGTAAGTGGAAATGCAAGAGTTAAGCTGGTCAGTGTTCTGACTGTGCAGCATGAGAGTCAGTCATCTTGCCACATCAAGACTGTTAATCTCTTCCAAGATGTTTCTTCATTTCAGTTCACATAGAGACCACCAATGGTGATCATTACTGTAATCACTCTTCTGAAATCCATTTTTAGCCCATCTTACCAGTTGGTCAGTCCAGACTGGTCACAGCTGAGTTACTGGAGAGAGTTGGCGTATTCTCATGTGATCTGAACTTTGTGTCCTTTTTTTTGTCACTGTTAACCAGTATAGCCTGATTTTTTTTCTCTTTCCTCATGCAGATGCCTTTTTGGACACTAATCTACACTTGTGCAACAGGAGTGTCATCGCTGCATGCCTTGGAACGCTGTAGGCGTAGGAGTCAGGGGCTTGAAAGGATTAGGCACTGGCAATAAATTTTGGCAGTGCCTTGGACTAGGACGTGCTAATCTGTACAATGCATGCAGATAGAATAAACATGGAAGAGAAGTCTTAAAAAGTTGAAGTCATTTCCATGCAAAGGTATGTCTGTCTTTGGGTTGGAGTCCTTTAAATGATGTGGTGTAGGGAGAGAGGAGGTCTGGCATGACCTGCTGCCAGTTTGTTTTTCTCATACCAGCAACATGAGCCTGACGTTGTCTGAAGATGTGGGTGAAGCATTTACTAAAACCAGTTGGAACCCAAATACAGTTTCAGATTGCAGTCTCCAGGCTGGCCAGCTGACTTTGTTTATTGCATAGTTTCTTTTAAAAAAATAAACCCAGCACCCCATATGTATTTCAATTCGGAGATTGTCATCTCTGCTTTGGGTTTGGTTTTGATGTCAATTGACACTTCATAATGTTTGGCTGTTGGTGACTTAAGCAATCTTGAATGTTGCTGTAATACAGAATCACCCAAACAAAAGTCACCCAATAAGGAAACAGTGCAGCTGGTTGAGAAATTGTGGAAGTGTTAGTGTTTTGAAATGACTGTGAGGAAAAAAAAACACCACCACAAAACCTAATTCTTTTGGGGTATAGCCTGGAATGCAGTCTGTGTGTTAGATTGCAGGAGATAATGCAGCATAAGTTTGAAAAACAAGCATATTACTTCAGTTACATGTATAAATATTGATGCCCTGTTTTAATGTAATGATCTAAAATAGTTTTGGTCTTAAAGGTACCATTGTTTTAACTGTGTAAGGCTTAAGCATTGCATAGATGTTACCTACTTCCTCTTTATTTTATTTTTTTTTTCTGTTGTGGTAGTGTTTAATAGACCTAAACTTAGTAAGATATGCCGTTCCATGGCTATGCTGAGCAAGTATTGTACTCTGCACAACTTCAGATGCCATATCTTGTATGATAACTGAAATTAGGTAGCTGAGAGTAAATGAAGAAGGAAAAAATTGCTATTTTGAAGTAGCTTTAAAAAAATTTTTCTTCATTATAAGGTTTTTAGCAATTCCTTTTTACATTTTAACTGGGTTTGTAAAGCATGTAAAAAAGATTGTTGTAAATTATTATACAAGGTTTTGTGTCTTTGACTCTTTGGAAATGTGTTACTTTCTTTTGGTGAAATACTCTAATTTAATCACTTTCTTAAATGATTTTTGCCCTAACCAGCTGACAATATTTCTGGTTTATTGTAGTCCATGAAATCCAGTAGCTTCATCACTGCACTAAGAACTGGTCTTTCCTAGAAGGATTATTGATGAGGATCTGAACTGTGGTAGAGATGTCTCCAGGCTGACACTGATGGTCCCACATTGATGTACAACTGGAACAAGTGAGGCAGGGAAGATACAGTGCAACTGCAGTTTGACTCCATTTTACAGAAGTAGCATCAGCACAGAGATGAAACAGCTTTGCCCCAGAGCTACCTCAGCTCATTGTACCTCTGAAATGGAGTTTGAAACTGAACACTGACATTCAGAGACCTAAGTCTGTGGCTGAATTATAAGCCTGTCTTATGTCATGAGGATTTAGACAAGAACTGTCACTGCATAAAAGAAAGGAGAAGCACTGTGAAGCATTATACTCTTGCTTTGTGGTGATTTTTGTACTATGTGTTCTCTTCTAATCCATTTATTCTCACTACCTCCCAGATCATCACATTGATCTTTCTTGCTCCTACAGACCTTGTGGCTGCAGTTCCCTGGAAATATCTGAAGAGCAGTGAGGTTGTGTAAGCAGTAATGTTCTCCTCAGGCTTTTTGACAGCAGAACTTCAGAGTTAATCTTACGGGGCTTAATTTGTTCAGTTGTTACTTTGTGCATGCTTTAAGTGCCAGCACTGTTCTGGGTTCTTCTAGGTGTTTCTTCCCATGTGTGAGCAGTGACATCACTGAAAAGCAGAGGAGTGCCCTGTGCTGTTGTCAGTAACCTTGGTGGGCTCAGAACAAAGTAAAAAAACTCCTCATTGTTCTCTAAACAGCATTTGGTGAGAGGAGAGAGGAGGGGTCTGGTGTTTCTCTCATTCATTCCTGCCACAATAACAGTATGTCCTCTGCTGGAGGAGGCAGTCACTGGGATGGATAGGAGCTGTGGATTTCCTGTACTAATCTTTTTGGTACTAATTTTCTGTACTAATCCTTTGGTAGATTCTCATGAATTAAGAAGCATGTATGTCACAGCTGTGGCCAGATTCCAGTCCAAACCCTTAGTGCTCAATTTTCTATGGATTGTCTCACCTCTTGCTCCTGGCTTAAGTAAATCAATCTTTGGTTTTACCATATCATGGGGTATTGAGTTAATCTGGTTGCTCTTTTCCATCGTCCATGACCACATTTCTTGCTGGGACTAGGAACTGTGAAGTGACCCTAAAACTGAGTATCAGTTTTGTACTTCTAAAATAATGGTAGCTGTTATTAAATACTCTGTTTGTACACCTGAAAGGTCTTTGGTCTACAGATCACAGAACAGGCCAGTGGAGGGCATTTTCATCTGAAAGGTGTCATGAAGTTCAGCAGAAACATTTAATAAGTGAAGCGATGGGAACATTAAATGCTAATTAATGGTGTAGCTTGCATTTTGAGATCATTATTGCATGGACTGGCTACCTGATGCAGTATCACCATCTGATGCATGAGGAAGTGAATCATCTGGCTTACACGTTTTATACCTAAAAAACTCTAAATGTGAAAGACCTCAGGTAGTTTAGCTTGGGTATAAATGATCTGCAGCAGTGATTGTGGACTGTATAGAATTGCAATAGTTTCTATCTGCTAGAAATTAATTTCAGGAAAGCACATGACTTGCTTGGTTCACTTTACTTTTGCTAATAGAAAATGAGAGCTTTCATCAGCCACAGGAAGTTTTGCATTGAATGAGGATCCTTGTCTCGTAGCAGATGTACTTATTTGCATGGGAGTGAGCTAATTTCCAGTGATCAGCTCAGAATGGATTCAGCAAATCCAGCTAGTACATGCCATTTCCTGCTGAGAAGTGTGGAGGGAGTTGAAATAGTATGTGCAAACATAGAGAAAGGATAATGGGTATATGTGAAGAGCTTGGCTGAGTATGTTTAAGCATTTTGGTCTGGTGGGATGTTATAAATGACTCAGACCCCGGGCAGGAATGAGTAAATAAAATATAACTAGAACCTGTTAAAGTTACAAAGCAAAGCTCTGAGAGCGTAGTGAGACTCCTCACCAGGGGCTCGCCCTCAAAATGGCGTGTCCACCTTTTATATACTCAAGGTGGAATCAGCTACATTAATATTCATGAACAGTCCTGATATGTCCTCCCATCGACTCCCACAGTCCCTGGCTTTTCCCATAGCTGTAGATCTGGCTCCTCCCAAGGTCTGTCAGTCCTCCTGCCTTTCACTGGTGGAGCCTCTCTCACATCTTGATGGCTGTGCAGTGTTACCCTGCCAGGCAGTAACCACAGAAGGGGGAAGGGGAGGATTGAGGGGAGAACAGAAAATTGGAACCAAAAAACCAAATTGGAACCACAAAAGTACATGTCAAAAGAACTGTAAACCTTAACAGAACTTCCCACCATACTTAATAACTCCTCCTCATTTGCATTAGCCAATCACTACACCTTATTCATAACATGGGATAACTTGTGATAGAAAGAAAAGTTGCTTCTTAAAGCTGTTTAATGAGAATTTGCTATGAAATTTGACACTGTCTGGAAAAAAAAAATTACTAGTTTTCTTATATCTTGGTCTTCAGGTGAGAAAATAATCCTCCTTATAACCAACAAGAGAGGATATTGGATGCCTGATTTTTATAAGGAGTGTGTGGTGCTCTTGGATCACTGAACAGTCACTGCAAATGCAGAGGATTATCAGCCATATCACTTGCTGTGTTTCAGCTAGAACTGGACTTTGCCAGGATTTTAAAAGATGTAACTATTTTTGGTTGTGATGAGACTTAGTTTAACTGGAACGGTTAAATAGCCTTTTCAGGCTAATGTTCACCCAGGTTCAATTTGATTTGCCCTTTTCTGTGTAACCAAGGCAGAAGCTTGGTTACACTGGATATCCAGCTTTCAAAACATACTTCATCTGAATTTCACTGCTTGGAAACAAAAATCATATGTGTGGTACTTGTTCTTTTGGAGTGTGGAAGTTATGGCCTGCTTTTCCTCTAGGATGAGTCACTGAAACACCCCTCCTCCCTTTTATGGTGGCATTCTGGCAGTCCCTTGTTGGGAAAGTCACCCAGGAAAGGGCATACTCTGCTTGTAAGTGAGAGTGGTGTGGCCAGTACAGAAGTTTGTGCTTTGTGGCCATGGGGACTTCCTGTTTTATGTTCACTGTAGTCTTCCACTGCTGTTTTCCATTGCCAACACTAGATGTTTAGGGATCGGCATCAGAGATATCTTAAATATTGTCCAAATTTTAAATAATTTCCAGTTCTTTGTCCCTGGCATGTCATGGTTGGTGTTTCAGTGGACATGGCTCAAAGGACAGATGAGGTTTTTGAGCAGAACTTAGATGTACTCTCCAGGGAGAAAAAAAAAAAAGGTGGTGAAATTTCATGTACCAATAAAAGTGCAAATGTATTTTGATACTATTCTTGTCAAAATAAATGTGACAACCAATGGATTCTCAAAGAGAGTTCTGACTCATTAAGGCAATTAGCCTGGAGTGCTGCTAGCCAGGAACCGATTAAAAAAAAAAACACAGATGACAGATTTGTTTTACAAGTCTGGCTTAAGTTTTGAGTGCACTGCTCCCTGTGCTGGCTAAGAAAATCAATGTTTAGCAAAGATTGATAGCTCTAGAGAAAAGTCCTGGTGCAGCATCCTGCTCCTGCTGGCAGTGCTTTCAGAAGACACAAGGTGGCAGTCGGGGAAGGTCTGCATCCAGTGGCCACTAGTAATCAGGAAAGGCATCTTGCAGAGGTTTTTGGCTTCACTTTCAAATTTTGATTCTGAATGACTCAGTCTAGTTTGACAGTTCCAGGAGACAGACTGAGGCCACACCAGTTGCAAGATGCCACCCACTGCCACCCTGCTTGCCGTGCTGGTACATCAGCCCAAGGACAGGTGTGAAGTGTGGCTGGGCTGCAAACTTCTTGGGGATTGTGCTTTCTAGTGAGCCCTGAAATTTGGCAGGGTAGTCAAGTCTAGCACACGTGTGTTACAGCCTGTCCATCCTTCTAGATACTCTCTAGCACCTTTGCAATGTTGTTTCAAGGGCCCAGCTTGCTGGTGTGCTCTCAAAGTTGCTGCGCTGCCTGGCAATAGATGATGATGGAGTTCATGGTTCAGTTTTACTGGGCTGGAGGGTTAATGACTTTCTCACTTGAATATTTAAAGGCTGGAGAGCCTACAAGGAGTGGTTTGATTCTGAAGACTGCTTTTGAGCATGCCAGACTTGAAGAGATTCATCACTGCACCACCACTGGCCAAAGGCCAAAACTCACAACTGCAGTGCTAAAACTCTGCTCTTTCAGAGGGCGTCCCCTCCCACCACTAGTGGATGAGATGGAGAGCGACAAACGAACGTAAAAGCAGCTGTGTCTGGATCCACTGGGATCCTTCTGCACTAAACAAAACCATAAGGGATCCCTTAACACTTAACTCAGGTGCTAAAACAAACAAAATACCACCTTTATTCAGTTACTCATGTGCCTCTGTTCCAGATCCGAGGATTCTTGGGCTCTGATACCCTCTGGACCACAGCTGGGGCCCCCTGGGGGTGCCAGCAAGAGTCAGGGGCAGGAGCTGGGTCTTCCTCTTGTCCAGAGGTTTTTCAAATGTTTTTCTGTCCTGGCAAAGTTGCCAAAAACTGATGCCTGGAGAGTCTACCTAGAACAGGGGCTGGACAGTGCTAAAGGAATAAATTTGGCATTTATTAAAAAGGCCCTCAAATGATACAGCTTGGACAGTACAAGAGCCTGGCCGAGGCTACACCCAAGATGGACCACGGGTCACACGTTTCCACACTTTTATAAAAGTTTTGGTCCATGTACACACTGGGGTTAATTGTCCAGTTACAGCTTCAGGTTATGAAGTCCCATCCTCCCAGACTGCTCTCCTCAATTTGCTGTTGTTTATACTTTTTGGGCCTGAAGCTGCAATGGTGTCCTTGATTCCTGGGCTGGAACAGCATTGTTTTGTCTAAATAAGCTGTGAAGAGAACTTGCTAACACTTTATATGAACTTCAGAATTATATTTTACACAGTACAGAATCTGGAAGACATGATAGCTAAAACTTAAGGCATCACTTTAGTCAGAGGCTGAACCCAGGAAAGCTGTGTAGCAGCAATAGCAATAATTCAGGGCAAAAGATACTTGGGAAATTCATCAGTCCAGCCTCCTGCTGGAGGATCAGCTTTGAGGTGGGATCAGGTTGCTCTGGTCTTTATCTGGTTTTACCTTGAAAACCTTTCGGAACAGATAGTGAAACATCTCTGGGCAATCTGCTCACTGATTTATTTGTTTTAGTAAATTGGCATTCTATTTGTTATTATTGTTCATTTACTTTCTGGTCTTCAGATTCATCTTTCATGTCTCTGGTTTTACCAACAGAGACATAAAGCTTATTTATGGCTTCTAAGGAAGTTCTGGGCAGGGACTGGGGATTAACCCATGCGTTGCAAGAGTTTCAAAGTGAAACAAAACAGCATTGCCATTGTGAAGCACCTGGTTTACATCAGTCTAGAGATCATGTTCCTGTGGCAGATTTTTCCCCTATGTAATGATAATGGTGTAGGCATTGCATCCATAGTGTTTGTTTGTGGTGGAATATTGTATTAACCTGGCAAGTGGTGTGATATGTTTGTTAATACTGGCTGGTTTGTTGATGGGGAGCTTTGTTTCAATTTGGCTGCATCATAGTTGTGTCAGGTCTTTCCCTTTATAACCTACTCACTCTGTGCAAGTTACATTAAGGAAATAATTAATGGCAATGGGCTTTCCCTAGCAGAAATTAGCTGCTGACCTTAGAGTACCATAAAGTACATCTGCAAAAAGCCCCTGCCAGTTTTCCAGGTGGGCTTGAGAAAGCCTCTGAGTGGCTTTTTGTGAGTTGATGTCTGGAGGAGGAGTACTGGAGGAGGAGTAGTGGAGATGGTGTCAATGTTATGTGTTTTGCTGCAGGAACTGGTGATTGCTTGAATGAGTGGACTTCCTGATTCAGAGGTAAAGAATGAATGGTCTCTTCTCACAGTTTCACATTTATTATAAAAGGTACTTTAGCAGCTTGGTGGTGTCTGCAGCCCCACACAAGGGCTGCCTAAACAATTGTTTCCACTGCTTGAGAAAAAGTCCATCTGACGCACCAATGGGAAGTTGACACTTTCAGTTCATTAATGTGAACATCTATGAGTGCATGTACTCAGCTGAGAATGTTTCGGCTTCTAAGAAGGGTCTGAAAAAGGCTTAAACTTCAAAAGCTTTATTTTCCAAAGGCGCAGATTGTTACTGCTCAGCTCCCTCCTGCTGTAGCTCTGGGACTAATTGTGTAGCTGATTGTTGCAGCAGGCTTGCCTTAGTCCTTGACCTTGCTTTATTTAAAAATCATAATTAAAACGGTGGCTTTCTGTGTTTGCAAGGTAACAATGAATTTGGAACATGTAAAAGAACTTGCCTGGCTGATAGTTCAGTGAAGGGACCTTTACAGAGACCTGATAATATACTGATGTTTCACTTAAATTTATAATATTTTTCTGTTTTGGTCTCTTCACAGAGCTAATATACCTGTCTGTATTTTTCCTTCAAACTGGCTATTACTGTGCTCCACTGGAAGGTGCCCCTGTAGGGGTTTTTCCCCATCTATTTTGTTCTAATGGTTGCTCTGACGTACTCTAAGGGGACCTTTTAATATTAGAGTATAATAGGATTAAATTTCAGCCACCAAATCTCTGATGTAAACCCCTTGGTAATGAGGGAAGCAATGATGTTATCAGCTTTTCTGATATGGTTTAGAGGGCAGCACTATGTTTGGCCCCATCTTATTCTCACCTGAGATGTTGCTGTCTAAAAACATAACTCCAGAGATGTCAGTATCTGGCAGTAGTGTATATGGATAAGATCTGTTAGTGAAATTAAAGTCACCATTTTGGGTAAGCATTGTTATGTCTTCTGTCTTTGAAATACACCAGCTTTTTAGCTTTGGCATAGTTGTGGTTAAGTTGTGACAGGGTGAAATGACACTTTGTTTCTTATTTGGATAGCAAGAGTTAATGGTGATCTCTGGGAATTTTAATCATAGCTAATTCAGGTTAGAAGGGACATCCACAGGTCATCTAGTCCAGCTTCCTACTACCTTTTGTGATGTTTTATTTGCTGAAGTGGCCCCTAATGCACTTTTTCTCTACTTAGGGTCATGCTGCACTTGCATAGACTCTGCCCCTACCTTTAGGGAGACCTGAGAGCAGACTTTCCCAGCCAAGCAGATGTTTCATACCTTGGTGGGGGTTTTTGTGTTCTTTTCTCTTGGATCAATGTTTTCCTTACTGCTGAAATACTTCTTGTTGCATTCTGCACACCTTCCATGTTTCATCTCCAGATAAGCTTTTATTTTCCTGCCTTCCTATGTGCTCAGGCATTGTCTCAGTTCTCCAAGTAGTCTGTCCCCACTTCCACCTCCTGTACACTTCCTATTAGAGTTTGAGCTCAGTCAGGAATTCCCCGTACGCGGAGCTGGCCGCCTGCCATGCTTGCTTGACTTCCTGCACATCAGAATGGTCTGTTCTGCTTTAAGAGGTTTTTCTTGGAGATCAGCTGTCCTCCTAGCTCCCTTTGCCATAGCTCCAGTGGGATCCTGCCTACCAGTTCCCTGCACAAGCATAGATCTGCTGTTCCAAAGCTCAAGATTGCTATTCTGCTACCCACAATCCTCACTTCTTTCAGGATCTTTAAATCACCCTCAGGACTACTGCAGCCAAGGCTCTAATCGACTTTCTCCGCTTTAACTAGTTTATCTACATTAATGAGTAGCAGATTAGAGAGGTGCCTCTCCTAATTGACTTGTCTTTATCTTTTATGAAGAAGGTGCCCTTCAGGATATCTCTCTGGGATTATTTACACCCTTGCTTGTTGCCTCCCCAGGCAGATACTGGCAGATGAACCCCCCCAGAGAGAGTCATAGAATCATTAAGGTAGGAAAAGACCTCCAAGATATGGAGTCCAACCTCTGACTGAACACCACCATCAACTAAGTCACAGCACTAAGTGCCACATCCAGTCATTTCTTAAATGCTTTCACAAATGGTGACTCCACCACCTCCCTAGGCAGCCTGTTCCAATGCTTAACCACCCTTCCAGTGAAGAAATTCTTCCTGATGTCCAGCCTGAGCTGCCCTGGCACACCATGAGTTTCTGTCCACTTATCCTATCTCTGACAGAAACAGGGCCTGCAGTCAAAAGGCTTCTCCTTTCAGCTGATGACAGCTGATTTCATCAACTTTCTCCTGGTTTTGGTGGCCTGTATCAGACCATCCATCCACCTGTCTGTTCATCCCAGTAGTGCAATCATGTAAACTATCCCACCCCCTCAGCTCCTAAAAATATCACAGCTTTGTGCCTGCACACAGACTTCCAGTTTCTTCTGTTTTGCAAGGTTTTTTGTGTACAATCCCTTCAGAGATAGCCCAAACCCACAGGGTGGGAAAGGGAGAGTCTTGGGAAGAGAGTAGGGACACTGGCTACTATTTGTTCCTTTATTTTCCTTTTCTGTGGAACAGGTTATGGTGTCACAATGTTAACCTTTTTGTGAAGCAAAGAAGCTGCTCCACTTGTGTAGGAAATGTCAGGAATGTAATTCCTGGGTACTGTGAATCCTGAGAAAAAACCTTTCATAACCCCTTTCTGGCACAAGTGAGTGAGGCACACCATAGGAGATACAGACATTTCTGATCTGACTCTTTCATACTCAACTTCTGTGACATGGGTTTTGTAGAATGATGCTGGTCTACCTCTTAGAGATTGGTCACTCTTTATGATTGTTTTCAAATGAATTCCAGTTGATTTACTTTAATACTTCTTTCACCTACTTAATGCACTTGCACAAAAACACATTCTGTTTCTGTTTCTGTGAGAACTTCTGTTCAGCCTTCTTCAAGCTGAGTTTGTTTTTTTCAGTGTTTTTCCATACAGTGGATTTTGAATGTCCCACAGTGGATTTTAGATTTAGTCGTCAATGAGGAAGAATGGAAGGAAACTCTTCCTCTCTCCAAAGTAAGGGAGCAGAATCAGCTGGCATTGGCCCTGTACTTCCTTCTCCTCCCCTTCTCAGAAGCTGGAAGATTGCAGTTCCCGCCTCCCACATCCTCATCTCTACTCAGATATGTGCAACTATTGATGATTAGAAGTAATTTTTTTTCATGTCCAGGGTTCTTCAGGTGAATTCCACCCAGGCTGTGATAGCTCCAAAACTGACTACTTGAAGAGGAACTATCCTAGAACAATTGCTGGGAGTTCAGTGTGCACTTCCCCTGAGCACTTCTCCATATCTGTGGAAGTTACAATGTGCTCATTGGCTGAGGTGTCTTAGTAACTTCTCTGTGAGGGGATTTTACTGTACATAGTTTGAGAGGCTCTTTCTTAGAGATGTGCTGTGTCCCTGGGCTATACAGCTGCTGTGAGCAGATTGCTCAGCTTTATTCTCTCTTTTACTGCACCTGCCTATATCCAGCAGAGTGTGTCTAGCAAGGCTTGATGGTGGTGAAAACATTGCAATAAAATGGATCAGTCTGGTGGCAGCTATAAAAGCTTGGGAAGGACTGCCTTGCTGTGTCATGTTATTGCATGCAGCCTGTCACACATGAAGATGGAAACAGCCTGTGATTAGTGGAATCCTTTTCAACAAGTAGTAGAGCTTTTAACATGCTTTGACAGGACAAGAATATCTTGCTGCAATTTCCTCCATTTACCACTTATCTAAGGGCATGTATGTTTTGATGAAATCATAATTATGTTGGGTTTTTTTCTTGTTTCTGTTGCTAAAAATTTCCAGAGTAGTGTTTTGGGGTCATTTTCTGATCTGTAGTGTAAAGAATGCTCTGTCCTTATCTGTTTGTCCCATGTTCTATATGGGCACTGAGGCTTTACATGCAAACCATTGTTTCCTTTCCTCTTCTTTGAGTAATGTTTTTCATCTATTTTATTAAACTTCTGACTTCTTAAAGCATGACATGAGAAGTCACAGTGTACATTAATGGTGACAGTATTGTGGTAACAGGGTGTTGGGCACAGAGTAGCTTTAAATACCCAGCTCTATCAAAGCAAGCTTTGCCTCCATTCATTCGTGTGCACACTTACTCTTCCACACCCACTGCTAAGTTGAGCTTTATCCCTTCCACTGTCAAGCCAACTTCACCCTCTGAGCTACACTGCATTGTCTGATCCCCTGGAGGATTAGCTGTGTATCTCATAGCTTGTATCTCGTATCTCCACTCCTGCCTGGCACCTGGGGTACGTTTGTTGTCTATCTCTGATCCCACTCAGCACATCAGTGTCTGCAGAGGAGCACAGAGGTAGAGCCTTGCTCCTCAGTGTGCTTCTGCTTTGTCCTGTCTCTTACGACTCCTCCTCAGGGGCCAAGGAAGTGCAGCTGCCAGAGAACATACCAGTGCCATGGGAGATAGACCTGAGCCACAGTGAGAGTGGAATAAAGAGGCAGCCCAAACCCAGATGACTTCTCTGCTTACCGGCACAATAGAGCTGTGCTTTGGCCTGGGTTCATCTCTTCCTCAGTTGAGGCAAATACAGAGCTTCTGTATTTCAGGAGATGAAAGATAGAATGGACCAACAAAGAGAAAGGGTTTTTCCTAGGATTTCTTATTTCTCTGGGGCATGCCTCCATGTAGAGAATGTCTGATGTACCAGTGTCTCCTTCCCTGCAGCAGTCTTGCCCCCAGCTAAGTCCACTCACACTTCCAATGAATCTCCTGGTTTGGATATGGTTATAAAAATGCAGCCGTAGCATGGGTGTGAAAGAGCTGAACTGATGTTTTGCTGAAGAGTCATTTCTTAACTTGGAAAGTGCTTGTACTTGGAACCCTAATAACCTTTCAGTGTTGTTCATGCTAGTAAACAAGCACCAATAAAGAAGTGGTCCGATAAGATTGTTTTGTTCTTAGATTGCACTTTTCATATACACATTGAAGCTGAGGGCAGGCATGACATTTGTAAGGTCAACAGGAGAGTAAATAGAGTTAAATGACTAGCTGAAAGCAATAGTCAGTCAGTGTCAGAGCATGGACATCCCTATCTTACCAATGGATTCCTCTTTGTGTTCAAACCAGAGACCCATTTGAATGCAGACTAAATTTTGTAGCAATAGTGAAACAGAGGTTGTTCATGTATCAAGTTAGTGGTGTCTGTGTTAGTATGGGCTAATCATTAATCTTAAGGAGGGTTTTCCTGTTACCAGAAGAAAAGGTACTTTTCCTTCTCTCCCTGCTATAGCTTTGTTTCACTTGAAGCAGAGGATTTTTCAAAAAGCAGAGGGTACCGTGCTACCCTTAATACAGTTATGAATATGAGTTTAAAACAAAACTTCATGTGATTCAAATGCAAAACGTGAATCTATTTGGAACTGTAGTCACATAACTGCAGGACTATAATGTTCAAAATAGATGTTTAAGAAATGTGTTAGTTATGCTGAAAAATGCTCTATGCTTAATTTCTTACAGCATAGATCTGTCACCTGCTGCAGAGGACTTTCTGACAATATTTTTACTTCATTATTTAGGTGAACTTTTCTTGTTTAATATTTTGAAAATTATAGGGGAAAGCTTTCTCATAATTTCGCTCTTCTAGCTGATCTTTTTTTGAAATGTTGTCCAGTTTTAAGCAAATGAAGCAGATGAGCCATACTCCCATGTTTTATTTTCAAGGTATGTGTGGCATACCTTTGCACATCAGTGGCAGCTTTTGAGCTGGAGCAGATACAGAGCATGTCTGCTACAGCTGGGGTTGAGGCCAATCTCTGCTCTTGACCATTTGGTTTCCAAACCCTTGTGGTGATGGCTCATATAGCTAATGCACAAATAGTATCCCACGAACAATTTCCACACCTCATTTGTCTTCCCCGCTGTGCAGACCTGCTTAAAATAACAGCATCCCTCAACCACAGTCTGGTTGTGGTGGCCTAACCCTGCAGTCACTCAAACCACCTTGGTAATTCCAGCACACCGTTCATGCATCGCTTGCTCATCTCAGCAGGGGCATTCCCATGCATGGCTCTGATGCTGACACTCAGTGTCTGTCTTTTTTCCTGTCTAGAAGGATTTTCATCCTTGTGTGTGGCCCCAGCTCCATGAAGCTGCTGCTGAAGTTCCCATTGGCTTCAGTAGGCTTTGGCATTCCCCAGTTTTTCTTTCCTTTTGCCTGTGTTTGTTCAGCATTGGTTCAGCTCTGGTTTCATGCTCAGCTCTCATCTCTAGCTGTTCCTCTTCCATTCTTGTCTCCTTAAAAGATGTTAAAGGCACAGAAATAGCACTTCATGAAGTCTTCAGAGGGGTTCTTTTGTGGTTTCCTGGAGAGTCCAAGCTTGCGTCTTGCTTGCTTGTCATTTTTTTGGGTTTTTTTGGTTTTCTTTTTCTTCTCCTCTCTTTTGAAACTTGTATGCTGAAGGCTCAGCCTCACAGGAAACCATCTTTAACAAACCACAGCAGCAGAATTATCACACGCCCCCCTCCCCAAAACCATCTCAAAGATCACAAAAGTGGCACAGTTTCACAGCCCTAAGAATTTCAGCACTTTGCAGTGGGAATGCACATGCTGGGTAGGAAATCCCAAGCTGTTCCACTGACTGCCTCAAAAAGAGCCAGTGCTCTTTAGGCTCATATCAATTCCTCTTAGAGTGTTGAGGTAGGTGTTTTTTCTGGGGTGAGGAGAGAAGACGTATTGCTTCTACCTTCATCAGAGTGAACTCCTAAAGGGCAGGAGTTCTTGTCCAGGTTGTGTGTGTGCTGAAGAGGTCACGTGTTGACCATGCTGGGATTTTATTAGAGTGGACAAAAATTCAGCTGCCATCTGGAACCTTTTTGAAGTTGTCATTTGTTGTCTACTGTCATAATCTTTTTCTTACCCGTGCCTGGTGGCTTTTTATTTTTATTAGGATGTCAGCTCATGTAACAGCAGTGCAGAACTGGGGATTCCTTCCACTTACACTAGTGGTGCCCTGCTTTGGGAGTGTGCCAGGTATCCATAGTTATGTTCTCTATTCATCTTTGTCCTCCACAAGCCTTTATGGTTGGATGGGAGTTTTTTCCTGCTGAAAGGTAATGCTACCTGTCAGGCATCCTTTTAACATTCTTCTTCTGATTTTAGGTAATGCTGCTATATTGGCTAGTAATGTACTGAGCACAACAAAAGATCACTGAAAATATCCTTCTCAGCAATGGTGAGTTTCAAATCTGATCAAATTATTTAATTTTAAATACTATTTTTTAACAAAAAGACACGTATCACTGATGTTAATGGTAACTCTCCATGGGACCAGGAATAACAAAATTTTATCTTTTCTGTTTCCCATAGAAGACACAAGTTGTGTTATATTCGCTCTTTAGGCTACTAAAGGACGTTAATCACTCATTAGCTCTCCTTTATTATATAAAGAACCATTTGAACAAAACCCTAAAGAGGTACCATAGTAAGTTAGCACCAAGTCAGAACTGGAACTAGGAGTTACATAAAACATGTCTACCCTGACTAGCCCAGAAGTTAACAAGCATCTTTTTTTTTCCCCCTCCTCTATTGTATTCAGGAATATTTGCACAGAAATTACAACATCCTCATGGAATAATAAGGTAACTTTTTCTGATAAAACAATGAGGTTTTAAGAAATTTGCTTTGCATGACACTCCAGCTTATCTATTGAAAGGTTCTCTTCCTGTGCTGTCACATTTGATTAATTTGGTTTTCTCAGAATTTTCAACTTTATCTGAATTTTCCAACTTTCCTCTGATTTATCCAACATTCACATTTCATTTTCTGAATGGATGACACTCTCTCCTTTATTCTCAAGATCTGTAGAGAGTTAGTGGAAGGCCAAATTCTGCTTCTTGTGTTGACCACATAACAAATCACTTTTTCTACCCTTTTTTAATTAGTATTTATTTCCTATAATAATACATTTTTTGTGACCTCTTAAAGCCTGATCATTATGACACTGCATTTTTTTTTTCCAGTATGCTGAATAAATTACATTTCCATGAAGAGGTTTATTTCCTCTTCTCTAGTGTCTATGCTGTTGTTTCTCTACACCTTCTTGGAAGTATAACTTCTCTCCTCTCATTCCAGGAGCTGGGAAAGAAGCTGTGTGGGTGTTGCAGGGCTGCCTTTCCTGCTGGTGCTTGTCACAGTCACAATCTCAGGTGGAGAGGTGGGGTTTGGTTTGCCTTCCCAAGGCAGTATTGAGCAGTGATAAGCTGTGAGCCCATGGGCAAACCTTGCTGACCTGGAGGACACCTTTCATCATCATCACCTTTGCTGATTCAGGGATGGAGCATGTTTGGAGATCAATGTTCTCCACATCCAGTGGATCCCCCTCTCTCTTGTCACCATGGCAGCAGGTGGGAGCTCACGTCTGTGTCGTGTTTGCTCTGGGGTCTCCACCAGAGTTATCAGTGTCTTCCACAAGCTCCAAAGTCTCATTCTCTCTTCTGCTGTTAAGGAAAAGGACCAAAACAGTTAAATTTAACACTCATGGAACAAAGAAGCTTAAGAGCTGTGATGCATTTAAGGAGAGTAAACACATTTTTTCCTATTTTTTTCTGCCTAATCCTTCCCCTTGACTTTTTGCAGAGTTTGTTGCCACACCTGAAAAACACCCCACCACAGAGTTAAAGGTGGTTAGGTATCATGTACATTTCTGTCTTGGACTAGTGGCTCATGCCACTAAGGAAAAAAGGAAACCGTGTGAAAGCATGAGAATCCCAAGGCAGGAGAAAGAAGAGATTTGTGTGGGAGAAGTTTGATATGATGCAGTGAATGTAGCAGCCATGGTCTGTCATTTGTTCATGCTTCAGCACTGCCTTACATCTCTAAAGCCATCACACCTCTGTCTCTGGGGCTCAGAAAAATGGTCTGAATATGATCTCAGAGCGATGATCTGGAGCCTGTTCATGGTTTGTACTTCTGCTGTCTGTGGTCCTGCATTTTTCAACAAGCAGTCCCTGGTCAGAGAGTGGACAAGCAGCACCAGAAATCTGTTCAGGAGATGTGACACAACCCACATGGCTGTGTGATGGGGCAGACTGGCCACATGACTGCAAGACAATGTCTGGCACATGGCAGCTTTGACCACAGGTACATAATTCAGTTTCTGGATGGGGAGACTGGGGGAAAACCCAGAAGAATTTAAGAATCTGCTTAAAAGGAAAAAAACCCCAAAAACTCTTGGTCCTCTGGCTGCACACTGAATGAGAAAAAAAACCTGTACATGTAAGAGTTCAAGTAACAAGCCATAAAAGAGGCCACTCTAAGATGAAAGATTTTTTTCTTTTTCTGACATGAGGTACCAGTGATGAAAACTGCCAGAGGATGTCGCAGTCAATGACTTAAGGATGGAATTTCCACATTGCTTGTGAGTCCCCCTGGTTATACAGAGTGACGCCAGCCCTTTGGGGTTACACGAATGTTGATGGTTTTGTAACAGCCTTTAACACGCAGGGATTTTATTTTGGACACCAGTACTCCCACCTTGGGAACAGATTTGAGTGACGTTCCACGCTCCTTTGCAGGAAATGTGGGAAATCCTCTCCTGTTCCTGTATAATCAGAGGAGGCTGGTGAGAAGAGGAGGCTCGGTTGGCTCTCTGGATGAATGAAATTGCCCCTGCAATGTTATGTTGCCTTGGTGTGTTTAGAGATGCTCTTTGGAACACTTCCAGAAGTGCACTTTATCTTCCAGAAATGAAGAGCTGTGTATGGCCTTCTGTGTTCCCAGTAATGCTGCAGAGATTTTGTTCCTGGTTTCTCTGAGCAGGCATGAGCAGAGCTGCCCAGCAGTAGATAGCAGGGTAATAACACAAGCAGATGGTATTTCTGCATGAGGTTCCTGTGGTTGGTAGTTTGCTTTTTAAAGGTGAACACCTCAAGACTCCTCCTGCTCTTCTGACTCACTGTGCAGATGTGTTTAAAGTTGTTTAAATTGGACCCCCCCCCCCAACCAACAAAATAACAAAAAAACCCACCCCAACCCTTAGGTTTCCTCAGCCCCAATCTCAGTATTTCAGTTCCTGATGTTATTGGTGGTTTCTCCAGGTCAGTACTGAAATACATCACTTGAGGCAATTCCTCTAATCTCTAGAAGGACTTTTTAACCTATTTATTAGATACAATATATGTCAATTTAAGTAACATGGAGGTATTATGGTATTGAAGTGACTAATGGGATTCTAGTGCTGCACTTGCCTTCCTGGGATGATTTGAAAATCCATGGTTAAATAAAAGTTAAGCTGGATGGGATGAGAGCTCCCCATTTCAGCAAGTTTTTGTGGCATGGAAAGTTTAAAACCACAATGTTGTAGGAAAAGTTTGTAGCTGTGGCAATGAACACTTCTTTTTTTCTGCCCCCCCAGGTTTAATGATAAATATGTGTGTTCTTTGCGCACGCACGTGCGTGGCTGCTTGCAAATCTTGTTTGAATAAATTGAAGTGTTTGTTGTGATTTCCCAGGCAGCTGGTTGTCCTCAGGCTGTCGTTAACAAGGGAGCTTCTTGGCTTCCTGTGCGGTGTCCTGGCTGTCACTGCGCGTCGCGCATGATGAAATCAGGGAATTTCAGAAGAGCCGGAGAAGGAAGTGAATGTTCTGTGCGCCTGCGTGTCATGGTCAAAAGTACCCGGGTAAAACTGATGGGGTGAAGTGAGGGCGCGTTTACAGAACTGCAGGAAGCAGCTCCTTTTCTCAAGTGAATAGATGCAAAATCCCAGGATTTTCAACAGTGAAAATCTCCACTGGTGGAGTTCTGTGAACCCAGCACAGCTGTGGTGTCTGCCTTTTGGCTCAGTGTGAAGCAAATGCCATGTTACACAGCTAGCAGGTGGTTAACCAAAGGGAATTTCACTTTGCTGCAGAGATGGGAAACCACAATACGTGTGTCTTCCTCCAGGCTATTCAGTGGGCATTCACAGAAAAAATCCTGGGTGTGGAAGATGTGAGGAACATACTAAAAATTTCAGGTTTAGGTTCCTCTAGTCCATTCAGAGACTCCGTACAGCTCTGTTAAATGGATGGAGAGGGATGTGTTGTGCCACAGATACCTTTGAACTCCTCTGTCTTTTTGTAGAAATACCAAGATACATGATTGGCAAGAGAAGTGGTGAATGCCCCCTCCCTGAGAGCGTCCAAGGCTGGATGGGGCTTTGAGCAACATGATCTGGTGGAAGGTGTCCCTGCCTGTGGCAGGGAATTGGAATTGTGTGGTCTTTAGGATCTCTTGCAACCCAAACCACTCCATGACAATCAGACTGTAGTCAAAGTATACTTGTTGTAAAGGGCACTACTGCCAAGCACCTTCACCAAAGGATGAGTATAGTAAATATAATACTATATATAATAGTGTTATAAATACATATTATATTATTGGCTTTTCACAAATATTAAAATGAATGCTGTATGTATAAGGTTAGAAAACTTAGTTGTATTAATATAGTTCCTTCTCTTTCTGTTATTGATAAAACTTAGAAATAGTGGTATAAAATATATTAGGCTGCAGAATGATATTAAAGCAAAAACTACTTTTGTTTATATAACCTAGAGACTGAAAAATATAGTCAGAAACCCCCCCCTGCATTCTTAGATTATCTTATCCAGATGAAGACAGCAGTCCTCCAAGGGAGGAATTTATTGTACCTCTGTTATCAGGGAGTGTGAAACCAAATTTATGCAAGAAGATTGATCTATTGGGAAGGGGGCAAGTTAAAAACTAAACAAAGAAACATCTGAAACTTAAGAGGAATGTTTGAATCATGTATGAGAATTTATGAATATGTAGTAGGGTTCTGTTTTTAAGGGACAATCCTTTGTTAGTAAGGTGTGCCCTCAGCTGAATGCTGAGGCACCCGGCTGTATCTGTACATTTTACTTTATTTCTATCTCCTGATTGTCTTTCTACTAAACTTTTTTCATTTTATATAAAAAAGTACGGGAGCCTGGTTTTTCACAATAGTATATTAGTAAAGCTATTAAAAGTTATTCCTCAGAAAAGCCCCTTTTAAAAGCAGTGATACAAAACTGGAGGTTTTTGGACTCCTTGCTTTGTGCTGATAGTTCCAGGAACCACTCTGCTGAATGGCAAACACTAACCAAAATGTTTCTTCTGCTCAACTAAACTCAGTTAAAACTTAAGGCATCAGGAAAAATGATTTGAAGGTGGCTTGCAATAAAGAAAATATAACTGGTAATTTTTCAGGTCTTGGATTGTTTTTAATAAATATTATAATTTTTTGAGGGATTTTAAAAGAAGGAGGAAAGGTAGATGAATGGCCTGAAGCCAATTTTTTCTGCTTGCTTTTTACCATAGGGATATCTACCCTTTCAATTGGATTGGACTTTTTGGTGTTTTACAGAAATAAGTTGGGTAAAAGGACCTCTGGATCCAGAAGAGCATTACACAATGTTGGACACCTTGTAATTTCAGTATGTTTTTTAGGTAGCTGGGCTGTAGTAATGTTACATGAGCACCAGCAAATGATTTACAGTCATCAAAATGAATTGTGTTATCTACAAATCTGGTTTCTTATCTCTCACGTGTCAGTTTCTCAGATACAGCTAGAGTGAACAGGACAAAAATCAATTATACAAACCCCCAGGCCAAGATGGAATTTCTGTTGGAATCTCCCAGAACAAGAAGAGGTACAGAGCTTTGTTCCCTTTCTGTGTGTTCCAGAATATGAAACCTGAAAAGAGCCTAGGAGCAGCCTCTGACAGAGGGCAGTAACGAATAATAGACTGATGAGTGTGTATTTTTTTCTTTTTCTAATTTTATTTCCCTGAGGATTCCCCGTTGGCTTTCGTCAGTTAGTGATTTAAGGACTTCCTGAGCCAGATCCTGTCATCCACACTCGTGCTTAAAAGCAAATAGACATTTCTTCCTTCAGTTCATCTGATCGTTTTTTAATTCATTTATCCTTTTGCCATCCAAAACATCCCATGGCAGTGAGCTCCCAAGTCTATTTATAACTTTTGTTATGAAATGACCTTTTGGGTTGGGTTTGTTTGGGGATTTCTTTTCACTTGATACTGAATCCCTGCATTATGAAAAGCAGCACATACTAATCTTCCATTCACCACATTGCTCACTCCTGATTTGATAAACTTCAACCATCAGTCATTTTTCTTCCTACTTAAGAAGTTTGAGCTTGTTTGATCTTTCCTTAGGTTAAAGCCTTTCTGTATCTATTTGGTTCCCTTCTGATGTATTTTGTATGTTGTCTTTATGTAATTTATTAGAAGGCTCAAGCTGTACAGTGGGGATGAGATATGGATTTATAAGTTAGCACAATGTCTTTGGTTTCTCTGTCCAATTCCCAGCTGCTTTTTGTCTTTGTCATGGCGCCTGATCCCTGCCCTGGTTTGTTCAGGGAGCTTAAAACTAACCTGGATACAGCCAGGGATTTAATGTTTCCTGAATGACTCACAGGAGATACTCTGCCTATAAGCTCCAGCTCAGACTGTGCTTGGAGTGGTGTGCCAATGCATATCAGTTAAGACAAGGGCCTGTGATTTTTACAGAAAAATGACTGACTTGCCAGAGAGGGAGAGGATGGGTTTATATGGTTGTTATTATACTGTTCTCTCCAAGTTCCATGACTGTTTTCCTTCCTTACCTCTCTCACCTCCCAAGTGATACAACTCTCAAGAAACAGAAAGAAAAGTCTTCCCTAGAATTGTTTTTGTTTCTTTTCTGATTCCAAAGAAAAACACCCGAGCTCTGCTTCAGAATATCAATAATTCCCAGTATTACAAAATCTTGAAGTGATTACAAGAAATCACTTTTTCTGATTATAAGAAGAGGAGCTGAAACAAAACAGGAAACTGATCCTGACAGTCCAATCTGTTTTGCATGCATGGAATTAGATTTCAAATGCCTTCCCAAAATTACACTTAAGGGATGGAAAATGCTGTGATTTTTGCAGCAACTGAGGACTTTCATCATTGGCTTTACTAGTTTGAACTGCTTTTGGGTTTGGGGGAATGTAGAAACAAAAATAAACTTTAAAAATCAACTATATGTGCTGGTATCATTGATTCTATGAAACCTTTGGGCACCAGGTCACTTTTCAAGTGTACTGGAAAGTCCACCTATATGCTAAGAAATGTAGGTTCAGGAAAGTTCTGGAAGGTGATAGAAGAAAATTACTGTAGTTCTATTGAAGCTTTTAATTAATTTTTTAAAATCAACTTAAGATGTTCTGAAGCACTAATCCTACTCTGAAACAGTTCTTTTTCCTTTTGGAAAAATTGGGAGGAAAATTTAAGTAATTTTTCAGCATTACCACAAGTAAAGCAAATTCTGCTGTTCCAGAGAGATGGCACAGGCTGCGTTTATTACGTGGAAAGGAATAAAATACTATTTCAGACCAAACTGAAGTGGAGGGATAGCTGTTTTCACAGAATCAGAGTCAAGTAGGTAGGAAAAGACCTCTGAGATTGAGTCCAACCTGTGACCAATACCACCTTGTCAACCAGACCATGGCACTGAGTGCCACATCCATTCTTTCCTTAAACATGTGCAGGGATGTGACTCCATCCCCTCCCTGAGCAGCCCATTCCAATGTCTGATCTCCTTTTCTGTGAAGAAACTCGTCCTAATGTCCAACCTAAACCTCCCCTGGCACAGCTTAGGCCTCTTGTCCTGTTGTTTACCTGGGAGAAGAGCCTGATACCCTGCCACCCCCACCTGGCTACAGCCTCCTTTCAGACAGTTTTAAGAGAGTGCTAAGGCCCCCCTAAGCCTCCTTTTCTCCAGGCTGGAAGCCCCCAGCTCCCTCAGCTGCTCCTCATCAGACCTGTGCTCCAGGTCCTTCACCAGCTCCATTGCTCAGTTCTGGACTCCAGTCTGGACCTGTATTCAAGGTATTAGTTGGTCTAGTGAGAGATATCATCTTTCTAGAAGCCTTGCCCTGAAATAATATCAAAGATGATATTGGACTTCAGTTGGGTGTTTAACTTCTTTTCTGCTTGACTTTCTTACCTTGCAGCCCCTCTGCCGTGTCTCTTGGTGAAGTCATATTGTGTTTGGGCTGCAATACCAAGCCAGCATTACGTATTCATTGTGTTTTCTTCTGTTTCACTTGATTTTTATTCTTTTATTAGAATATTTTGCCTGGCATTCATCTCTTTGCTATCAGACAAAATCTCCTTGGTTTTTTGCCTTTTCTTTTGACCCCCAGCCCTTTTTATTTATTTTTCTTAGCCCTTGTGAGTGTTCTGTTTCCTATCAGAAGAGACAGCCCTGTGGCAGATGTCTCCTGGTTTTGGGTACGTGATACCTCTGTTTTTGAAGCTGGAGCATGTGGCTGCAGCCAGAGGCTGCCCTGAGCTGGGATGTGGCTGTAGCAGTGTATCTGCAGCATCCTGGCTGCTCCCTGCTCCCACAGCCACCTTCACCTGCCAGGGGTACAGTGCAGGGGAGCAGGAGGTAAAGCCAGATGTGCCGTTCTCACCAGCCCTGCCAAAGACAGGATTTCTTTGTCGGCCTTTCTTCCACGTCAGCCCTTCCACTCATCTTTTTGTCCATAAGTTCACTGCCTTTCTCTGCTGTCTTTTGTTTGCAGCAATTCTGGGCACTCTTTTAGCAGCACCAAACTGGACAGGCTGGGGTTACTGGGAAGCTCCAAGGCTGGCCCATATTCTGCTGCTGCAGACCTGCCTGTATCCTGCTGTGTGCTGACCCATTTCACCCACACTGTGGGTGGTGAAACCCCATCACTGCTCTGCTGGAGCTGCTGAGCAGTCCCTGGCAGTGGAGGCTTCTCAGATGCTGAGTTACTCCAGTCTCAGCTGTGTTAAAAAGCAGCAGTAGGAGCTGTAAGCACTATGAGACTCCTATTAAAGCCCGCTGCTGTGAGGCTGAAATTTAGAAAGTGGAGACTGGACTCCTGAGAAATTGGCCCCAGGCATTAAAAATCCAGGAGCTTTGCTCACTGGGATCAGGGAATTTTTTGTTACAGGTAGAGGGGTGGCACAGGGAGTGTACTTTTTTTTTTTTCCTTTTCTCTTTCTAGTTTCCAATTGTTTTACATTAGTCACTAGTGCTGATTAAAGCCCAGCCCAGATTAAGTATATTGAGGTGACCTCATTACCACTGTGTCAAGGAGCAGGAATGTATAAACTGATCAAATGACACAATCACTGAGCCCATATTTCAGTCAACCCTAAGGTGGTGGTGCTCAGTGAAAAGGCTTGTGCAGGAGCCAAGAAAAAAGGAACAAAAGGTTAAGCCTGGAAGGGTGGAGAAGGGAGGAGGTGGGCACAAAGAGGAACTGTAGAGCTGACAAAGGGGCTTCAGCTTCTAAATATGCAGTTTCATGAGTGCACAGCTAGGGTCTGTGTAGCTGAAGGCTTTAGGAAGCTGGAAGAATCATGGCTTTTATAATTTCTCTGGTATTGACTAGTGTAATGGGGATGCAAAATTTTTTGTCTGTTTTTTGTGTCCTTGGATTAGAGGATGTATGCAAGTCATGCAGCTCCCAGGCATGTGCTTCACAGAACATGGAACCAAGTGATTTCCAAATAAAAATATTTAATGAATCAATTAAAATAGGATGAGATGTTTGAAAGAAGTGACCTGGTCTGGAGATAGCTGGGAGGTTTGAAAAGCTGGTGGTTTTGGGGCAAGCTAACTTAGCAGAACCAAAAAACTTGTATTGAAACTCAAACTCAGTTAAACTGTTGATTCTACCAGGGGAGATAAGAGAGAGAAAGAAAGCCTGTGTGAACCAGAAGGTCAAGGTTAAGAGAGGACCCATCTGCAGGTCAGGTGAGTCAGTTTCAGGTCTCCTTCCAGAGTCTGTCTGAGCCCCTGTGAGGATTTCTGTATGTGGTGGAAAACCTTCATCAGGGCAGAATGGAAGAGGCATCCCTGAACAGCCTGTCTCTTAGAGCATTGCCCTGCAGCAGAAAGGGTTCCTGTCCTACCACCAGATGTAAATGCACACATGCTTATGATTTAATCAAATATACACTCTCCTGCTACATATATATATATATATATACATGGATTTTGGAAGTTCTTTGCAGGCAAGGCAGTGAGCAGCTGTGGCAGGGAGTGCACAGCACCTTCTCTGGGTTGTTGCAAAAGTTGTGATGCACATTGTGTCTGAGAAGGGCAGGAGGCAGGAGCTTGTGCATATGTTCCTCAGTTCCTCATGTGGTCCTCCCAATGGAGAGAGGGATTTCTCCATCCCTGGGAATGCCTGGGCTTGGCTGGGAGATGCTCCCACAGAGCAGGGCAGGGCTGCCAGAGAGCTGCACACGCTGCAAAGGCTCCTTGTTAGGAGGGAAGTACACAGCACAGTGGCAAGAAACTGGCCCGGAGTATTTTTTAGGAACCAACTGGACACTGCATGGAGTTTCCTAATCAGGGTTGTCAGGGAAACAAATGACCTTTACTGTACTGAAATGACTAGAGGTGGGCTGCACAGTCTCCTTGCCTCCTACAATGATATAGCCAGAATTTCCTCAATCTTCTGCTCTGCTGTTATATTTTATACTATTTTGTTGAAGTCCTGTGGCTCTCAGTCCAATTTCCACCCCACCCCAGATTTTTCTTGATGTACAGTTTTCGAGGCAGCGTGGTACTTCAGCTCTGCTTTGTTAACCCCAAGTGGAGCAGAGGGATTTCTTCACATCCAGCTGTCACCAGCTAACACCTCTTTATTCTCTGCACTTTCACATCTGGCTTAATCACAGCAGCCTGTGACTCAATCCAGCCTCTGATCCTTTGTGAGGAATTAGCCCATTAGTGATTCCTTGTCATATATTGTGCAGTTTGTTGTCTTCAAACAATGTGAATTTGTGTCTGTACTTGCTGAATTGCCAACTTTTTCCAAACCATCTATTTGCCAAAGCCATTCTGATTCCTTTCACCTATGCACCTTATTTGTGTTTGGTTCTGCATGCGTATTTAATATATCTTCTCTGTCTCATCCTTGAGCAGTAATGAAAATATCTTTTTGTTATGTTCAGGACGAGTATTTTAGGAACCTTGCCTGCATATTCTCCCACATCAGTTTTTGCACCCCTGAAGACAATGTTTTTCAGCATTTATTTACTGAAATGTCATGTGAAAAAGGCATTAAAACTCTCATTATATTTCACTATATCTACTGTTTTTCCTCTGTGCACCAGGGCTGTTGTTAACACTGAAAAAGGAGGAAACAAACAGTCAGTAGTTCAACCATGAGTAGCAGCCAACATGAACTTGTCAAGAATAAATCACATCTTTTTTGTCCGGTAGGCACCTAAAAATCATCTGCTTGTTCCTTTGAGGGGATATTGAAGTTAGTTTGTTGTAATTTTTAAGGTTTTTGTCCTTTCTGGGCTTGTGGAGTTTCATCCATTACTTTGCAAACAAGATTAAGTCTTTTTTGTAATTTTAAAAATTTAATCCATTGGGGTTTTTTTTTATTATGAACTTTTTGATGATTAGCAGCAGCCTGGTTATTTTGAAAAACCTGACGTATCCCATGAATCCCTAGTTTAAATTCATGGTCTGTTGTTACCACTTGTGCTAGTTGTGTTTTTTGTTCTGTTCCAGCTGACTTTGGTAAGAACAGCAGGAACTCTGCACTTCTCTCAGGTTTCATTCCTTTTCTCCTAGTCAGAGTCCAAATCCTTCCTTTTGTTTTCATCTTTCAGTTTAATATCAGGGTCCTAAAGGCAATGTGGACACATGTGAGTTTCAGAAGGACATACAGTCTAATGTCTGTGTAGTGAAACTGTTCTATCAGGATTTAAACTTGCTGTGATTTAGGGGACCTCAGCTATAAAATGGGTTCCTGCATTAGACCTCCCAGGTTTTCAAGCCTCTCTCATTTTCTGTCAGTCTGTTAGCTGAGTTTTCAAAATAAGCCTGTGCATTTGAATTGAGGAATTTTTATAGTCTGCTAAAATTAAGTGGAAGATTTCTTTCCTTCCTCTTCACCAACAATGGACTGTGTTGTCTTATAAACACTTCTGGAAGTGTTTGTTTTAAAAGCCATGATAAGTGTGCTGTTTTCTGATTATTCAGCACTGATTCCTGAGAAGGGTCTTTGTCTAGTGTTTTAGTGTCTCCTCTGTACCTCCATGGGTTATTTATTTACATATAGATCTTGAGTACTTAGAATGTGATAGTTAAGAAATAAATCATCAAATCTGTCTCAGGATTTGGGTCAGAGAGGAGGGGCAGGATAAAAACCACTCATTTCTCCCTTTTGTGACCAGTGCCAAATAGATCAAGCTCAGGTTAACCCAGGAGTCTTGCCAGGCAAATTGAAGGTGGGCAAGTGGTGTGTCCCTTGTTCTAAGGGTGGCAGCTCTTGGGCAGAACACTGCCACCATGTCAGGGGAGATGATCCTTCCCCTCTGCTCAGCCCCAGTGAGACACATCTGGAGCAGTTTGGTTCTGGGCTGCCCAGAAAGAGACAGACATGGAGAGAGTCCAGCAAAGGACCACCAGGATAGTTCAGGCCTTGGAGCATCCATCAAACAAGGAAAGGTGAGAGCTGGGACTGCCCAACCTGTAGAAGAGAAGACTCAGGGAGGTCTTCCAAATGTGTATAAATACCTGATGTGGGGGCAGTATGGAAGATGGATCCAGACTCTTCTCAGTGGTATCCAATGACAAAACAAGAGAGCAAGGGGGCACAAGTTGAACTGTAAAATTACATTTAAACATAAGGAAAACCTTTTCTACTGTGAGGATGATTGAACCAGGAGTAGGTTGTGTAGAGACACTGTGGACTCTTCATCCTTGAGACGGTCAAAACCTGAATTGGCCACAGACCCAGGCAACCTGCTCTACTGACCCTGCTCTGAATAAGGGATGTTGAACTACATGATCTTCAGACTTTCCTCTTCCCAAGCTCAGCTATTCTGTGGATTTTGAAAACTTTCCATTGACTGTGACAGTCATAAATTTGGCTCAGGCAAATAATTCATGCCTAGACCTGTTGTCTTTGTTCAGAAGTTCCAGTAAGTTTATTTCTGTGTTTCCTTTAGATACTGGCTCCATGCCCTTGTCCTTTTCTCTGGAGTACTCTTACATGCATGCAGAATTTTCCATTATTGATTTAATGGATGCTTAAAAGATATTTTGCTGTTTATTTCCTAAAAGTCCCTTCCTTTAGGGTCAGTCTTGGCTTCTAAATCCATAAGCTTTTATAGCCTTTTGTTGTTTATATGTTATTTTGTGTTTATATTATCCTTTTCCCTCTTTGACTTCTCACTTACAGAGCTGGAGTGGAAATCCCAAACTCCAGGACACACAAAGTGGTATTTTCCAAACCTGTAGTCTACAGATGTTACTTGGAAAGGATTCTGGCTTTCAAATGTGAAGGATCTGCTTACCCTGGAGTCTGGAATTTGTTACTTGCTTTGACTGTCAGCCTCTTGTGTAGATCAGAATCATCTTGACTCATGAGCCATTGCATCAGGAATTGGAGTAATTGCACCAGGCTAAACAACTGTGCAGCTGCAGGTTGTACTGGTTTGGTGCACTGAAGCCCTCAACAGCTTGTTGGTGACTTGCAGGTTGTGTTGCTACTGCAGGGGCTCCCTAAACTCCTTTGTAGCTGAACTTTCACTATTCAAACCATGCCTGCTTGGAAATAGGTGTTAATGATGTGTTGATATATAGTAATTAAGGCATGTTTTGAACCACATCCTCTTAGTGGACAACAAGTGATAGGATGGGGCTGGGTGTACTGGAGACTTGCTCTGTGTTCTGTAGCTGGGATTTTTAGTCAATACAGCTTTCAAAGGTGGTGGGGATTTGCATTTTGTTATTTATATAGTGCACTTAAAAGGTTGCATGATCACTGTAATTAGTTAAGTGTGCTATCTCTGAATGTGGGCACAGCCTAGGGAAGAGCATCAAGGCCCAGAGTAGCTTCTTTAGCCTGGGCACAGCAAATCAGTGGCTACCAAAAAATGCAGGTGGAGGGAACTTGCTGATCCTGGCAAAAACTAGCTAAGAGAACTCCAGTATAGAACCAGGGGAGGATAAACAGTTCAATAATGTGGAAAACTATGGAAAGAAGAGCCTCAATAGAGTCTGTAGCCTGTGACAATACAAAGAGTTTGTACAGGTCACTTGGGGCTGAGATTTTTAGTGTATCTAGGTCAGGGCTTTTTCCCTTAAGTTACAGGGTTGTCTCATTGGAATGGTGTCAAAACAGTTGCACTCTTTGCACAAAGCTTGTTCTGGTTTGTGTTAGCACCATCTCTAGAAGCACTTCAGAGTTGTCCTTGTGTTGTCACTTAACAAGTGACAAGGAGAACTTCAACAAGTCACACCCCTCTGCCTTCCTTAAGTAGAAAGGTGCACAGAGGAGACTGGAACTTTGAAAGTCAGTCAAACATGAGCCATTTTAATATTAACCCTTTTAAGAACATGAACCCCAGCTTGTAGAAGGCTGCTCATAGATTCAAAACTGCTGAAGAGTTACACAAGCCCAGCTTCTTATTAGAGGCATTGTGGTCCTTTCCTGTGGATGCTGGGAGCATTATTTGCCCCTCTGGTTGCAGAAGCCACCTAAGAGATCCGTCCTGTGAACACCTGTTGCAAGTTATTGTCTATTCTTGCTACTTCTGTTTTCATAATTGCAGCAAAACAGAAATATTTGCAAGTACCTATCGTGCAGGCATCCTTTTGGGGCTTGGCTCAAAATCATTCAGTTACCCAGGCTATGATTATGATTATACTGTGATTTTATATTATGATTACACAGCTATGGATTATGGTGGCTGCCTGATCGAGGTAGTTTGCAGCTTCTGGGGATGCAAAGGCACAAACTGACTGCAAGGAAGAGTAAAAGGTAGCACTTTAATTTTTTTTTTATTTTGCCTTTGCAGGCTGTCAGAGTGCCTTTTCTGCTCAAGTGTTTCCCAACCTTGTTACTGCCCAGTGTGTGTAACAAGTGATATTGGTGCACGCAGGAGAGTACAGCAGAGGCAAGAGGGAGAGTGTCCTCACACCCTTTTGCAACAACTGCACATTTCAAGTTCCTCAGCTGTGCTAAGAGGAAGTGGTTATGCAGTCTTGCTGCCATTTCAGGAAGATTAAAGCTCCAGTAAACTTTCCCTGGGAGAGTCACCTGGAAACCACAGAGGTAAAAATTAATATTTGCCCACTGTCTGTCAAAGGAGATACCAGCAGGAGGAAACTTAGGACAAGGTGGGTGCAACCTGAGTTGAGGAGAAGGGCCAGACCAGTGCAGTCCCCACTGCACAGGAGTTATCCTGGCCAGCACACACTATTTTCCCCCTCAGTGGTTATTGTTAGGAGTTGAAGACTGACATTTTGAAGGAGGGGGTGTGGTGTCATGCAACTGGTGTGTGTAGGTGCAACAAAACAAAGCCTAAAAACAGTTCACAAAATAAGCTGTCGCTCATTCTTTGGGTGATGAGGTAGTTGTGCTCATCAATTTTTTCCACTGTCCCCAGGAGCTGTCACCATGCCGAGAGTTTAGGGGATTCCGTACCTGGTTATCAAAGGATGGATCTTGTGTGGGAGGGGAAAGCCTGCCTGCACCCCACATTGGTTCCTGGTCTCAGCTACAGACTTTATTCTCTAGAACACCCTGGTCTAGTCCATATCTTTGCCTTGGTGTTTCTTTAAAACAAGTTCTACCTTATTCCCCTTTCCAGACCCTTTCTGCTCAGTGGCAAGTGCTCCAGAGCCATCCTCTCCATTCCTGGTTTGCACATGGCAGAAACCTCCAGGGCTGTCAGAGACCATTCACCCTTGGGTCAAGACACCTCACCTCTCACCAGGCACCACCTGTGCCCTGTTTATTTTGGAGTGTCTTTCTTGCAAAAAGACTGGCTCTGAAAAGTTGTAAAACCTTCCAGGTGCCACAGGGGAAAGTGATGATATTACTGCTGGAGCTGAAATGCCTTTCAGTGGCCACTCATCGCTTTAATAGAGGAGATACTCAAAGAAGCAAGGGCAATGGCGTGGTGCTTTTGGGGCCAAGCTCGATGATTAGAGGCACTCAGCTGGGCTGGTCAGTGTCACAGGCTCTGGGTGACAGTGAATTGATGGTGAATACCCCAAGAACCATTTTTGTGTTTGACTGGAATTGGGATAGGGCAAAAGTGGGTTCTGATAATTGGGAAGGACTGCTCAGGGGAGAGAGACTGGAGGATTGAGACACTCCTGTGACAGCAGCCAGGATCAAAGGAAATCTCTTTTCCTCCAGAGATGTCTGCTTCCCATCTGCCTGCTGTCATTGGGAGTGACACAAACTCTGTCCTTCCACCTAGGGAGGTAAGAACAGGCCTTGCAGCTGGTGCAGCAGGTGCTCAGTGCTGAGGTCAGAAGAGGAGCTGAGAATCACTAAATTAGATTTGCATCACTGAGAGGAAGCTCAGGTGGTAGGAAAGAGGACTAAGATGCTCTATTAGACTGTGCTGTGCTGTGCGTGAGTCACTTTACATTCCAGCAGGTCCTGCTTTCTCTTGGTAGGTGATGTTTTTTCCCTCAAATATTTGTGGACCTTTGCATGCTTCTGTGAAGGTCTGAATTTCCCTGAGATGTGGTAGTGATAGAACGAGGGCTGATTGTTCTGTGGGTGTCTGAGCTCCTTTCTTTGCTCATTTTCCCTGTTGTATGAGCTGGGCTCAATTAGTCCAAGATCTGAGCTTCTCTCACCTCCTCACCTGTGAGTCCTGAAAGAGTCCCTGCCCTGTTGTAGCTTGAGACCTCCTTCCTGCTTTGCACTGGGCAGGAAACAAACAGGGTTTTGTGAGTGGGACCAGCCACTGTGGGGCTGCTCCCAGAGCTGTTCTGTGTGCCTGTGGCTCTCCTCCCAGCCCAGGGCCCAGGTGCTGGGTGCAGGTGGCTGGCTGGTTGAAATTGCAGCTGGCACGGCCCAGGGAGGGCTGTGGGGGCACGGCTGGAGGGAGATGGCAGCTCCTCACCTTGCTCTGGGTGCCATCAAGGCACTGTTCCCATGGTGTAGGATCTTGTCTCAGCAGAGAAGGTAACTGGGTATTGCCCATGTCCAGACTGCTGTGGAGCTGAGAAAGTCACTGTTCTCTTCAGATGTGCCATTTTGGGCTGTGCAGGGGAATTTTGGGACATGGCTGAAGGAAGCCTGGTTGCAGCAGGAACCAAGAAGCTAAGAGAGGCATGGGGTGTTCCAGTGCTGGCCCAAGAGCTGGTGGGGCACACAACAGGCTGCCTGGTGCCCCACCTGTATAAATGGCCTGTGATATTTGTGTGTAACCAAGGTTTCTGCCTATGAGGTAAAAAAAAGAATTAAAATGCTTTTTATATGAAGACAGATTTGACAAAGAGATTTGGTAAGTGCAGGATGGGGGAGGAGGGTCCCACTGCTCTTTCCTCACTTCCACTCCTTGGGAAATGAGAGGGTGAAAGCCTCAGGCAAGGTGAGGTCCTGTGGCCCTGAGGAGGTGGGGGTCAGCACGAGCAGCCAGCTTGGCCCAGCCATCAGACAGCTCTCCAGATGTGCTGCAGGGTTGCTCTGGGGAAGGGTGGTGAAGCAATGAATGTGATTATGTACACACTTCTACAAGGCACCAAAACCATCCATTTGAAATCAGCTGTCTCTTAACCCCCACCTGATTTGGTGTTCTCCATTCCAGGGCCTTGTGTGCCATGGAAATATCTCAGGTTCCTGAAGGAGGCTGTTGGCCCCTGTCGACACCTTACACCTTCACATTTTGTGGAGTGTTCCTGCACCAACAGCTTCTTACCAGCAAGTGTAAAAGGAGGGGTAAGAAGTGGACTAACGAGAAAGGTGAATAATGCACTGTGCCTTTTGGGATGTTTGGTGCTTCCAGGAGCTCCTGTGTTAGCAGTTCCTGCAGCACTCTGTAAATCCCCAGCTGACCTTGCTGGAGCCCTGACCCCCAGGACAGGCTGCTTCAGGGGATGCTCCTGTGAGGGTGCTGGGCTGTGCTCTGCCCTCAGAGAAGAATTTGAGGCATCAGGTAGAAAGGCAGGAGTGCTTAACCTTATATCCCATTTTCTGCTGAGGTCCTGCTGGGCTGACCTAGTCCATAAGCATTTCTTATGCTTTAGGTTTTTAGCTGAAACAGCCTCTGTGTTCCAGCTGATAGCTACTGGAGCATGGTACTATGAAATATTACTACAGCATAATTTGAATTCACATAGATTTTGTAGAAAAAGCATTTGAGACTTCCCTTTTTTAGAATGACAAGCACTGCTGTTCTGAGTGTAATGGTGTGGCATCTTGTTTGGAATTTCCCTTGCTTTCTATATATACACATGCAGCAAAGCCACAGGAAATGGAAGTTTAAAAAAAAAAAGCATAGAGCATAGGTATCTGCTTCTTGAACCAATTTTATTCTTGTAGATTGTTTTATTATTAGTGAGCACCTTATCTTGAGGCATCATTTAAGGTTTATTTTCAAAGATAAACTGACATCCTAAATCATTGAAGCCCAAAGCAGACATTGACTTAGAAGTTGCACATTGAGAAACCTTTTAAGGCTCTGTACTGCCCATGCTACAGGAACGAGCATTATTGTTGATCCTTTCTCCCATGGGGCTTTTGGGGTAGAGACCAGCTTCTGAGGCTTCTTGCATTTGTATTTTCTAAGGTGCAGTGAGTCAGTGTTGCCTGCAGCTGCTGTCGTGATTGTGTGCAAAGGGCCCACTTCTGCATGGCAACCAGCGTGGTTATTTGTAAACAGACTTCACTTTAAAATCTCGAGTAAAGTGCATTATAATTAGGTCCAGGAGAAATGAGAGCAAGTTTGCCAACAGCTCGAGGTTATACAGTCTGAAAATCTCACTGCTGGTGAAGTGAGACAGATCCTCAGGATCTGAGTTGCCCTGGGTCTGGACTCAGGTTGGTTTGGACAGCAAAACTGAGGAACAGTCATTTGAAGGAGAAATTTTAAGAGAAGGGACTAATCATGAAGCTAATTGAAAAAATCCATCTTGGCAGCTTTTAATATGTTAAGATACATTCCTACAGGTCCCAGAAGAGGCCAGCTCTCAGCCTCTGTGGAACTGCAGTGTCTCTGTCTGCCTTCTGTCTGGTATTGGCATGCCACTGCAGAACAGGCAGCGCTCGCCTGAATGAGAGATCTACAGAAGCCTAAACAGGCATTAACTTTGCCTGAAAACAGGGTTCATTTCTCTTGGATGCCTTTTGTTAGCAATACAGCAAATAAGGAACTGAGCCCCATCCATACAGTCAGACAGGTTTTCTGTATGATTTCAAGTCTCTTGTGTGAGGATATCTTTCTGCAGTTTTACAGATGATGTGTGTTTCAGTGAACGAGTGTAGTACAAATGGATAATGAAAGTTCACAAAGTTTATGCTACTAAAGTTCCTTTCACTGCATGCAGTTACTTTCTTACTCATTATGCCTTTATTGCTTTCTTTTAGGAAAGGAGCTGGGTTGCTGTTGCTATTCAACCAAGCAAGACCCTCTGCTTGGAGAACCATCCAACAAGGAGAGACCACCAGTGCAAGGCCAGAAGGAGCTTTTCTTAATTTAAAGAGCTCAGAAATGTTGGAAACTCACAGCCACTTTCACTTCAGTGTTGCAGTAGCAGAGCTGACAGGTTTTATGCATTCTGGTGTACAAGCTGAGAAATGTGACTTGTAGGGGGTGCTGGCAGTTGCTGGGGGTGCCTTGGTGTGTATGTTTTGCCTGGTGAGAAGGGGGCAGGTAAAGATTTTGTAGTGTTTTATCAAGAGACCTACCAGCGAATTTGGTGTGAAAGCCAAAGCACTGCATAACAGACAACTTTTCTTAGGAGCAATAGTTTATGGCCCATCATCTGAAACAAACGTTTGTATGTAAGTTCTTCATAGTGCAGCATTTCTTGGTTAAGCCAGAACAAGAAACCATCATGCTTTTTCAGCTGGGGCGAAAAAAACCCCAAAACCTTAGTAGAGGTACAGTCACACAGCTCTCAAGAGAGGCATTTCTGTACAGAAAACCAGCAGATCTGTCCTAGATTTATGCCACAGGTAGTCAAATGCCAGTCTTCATTTATTGCACTTGTTGATTTATGTGGTAGCTCTAATCTGTGCTTGATCTGTAACTACACCTGTTTTTGTTTGTTAGTCCAGTGTTGTCCTTGCCAGTGCCCCAGCACTGAAGTGCTCTCCTTTCCTAGGATTACTGTGAAACTAACCTCTGCTTAGACTAGGGACTAATTCACAGAATTTAAATTCACAAGAGTAGGTGCTATTAATCTTTGTGTACTGTGTATTCTTCTAATTCCTGAATCTATTTCTTATTGGAAATTAATATTTCTTTCTGTAGGTTAGTCTGTACAACTATACCCACAGGGATTAACATACATGGAAACCTATAGCAGACTTCAGCTTCTGATATATATTGAAGCAGTCATCATCTCAATGCAATTAAAAAAAACGTACTGCCAAGACCTAACTTACTTTACTGTTGTGTTTGTGTTCTAGTGTGTTCCAGTGTGAATCAGTACAAAAATCAAGTCCCTTCCCTGTTTTGCTGTATCAATCACTGGCATTATCATATTGATGTACACTGAAGCGGTAAACCAGGCTTGTCTAATGAGAACAGTCAAAAAAGTAAGATTAGCCTATGCCACAGGAAGTTTAATCACATTTCTCGTCTTATATTCTCTGGGCTGAATCTGATCTCTAGGACCTTAAAAGGCAATGTAAAAAATGGCCACTAAAAAAAAAAAGAAAAAAATAAAACTTTCTGTATGTTTGTGCATGTTGTGTTGGGAAGAAGCAGCTAGTAGTGAATCACAGGGCTGCAGTCACTGTATATTAGTAATAGATTAATCTACATGAATACATGATTATTAATCTAATTATATTAGATTAATAGTAACCATTGCTGCATGCAATGGCCAAGGCCTTGCTTTTGGAAATATCCCACTTAAGACAACAGTGGCATAAACTACCATCTTCCTTTGGAGCTACAACAGGAAATATCCAGAAAAATATCCACATTCCTCTTGAAGCGTGGAACAAGGAATGAAGCAAAGCAGAAGACAGGAGTGTTGTTACAGAAAGTAAATTTTCTTTAATTATGAAGTGTCATGAGCGCACTAGGCCTTTAGTTTCTATCCCATCCTTAGCTCTTGCTCTGATACGGTGAGAAACACCTGGAGCCAGGGCTGCAAAAACCTGTGGCACTCTTATATTTGTACACTTTAATTGCCTAACTAACTCCTTTTCAAAATAGTCCCCTGCTATTTGTTGAAGCTCTCTCCAGTGCAGACAGGATAAGAAGAAATTTAAGTTAGCATTGACATAGTCACATGTGTGTGACAGGGTAGGGGGTTAAACATGTTCCTGTGCCTCTGAAATGTCAACCTTCTGCTCAGAGATGAGTGATTTTTTTTTTTTTTTAACATACTTGAAAATAGTCTGAGAATCTGGTTATCACTAAAGTAATGAAATAACTCATATCTGAAACCATGACATTTAATTAGCCCTTAGTATAGTTACTATTTCATGTTTAAATACTTAGACCAAGAGATTTTTTGACACCTTTACTAACGTAGTAAAGCAAATGCACAATCACTTTTATTATAAAAATAATCCTTATGTCAAATAGGAATACAATCAATAATGACACAAATATACATTTACAAATCTCTAAGATAGATACTTATGGCACAGAAAATATAAATATCCCTGTACCTTCTTCCTGTGCAAACAAGGCAGCTAGTTTTAGTCAATAACCAGCCCATATATGTTTTCTTCTGATTTCTGTTAAATAGAAGGATTTTCAGATGAGATCTCTGAAAGTTCAGCCTCATGAGTCAACAAAATATTTTTGCTTTTAATCCAGATAAAGCAAAATAAGATTTTTCCTATCTTCTGCCAAAATATTCCTTCCAGCCTACATTTTTTGGAAGAGGAGGAAAATTTCAAGTTCAGTAATTTTTTTCACAAGCCATCAGACTGCGGTAGAAAATTAGACCCAAATAAAGTCAAGCTGCACTCTGAAGCTAAACTACCACCATAGGTTTCAGTTTAGTTTGTAGTAGAATCTGTGTTACACTTGCCTTCCTTGTAGCTGTCAAAAATAATTCTTCAGAAAAACACTCTGCTTCCTCTTGAAGCCTTTCACACAGTCCAAGAGAAGGCAAACTCAAGCAAGAGGTAGATACTGTTCATCCTCCTAATTCCCCAGAGCTCTCCATTTGAATTAACTCTGTTTTAGGACTGTAGGAGATATATATAGAGCAAGTTTTATGTCTATAAAAGTAGTGATTGACTTTCACCCCTCACATCCTGTGGTCACTGACAACATTCAGCAACATGCTTGAGGAATTCATCACTGAGTTCATCACTGAAAAGCCTCATGCAATGAGGGCATCTGAGTTCACCCTGTGCCCTGCCTTCAGATCCCAAGTTTCCATTGTCCCTAGGAGGAGAAGCTTGTTCAGACTGTGAGTTTGTTCTTCTTGTGCCTGTCTGGCCTGGGCTGTTGCCTCGTAGGTGTTCGACGTTTGTCTGAACATACAAATGATTTTGGTTACCAGCATGAACTCTGAAATGACTACTTGTGTCTCTTGGGTCCTAGAAAGAGAAAGAAGAGCTCTTGAAAAAGATGCAATAAAAATATATTCTTCAATGGGTGATATTTTATCATCTTTATCTGAAACACCACTCAAATATTTATCTAGGACTTGTAAATAAATTATCAATCAGTTTTTGCATTGTTATTAACATTGTTGTAAAGAAGGTTTGTAGAAAACACAGAATACAGCCAGTGTGCTACTTTAAAGATGCCAAGAGTCATGGCTGTCCTCTGCCTTCTAAGAATTCACCCTTCCTATGCTGATCCAAAAGTAGAAGAGAAAGGGACTGGAAAGGGGTGTTAGCGTTCAGGATCACACACAACCACGAATGGTTATATGAAGGTGCTTTATTTAAAGAGCTCTGGGTGTCAGGGGTACACACACCCAAATCTGACCCGATTTGGTTTTCGAGTTGAACATATTTTATACTCTATCGTTATGCAACTTACATATTAATTATTAATCTTACATTGTTCTATTGTATGCATTGTTTTTACCCAAGCATGAATTTCTCGTGATCCCCCCTTAGCCCCCTAACATGGTTCCCCATGTTCTCTAAACAATAATTATATCTAATCACATCTAACAATTCTATCATTTATCATATATTGACTACACAGGTGCAGCTTGACCTGGTCTTTAGCAAGCACAAGGCTTAACATTTCCCAGGGCCTGCTTTTCCCAGGGCTTTCCAAACCTAAGTCCTCGAATTTTCTAAGATTTTGGAACCTTTTACTATCAGGGGTATTTATTACATCTGAACTGGGAAGCATCTGCACCAGAACTGACTATGAAACAATCTAAGTTGTTGATAGCTGCACTGAACTGAAAGTGTTTTAAAAATACTAAAATATTTTTTAAATATATTTAAAAGTATATTTTAGTCCCAAATCCTGTTGACATGCTTAAATTTAAAAAAGGAGCATCTGCTTTCTTACCTGTCTTCTCGCTAGCTGGTGTTGCAGACATGCAACTTCTGCCTGAAGTTCTTGTATTTTACTCTGTGCTCGTTCTCTGTCTGATCTCTCAGATGTGAAATCATCTTTATAAACCAGGACCTGAAATAGAATTAATATGTTAATATTTTATAAATCAGAGTATTGGTAGGTTAGATTGAAAAGCTGAGGCTATGATTCCTTTGTTACTTATTCTCAGAATCTCAGTATAATCTTCTCTATCATAATTCAAAGGTGTTTGTATTTATTTTACAGATCTGTCATATTCTGTATTAAAGCCAGCAGAACTGCATGGGGTTCTTTAAGTAGCAAGTTTCCTTTAAATCCGTTTTATTAAGTATCTGTATAGCCAAATGTGCAAAGACAGGCAAATGTCCAAAAAATAAATCCATTGTTTCCCCTTGTACTTCAGTGGTCTGGGAAGAAACTAGGAATTCCCATATCTAGGAAAAAGAAATGTAATGACCTGTTGCTCCAGCATTTGTATACGCTCATTATCTCCTTCACTAGCCTTCTTCATGTCTTCTAGTTCTCTCTTGGTTTTAATGCACTCATTCATTTTTTCTTCCAGTAGCTTGTTTAAGCGGAATATCTCCTTGTGCATCAGGTCAGAATTCCTTTGTGCTGGAGTTCCGCTGTGGTGCTGCTCCAGCTGTGACTTCATCTCCTTCAGCTGCAAGTGGAGTCGCTTCACGTACTCATCCCTACTGGCATCGTACTTCTGCCACTTTGCATTTAAATCTTCCACCTGAAAGTTTATCCAGCAGAGCCATGAAGAACAGGAAGACACAAACATCCAAGCTTTCATAGGCTGCCTATATGTGCAGGACCAAAATTCTCCAGGGGATAATGTAACGTGCTGGCTCGGCCCCTGAGGGTGGGTAAGTCACTGTACATTGTGCAGACCCTTCATGGGCAGCCTTCCCATCTCCCAGACCAAAGGGACAGTATTAAATAAAGTGGAAAGGGAGGGATTGGTGTTCACCCCAGGCCTAGCGCTGCTCTTCTGGGGTGGAATACTGATCTATGGAAGGAACGTGAAAATTTTCTTCTGCACTGTATTTTTAACAACAAAAACCCACTATGCTAAAAATTATGTAATAAATTGTTCTTATCTAAGGGAACAAAAACCGTGTGCCATGTTGAAAGGACTAAGAAAAACTGTCTTGCTTTAAAACTGCCATGTAATTAGATTAACCAGACCTCATCTATTCCAGATTTACTTTAACACAAAATACTTAACAAATATTCATCTGTAACAAAATGAAAGGACTCACGTGAGCTACTTTTTGTTTTAACATCCTGTTTTCCTCTTGTAGGTTGCAGATAAGAGCTTGAAGTGAAGTTTCATTGTCTGAAAGCTGTAATTTTCAGATAAAATTAGGTGGTATTTTAACATAAAAATCTCAGATGCTGTTTGGCTGTGCTGTTAACTGGAAGTAATATTTTTTTTTTTTTTAAAGTGATGTGTAATGACACATCACATCACAATCTAGGGTTTTATGACCTTGCTACTATTAAATAAATAGACCTCATGACAACAGAGTTTGAGTTTACACAATAGAGTTTACACTACTTGTCTGGAGTGGGAGAATGCATGACAAAGGCACAGATATGCCTTCATCTTGCTTTGTTATTACTGTCAATTTTGGCCAGTACTAGGAAGAAATTACTGAGGGGGAAAAAACCCTGCTTGCTAAATAATTGACTAAAATGATACCTCTTTTTTACAGTTGTGACATCTGCTTAAAAAACCCCGGTGTACATGAGTAATATAGAACACTTTTGTGCAAAATTCCCTAGAATCAGCTAGTAATGGCATCTGAAATTTCTCCTCTTCAACAGGGAAGTCCCCACTGTACAAGGTTAGCTTCTTATTGCATATATCAAAGTCAATCGAGTTTCCTGTCTATCAATTACATGTTAAATATGATAATGCCAAGTGTTTCGAGTCCTTAAAACGTCCTTTTTTCTTCTATCTATTCAACCCCTATTTCTTACAAGTAACTTTAATGTAAGTTTTCTTTGGAAACGCTTCTGGGATGTTTGACAAAGCAGACGTGAGTATGTACACAGCTCATCACAACAGCACAGATGAGTGGTCATGTGAAAAACAGCATTACCATGGTGTAATTACAATTACCATGGTAAGAGCATAAGTCAGAAGCATTCTCTTTCATGAGAACTATCTATAGCACCCTACTCAATGTTCTGATCTGTTACTAGAGACAGCACAGCTAATGTTATTTCTTTATGGTGTTTTTATGAATTACCTAATGACTCTCAGCCATAAGGACTTCTGGAACAACAGAACAATGATCTACCTTTACCCCGTGCTGAGAACTTTAGCTGAAGCCTCAGCAGACATTAGCAAAGTACACCAAAATTCAGGTGTTTCCTTGTGCCCTGCAGTAGCATTTCTGACACTGCCCTAAATGAAGCTTTTTTTTTTAAGCATCCCTCCTGAAGAGAAGCACTGCCCTGCACTCAGAGGCCAGGGGGAATCCCAGAGCAAAAAAAACCAAAGGTAAGACACCTCGACTCATATTCCCAAATCAACTTTCTGTAGGTCTGTTCTACGTGTGCAAAGCCAAATCCTGATCCGAGAAGATCACATATTACAGAGTTCTTAATATAAATACTACTTTGAAGTATCTCTACTTTGTTTTGTGATTTTGATACTTAAACAAGTAATCAGGAGAGATCAGCTTCAAAATCACAGCACCATCTAGTGCTGCACAGAAGCAGAGATGGTATAAGGTGCTGTCTTCTGTGTATTGAGGGAAGAACTGGAATCATGGAATTGCTGAGGTTGGATGAAACCTCTCAAGTACTTCTCTCCAAAAAAGCCTCTGATGATGAGATGGCCAAAGCTGAAGTGGTAGGCAACTGCTTCCATCCTAAATTTCAGATACACAGAAGCATTTATCATTGCCATGGCAGTCTTAACACCCTGCATGAAATTATTTAAAGGGCTTCTCACCATTCCCCAGTTACAGCCATCATATTGTAATTAACATCTCAGAAGCTAATGAGACTTTAAAGACACACACAGTAGCTGTAAGAATACCTGATTAGATCTTTCTGTAGGTGTCTGGTCATCTGAATTCTCCTTCTCTTTTCTTTGTTTCTCTTCTAGACATTTTGCCAGATGTTGACACATTTCTGCTGTGGATGCTAATTTGCGTTGAAGTTGGTGAGTTTCATCAGTGAGTGAACGGCACAAAACATCACTGGTGGCCTGAGCCTTCTCCCTCTCTGCCAAGGTCTTCTGCAGTCGTAAGATTTCTCTCTCTTTTTCATATGGAGGCTGATTTATCATCTGCTGTATCTCTCCATTTTTCTCCTCTAGCTGCTGATTCAACTTCTGCACTTCCTAAACAGAGGGGGGAGGGGAAGTTATTTAAAAGCAAAACAAAAGCCAAAATATATGTCAGACTGACTTCAATATTGCCATAATTCCTTACTGTTCCTGTACTCATTGCAAAGTACTTAAAAAGTAGACTAAATCCATTTCATTTCTTTATGATCACAAGACCTTGGAACTATTGGATCAGTCAATCAAGAACTGCTCAGGCAGCCATGCAAGCACTTTCTAACCAGTAGAATGGAGGAACAAGCAGCAAAAATTCAGGAAGATTTTATGACTATACAGCAGCAACAACAACAAGAAACAAAGTAATTTAGGATGAATAACTGTGCAGACTGAAAAATACTTACAAGTCCTGCACACTAAACTACCAGATAATAGAGATTTTCCTCAAAAGAAAAAAAGGAACTGTAAAGTCATCAAATCTAGTGAAGTGTATTCAGTGCCTGCCACTGTCACAAGAACAAAGCAGAGGCAGCACACAGAGCAACTTTCCTACCTAGGAAAGGATAGGAATGGCAAGGTAAGGACAAGCAAGCAGAAAATAAAATCCATGTGGCTGCAGTGGCTCTAGTTTGGCCACAGCTGACTCCCAGGTACATGGAGAGGGGGGTCTGGCACAACCCTAGGAATCACCTGTGTACCTTTTTTCTGCTTCTCCTTCTATTAGAAGCTCTGTGGGATCATCCACACTGCATTAACATCTCCACAGGTGTTTTGGGAAGGAAGGGTTTTGCTTGGTGACTGCAAACCACCTATAATTCCATGCATCTGAAAGGCACCAGCCCTGACTTTGTAAACAAACAAGCTGTTTTTTACACACCCTCAAGAAGTAGCAGATGCTGGTACCAGAAACCTCGGCAGCACTGCTCCTCCAGAACTGAGGATCTCTGAATGCCAGTGCAGACCATGAGACAGCTACAACCTCAGCTCTATCATTCCAGTTCTCAGGAGTGCTAATAGAGCTGTAAATCACTGGGATCACTCTTTGCCAGCACACTGGCCTCTGGCTTCACAAAAATGTATTTTATAATTGGTTATCATTTAGTGCCAATTATTTCAGCATTCTGACTGGGCATAGAATTTTATTCTTTCAAGAAATAAATATTAACATCTGACATAGATAAACAGCACTTGTTCTTGTTACAGACACTTAAACTCTTTAGCATCATACTGAATGCTAAACTTCCCCTTTAAAGATATCCAGCATCAGCCTTTCAAATATATTCAGATACCACAGGTTTGTCATCTGTCTGCAAAGTGTCAGTGAGATCATCTCTTATAACAAATTTCCAAACATGAACTTTTTAAAATGTAGTTTAGGTGAGTGTCATATATGGAAAATGTTTTGTATAAGCATTAGGTCAAGAGATTACTTATGACAAAAACACTTGTTTCAGTTTTAAGTAGTGCTGCTCAGTTTGGAAATTACTTCATGCAGCTTCATCTAGAAATAAATGCTTTAAGAATCTTTGAGTATTTCAGACTAAACCTGGGAAAGTCTTAATGACAGTAACCAAAACAGCACTTGTGTTGGATGGGGAGGGATGCAGTTTTCAGGTTTTTCTCTGTCAAGAAAGATACCGATTTCCCTAATCTACCTCCACGCAATCCAGACTTGTCAGTAACTTCTTCATATATGAACGTGCTACCTCACTGTCAATAATTCATTTTTAAGAGCACTTTAAGCAACACACTTTAACAGAAAAATTCGTGGCATCAGCTGATTATCTTTGAGAATAAAATTGTTGCACCTAATAAATTCAAGGACTATTTTACTGTTTTTCTTTCTCCTTATGAAAATAGTCGCATGAAGATCTATAGCGCCGTGCTAAGCTTTTGATTCAGGACTTACTGGTTTGCCTTTCTGAAGTGAACGCAAGGGACGCCACCTCTGGACATAAACGGGGGAGTTGCTTTGGGCACCCGGGGCCGGAGCGGGCATCGCTCCAAGGGGCTCAAACCCTCTCTGCGCTCCGGGCCCTCCCCGCTCTCAGCGCCGGTTCCTGCGCGCCCCCAGCTGTTCCCAGCACCCGCCCAGCGCTCCGGGCGCGGAAGGCCCGCGGCAGCCCCCGGCCCCCAGCGCGGCCGCCCCCCGGCCCCTCGCTCCCGAGGGAGAGGCACTGAAAGCCGCGGCGATGCTGCTCCGCTCCCTGCGCGCCCGCGGCTTTACCTGGCTCAGCGTCTCCACTCTCCGTGCCGAGAGCCGCTCGCTGTCCCTCAGCTGCTCCCGGGCCTGCCCCAGCTGCTCCAGCAGGCTCTCCACCAGCGAGCGGGCCGGCTCCGCGCCCGGCGCCGCATCCGCGCCCGGCGCCGGGGGCTGCCGCTGCCGGGCCAGGCTGCCCCGCAGCTCCCGGATCGTCGCCTCCTTGGCCGCCAGCTGCAGCTGGAGGTGCTTCAGCTGCTGCGCGGACTCGTGGTACAAAGTGCAGAGCGCGTTGTACCGAGGCACTTTATTCTTCAAGCTCCTGTTTTCCCGGTGCAGCTTCTCCAGCGTCTCCTCCACCTGCCTGAAGCGGGTCACCAAGGGGTCTGTGCTGCCGGCCTCGCTTACCGAGCACATGGCCGGGGCAGCTCCCTTCTGTTCCTTCTCCAGGGCGAGCAGGAGCCCGGGCAGGTGCATAAAACCCCGAAGCGCAGCAGAACCGAGGCAGCGCCTTCGTTCTTCCGCCTTCCCCGCCGGGGGAGGAGGCAGCCGCTTCCTTTAAGGGCTCGCAGGACCCGCCTGTGCCGCTGCTTTTTTCTACGGCGGGGCCGGGCGGGGCCGCGCTCCGCCCTCGGGGGAGAACCCCGGCAGTGCCGAGCGCTCTTTCCCCCGCGGCCAGCGCGGGATGAGGCCCCGCGGGCAGCGCTGCCCGGGGAACCCCGGCAGGGGCAAGCGGGAGAACCGGCACCGGGGGCCGGGGGAGAAACCTGGGGGCGAGGGAGGCTCCGAGGGCACGGGGGAAGTCCCGGCTGAGCGAGGGGAATGCGGGCGGGTGGCTGCAGGAGGGGCGCCGATGGGGAGGAGGGGTCCCGGCGGAGCGAGGGTCCCTCGGGGGCTGGCGGGCGGCGCCGGCCCCGCGTTGCGAAAGCCCCGGAGCGCCGCGTCCTCCCGGCGCCGCTGCGGGAATTCCCGGCTCGGAGCGGGACTTTCCCCGCCGGCAGCGACCCCCGGGCTCTCCGCTCTCCCCGCTCCGCCCGCCCCAGCGGCCCCGGGCCCGACCCCAGGGGCAGCAGCAGCAGCAGAAGAAACGTGTAGGAATTCTCTTGGTTGTGTGTCTGCGTCGGTGGCGAGGGGACGGCTCCGGACCCAGCGCGTCCCTCCTCACAAGCCGCGTACCTGTGCAGGTGTCGAAGAGGAACTTCCTTAGCAAAGACCTCGAAGAGACCAAAATCTTTGGTCGTCAAAGTCCATATCACCGTCCAGTGTTTATGCCCTCAGGATGAGTTGATGAGAGCAAAATCAGCTGCTTGACACTGAATAAACTGCTGCCCACCGGCTGCCCTATGGTGGAGAACCTTTTTATAGGCAGTGTAGAGACAGAACGTGTTAATCAGGAGTCGGGGAGTAGCACTGGTGTATTTCTCATAGGGTACGGTAAGCTGGACTGAGAGAAAGCTTATTTTGGATTGGCTTACTTAGGTCCATGTTACCATTCTGATGGAACCAAGTGGGAGGAAAGAGCCTTAAGCTAGTACAAAAATAAGTTCCAGGTTACATTTGGTTATTATTTGCGATAGTATGTATTGTGTGTACGTGTATGCATGTGCATCATAATGTGTACAGTGCAGAGCTCCATGTGTGCATACAGCCTTAGTGCTCAAGGCTCAGCACGATCACGGGAGATGTTTCTGGCCCAAGTGCCTAAAATACAGCAAATGAAAATCACCACATGCTATGGGTGGAGGCAGCAAAAAGAGAAGACTTTAGACAATGTGATAGAGAGCAGCCTCCTGTTTTAGCAGATCTCAGGGTAAAAAGACACAGCAATGAATAATTTGTGTGGAAGAATTTACAGGAGTGGGAACATGATGAAAGGAAAAGATGGTGAATTTCAAAGCTGTGACTGTCAGTTGCCCTGGTGATGGATCAGGAGCCTCATGGTAGAGGCTCCAGACACATGAAAAAATATTAAAGCCTTTCATTAGGACAATGGGTATAAATTCAAACAACATAAGTTGGAAACAACTACAGGGAAAAATATTTTTCTGTAAGGGTAATCAAACATTGGAAGTACAGAGTGAGGGCTAAAGACCTCCTGAGGTTCCTCCTAACCTGAATTATCCTGTGATTCAATTAATTTTTTTGAGGTGGAAAGTTATTACTTTGTCACCTTAATTATTCTAATAATTATCCAAACTATTAGGAGTAATAAATTCAAAACAGTCTGTTAGCTTAGCTGTTTCTAAAAATGTAACTGAATTTTATAGAATTTTATTGCACAAAAGACCCTGTGTGACAGAAAAGGGTAAAGCACTTGTTTATGGTACAGGTCCCTGGCATATTTGCTATTTCATCTAATACTGCAAATATCAAATTATTTAGGACAATGAAAAATCTATGTGAAAGTTGAGGGAATATAATTTTTTATTTTTTACTTGTAGAGTTTTATTCTACACCCTTAAGATGCTGATTTTGCTGTGATGAAAGTAAAGTTCCTGTTTTAAAATACCTGTACTTTACAGTTTTCATACACTGAAAGAAAAGTGAAAAAAAAAAACAAACACATAGGCTTCATGTTACATTTTCATTATTGTGTTATGTCAGAGCTAAATGAAGAGTTTGGAACAAGATTGCTTTTGCTGACTGTCAAAATATTTTGTAGAAACATATGATGATGTCTTGGTACTGGAGAAATATTTGGTTTCCTGCCAATTAATAAGCAAACTACAAGGAAAGTCAGTGATCCTGTGTTTGCAGATGGGGCAGTGCTAATCTCATACCAAGCATCAGGGAATTTAGTTAGCTGCCAAATAGAATCCTTTATAATACGGTTACATTTGTGCCATTGTATTGGTATATTAAAATCAAGCATTACTGAAAACTCGGTATGAATAGTGCCTTGGATGGAGGCAGCATTCCCCCAGGAAAACACCACTGACTTAAGGGAAATTTGACCTGCGTAAGTGCTGAGTAAGAAACTGATCCCACATGTTCTTGGGAATGCCCTTAGCTGACTGTTTCCTTTTGTCAGTTCTGAAACACAGAGGAATTCCTGGGAATTCAGTCAGAGAAACTGGTGCCAAGGAATGAGTCACATCTTAAGCCGTGTTTCGTAGTACCTGGCTTTTCCTGGATTGCCTCTCGTGCTCTGTTTGTTGATAAAGCAGCTGGTTTGTGCTGTGTCACACTTGTCCTTTTTGGACAATAATCAGGGCTTATTAAGTTCTGTATGAACAACAGGTATGCTCTGCATGACTTAATATAAAGAAAAAAAACCCTTTATTTTCCATACCGTACTGGTTTCAACATGAAATATAAGGTGAAGTTCACTTTAACTCTTTCTCAGTATAGGGTGTAACAGGATATTAAACCCATGTGGGAAAAATTTAACCTCAGATTTTGTTAAAGAACTCTTAACAAAGTTGTTTTGAATAAGTAATTCTGTGCACATCACAACTTGCTATAATGTGTGAGATACATCATAGAGTGTATGAACAAAAGGGATTAGATACTGCTTAGAAACAAAAAGGAAGTGAAGCTGCTCCTAGCAAAGCAGGATGAAAGAAAATGAACAGTATGTTTAGATTAATGAAGGGTTCATATATGTACATATATTTAAAGTTTCATTTTTAAGCATAAGTGATTTGTTGAGGGAATAAGAATACTTTCTCTAAATGTAGTAGTTCTATTTCTGTAACATAGTGAAAATCTTATGAGTCTTTGTATTTAAAAGAGTAATTCTCTGTGGACAAGATTATAGAACATATTGGGGGGGTTCTATTATTTATAATAGTGACCTCTGCTCAATTTGTAAGAAATTTTATTTTTCACTTGTGAACTCCAGATGTCATTTAGCCAATCAAGCTGTGGTTTACCCCATGGTCTTAAGTCACCACTGATTGTTCTGGAGGGTAAGTTGTGACATAATGACACTTATAAAGGGTTAGAATTGCCTTGAGCTGATTTACCTAAACAGAACTAATTAGAAATTAGTAGGTGATCCTTTGGCTGCTATAGGCTGAAAAAAAGCAGTAAGTTCACATTTCCTTTGCTTAGGTTGTGCAGTGCAAAGGGGGAAAAATAACCTGTAAAATAATCTGACATACTCCCTTGCTACATAAGATGCTGCCTGAGAGCTCTATGTGCATCCAAAAGTCTGATTTTCATGCTGAACAACTGAAGTATTGATGCTTTTGTGACTCATAGATTAACAATAACTATGAGCTGCAGGCATGTTCTTCCATGGGCAGGACTAAACATCCTTTATATACATCACTGTAATGGATGTTCTGGTGATATAATGTTGGACATGTTTTGCTGCTGGAATGACAAACTCACTGGGAGCTTGGCCTGAGGGCTGCCAGGATTCCCGAAACTGGGTGAACTCATTGCTATGACGTACATATGTGGCCATCTCTGCACTGAGGCTCTGACTTGGAACACAACATTCCTTTTTCAGTCTTGTTTTCTGTTTACACACATGAAAATATTTAGTTTAGCCAGGGGAAATAGAACGAGGTCTATTTATTTCTAATGTAAGATTTTCCATGCTTTTTTTTTTTTTTTCTTGTTTGCACTTCAGAGGATGTAAAAAAAGTGTTTTGATGCAGAGGGCAGAGTCCCAGGGCCCATGTTCTTAATGACAGTAAGGGTGAAATAACCAGATTGAGCCATACAAAGCCATGACATTGGTCAGATGCATAGCAGTCCCAGAAGTTTCCCCTAAGAGCATTTCTTTCACATTTATATGGAATATAACCACTAAGGTGGTTCAGGGTCATCCTAATGGGTGTTGGTAGATAAGCTGGATACACACTTGTACGGGTCTCTCACAAGGCCCTTGATGTGTTTGTGTCCATATCAAGGCAACAGCTTTTTGTTATGCTTTGTTATTCCTCAGTGTTTTGAGTCTTTGCTGCAGTTCACCCTCCTGTGCTTACTGTTTGTATCTCACCAAATGTTCAGCCATTTCAGGCCCTGCTTTAGTGTCCCCTGGATAGCCTCACTTTTGCAGTTTTTCTTCTGTGTGCCCATGGCACAATAGTACCAGCTGGCTCAGCCTGACCTTGCAGACTGGAATCTCTAGCAGTGCTGCTGCTGCCTCTGGATCTGAGAAGTTTAAGCAGTTTTCATGGTTCTTCAGAAAACCCTATCATGATTTTTGAGCTGTGATTCTATTTACAAGAATGTAAAAAGCTCTCTGGTGCATATAAATGATCAACAAGTGGAGGCTGTTTCCTTACTCACAGGCTTACATCACCCCTACTTAGAAGCAAGTTACTTCTTTGAGCTTGTTCTGGATAAAACTTTGGGGTTTGCCCACTTCTGTTTATTCCTGCTGAGCAGTGCAGGATACGTTGGCTTTTAGTTGTCATAGGACACCTTTTCCTAAATCTGATGATTTGAAATACTGCAGACAATTTTTTGTGTGTGTTGCAGGAAACACTTTCCTAACCCTTAATATATGATCCATATTACAGACTTTTTGTGGATTTTACATATATTAAATGGATTTTCTGCTTTGGTTAATATAGAATAATGTGAGTTTTCTGGTTTCTGATATTCACCTTTCCTCAAAGGCCAGCCAATTTTAAAGCTAAACTGAGGGGGAAAAATAAAATTATTAAGTCTGAATAAGTACTTAGCATTCACTTGCAAGACTGGTAACAAAAGATTTGCAAGTAAAAGCCTAATTGTTTACAGATTGGTTCAATATGTTAATGTTGTGTAATGAAACTTCCTAAAGTGGTGTCCATGATGTTTCCAATCAAAACCACTCATTCTAACTAGAGCAAAACCAGTTTAAACATTTTTGATCTTTAGCTTTTTCTTTTTAGCAGACAGACCTCTAGAGTTTGGTTAGATAAATTTGATTTAAATATCTTACTTTAAACATTTGTTTTAAGGGATGATGGGGAAAGGTGATTTCCTAAGATTATCGGGAACCAAAAAAGAAATCACAGTTGAGTAGTAATTATATTTTACTAGAATTCTAAATTAGGAAAAAGAAACATTGGATGCTTCTTAGAAAGTCCTTGGTAGTAGGGGGTGAAATAATTTCAGAACTGTAATGTAGAAGAAGTGTTGGGAAGAATTAAGTAATTAGAACAAGAAAGTGGAAGTGTCCTTACACCACCATTCACTCTTCTTCCACAGAAATAGCAACATTTCCTAAAATTCTGATTAGTGTCCAGTTCAGAGGCAAGAAACAGCACAGCTACGTTCCTCTGGAGCTTCATCTGTAAAGCAGAAAATCTATCAATCATCCTGTCAGGAAAGGGAAAAGCAGTTTTCAGCAGAGCTTTAAATTCAAGTCATTAATGTAGTGTTTTGCAGACTGAAGTGAAGAACTAATGCCATGTAGATACCAGCTATTGAAAATTTCAGCTCTTGTTCATGTGTGTTTTTGTTGTAAGCCAGAGTAAGCATATTCTTAGTCATAGGTTGTGCTTGAAGCAGATAAGCATTTTGACACTTTCTGCTCTCAAACAGAATTAATGGAACATGGAAAAATACTATTTCTGAGGAGCCTGCATGTCAGTACCTTCTCAGCCGTAGCACAATAAATTAGTCTAATGTGGACATGCAAGTAAGTATGGATTGTACAAAATTAAATCAGGAAACCATAAGAAAAAATAATGTATTTCTTGAAAGTGATAATTCCTGGGAAAAAAAAGCCACTGTAGCTGTTTTCATGGCTGAATGTGTCTGAGCTAGCTGGTGGCACAGGAACTTACACTTGTGTTACCGTGAAATATGCCTGTGTCTACAGGAATAAATCTTTCCAGCTCTAAATTAAATTCCAATTAATTATATTAAATTTATGCAATATGTTATGATTATTGCTGGGTTAATATGCATTTTAGGGTAGGTGGCTGTTTGGCAAAGTCTTTACTATTTTCTTGCTGTAGAGGAAATACTATAGGGGATTCTAGATGTATGGTCTTCATTAAAGTTTCTGATGAGAGCTACTAATACATTTAACTAAAAAAATAGAGAGGCCACCATCTAATGGAGTGAGTTGAAGAATTGATTGACACTGGTTTCTGCTGTCTCTTCCCTTGAGTTTGCTGCTTGACTTGAGTAAATTTTGTAACAGCTTAATTTGCTTTGCCATTTGAACCTTCCAGTATTGACAATAGGACATTGCTGTAGATGGCTTAAAGGCAAAAAGGGTGCAGAATATTAAGCATTTGGTCTGTGGAATGAAGATCATATCGGTCTGTGCTTAGCCTTAATTTTTAGAGAAAATCTCAAAGATTTGACTTCAGGCTGGTTTAACAGAATGGCCCATTATGACCATTTAATTGACACACCTGTTTATGACTGAAATGCTTGGAAGCCAGCTGTGAGAAAGTTAATTGTGTTAGGCCTTGCATAAACAAAGAAAAATTGAAATAAGAAATTAAAATGAAAATAAAAATTAAAATAAAGACAATATTAACAATAAAAACAAATTAAAATAAGAAATGTTCTCTACACTGTAATACTCTACATACTGGCTCATTTGGGGGCTAGTAAGTCAGATTTAGTATAATTGTGACTTCCAGTTTCAGTGTATGCAGACACATAGACACCTTTAAAAGGGCAGAAACAGTGGGTTTGAACTTCAAGGATTTCCACCAAAGTCACAATTTTCATGTAACCAACTTTGGAAATAGTCCTTTTTCTCTGAAAGCAGATTATAATATTGCCATAATCTTGTATTTACTGAAGTTACACATTTAGAAAATTTAGAGGTGTTTTTGCAAGAGAAGATTTGGAGGATGAGTATTTTTGTTGGATCATCTGCTGTATCTGGAAAAAGAACAAAGACCATTTGAGATCATCTCTAATTCCTCAGATTAGTTGATCTGTCTCTCCCTACAAACCTTGCTTCTATTATATCTGTATATCACATTTGCACCATCACTACTGGGACTGAGAGATAAAACAGCTCCTTGTAGTATTTTTTTAAAATCAGATTACTGACATGATGGCGTGGCCATTAGCTGACCCAACAGCTTTAAAAAAAAATTAAACATAGTCACCCCATCTCTTATTTCCTGTGAGCTATGCAGGAAGCGTCTCAGAATGAAAGAAAAGCTATGAATTTGCCAGATAATGAGTCCGAATCTTGGTTCATGGTTCTTTCCTGTAGGCAAAATTATAGGTTTCTTGTAAACTGAAAGGAAGTGGAGTGAAGAAGTTCACTTGGGTGATAGTGAGAGTAACCAAATGATTGATTAGCTGCTGAGAAGAAAGCTGTGCTTTGGGCATTATTCCTTTCCACAGGTACTAGAGGAGTGTGATGGGTGGATCCCTGGTGGCAGGTAAGACCCCCCCCAGCAGGGTTGGGAGAGAATCAGAGGGGAAAATGCAAGAGAAACTTGTGTGCTGGCGTAAGGAGAATTTAGTAAAAGAGAAAAGAAAAAGAAACCAAACAACTGATGAGAAGGCATCACTCACCACCTCCCACCAGCAGCCGATGGCCAGACGACCTCTGAGTAATGGCTTGTTTTGACACACCACCACCACCCCCAGCTTTACTGCTGAGCACGGCGTTCAATAACGCGGAAAATCTCTCGGGTCACTGTGGGGCTCTCCTGGCCATGGCCTCTCCCTCCTGCCCACCTCAGCCTTCTCCTGGGGAGCAAAGAGAGAAGCAGGGGAGGCCTTGAGGCTGTGCAAGCACTGTTCAGCAAGAGCTAAAGCACTGCTCAGTTATTAGCACTGCTTTGGTCTCAGATCTGAAGCACAGCATTGTTCAGACTGCTGTTACTAAAATTAGCTCCATCCCAACCACAGTGCTACAGCAGGTGTTACCCCAAACAGAGGTGGGGGAACACTGATATTTTATGGCATTTACACAGCTCTTGCAATTTTCATGTAATAGAATGAAATCAGGCAGGGGCTTTTTTTTTTAATTATTATTTTTTAATCTGTTTTGGAATGAGGAGACCTGAAGCAATGAAATACCAAGAGGTTTGTTCAAAGTTGCATGTAATATCAAAATATTATGAGCTGAGCTGAAGAAGCACAGAATCCTTGAGCTAAAAACATTGAAAATACTTTGGAAAAGAATAGCCAGTTTTCAAGATGTAATGTCTGATAATAATAATTTCAGAATTTGTTCATGACTCCTGCTAATAAGGAAAATTATTTAGAATAGTCAGAAAACAAAATTTTTCTTTTTCCCAGGTTTACCTGGATTTAATGAATTAATGTCAATCTATACTAGAAGATTACATGTGAAAGACATTTTCCAGCCTCTCCTTTTCTCATTTTTATTAATAATGTCTCCAACCTCATCAAAACTCTCAGATGTACATCTCCTGCAGAGCAGTATAAGCCAAATGGAACAAGTCTCTGCCAGAGCAGCGCCTTGAAAATTTCCCAGCATATCTCCATAACAGCTACAGGATGGCTTTGCCACTAGGGAGCTGTGATACCTGTCATGTCAGGTTTTCTGTAGCTCTGACAGAGCACATGACATTCAAAGTGCTGTTATCCCCAGGCTGATCACTGTGTATTTATTCCTGCAGCAGCCCACATAGGGGATTGCTACCCAAGAGGGCTCTAATTCCCTCAGGCAGAGGCAAATGGAATTGACAATCTGACCTTCCTGTACATTGTGAGAGAACCATGGTGATAAAAGGGCTTTCCTGGCTGCTCTGTGTGGGAAGCACTTTGTGTCTTGGGCCGTATTGGAAAGAGGAGATGCTTTTGCATGGAGCAGAGGAGTGCTGTCCCTGCTTGTTGTGCTGCTGTTTCAGTCTGGAGCTGGTCAGTGCTCCAAGGATTTTCATGAACTGTTCCTCACTAATGCACAGATGATGGAAGTCTTGTCAAAGTAGTTTGCCTGGTGCTGATTTGGTCCATATCTGTCATGCTGTGGCTTATGTCTTACAAAGAAATTTGGAGTCTTTGGCATCCATGAGGGCAGATAGCGGAGAAGGGCCTTTCTCTCTGCTCCTGTCCTTGTGTGCACAGGCTTTTCCATTTATGGAAATGGATGATGTCCATAATCAGCCCTGACAGCCCCCTGACAGTGTCAGCCTTGCAGTGACTATGCCCCTATGGCTTGCCCACAGACTGAATGGGTTTAGCTAAATACAGCATGAGATGTGACAGAATGGGGAAGTGATACCTTTTTTCGAAGTGTAGCATGCCCAGTGTGATGGTGAGTGGCAAAAGTCACGTCAGAACAGGGTCATAACAAACATAGTTGAGAATGGGCCCCCTTCACACATCTTTTGCCTATGGAATCAGGCTGTCAGGTTATCCTGCTTCCCAGATTGTGGGATGCAGCATCCAGCTTAAAAACTGTACATATGCACAGCCAGCCTTTGGTTCACATCCTAGTTTCTATGCAAGGAGCTTTTAGCTTTCTGTATTTCAAAGAGCATTGCATATGTAACCTGTGCAGGCTGGACCAAGCAGATCTGCAGCTGCTTTTATCTCAGGTCAGCAGCCTTGGTCCCTGCCTGAGCACCACTGGGATCCTGGGACAGGGACCTTGTTGATCCTGACCCTGCCTCACTGCTCCTCACCTGCCTCCCTAGTGACTCCTCTAGGAAATACCCAGCTGTTGGCTGTCCCTGGTTCCTGCCCAGGGAGCTGCTCTGTGCTTCTGGAATGACTCTTGTGGGACCGTGGCTTTCATGGGTAAGGATGCTGCCCCTGCCTGCCTTGCTGTCCCCCTTGTTTTATAAAGGTACTCAAAATAATGGAAGTACTGCTTTATATCCTCCAGATTTTTGTGTTAATAGCCTGAAGCATATAACACATGCCCTGGCACATGGGTTTGGGCATAAATCTCATCACTCTCCTCCTTCATGGGAGGCTGCTGGTGAGGCTAGCTAGAAGAGCAAAAACCTCAACTGAATCTTGTGCATATTGTCTGACCATTGAGCAGAAGTCCCCTTACTGTGCTCTTGAAGATGTAGCTGGTTTACCCTGAAAAGACACCCAGGAGCTCATTAACACACTAGATAGCAGAGATCAGAGTCCAGGAGGATACAAACTTCATAATGAAATAAATCCTCAAATCTCCAAGCAGCTTGCTTATCACATTGTCTGAGCTGCTGCTAAAAGCACAGAGTAACTAAAAGGACCTTAGGGCATTAGCTCTATTTTATTTTCCCCGAGGAAAGCTAGGGTTATTTTACTTGCCACATGCCTGCTGTTGTTTTTTGTTTAAAGTTTGCATGCTGCACTGTACTTGGAAGAAGTGAAAGCTGAAATTTTGCCATAGGCTTGAAAATGGTTAGCCTGTGTGTACTGAAAGGTTCAGCAACATTGATCGTTGTCACTCTTCGGGTGTTGCCACTCAATATTCTAAAAGGTGGTGTCAAACATCAACAAGCTTATGTCAAGAGATCAGAATATTTGCAGTGACACCCTGGCACATGCAGATACTGGCATAAATGATGCCAGACCCCCTTAGCAGACCTCTGGGAAAAACATCTCCACTTGGATACACACTTGACTTAAATATTCATCTCTGGGCCATGTTAATGTTTATTTGAGTATCTCTTCTTGTTTGATATTGATTTACACACAACAGCCAGGCCATTTAATAGCACAACACTTCCTAGACACCTCCTAGGAAAACGAAGCATGTTAGAGCTGTAGAATGTAGCATTGATTTCTTTCAGTTTGCGTAATTCTGAACTTTGTTTCTGGTTGTACATACATACAAGGCACAGTGAGTACTCAAGTCTTTGTGCCAAACAAGCAAAAGCAGAAGTTGTAGCACTGCAGTTTGTATTATCAGGGTTCAGTGCTCAGGACTGTCACGTTTCTTGTTCTGGAGGTCCCCAGTGCATTCCTTGGTGTGTCAGCCAGGAAAGTGTCTGTCATGGCTGTACTTGGGACTTTCTGAAATTTTCTTGCCACCAAAAGAAATCTGACTGAATCTGGACTTAACCGTGTCAGTGCAACTGTAGGAAAATTTCTGAGAACATCTTGTTATGGGTAAGGGCAGAGTCTGAAACTGAGACTTTGTCACAAACCTGTGAAAATCTATAGGATGCAGTTTGTGTGCCTTCCCCTGTGTGTGACGCTGCAAACCAAGAGGGGTGGTTCCCCTGGATGCTGTGCATGACTCTGCACTTCTGCGATAGCTTTGTGAGGTGGCTGGGCATGTAAAAATAGCTCTGCTTACTCAGATGCACCTGATGCCTGCAGAAAAATACCACTGCATGGTAAAGCTGGAACACCTTGTGCTTCTTTCCCATAACCAGCAGCAAACAGAAAGCAAGATTTAAAAGAGAATGGAGATAATTCACACTTCATTTTCAGCAATCTAGTGGGAGGGAAGTTTCAGCGTTTCTTTCAGCATTTTGGTTTTCTCATTCCTTTTCATGGGTTCAGTTATTTTTTAGGGCATAGAGAACCCATTCATTTCTTATTCCTTTACTAGGGTGATGCCAGTCCTGTTTCTGTAACTTGGGATCTTTGTGAAAATAAGTTCTTAATTTGTATTCCCCTTTATCTGCCCATCTGAGACATCTTTTATAGGCACTAACATCCCCACTGGGGCCGTTGCAAGGAACAGAAGATCCTGCTGCCTCAGTGTGTTATTTCCATGTAAATACAGATTTTCCCTGAAGGCTAATTACAAGGCTTTTAAAAGACAAAAAACTTTTTATATAACAATTCTGGAGCAGGAACTTTTCTTATCTGATATTATAAAATGTTATATAGAAATAGAAATGACATTGCATATCATAGGAGCTGTTTATATATTGTTAGTTCACACTTGTGTGCATGTGTAGACACACACACAGAGCCAGTGCTGTGCAGTCTTAGCAAATAGAGTACATAACTGACGTGACATACTGGAGAAACCTAGATTATAAAGTGACAGATTATATTCATTTGAGTCCCTTACTCTGTTTAGAGCAGTAATGAGGGGTTTTTTTTGTTATTCTGGATCCTTGGTTACTGAGCTGGGACTGTGGGGTTTATTTTGTGTGTCTCAATTCGACCTAAGGCAGTGTATTTCAGTGTGCTGATAATGATCTAATCTTGTTTGAAACAGTCTCCTTACCAAAAGATGATGATTGCACCCATTTACTTCAGAAATCCTGTGAGTCACAGCATCAGAGAGAAACTGAAACTGAAATCACTCCTCTGGTTAATATATTTTTTTATCAATTTTTACTCTAGCAGCACCCAGATAGTTGGCAAACAAGTCAGGGCTCCAGATGCTCTTGGCATGTTATTCAGGCATCATAGCTCAAAGTTCTAACATCACATGGCCAAGATAAAAAGGTAACACTGTGATCAGTTTTATTTTCTGGTTATGTTTCTCCATTGAGAAAACCCAAATAAAATTCCCACCCAAGAAAAACAAACCAAGAAGTACAGGAAGGCTACTACAGGGGCCAGCAGGAAAATGACTAGTGAAAAATCTTCAAAGTAAATTAGTCACAAGTGAGCAACCTTGTGGGGTCTATTTAGTTTCGGTCAATAGGATTTTAATATTTACAGGAGCATTTCTGTAGTGGTTCTTAGTGGAGAAAAGTTCACAGTGGGCTTCAAGAAATGAAACCATCAGATTCTGGTAATGTATAGACTTGTGTTGAACCAACGTCCTTCTCAAAACATAAGTTATTTCCATCTTTATTGCATCATAATGCAGCTGTATGAAAGCTGTAATACAAAGAGGTCCAAATCATACTTTACAGTAAAATTTGTAAATACTTGCCCATTACTAATTGTTCCTTTCCTCTATTGTTTTGTGATTTGAATGGGGGACTGTGACATGTTTGATTTTCAGTAAAGTAAAAGGAAGTGAACATAGTGAGTTTACCAAATTTGTCACTCCAAGCTAATACATTTATTTGCTTCATTTTTGTAGAAGCCACAATCTCACAAGAATTTTTTAATTCAGTACAAAAAGAGAAGAAAAATCCCTGTAGCCTAATTAACAAATGTATTCTAAAATGTTTAATAAAGTGAAAAATTCATTGCAATGGGTCCAGTTACCATGAAATTGTTGCAGATTTCATTTAACATGTATTAAACATTAATATTTTCTCAAATTATTGATTTACATCTAATAAAAAAGTATAGAATGCTTATCTGGCTCAGATAAAATATATTGTAACTTTCTATTCCTTAGCAGCAATGTTACCTAGAGTCTTCATCTGCTTTTTTAACAGTTTACAGAGATAAGTAAGTATTATTCCCCTTTAAGTGTTCGGAAACTTTGGATGAAGGAGAACTAAGAGAGAATTAAAAAATATAAGCAGAGAAAAAATAGATGTATTTATTATTATACAAAGGAAAGCAAATAGAAAAAATTAATGGGGAGAGGGAGGTGAGGTATCAGAAAGAAAATGAGACAAAACAAAATCTGTTCTAATACCTGTTCATTGTAAAGACACACAGCTCTGTTTCATAAGCCAGTTCTGACATCATCACTTGTTTTTCCACACTACTGCCACGTGTTTTTCTCTAGAAAGAAGATAAAGGTGAATAAAAAATGCAAAGCCAAAAAAGCACTTTCAGACCAACAGGAGAACGTGCTCTTTCACAAGTTTCATCTGTGTCATCCTTTTCCCATAATGTACGATGCAGTTTGCCTCTCAGTTTCCTTCTGTGCTACCAGTAAAGCTGCTGTGGTTTTAGTAATGCTGTTTACTGTGGCCAGTGGAGGAAAAAAACTCCAGCTTTTGTTCTAGAGAAGGAGGCAAATTCAATACCAGAAATTCAGTTCTTCTCACAGATTTTTTCTCATGTCACTTCAAATAAGCCTGACCCCTGCCTCAGAGCCAGCTAATTTAAGCTTACCATGGCAAAGTTATTGAAACCAAATTCATCCAAGTTTACACTGACAGCATGAGTGTGATGTCCTTTCCCACAAATGTTCATGGTTTTGTTTCTGTCCTGAGCTCTTTCATTTTTAGCTCTCAGCCACTTCTATTATTATGCCAATACCAAATGTGTTGATATGTGTTCAGACTTGGAACTGATGTATTTTTAAAAAGAATGGGGAAAAAAAAGTTCATCTGACTGCTGTGAAGTCAAACAGATTATGAAAGAAGATGAGAATTGATGCTATTAGGAAAGAACTCAGCTGCTGTTCCTCGCTTCCAGTACAATACTGGACACTTCAGTGGAGCAGTGCCTTGAAATTGGCAGTCACTGGAAGTCTTCATTTCTAAGCAGCATCTATGATACCTTTGATAAGATGTCCTGTACAGTGATAGATTGACACTGAAGAGATATATCAGATCTTTTCCATATTTTTAGTAGGTTTGTTGCTTTTCTTGTTTGGTGTCATGGAAATGGATGGTAGCAGAAGGAAAATTTGACTGTTCTACTCCCTTTCCATGGCATTTTCCTGTTGTTCAGTGTTGAAAACCTGGATATATTATATCACTCTTTTCCTTCCTGATCTTAGAGAAATTTTAGTCTTTGTTCAGGTTGTCAGGTATTTATATTCAGTGAACTCAGTTTTTTGACTCCTGTTTTTGGGGAGATCTGTCATCCCCAAAAGAGCATAGCTATTTTAAATTTTGTTTTGTTTTTAAAATATTTTATGATATTTTATATTTTATTATATTATCTTAATTTTTTAATTTTTTTAATTTTTTTTAATTTTTACTTCTGCTAAACAATAACTTGATCTCATCACCTTTACATATGCAGTGGTTCCTCTATGGTTCAGAGTGATCCTGGGCAACATCCTCATGTACAAATACCACCTCATCAATATAACTCAGTAAGTGAAAAGTGGGAATTCCTTCAAAAATAAATTGACACAATGTGGAGAATGAAAGCATAAAACACTGTCCAGATCACTCTTTCTTTTAAATCAGTCTTTTGCTTGTGCATGGCTGAATGCTGATTAGGCTTCCCATGCATTAACCTCTGACAATTTCATCCTACCAGGAGAACCCCATCACCAAGCCAGCACTCTCAGCTGGTACTGATGATCCTCCCACCACAGCAGAGAGCTATAAAGGGCTGTGTTTTGCTCTGCTGAAGGATGTGTGGATACATCACCCCTGCAAAAATAGACCCCTGCTCCTGTGTAATTCTGCTTCTTCCCACGTGCTGAGAGTGCTGGTGGTTGCTGTTGGCACCTCTGCAGCCCATCTGCCATGCTCAGCCTTTCCTCACACATCCAGGGCTGGGCTATGAGCCTGACACCAGCAGGGCTCCTGCATATATCCAAATCAGTTTGTGCTGTTCACAACATAAAATTCTTATTTCCTGTAGCTAAAGTTGCAAGATTATAAGGCCATAGTATTTGTGCCAGGACTATTTAGACATTTGAAATTATATTTCTCTTACCTGAATAAAGAAAAGGAGAAGTAAAAGCAGAGGAGAATTAAATGAACATTTTCAGATCTTTTCTTCTACACTTTCTTTTCTACTTAAACTGCCAATATATTAAATTTATCTCTACAGACTGCTCTAGAATAACCCTATTTTGGACAAGTTCTCCATTCTTTTCCCACACTTGTGCAGAAGATTACTGGGGGGAAATGCCAAGTTTGTGAACTAGAAGTTCATGTAAACACATAGTTCATCACGTATGCACACATATGTATGTATAGACATCAAATATATGTATATATTTATACACATATATTTTGTGTATACATGTGTGTACACAATGTGTATATGTGTTTTCATGTATTTTATATATATATATATATATATATATATACACATGCACATACATATACAATCTCAGTAGTGATTGGACCACATATTTTCCCATTTTTACTTTCCAGTATGAGACTTTGGGAAAACAAATATAGCATTTGGAAAAATAGAAAGCAAGTGAAAATCAACACAGAAAAACTGACAAGACCAGTATTTTCCATGCTTCTAATCTAATCTGTTCTAATTGTTATTGAAATCCTTATTTCATAGCCAACCAATGATCTTTTCTTTCCTTCTTGCTAGTCCTATACTCTCCTGCAGCCTGACTGCAGTAAAAAAATTATATTAGCTCAGTAATAAATAAATACCATTTGCTTATCTGTCTTGGAAAGGGCAGTGGCTGCAGATGGAGGGAAAGGGAGGTCACACAGCAGGTTCTGTGCTGAGAGGTGAGGTTGACAGCAGGCTCCACCAAACCTTCCAGTTATTATGAGCTTGCCTAAGTCCATAATTGACCTTTCAGTCTTCTGGTTTGGGATCCTTTACTGGGGCTTAGGATTGCTAGAATTTTGATGTTTCCATGGTTTTTTTTCATGGCAAAATGCAAGGGTGAGACCTACAGGCCAAGATATGGGGGAGGGAAGGGAGGGGAGGGAAGGGAGGGAGGGGAGGGAAGGGAGGGGGGGAGGGAAGGGAGGGAGGGAGGGAGGGAAGGGAGGGAGGGAGGGAGGGGAGGGAGGGAGGGAGGGAGGGGAGGGAGGGAGGGAGGGAGGGGAGGGAGGGAGGGAGGGAGGGAGGGAGGGGAGGGAGGGAGGGAGGGAGGGGAGGGAGGGAGGGAGGGAGGGGAGGGAGGGAGGGAGGGAGGGGAGGGAGGGGAGGGAGGGAGGGAGGGGAGGGAGGGAGGGAGGGGAGGGAGGGAGGGAGGGAGGAAGGGAGGAAGGAAGGGAGTGTGAAGCTACCAGAGTGTTTTGATTCAGGATGAGAACCCACCCCCACATCCCCCTGCCACTCCAGTCCCAGCGAAGCCTCGACAGCAGTGACAAGTTGTCAGCTGCACTGATTTGTGAAGCAAAAGACATCTGGTCCGCCATTTCCGCCGGTCTTACAGAGCACAGCTGCTCCTTCCCGGCTGTGTATATACATCCCAGCAGCAGAGGCCTTTACCGGTGGGATATCCCTTCCCTGTTCCCTTCCAGCAGAACGCAGACGTGTGCTAATCAGCAGTGTCACAGTGCTCTGCACAAGCACTGCCAGAGCTGCTGAAGAAGGCTGAGGCCGTGCAGCCGAAGCTAAAAGCCGAGCGAGCCGGGTTTGGGTGTTGTCTCAGGGGTGCAGCTGGGGCGGAGCGGATCCTGCTCCCACGGTTCTCCCACAGCTCTCACAGCTCTCCCACAGCTCCCTCAGCTCTCCCGCAGCTCCCCACAGCTCCCTCAGCTCTCCCACAGCTCCCTCAGCTCTCCCGCAGCTCCCTCAGCTCTCCCACAGCTCCCTCAGCTCTCCCTCAGCTCTCCCTCAGCTCTCCCACAGCTCCCCCTCAGCTCTCCCACAGCTCCCTCAGCTCCCTCAGCTCTCCCACAGCTCCCGCTCCCGCAGCGCCGCTTCCCCGTGGGCTCTGCCTGGCCCATTCTGCAGAGTCAGGATTTCAGGGTGAAACCATTATCAGACCGTCCTGGCTGACTCACGCTAAAAGAGAAAAGAAGTCGTTCCGGGGAAGCCGAGGCTCTGCAGGGAACTTCTGCTCTGGGAGCCTTCGTTGCCCTCTAGTGACGAGCCGGGAGCAGGTGACAGAGCCCAGTGATGCTCCTCCGGCCTCAGGGCAGTGAGGAACAGAAAAGTAAAAATCATTAAACAAACATGCGCAGTTAACCCTCTGGACTTCTTCAGTGTTCATCCCCGATGATATTTTGTAATACGATTCTTTATTAGTGTCATTAATTTATTAGCTCTTTAGGAGGGATACCTTTTTTTGCTTGGATTATAGCCTGTCATGTCTCAATATTCACAGTATTCTTGCTGAAATAATAAATAATGGAGTAGTAATGACTTCACTGTTAAGAATTCCATTTTGTTGGCTGATACAGGTGAGTTGCTGAGATCAACTGTGATTGAAATTCCCATTATCCTCTTACCCCCCTTAGCAATGCTTCACAAATACAGTTTTCCCGGCACACTGATAAGAGCCCAGGTGGAACCAAGTGATAATCACAGGAGTCAAAAAATGCTGTTGCTGGTACAATGTTATCTGAATTTCTGAAATATTACCACCTTTACCCCTGGTTTAGGTGGTAATTTTATGCCACTATTCCTACACCAGCCCTGGGGCTGATTTCTGTGTCTTACAAATCACAGGCCCCAGTTTAAGACTAACTTTTTTTTATTGCTTATTTGCAGGTTTTATGTTGTATGATGAAGGAATAGGCTCATGTTCCCTGGATTTTCCTGTGTCATCCGTAGCTACTGCTTTTAAGTGATGTGTATGTGGACAGCCATGCTCCCCTGGTAGTCAGCTGTGCCACATGTTCTGTCAGAGACAGGAGCTCAGTCCCTGGTTGTGCTTCTTGGCCATGAATCTCTCAGGATAAGATACTCCTAACTCTGTGTTGTTGCTTAGGAGTGGTGACCTGCTATATTCTGCTGCTGAATGATACTGATGACCTGCTAAATGAGGCAAACTTTTGGCAAGAGTAAGGCATGCAGCACCAGGTGTTTCTGTCCCACCAGCATGTGTGCCACCCAAAAGCTGCTCATGTCTTTTGTCCTAGAAGAGGGGAATGTGCCTGCATTTAGAGGCTTTTTCAATAGAAAATTAACCCATAAATATTGGAAGGGCTTGGTCTTCACATTTTAATTGCAGGTTACAGGGCAGGAAAAAAATTTAAAAGAAGATATTTCATGCTTTATTCTGCTAAGAACAATTCCTTGTCTGTAACACCTTGAATTCCTTCTTAAAATGCTGATCACAGTCAGAGGTTCACACCTTACATCAAAAATCTTTTTGTTGCCTTTCTCGGTCTTCAGTATATTTACTTTTACATTATCATTAAGCCAACTCACATGAAAAAATTTTCAGTTCCTGATGAGTCATAATCATCAGTACAATGCTTCCCACCCTGACTGTGGCCACAGGAGTCATAACCACAAACCCTGCAGTTATTTCTGGTGTCCACTTCTTAGAACACAGTGTCCCTACACCCTTGTCTGGGTGTTTGACTGGTGAGAAGTAATCACCCGAGTACAGAGTTCCTTACAGGTCATTCTGTGTGCCTTTGTGGATATACTGAAATGCCACAGTGCCCCAGTTCAAAGGGTCATGGGCACACAGCCCTGTGTTAGCCAATATTTACTTCTACAGCAATCATTTGCCAATGCTGTAAAATCCTGGGATTATCTCAGCAGCTGCTAATGGGATTCTGCATGTTGGATTTGCAATAAGCCCACATGCTCTGCTTGTCCCAGTCACACTTCACAGCAAGTTTCACCTCATCTCTGATGATGCACAGCTCTTCCCAGGCCTACCTGAGGAATGCTTTTCCTTTCACTAATCTTCCCCATACTGATAGTGATGTAAGTGCACAGAGCCTGGAGTTTCTGTAGTTCTCAGGTGACAGGATACATGAACATACTTGAGCTGTAGACCATGAAAATTATGGACTGCATATTTTTCACTGCATCAAAAGATAACACTTACAGGTGCTGATAGACTGCATAGACCTGATTAATTGCATGGTAGATTTAAAAAATGGGCTGGTACAGAATTCCTGTCTGTCTGTGAAGAAGCTGAAGACCTCTGGATCATGCATTCAGAGTTAGAACCATCTGACAGCAATTCATCTCACAGCTGTCTTGAATATGTTGGCTCAAAATTCATTTTGTTCTTCTAATAAAGATGAAAAAAAAAACAAATTACAAAAGGGTGAATTTTTTCATGGTCTTAGAGGAGACAGCAATACTAAATTTTATGTAGAACAAAAGAGAACAGAAATTCCACATATCATGTGAGTGTAATGGGGTCTAGAGCAGCACAAATCTTTTCCCCTGCATGTAGTAACCAAAATTCTCCCTGTTCATAGAACAGAATGTTCAGCAATGTTGCTTCAAACCCTGTAGTGCAATAGGTGTAGGGGGTAGGATGTGCTGTTTGCAGGCAAAATCAGAAATGCATCTCCCACATTTACCATCTCTCAATAGAGTGAGAAATTCTGTAAAGTCCCTTGTCCATTTCCTTCTGCTTTGTCACTGTGAGTAAACTTCCCAATTCTTGATGTTCATACTTCTGTATAAATGCAAAAATATATATAATGGCAGTGATATTTGCTGTCAAATATTTTCATTGTAGGCATCAGAAAGCTCCCTAGTCATCAGCAGATTAAAGGCTGCAAGTGTGAAACAGGTGTGGCTTGGTTTACATATGTCTTTTGCATTTTGTTAAATAGACGAGTGACAGAGCCAGAAGGGAAATTTAGAAGTCAAGAGTCATTCTTAACCTTCTTTCAAAGTAATCCAATTTACATAATATATAAACATAAAGTAATTCAGCAGCTTGACCCCAGAGGTAGGAGCTCTGATCTCTTAATTATTACATGGAATATTTTGCATATGTCAGTTAAAGTTTCCAGATCTCATATTCCTGGTTTTTCAAGTAGAGAAAATAGTAATTACCCTCCTTGTAGGGTTCTAAGTCCCTTTTAAGGATTTTTAAGCACTATAAAAAGAAAAAATACCCTGTGATGGCATTCCTGGTAGCTATGTGATTCGACTGTCTGCAGCCTGAAGGGCTTGACTGGTTACCAGGGGCTGTAATAATGAGGGTTTCAGCCACATCTTGATGAGCTGTTATTACTCAGGACATATCTTTAGCCTGTTGCTGTGTTATGAGAACTGCTGCCTTCACCACCAAGAGTTGTGCAACTTCCTTCTGGCTTCTAAAGTTGCTGTTTCCAAGGAATTCCTTTCTTCTGATAACTGGTAATGGTTTCTCAGGCAACAAGTCCAGATGCTGGAGACTGCTTCACCTCATCCTCTTTTATTTTAATGTTAATGACACAACAGAAACAGTCAGACCACATCTTCTTTTTTCCTTCCAGAATTTTTGTATATAAAAATCTTTCAATTTAAAGTGTGGGTGCTTGTTAGAATCAACGGAAAACCAAGAGATGTCATTCATTGCTCAGTTCTTCCTAAAGGAAAGATAGAAGAAGTATTTCTGGGCTGGAGGAAGAAGAGGAGAGCCAAGTCCAGCCCTGCTCTAGCCAGGATAAGAGAGCAAATAAGGCAGTAACTGGGGTGTGTAGGAAAGATATCACATCAAATTTTTGGAAACAGTTTTACTCCTTGCATCAAAAAATCTCAGATACAGATGTTCTCAGAAAAAGGGAGAAAAATTTCACTCATGTTTGTGTGTTCCTCTTAGCTCACCCCACTCAGACACTCAAATACAGTAATTTGTATTTGATCCTGCTTGCAGTAAACCTTGTGGTAGACACCTTTTCAAAAGGAAAGAAGGAGTAGCATTTGCATTCCTTAAAAGAAGTAATGGTAAATAAATACTGTAGGCAAAAGTGGCTTGAGAATGAGTCCCAGTTGGGTAAGGCAAGGCTTGCTCTCCTCTTGCAGTGTTTTAGAGTGGAAAATTGATTTTTCATGTTGTACACAGAAAGGCTTTATCCTGAGTGTGGGCATGCCCAGATGATGGGCTGAGAGTGTTCAATGTAATTATCTAATCTAACAATCTAATTATCAGTCACCAGCTTACAGCTGTCAATCAATCATCAATTTGCTATTTATTGGTTCAGCAAGGAATACTAATTTTTTCATCAGCTAAGCTGATAAGTGGTGTTTCCCTGAATGGGGTGTTCCAACCCTTTTGAGGCCTTGAGAAGTACAAAGAGCAGGAAAGCACAGGGGGAACAGTGCTCTCGTACCCCGTGCTTTCCCCCACCTTCAGCTTGGTGGGGCGGGAGGAAGGAAATGGTATCCCAAAGTGGATGTGCAGGATGGAGAGGGGCAGGGACCAGGTGGGAAGGGCTGGGAAACAACCGACTGAGAAGAGCACAAGCACGGGGGAAGTATTACCCAGGAAGGAATAGAAAAGTGGGGAGCTGTGTATGGCTAAATGGACACAGGAGAGAAGGAAGAGCCCCGATGGAGCCGGCGGGCCCGGGGCTGCCCCCCTCGCCCAGCCGAGGCTGCTCCGAGCGCGGTCTGCAGGTGGTGCAATTGCCTTGGGAAACGCCGTGCGGCTCTGCCGAGCCATCTCTCATCGTGGGTTACTCACAGGCACGGAAACCTCCCCCGCTGAGCGCTGGTTTGATGGCAGAACAGGTAAGCGGGTTACCCTAACCTTGGTTTCCTCCTAACTGCTTCCTAACCCTTTGATAAGCGTAGTAAGTCCCCAGGTGGTAGCACCAAGAGCTAAGCCATCGTTCCTGGAGACGGTGATGTAATTGCTGGTGTTTTCCTTTATCTCATCTATATTTTAATTGGCAATTTCAGACCCTGCAGTCAGACTTAATAATCTGTACAGACGTCTCCTCTTGTAGATAATGATCAAGTCAATTCAGCCTGAGGGAAGCAAGCAGAATCTGCACACAGATTCATGCAATATGTTACACAGGCAGCAGAAAGAGACAAAAATAGCTAAAGAAATAAAAAATTCATGTTACACAGTGTTCTTTCCAAATCCTTTAGTCCTTTTTTTTTTATGTGCTACTATGAAATTAAGTGATTAGATACAATTATTTCATTGCTTTGGCATTTCATTGTTCTTTCTATGGAATTCCAGGGCCTTTTGGACCTGCTGTTATATTCCACCACATATAGCTCCATGGCCAAAATGTCAACAGCTATAGGCTCGCAGTAAAGTTACAGTATGAGCAGTATATGCTGTTAACAACTGTGGCAGAGATGTCTTTCAGTGGGTGACCTGTTGTCTGGATATCTCATGAGACATCGTTAAGCATCCTGGAGTAAGAGTCTCCTCCCTGGCACTTTGAAGTCCATGGGACTTTTGATGTTGACTTCATTAGCAGCAGGATGAAACCTTTATGTTGCCTATGTATGGTATAAAGATGGCCTTTTACTGAATCACTGTTGCTATGTGAGCTCATCATCTATTTGATGCATCATCTCCTTGCTCTCTTTAAGACAATTGAAGTAAATGTCACCTGAGGTGCAAGCTGAGGAAACTCCTGAGGCAGAAAAGCAACAAGTTTATGGAGCACACTTCACTATCTTTTAAATTCTTCTTTCCCCTTTGTACCAATCTTTTCCTAAAAGCATTGCCCTTTGTGAAAATGCATTCCCCAATGGTTGTAAAAACATTAAAATCTGTGCCAGCAAAAAAGTGCAAGTGTTTACTGAAATGAAAATGCATGTTTTATAAATCTTGTCAAATTTTGTAGGAAAGCCGTGTGAAGCTCAACAAGGTGAAACAATTCTTCCAACCCCAGGAGTTGCTTGATCCTGTAGAGCAAGGTACTGAGTCATGTCACAGGGAACATTGAGGCATAGTAATAACCTCTTTTACATAATGAAATCATAGAATCCTACAATGGCTTGAGTTGGAAGGGATTTTAAGGGTCATTTAGTTCCAAACCCCTGCCATGGGCAGAGACAATTTCCCCAAGACCAGGCTGCTCAAAGTCCCATCCAACCTGACCTTGAACACTTCCAGGGAAGGATCAGCCACAACTTCTCTGAGCAACCTGTACCGGTGCCTCACCATCCTCACAGTGAAGAATTTCTTCCCTAAATTTATATTTAATCTCAATCTACCCTAATTCAATGGACAGCCATTCCCCCTTGTCTTATTACTGTGCCCTTTTGATGTCCTTGTAAGTCCCTCTTATAGGTTCCTTTAGGTACTGGAAGGTGGTGCAAGGTTTCCCCAGAGCCATCTCCAGGCTGAACAACCCCAGCCCTCTCAGCCTGTCTCCATAGGAGAGGTGCTCCAGCCCTCAGAGCATCTTCATAGCTCTCCTCTGGATTTGCTCCAGCACACAGAGCTCCATGGCCAAAACACCAGCTGTAGGCTCCATGTTTTTCTTATTTTGGGGCCTCAGAGCTGAACACATTCCTTCAGGTGGGGTGTCATGAGATTAGAGTATAGGGCACTCACTTATTGGACTTTGTAAGCAGAAGAGATTGTGGAATTGTTCTGAGCCATAGTCATTAATAAAATAGACTTCACTTATAATTTAGCTTCAATTGCTTTGGTAATGTTGTAAACATGTATGATTAGTTCTTTATTACTCATATGAGAAACATAACTAATGTGCAGCAATCTTCTCTAGTGCTTAATTTAAAATCAGGATAGAGAAATAGCATAGAAGGAAGTTTGATATTCACATGGCGCTGACTTCCTAGAATAGAGTGATCTATAAAACATGAATTTTCTCACCTGTACTGATATCCTGATGTGACTGGAAAATTGCAGTTCTATTCTTCTCTGATTCCCTGGGAAATAATGTTTTACTTTATGGAATAAGCAGATTCAAAATCTCAAATATAGCTGGAAAATATAATAAATGTGATCTTTGGGCACACTTTCATTTGTCCTTAATATTCTAGCTTTGGCCTTATTTGCCTCTATATCTATATAAAGATAGATACTGTATATCACTCACCTTTCCCAGTGCAACTGCCCAGAGGTGCACTCCAGCCTTTTGTAGTCAGTGGTTAATATATGTTTATAATTGTTCACTTCTTGAAATCCTTTCATCCATCACACATGCATTCAGTAACTAGTGAGACAATCAACTCAGGCAAGCATTTTTATTTCCTTTGAAGGGGTGTTATATAAGCCAAGAATATCAGAAGTTACTTCAGATTTGGGGGTGAATAGCTGGTGTCCAACATAAGCCGCAGAGCTGATTTTCAAAAGCAGGTGAGATACGTCTCTTTGAAAGAATCTCAGACTAGACATCTAAAGAATGAGTTGCTGAAGCTGGTTCTGGAACTCCTGACCAGTGTGCTCGCTCTGAAGTCACACAAGTTTAAGGCAGGGAAAAATTAGTAACTGACTCTTGCTTTCAAGTGACCTGTGATGCTTCCTTTGCCTACTCATTAGATTTCTGAGTGGCTTTTGTCTGGTCTACCCTTTCTCCATCTTGTAATTACTTACCAAGATTCATCATCATCTTGCTGCTGGTTTGTCATTAACATTCCTCTCCTGTGCTGCCTCCCCCCAGAAGCAGACCAGTCCCTATGCTGGCCTGCTGATGCTGTCACACCAATTACCTGTTTATTTTCTCATATTTCTCATTTTTTTTATCCTTCTGTGTTCCATGTTGCCTTGGCATATGTAACTCTTCGACACAGGAGCCAATATTTTTCATTGTACAGCATCTAGAATAATTATGTGTTTGGGTCAGAGATGCAAGATATATACCTTTATCTGTAATGCCTAACTCTGACACCCAAGAAAGTACTGAGTTTCACATAGCACCATGGACACAACTGTTAGAGTTAAGTAGAAAAGACTGAAAATGTAAGTGTGTGAATTAGAAGGTTTCTTGAGTCTCTGGGTGAATAGGTTGAAGTTTAGAGTTTAAGGTAGTTTAGAGAGCCAAAGACAAGATGGCGAATTTAGGGTGCTGTCTCTTGTCCTTCTTCTTTCTTCTTCATGTTCTTCTTCTCCTAGGGGTTTTTGGGTGGTAGTAAGTGATTGGATAAAAAATGCCGTAGTGCAGCACACAGGTCATTGGGTCACTAAGAAAAATAATTTAGTTGGCATCTGTTAATTGGGTAAATGGACATATAAAACACCTTGAAGAGGATCTTTGTTAGCCATTTTAACCCTTTTCTATCATAGTGCACATAGCTCCTTGTACCCTGTAATGCTGATAAGAAAAGAATAAACAACTGAGACCAAACAAGAGAAAATTGCCTCCCTCTTGTCAATCTTCAGTTCAAAGGGAAAAAGAACCTAACCCAAAAGTGCTTAACAGGACAATTATGTCTGAGTTTAAAAACTAAGTTCTTTGGGGTTCACTACACTACTAGTGTTAATGACTACTAAAGAATTACTTCCATTACATGGATTTGCTGGTCATCCATGTTGGGTTTTCAGTTAAAAGTCAACCAAGTGCATTGAGTTCAAGAATCCGATGTTTGAATATATTAGGGTGGGATTGCTGCTGAAAGTTATTTCCAGTTTTTGGAGCCAGAGCTACCAAATCTGTGTATTAGGGTGACATCCCACTCTAAAGGGGAAGGAAGCACCCAAGATTCAGAGCATTTCTCACATCATAGACCAGCCTGGAGGCAGGAGGGTGACACCACCACCATCCATCCCATAGCTAAAATCAGCTTCTCTGGACCTTTATACTTAGGTAGGATTCAAGAAACTCCAGTTACTCTAGAGGACAAAATTTACCACATTTTTCCCTATGCTAAACTTCTATTGCTTTTTGCCTGAGAGCACTCTCACGCATCAGAATTGCCAGAGCATTTTGTGTATGAGGCTCCAGAGCTACCTCTGTGAAGTTTATAGTAAAGAATTTTCCATGGACTATGCACAACCCTCATCCTTACAGTCAGTTGGAGGATGAAGAAGCTGCCTAGGTCTAGAACATTTCTTATCACAGTAGCAAAACATGTAATTTTTTTTCTCATTGATATGTTTAATATTTATGGACATAGCAGTTTGTTCTTCTTTGTAGTAGAAAGTAAACATTCCTGAAATGCTCTCAACTGCTCCATTTTCTGGATCCAGCTGGAAAGCTGTACATTCTTTGCAATCACTGTCCATGTTCAATGCTGTACTTTGTAGATCCTGTCCTTCCTTAAAACCTGGGTTAATATACATCATATTCTATAGTTTTTGTTATAATTTAATGGAAGTCCTGAGTAAATCATAGTCATAAGCCACTCAGGAATTCAGTTTTATTAAGCAATTTTGTCAGCCTTAGCAGAATTATGTAGCACAAATTAATTAGTTCTGACAACAGCCACTTTCAAGAGTAGGGACCATGAATACCTCATTGTCCTTACAACAAGGCAGAGAAATTAAAGCTTATTTAGATCAGACATAGTTGCTTCTCCTAGGTATTACTGATGCAGCATGGCCATAGGAATGACCAAAGTGCTTGTTTGATCTTTTTGCAAAGAAAATTACTTTGGAAAGGACTGTGACCAAGAGTTCTCATGGTTTCATGAGTGTGTTGGCCTGGACCCATGGATTATGTGAGGCACATCAAGCTACAAGTGTTGGGCACTGAAGCGTCTCATCCACAAAGATGCTGATGTCACTGTGGCGTAGAAATGTGCCGCAGATTCTGTTATTTCCACTGTGTCCTTATTCAGCACAGAAAATGAGCCTGTCTTTTTTTAAGCATGCAGATCTTCTCAGTGTGTTATTTTTAGTTTTGATTTCTTTTTCCTGGTTCAGCTTGAGTGATTGGTTGCTAACTTTGACATCCAAATTTCTTTTAATATTCTTTACATGTTTCCTGGAATAGTCTTATGTCATCTTTTTTTAAAAAATAAGATATCAGAATATCTGCAGAAAGGCACATAGGTGGGCGTTTAAAATTATTTTCTTAGGTGCTATTTCCCCCCATCAGATAAGAGAGTGTACTTTGTCACTATTTCTGTAATATTCCTCTTGCAAACATATATTTTATATATCCAGCTCAGAATTGATGTATTTCTTTGCAGGCGTTCTTGTGATTGTCTTTATGATATCTGAATCAATATGCATTCACCAGTTGGAATGAATTATCTTCACAATACTCTTGTGATTTCAGGTAGTGCTGTTATCTCTGACAGCTAGTGTCTCTGATCTGGACACATCATTTTAATGATTTCATGATTTTAGTGAGCACACTCTTTTGCATGTTCAGATTCTCTATTTTCTTTAATTGTGATGGGCTTTTTCTCCTTTCTGGAGATTTTTTCCCCATTTACTAGATATTTTACAATCTTTTAGACTGGAAGGTAAGAACCCTGGTAATTATACTATTATTAGCTCTCCATCCCTGATACATTTCTCTTTATGCTGAGGAGGAATATTCGCCAAATGTATTCAATAACAAAAAAAATCCCATTATGCTGTCATGCAGTTAAAGGCTGAATTATAATTCACTTGCATCTGTGCACTTAATGAATTTAATTAATTATGTTTACTTATGTTCTCCAATTTTTGAGGCCTGGACTTCATCACCTTGATATTTTTCTAAGTAATTTTAAAAATAATATTGTAATTATTAAAAAGAACAGGTGTATTTTGTCACTGAGATTTTATTCCTAGGTTGCCTCATAGTGAAGTTTATTTATAGAGTTGTGCATATCAAGCACCACAAAAGAGGCCTTTAGTGGTGATGGCCAGAAACATTTAGACTCGTGATTGCCTGATTTTGGTTGAGGAGATGCTCCAGCATTGGTAGACTCTCCAATTTATTGGAATGTCTTGACCTTTTCTAGCCCCCGACCTGAAATTAGTGATGTGGCATGGGTTGAAGCCAGACAGATTTCTGCTGGAGACAGCCAAAGACTGAAATCTCTGGTCCTTGCTGCCTAAAACTGTGATCTTAGCACCAACCCTAAACCAGCTTATCAACTGCTTTCAGACGCCATGTAAGGTCTGTCCTATCAACCCCACTTAACTCCAGTATCTGGGGTGGGCAGGAACCAGTATAAATAAATTTAATACTAATTTAAATTGATTTTTGGGTCACCAGAGTGACTGTGATTCAGGATGGGATAAAAACACATCCTGGAGTTAAATTTCCCACACAGACTAAATCACGCTTTTATTTGGGAATAACTGAAGGTGTCTGGGTCTGCTGGGAGACAGTTTGCCTTAACATTTAGGTGATGAAAGAGGATGCAGGCAAGCAAAGTCAGAGAGTTTTAGCTGGTTTTGGATCTGGCAAGTGTTGCAAGGTTTGATCAGAGATGTGGCCTCTTTGGTTTTTATAAGGCTGGAAGGCCTCACTGTGTTAAACTAAGCAAGGGTGTGCAGTGGTGTTGGAGTCACACTTCTCTTGGCACCAGCCCTAAATTTAGTAAGGGCTTCTTCTCACTCCAGTACTGATTTTTCTTCATCAGCAGCTGTTGGCCCAACAAAAATCCTGATTAATCTTGCTATCGAAACTTCTGTAAAGTGAAGTCCTAAAATTAGATATGGATTTCATATTGGCGCAAACCCCCGCTTAGTAAAGCCTTTCACATCCAACTTAACCCTACATCACAGCCCTTGTCAACCTGAGCCTTAAACCCCTGTAATTTCCTAACTGCGACTCTTGCCAACCCACCTCTTGAAACTCCAGCTGAGAGCCTTCACGTCTCAAAAATTCAAAACAAACAACTTTAGAAATAAAGGGGGTCTTATTTCCACTGCCAGAAAAAGTGCTGTTTAATGTGCAAGTGCCGTGTTTGTGTATGACAACTGATATATGGCTCACATGCTGTTTTTCAAAATACAACGTATTTTGAACTGACAATGGAAGCTTTCATTAGAAAATTGGTAAAGTTGCATTATTTTTCTCAAGAGTAAAATATGTCAATTCTGTTGCTTCCAATAATCCATATCGTTCATCAACAAGAGCCTTGGTTAAAAATTTAAAACACATATTAGAAAAATGAGCTGTTTCTGAAATATCTCCTTACCTCCTCTCTGCCAGATCAGAAGGGCTGTCCTGGGATTCCCCTTTAGTGGAGAAACTTTCTGAGGTGCTTAGCTAATATCTCTTGTCAGGAGATGCCCCTGTGGATACAACAGGACATTCCTACATTTCAGGTGTGCTGGGAGACCATTAAAGGGAGTAGGCAAGGTCCTCTTGGTGCCTCCTGGTGCAATGTTACACTAAGTAAAGCTCAGACTGATAGGGATCTTAAACTTCTTTTTTCTGGCAGCTTAAGAAAAGATGACTTAAAGAAAATGGCAAAAATACATAGCTCACATTTAACAGGACTGTTGAGTGTTGGGAAGAACTGTGGAGGAATCCAGCTCTTTGAAGTGAATGAGCTATGCAATAGGAAAAGAAATACTCAGGTTATAAAAGGGAAATAAATTATTTGAACTATTAATTTATCCCATCAGTTCCTGTACTTCTTGTCATCTCTTACTACTTAACTCTGAATATTTCCCTGTGTTGATTATGGAAAATGCTGTCCCAGTGTGGAGCACCAGCCAGAAAAACTACCTAAATCCTTGGAAAAAGGGCTGGAAGATACAGTGCCACAGACAAAGGAATGGCATGTTCTTTGTAGCTATACTCATGTCTAAAGAATCCACAGTATAAAGAGAGCTCTAAAGCAGGCAATAGAAGTGATTGGTCATGGGGATGGTGTGCACAGTGACACAGTGTGGAGCAGGTGTGTTCTCAGATTCCTCTGCTCAGGAATCCCAACTCAAATCCTTGCTTTGGGACTTTGCTGAGGCCAAAAGTGCAGCAGGAGTCAGTGCTCAGAGTCCACAATGCTGAAAACAAATCCCAGTGTAGTAGATGGGATAAGAGATTTTTTCAGAGATACACAAATATTTCTGGGTGTGAGAGAAGTATCTAGCAAAGGAAGTCTCACTTATGGGGAAGTTATTTTCTAATTTTCCATCTGATGTTTTGTTGTGCCTTCCTCATAATTCTTTTAACATTGAGCACTGCTAGGGAACTCTGTGGGAAACTGATATGCTCTAGTCAGGACACTCCCATATAACTATGACTCCTTTGATTTAGTTAATATTGTTGAAAAGAATAAGCTGTTCCCTTGCACACCTGTTTCTAGGACAGGACCTGACTGCTGTGAAGCACCACCCTGTCGTTTGCTGCGTGAAATGAGGAGTCACAAGCTAACATGCCTGACTGAACTTCCTCCTATTAATGCTGCTAACCAAGAGCTGCTTTGTGTCTCACTGATCTTCACAGAAAAATGACTTGGAGGATGAGAGGTGTAGGCGGAGTGAGTGATAGGAGGAAGGGTCAGAGACAGTTTTGTGTACTAAACATTCCCCCTACGCAAATGGTACTCTGGGGGCGGCTGCCATTCTTAGTTTCAAATTTAAAAGCCACAATCCAAAAATAAAAAGACTGTCACTACAAATAGTAGAAGTGAGGCCAACAAGTCAAGCCTGGGCTGATGTTTCGTTACTTTTTTGAAAGGTGGATGTGTGTGGGCTGTGAAGATTATTTGAGCAAGTCACTTTTGAGAAGGAAGAAAAATATGGGAAACTAATGAAGAGTGTTTTAGCTGTTGATAATTTCCTTTTTCATAATAACAATTGAATGGAACATATTAGTAAAACTCATTTACTGTACACCCACATTGTACAGCTTTTAGAGAGTATGTTGGGGGCTTAATCCAAGATGCCAGGGAAGAATCTAGTCCTTTTGACTTAATCACTTGTTTAAAATGTGGTTTGGCATGGCATGTATTTTTAGACAGCAAGAAAGACTATTTATCATGGTCAGTTAGTATGTGGTAAATTAAGGGGTGAAATTACAGTCTGCTCTTTACCTGCATTCATTCCCCATGAGGACACTTCTACCCTTACATGGAGAGTGGAGCAGCCAGAGCTACTCCCAGGTCCAGCAAAGCTGCTGTGTCACTGCATCTTCCTCCCTTTTATCCCCATCTTTCTCTCCCCGTGTAATTTGCTGTGTTTGCAGCAGTTCCTGTCCCTGCACCATGGTGCCACACGGCTCCACAGTGCCTTGGCAGGGATCTTTCTGGCACAGGGTTTTTTTGCACTTGAGTGAAGTGAGCTCTAGCTGTTCCTGGCAGGAGGAGGGTGAGGCTCCCATTGTGGGGGTGAGTGGTTGACAGCTACCACCAGCACTGCCCCTAAAGCCTGTCAGACCCTCAGTCTCAGTTTCCCACTGTCCATTCCATTATAACCATGCATTTGGCTGTGGGATCATTTCTGTGGCCTTTCACCTGCATCCCTGTGTGTGTGTTCTCTCCTGCTGGTATTGGTGTGCCTCATCTTGAATATTGTGTGCAGTTTTGGTCACCCCAGTATAAGAAAGACATTAAAATATTAAAGAGTGCCCAAAGGAGGGCAACAAAGATGGTGAAGGGCCTTGAGGGGAAGCTGTGTGAGGAGGCGCTGAGGGTACTTGGTCTGTTCAGCCTGGGGGAGGCTGAGCGGAGCAGATACAGCTTCCATGTGAGAGGAAGAGGAGGGGCAGACATTGATCTCTTATCTCTGGTGACAGAGGCAGGACCTGAGGGAATGGCCTGTGTCAGGTGAGGTTTAGGTTGGATATGAAAGAAAGGTTTTTCAGCCAAAACTTTCCATTTTTAAGGCTTGTGTGTTTTATCTAGGAAGAAGTTCAAGACCACCAAACAACTAGTGATTATTACTGCCCTTAACTGGAAGTGAAACAGAAGTAAGAATAAAAGGTACTGAGTCTCTGGTTATAAGCCTTTTTGTCTAGGAAAAAAGTCAGGAGGAAAGACAGTTAAAATAAACATGAATTAATAAGGGAAGGATATCATGTAGTTTCTGCTGACTCTCAGGATCTTTTCTGATGTTTGTTTCTCTTGGCCTTTCTATCTGCATCAAGATATGAAACCCTACAGCTTGAGTTTCGGTGATTTCCCTTTGAAACAAGATAGTGTTTCAAGTCTCCAAAGACTGAACTATCACAGCTGTGGTGGTAGAAGTGTGGAATAACTCCCTTGGCCTCAGACTCACTTACTGTAAATAATTTTATGAGGTGTGGTTTTAGCTAGGCTTTCCTGTTGTTCTTGTGTGTGAGGGGGTTTTATGAAGGTGGGTTTTTTCCTTTAACATAGTCTTTGTAATGATAGTGGTGCCTTCTGAAAAGCCCTGGATTGACACTCTGGACATCAAAAGTCTCTGCTCACAAAGCACATACTGAAATACTGCCTAGATGATGTAGAGGCATAACTTGGAGGGATCATATGTTAAGAGTAGATGATAATTCAGTCTTTAAAGCTACTCAGACTCTGGCCCTAAGCAGCTATCACAAAGATCAGTTTGTCCCCAGACTCCATCACCTTTATTTTTTCTCCTCTCTAAGTCTGTTTAAAGCATTTCCCAATGTCTTATTCTTTCAGATAATTTGACGGTAGACTGAGTATCCTCAGTCTACTTTAGAGATTTCCCCTATCTCATGGTCATAATGCTGGTCATTTCAGGTACAGCTGCTTTTCATGCAGTCTGATTAATGTGGACACCAAACTTGTGTGGTCAATATATGGCTCTTAACATCCTGTAAATATGTCTCATACCTTGTCACCAGGCGGATTAGTCATGCCTGGTCACCAACATTTCGTTCTGAATTCTCTCCTACAGCTTTTCTTCACATTTTTACTCATATTTTCTGTCTTTTTATTTCCAAGGGGTCTTGGTTCCAGCTGGGTTCCAGCTCTCCAGGATGTGAGCTGGCTGTGTCACACCTCAGCACATCACTGGTGTCACTGGATAGCACACGTGGGTCAGGGTGGCAGCACTGACAATTGCAGTGGACAGGAAAGGTAGTGCTGAGAGAAAGGTTTAATGGTTTCTGTCAAGGCAGAATCTTCCATGCAGGGGACATGCACTTATTTTGGTACAGCTGCTGTGTTATCTCCCATTCTGTAAGAAAACACAGATGTACACTTGCTTATCTGAGATGTGAGGGTGTGTCCCGACCTCAATGTCCTGAATCTTGTTTTCTGGAATTTTCAAGAGACAGAAAACTATCAAAATCTTCATAGGCTGATTTCTTCCTGATAGGAACACTTCCTAGTGCTTTATTTGTGATGTTCTCTCCTGGATGAAATCAAAGATGCCTTCATGTAGTGAGTTCTTCCGAAGCCTCTCAAAGGCAAATCTGGGGAATTGGTTTTCTCTACTCATTACTGTCGCAGAACATCAGACTATCATTTGGACTGGTCTCAGGAAGAAAAAAGCCAATAACTAGCATGTACTTCAATTCCATTTATATGTTCGTATTGCTTCTTAATTTATACATAGATACAAAATCTAAGCTTCAATGGATAAAGATAATTCATAAACAGTATTCAAGTTTAATGTTTTGTCAGCATTTTTCAGTTTTGTTTTCTGGCTTGAATTTTCTAAGTACATATTTTTACTTGATCTCTCTGGAGACATGGGTGGTTTCAAAGTAGCCTCCTAATCTTAATTTTAATTTTAAAGAAATGGCTATCCCTAACACAAGAACACCTCAAGCAAGCTTTCAGCTGGTGTGAAGTACCCAGAGGGTAGGAGAATGTTGTCCACAGGAGCAGCACAGGCCAGTTTGAAAGCTGGTGCTGCCAGGTCGGCAGAAGCAGCAGCGTGTCCCAGTGGTTAATGGCAATGAGGAAGATGTCTGGCATGTGGCAAGGTGAGGACAAACCTCACCTGAACCTCAGGTGTCCCTATGAAGCAGTTCTCAACTTTCAGGGACAGTCCAGGTGATATTGCAAGATTGGAAATGTCATCCTGAGGCTGAGCATTGCCCAACCCCACTTTGTAGGGAAATACCTTCACTGGCAAACTCAGCACTGCTCTGAGTCCAAGGAATAAGTTCACAGCTCTGGGAGTACGTGAACTGCTCGTGGTAGCCAATGTCCTGAAACACACCTGTCCCTGGGCACCAGTCAGTGTTAGTGGGACACAGCTTCTTCCATGCTGGAAATGAATCTGACAGCTTTTTCCCCAGTATTCTCTGTCCCATTAGTGGTGGTGGCAGTGTTTGCAGTGACACTGTGGGAAATCCAGATTCAAGTCTTCCTTTGTGTGTCTGGGGCGGTACAAACCCTCCTGTCCATATGCTCATGAGAGGAGATGCTGGGAATAAGAACCAGACACCCTGATTGCAGTTTCTGCCTGTGGGATTCTCCACACACCTCATCACATGCGGTGCATATAAAACATACCATCCTCCTGCGGCCTCCAGGCTGCATTCCCCCCAATAAAAGGGTTTATAGCCACTCTGTAAACCTCACAGAGACTTGTTGTGCAGCAGCAAATGTAGGCTTTTGTGGCACAATGGATTTTCAAACAGCACAATCAGAGCTGGCTCCCAGAGAGCGAGCTGAGGAACAAACCCATGTGAAGAGTCACAGAGCTCTGTGCCAGATGATTTGGCCTGTTTATTATCTGGACTAATTAGCCCAAGTGGAAATCAATACTGGTGGAGTCACTCGGCATCTGCTTTCTGAGCCAGTTTGTTCAGAGCCAGCTCTGATATGTCTATACAGTAGCACATTGTCTGTGTGAATATATTCTCCATGCTGCCCATAAAATCACTGTAGCACTCTCACTGCTTGCACGTGCCATTGCTAACCCATATCATTATGTGTCCTGGAGACCTCTAGTATAGGATATACAACTGAAAAGGGCCAAATTTCCCCCGTATATGTACTGGTAGAGTACATACATCCTACTCTAGATAATCTAGGTCACATGTATTTAATGACTTCTAATATTAAAATTACTTAATGCTGCTCAGAGATGGCTTTTATTTTGCAATACCAGAATTAAAAAGTATTTTGTGTATTGCTTCTAATGTAGCTGCCAGTGTTGGCAAACATATATTCTGGGGGAAAGATTAAGCCGTGTAGACAGCGGTGTAAAAATCAGAGTATAAAGCAGGCTTAAGAAAGACATCTCTAAGTGGGTTATCTTCACATGGATATAAAACATAGAGGAAAGAAAATGCAATGCTATTCATCAAAGCTATGATCACTTACATAAGGGTTGAACACAGATGAGTACTTATGAATAATTCTCCTTCTTTTGACTTTTAGTTGTCCTTTAAAAGCATAAAATATGATTTAGAAACAGACTGTGGAACACTAGAATGAAAATGCATAGGAACATTTGGGGAAAAGAATAAAGTATATCAAATTGATCTGAAATATTTATGAAAAAGCAAAATGAATGTTGGTAAACCTGAAGCCTAGAGGAGCAGTGGAGGAAAAACTCTGTACAACAGTCTTCAAAGAAGAGGATGTCCATGTGGGAGAAAGGAAGCCTTTGCAGGAAATAGGGGATGTGTCCTTTTGGGTGTTTATTTGCCAGTGGCACTGTACCTTCACCAGTCAGGATGCTGCATGGCTGTGCTGACAGCAGGCTGTTCACCAGATGGAAGCGTTAGATCTGAGGGGAAAAGGACCTGCTGGTGCCAAAGCCTTGTTACCATGACATCTAATCTGGTTTAGAGAAATCTCTAGCAATTTGTAGCAAACTGCCTGAGAGGTGATAACAGGTTTAGATTTATGCAAGGAAATTCTCAGAGAAATTCTCAAGTCCTCAAGTGCCATGCAAAGGATAACAAATATTGGAGGGCAGAAAACATGTTCTAGAGAAGGTGCTGGGGCTTTTCAATCATAGCAGTAATGCTGTGCAAATGTTCATGCAAATGTCAGCACTCAGTCAGAAAGGTGTGTTTGTTTAAGAGATAATTTGTGCTAGTGAAATTTAGCATATTTTATGCTTACCTGAGGTATCATTACCAGAACAATCTGGCAACTGGTCATAATCTCCTAATATCAACAGAAGGAGCATTTATTTCCTTAGCTAGTTTGTTCCACTCTGTATATGTTATGGTCCATACCACTAATAAAAATATCTTGGATTCATCTTTATTTAGGACTCAATCTTTGTATCAGCTACAAATTTTTCCATGGTTATTTTATTTTTACTTCCGTACCATTTCATGATGAGTCTCAGTGAGGACTTGTTGAAGTCTTTCAGCTATTTCTGAAACTGTGCAATGTTTGGATTATTTGAGCTTTTTATCACCCAATCTCTGTCAGGGTGTCAAGGCTGAAACCCTGAACACATACTTGTTCTTTCATCAGATTCTTTACCTATTTTACCACTATTTTACCTGAGGTGAACAAACGGTTTGTTTGTTTATTTGCACAAATCTCCCCCCAATAGATCTGCATATTTTTAGTGTTGGCACAACAGTTGCACTCCTCTGGTCTTGAAATTTCTACCTGCATTTAATTTTGTTAATGCCAAAATCTATCAAGAAGTAACAGTAGGCCACAATCTGCTTTTTCACACCTCCTGGGTGCAAATAATGCAGGTTGGCTTATGTGACAGTACCCCAAGAGATGCCTTTTATCATCATCTGACTTATTTGCTAACTTGACCACAGTTCATCATCTTCATGTGATGTGGAAATATCATATTCCTTCCTCCAAATATAAATTAAAACTCCTTAGGACTTCTGCATTTTCTACATTGTTGTCAGCAGATTTATAATTTGCTTTGATTAATGGGCCTTCTGTGATAGCTAGGGCTTATTTTCTTCTTTATGAATGTTTAAAATTTCTACTTGCTATCTTAGCTTTACTCCCAGCTTCTTCTAATAGATTTCTGCCATAAACTGGCAGTCGCCCACCCTGTGGCAGCCTGTTATGAAAACCTGTCTCTGACAGCTACAAAACAATCCTCTCAGGAGGGGGCTTCCAGGAAAAAAGGCCACTCACACATAGCAGGCCTGAGCTACCTGCGACCCAAAAGGCACCAGGCCTCAATAATTGTTTGCTGAGACCATCTGTCCCTGTATGGAGGTTTTCAGCTGGGATGGAAAATGTTTCTGTGATAAGCAGTGCATGTTTGGTTGAGGGAATTCATGATGTTTAGGATATTCATGTGAGTGAGCTGCCTGTGGGTGCTGCTGGTGCACTGACTGATCCCCTGACAAGCTGAACACGTCTTCAGAGAGGAGGTAACCAAGCCTATCATGTCCAGAAAGCCTTGAGGTCAGGCTGTGGGTTTGCATCACCCTGCCAGATCCTGAGATCATGACGTTCACCATAGTCTGTGACCACTGTGTCACTGGAGAAAGCAGAGGAGGGGCTTTTTGCGCAGACCAGAGATACAAAGAATTACAGAATCACACAGAATGAGATTGGAAGAGACCCTCAAGATCATCGAGTCCAACCCCTGCCCTAACACCTCAGCTAAACCATGGCGCTGAGTGTCACATCCAGTCTGTTTTTAAACACATCCAGAGATGGTGACTCCACCACCTCTCTGGGAAGACCACTCCAGTATTTTATCACTCTTTCTGTAAAAATCTTTTTCCTAATATCCAACCAATATTTCCCTTGGCACAGCTTGAGACTGTGTCCTCTGGTTCTGTCAGTTGCTGCCTGGAGAAAGAGACCGACCCCCACCTGACCACAACCACCTTTCAGGAAGTTGTAGAGAGTGATAAGGTCTCCTCTGAGACGGGGAAGAAAAGCACAGGAGCAGAACCTAGGCTTGGCGTGGCTCTTATAAATCAAGTATACTGATTTTCAGTAGAGGGGAGAAGACAGAGGGCACATGGACACATGGAACTCCTGGCTGCCTAAGTGTGGGTACCAAGCACCATTGGAGCTGCTCTGAGCAGCGAGGCCATATCCGCAGCTGCAGCTCCAAGGACACGAGTGTCTTGTGCAGCTCCTATTTCACAGCTGTCAGCTCCTTGGGAAAGCTCAGGATACCTCAAGGCATCTCAAATGGCAAAAAAAATGCAAATTTTTAGGCATTTGAATTAAGCCCATTGAGCAAGAGTCAGGTTAATACACCATAATTGAGGAAGCTAAGTGGAAATACTTTATTTGCAAATAAAGCTTCCTTCATAACCAATGGAAATCTAGGGAATGGACCCTAGTAATTTGATAAAGAATAGGGAGGTGCATTTGGGTAAGCTGAGTAGCTCTTTTGAAATATTGACTGGGCATAGGACATTTTTGCCTCAACAGAGGCACGTTATGGCTGGTCAGGTACCTCACCTGGCCCCTGGCTGTGCTCCTGGCATGCAGGGCCTGTGTTACAGCTGCCCTCCCTGTGCAGATGTCACTGATGCAGCATCTTAAATAATATTAGCCATTTATATGTGCAACAGGAAAGCTAAAACCAAGCCCTAGAACTCCACTACAAAAGAACATTACCCAGCCAGCTCACACTGAGACATTTCAGTTTTGCAGTATTAATCTGGAGCTGAATCTCACTTGCTTTGTTTGATGCAAGACTTGGATACGTTGAAATAATTGGTGTTTCCAAGCCTAACATTGTGCTTATTTGTTTGGAAGGGTAACATTTCTAGACCATATGTCAAAATGTAGCTGCAGTGTCCACACCTTCACGTGGTTCATTTTTAACCTCGGTAGGATGTGTCCTAGGCTCAGATGCTCTATTTGTAAAAGCAGAATATACTGGCAGTTTTCTGTCCTTTGCACCACTGAGACCTACAGTGTCTTCACATAATTTATGCACCTTAGTGACCACAGGGAGAGGAGAGTATTAGCATACCTAGCAATGTACACCATGGCCTGAAGTGAAGGAGGCACACTGATACCATGTGAGCAAGGAGCTGCAGCACTGTATGATTGTCCCTTACAAATTACAGCTTCTGTCGCCTCGGTTTTGCTGTGCTTTATTCCTAATGCGAGGAGATGTTTTGCAAGAGGAGAAAGAGGAAATTGCAAAGACTTTCTCAGGCACCAGTCTGTTCACATCAGAAACAGAGAGCTGTTCTACTTCTGCAAACGCATCAGTTCTGATCAAGGCAAAATTCTCTCCACTTTCCTGGAGGAGAAAATCACTGGAAATGTTTTGTGGCATCAGTGAGTTTTGTGTGAGCAGAAACAGGAGAAATCTCTTATTTTTCTCAATCATTCAGCATGTCACCAGATAATTCTGCCCTGATGCACTGGAGAAGATTCAGTTATGAGTGGGGCTAAATAATTACTTGGATATATTATATCTGTCAGGAGAAGATTTCAAATTGCATTACAAACAGCAAGAAAGTAACTTTCATAACACTTGGTGATGTAAAGCAAGGTGAAGGAAAATTCATATCATGCTGAAAATATGTGGTTGGCTCAATTTTGAAAAATGTAGGGCTTGGAAAAATAAATTAGTTGCCTTAACACTGTACTAAGAGCAGAAATAACCGTAGTATTAAAAAAAATAGAGAGAGAAAAAAAATAAACACTGACTGTTTGCAAATTAGAGATTAGAACAACTCAATCTCTTCAGATTTTGGCAGCATGAATGAGAGCTTGCAGGAAAAGACAATTTTATGCTGCACTGAAGCTTTTGGTACCCTGTTTCACTGGTGGTTTCACTGACCTGTATGTTTTCTAAAAGCCTTCCTACAGACTTCCAGTTTTTCAATTAACTGTATGCTTTGTGACAACCATTTTTTCTTACCATTATTATCTGTTCTTGATATGCAAGTAAATATTATGTTAGAGCTGACTGATAGACTTCAAAGATCAGATTGCTGTAATTTTTCCTATATTTCTACTGCATACTGCAGTGTTTCACAGTGCATGGTCCTGGCACCAGCTCTGTTCTGTAACTCCACAGCATCTCTTGTGCTTGCTTATACTTATCCATCCTATACCATATCTATTTATGCCTTAAAATTATGTGGGGCATGGATATAATTTATTGTTTAAATAAATTTTTTTATTGTAAAATAATAATGTAAAATGTTAATTTATGGATAGTAAAATTATCAAGAGGTGAGCCACAGATAATGCCACCCATGTCTCTTCTGTTTCCTTATTCTCAGTTCAAGGTTCACATATTTTCATTAGGACTGATACAGTTTGATGTTTAAACTTCTCTTGAAAATCCTGCATTTTGGATATGTTCTTCAACCTGAAGTGGGGTGTTGGGGTCTGGAGCCCTCTGAATTATGTCTGTCACAGAGTGTGCACTCTTCAGAGCTAGACTGCAGGGTACCAGACAGCTTCCCCAAGGAGACAGCGCTCCTTTGTTCAGTTCTGGCTGTGTTCTTGGCTTATTAGTTGAATTCTTGGCACAGTTGTTGGACAGATGTCCACAGCAGTCACAATCACAAGACTGTTTTGGGTCTTCTGGTTGTTAGGTTCGGTTTCTAAGGAGCTTTCAGCTCCCTTTTCATTGTCTGTGTCCTTTTGAGAAATAGCTGTCCTCTCTGGCACCTTTCTGAAGGGTGAGATTATTTTCTACATAGTTCTGATCTCTCTCATCCTGATAGCATTGCTATGGCACAATCATTCAGTCATATCAAATCCACAAATATTTATTGCTTAACCATTGTAGAAAAGGTAAAAAAACCCCAAAACTCAGAGATGCTACCTCTGCTGAAATTTTACTCTTTGTACTAGCTTCACCTGAGTTTTGCTGGAAGTCCCAGAAAAATTCATGAGAATGTACCAGCAATGGATTGAGCCTGACAAAATATGAAACAATGACTCAGGTGCGAAGAGACAACCTACAGTTCATCAGGTGACTACAGAGAAATCAGCTGAGGCATTCCCATAATGACAACAATTTGTATAACATGTTTTAAGAGTAGTGATGATAATACAAGATTTATATTGGTCCTATGGAAGGTCCATCTAGTTCAGTACTTGTTTTCTCCAAAACCTTCAAAATGGTGAATGTTCTGGAGGAAGAAGTGTTATATTTTTGTAATTGATGATGGGTTTTTCTGGTTCAGGATTTCCCAGGCACGCTTGAAACCTGACTGAACTCCTAACATCCACAACATCCTGAAGCAAGGAGATCTACAGCCTAATCACAAAATCACCACATTCTATGGCATTTTCCTATGCCTTTTTTGCAGTGCGGTATCTTGCATTAAAAAGGTTTTCAGGCTGTGAAGCTTGATGGGTTTGTACTATGGCATGAGGCTGTTCTCAGATTTGTTCCTGGTTCTGTTGCTGATAGTCACTAAAAGTTCCATTTGCAGTTTTACTATTGTTGAGTATTGAACTGCCAGCTTTTTGGAACTCCTACAACCCAAGTTCTCATTCCTCAGTGGTAACAACCAGATCAGGGACCATTTTATTTGCTGTTAGGAAGATTCTTGCAATGATATGCTCTGCATTTCATCTTGCTCTGTTGCTCAGTAGAATTAAGTCTCTCCCAACACCCAGCATTTATCTTTACTATCCCAAATAACTCTATATCAGCACATTTTTTCATCTCCCTTCTCACAGTAAATTTTGCATTATAGTACTTTTATTAGGTTGTTTATGACTATGTTGAACAGCTTTAATGTCATGCCAGTCCCCAAGGAAGGAAAATGCATTTCCTCGCAGTGAAAACTGCTTAAATCCTGCCTTCTTTTTCCCATGTTTCTGGACATTGGTGGTCAGTTTCCTGAAAAGTCTTGAAAAGTAACAGCACTGAAGGTGTTTTAGAAATGTGGATAGGCTGTACATGCTGGATCTCTCTTTTCACATGCCCAGTGACTCCTTCAGGGAACTCCAGCAGATTTACTTGTGAGGGATGTCTTTCTAAGAACTATGCTGATTCCTTCATGAAACATTATTGCCTCTCCTAATTGTTTTACTACATTCTATTAATTCACTGGTCCAGATGCCATGCCTGTAGAACTCTGACTTTTGGAACAACTAAAGAAAAATCTCAATCACATTTCTTGCCTTTCTCTTCTCAGAAAAAACACTGCTTTTAAGCCAAAGGTTATACACCACAATTTGACTGTATTACCTTAAAACACCTGGGAGAATACAGTCTTGTTCAGATGAAAGGGTCTTGCACGGGAACTTCCCTACCTCTCTTAGAGAAGTAAGATATTTATTCAGTTTTTCTGTAATGCTCTCTTATGATCTTGTCTTCTCCAAGGCTAACTTTAATCACATATTGACTCTACTGATTCCCTTTTTTTGCTTCCTGCACTTGATGCATTTGGAAAAGGATTTACTATCAGTTTTTATACTTATTGAAAGTTGCTTTTAAACAACAGTTCTGGCCTATTTTACTTTGCTTTTAAGCTTTTAAAAATCATTATTATGTAAGTATTTGCATATGCATTGATTTTAAAGGACACTGTGATAGATTCCACATCCTTGCAGGATGTAAAATATCTGCTCAGGTTTGCTCAGTTCAAAAGGAGAATTGCAGTGAGAATGCCTGCCAGGAAGATGCTAAAAGCAGTGTTAGAGAGTTAAAGTCTTCGTGTTAACAAGTGTTTAAAGGTAACTGTGGTAGCAACAGGGCAAACATAGCCCACATGCAAAGAAGGATTTGAGAAAGGGCATGAGGATATCATTAAGGTAAAAGGGCAGGATGAGGGCTATTCAGTGTCCTGTTAGGGAGCAAAGCTGGAAACTGCCTGGTTTCCCTAGCAGTACTTGCCACCCACAGCAGCAACTTCAGCTCCCTGCAGCAGGCAGATGGCTGCAAGAGCTCCATTCTTCCTCCCACTAGAAGGGTTTTGGTGCTGCTGCAGCCTTCAACCCTGGGATGCTGTTCCTTTTGTTGTGCCCAAAATAAAGCCTGCTCCTGAGACATGCCTGCTTTCACATTCTTCTAATGGTGATTTCAGACCTAATTCCTCCTACGTGGTACTGAAACCCGCAGCCACCAAGCTTCCTGGTGTTCTTGCCTTCATGAGCATGTCTGCAGATGAAGAGTTCTGAAAGGCTGCATTGCTGTGCTGGATTTTATGTCTTGCCCTTCACTCTTCTTGGTGTGAGCCATCTTAAAAAGGCTATAGTTATGTGAGCAGTAATTTCCTTCTGGAAACTTCACAGCCATCTAAGTTATATCACTTTGACAAGATGAAAATGTTGTTAGTCACTAGCAGCAGACTGGAATTGTTCTGATGATTTCCGTTCCCATGCAGTTTGCTGCAGCAGGCTGGAAGGAGTAGGAGGAGATCACAGCACAGAGCACTCAAATCGTGAATTGTAGGTTGGAGATTTAGCAGTGGGTTATTTGGGATTCTCTGCCCCTGCAGCCAAGGCTATCTTTTGTTTGCTCAGTTTCAAAAGTGATAAAACCAGCCCTTTACCTTGAGATGTGTTTCACTGCCACTAAAGATTTGGTGGTTACTGTCATTCTACTTATATGCTTAGTGTGAAACTGGTTACATTTTGTATTTTAAGGAAATATTCTTTTGGAACTCATAATGGAAACTGATGTTTCTCACTGGGCTTGCCAGAACACAGGTTAGCAGATGAGATCATGTGGGAAAAGTTCATACTTTGTGCTAACAAGGACAGACAAGTTAAGGAAAATACATTCTTCTAGTCTCAATAATGGTATTCTCCTCATTTAATAAGTATAATCATGAGGATCGAAAATCCCAGCTATCCACAGTGTGGTTATTTCCTCTGAAAACAATCTTCAGACAGATTACTTTCTTGGAATTTTTATGAAACCCTGTTTTTCAAATACTATTCATGTTCTTTCTAGATATTTCATGCAACTGCAAAACACGTTAATCAAATGGACATCCCTGAGTTTCCCATTACAGATCTCAGCAGTGTAGATGCCAAACCCAAATTGTAGCTGCTTCCACACAAGCACACTGAGAGCCAGGCAGGAGAGTGTTGTTTGCTGCAGAGAGGAGTGATACAATCTGCTTGCAAATGCAGCACAACAAAAAAGAAATGGAATAATCTGTGATGCCAGCAACAGTAACGACCACAGACAGATCATTTTACCCTTGTCCTGCACATCAGCAACTCTGTAATATTGAAGACAAGGAGGGATGTACAAGCTGTCAGCCAAATATGTTGAAGAACTATTAGTGAGTTTATTTCCTTAAATCCTCAGCCGGGAAGCGTGACAGAAATAGGCAAAATGCCTTCATGAAGCCTTGCTTTTTCTGGCATGCTTCCTCCATCCATAATGGATTATTCTGTCTCTACAGGGATACATTTGGGCCCTGGAATTGGTTATGTAACAAATTAATTGCAGTATTTGTCAGCGTTAAAAAACAACAAAAAAATATCCAAGAAAGAGGTTGTATTTTTACCAAAGTTTTGATAAAAGTCCTATAAACACAAAAGAATGTTGCTAATGAAAACATTTGCTCAGAATTTAAATATTTTTCAAGTATCTCTGGCAATTCTAGTGAACAAAGGAAGAGAAGAATGCTCATTGTACCTAAATACATTGCCATTTTAACGAATGTCTGTTGAGGAGAACAATCAGAATCCTTTTACCTCTTGGAGCAAGGAGGAAGTGTGCCATTATTGATGTGCACTGCCCTGTTACTGAGAGGCCCCATTAGGGCCCCTTGATAGTGTCTCTGGAGCCAGACTTGTCTGCATTCCCATGGGAGAGCAGCTAAAAGAAAGAGCAGCAAGCAAAATCCAAAGTGAGCACGATTTTGGGGTAAACAACAGAATGAGAAATGCCTGAGCATATTTAAAGACTTAGGTGTGTTGCATATTTAAAAGGGAACCCAGTCCTGAATCCCAGAGTCAGGACTCCTGTTGGTATCACACTACCAGTTTTTAATCTGTTGCTTCTGTATCTCTGTAGGTAGATCATTCTCTGGTGTTTTTCAAGCACAGTACAAGTATCTGAAATTTGACACAAATGTTTTCATTCGTTGAGACTATGTTTCTGTGCTTCTTTTTTTTTTTTTTTTTTTTTTTTTTTTTGTAGGGTAATTGTCAGAATACAAATAACCAAAACAAAAATCCCCAAGTGCTCTATTCTTATTCCCACCCCAGGTCTGCACTTTGGGTGCTGCCTGATTTGGTGCAGACAGCTTTCACCAGGCTCCTTAGGACTCCTTGTGCCACATGACTGAATAATAAGCAAGGAAAGAAACTTTCCTGGTGCAGAAAGAAAGAAACTTTCCTTGGAGCTCCAAGTGTGTAGTGAGCCATCACAAAGGGGAAATCAGGTATAAGCAGAGATTGTGCAAGAAACAGAAAGACTGATGGCCAGAGGTAAACTGTGTCTCAAGGCCAGGAAATGAGACTTGCCAAGTGCCAGCTAAATTAGACATGGGAAGGCAACTATAACAAATAAACCAAGGCTTTGCAAGCACGTTAAAAAAAAAAAAAAAAAAAAAAAAAAGAAAAAAGAAAAAAAAAAAGAGAACCAAGAAGGAGGAAGCAGAGCCACAAGGCATTGAGGGACAGTGTCTTTCTCAGAATTCTAGGTGAGCTGGTTAATGAACTCACAAATAAGTATTTTCATAAGTCTGTTAGATTTGGAGTTGAGTTCAGCTAAAAATTACATCCTATTTTTCATAATGAAGGTTATGCAAATTCTGTATTCTAGAAGAATGGAGGTGAAAGCAATATCAGAACTATAGTCCTTTTGATCTGATTTGCCATATGCAAATTTGAAATAATATTATGAAGATGTAGAGATAAATGATGTAAACCAGATTTTTCTCCTGAAGTAGACCATGTCAGACTAACCTGACCATTCTCTTTGATAAGAACATTATAGGTTATATTTTCTGATAAATTTAGTTTGGAATGTTTGCTCACAACAGCAGATTATTGTAATTCAAAATAATTGGATGGCTTAATTCAAGAAGCATTCAAACAATGCTCTCAAGCACATGGTGTGATTTTTGGGGTATTCCTGTGCAGAGCCAGGAACTGGACTCCATGATTCTTGTCTGGGTGCCTTCCAACTCAGGTTATTCTGTGATTCCACAGTTTCAAGAGTATGCATTATGTGAACTGATGAAAGCTTCATATTCAAGTAATGAGTTTATTTGTTTGAGACAATTGAGAAAGCAAGCTCGTAAAATAACTGTGATTTCCTGATGTTACACAAGTGTGATCCTAAAAAGTACTGGGCACAGCTTTTCCAGCAGGAATGAGCAAGCCTCCAAGTCCTCCCAGCTGGATCACTGCATACAAATCAGGTCACACAGAAAGCTTAGCTTGTACAGAAGCAAAATCCAGCTCAGAAGAGAGATGGAGAAGGGTCTGTTGCCCTGTAACACAGTTTGGATCAGGGCTTAGACTTTGGTTTGGGGGTGGGGAATATTTTCCTTGCGGAGGACCAAGTGTGCCTTTCCAACACGTTTGGCAGCCCACCCGCTAGCACGCTCTGCTATCCAGTAATAACACACACAGTAATTTGAATCATGGGCTGTACCCTATAAAATGAAATCACAGGGCATAATCAGCCAACAAAGTGAAGGTTCCCCACACCTGCTTGAGCTTAATGCATTAGTCTGCCTTCTCTGGAGACTGAAAGTTCTGGGTTTACTCAGGCAGGAAAATAAATGCTGTAATTTCCACCAAGAGTCAGAATGTTCTGACACAGAGCTCACTCCAAATCGGTGGAAGAGCTACATTCAAACAGCTTTCCTGTGGCCTTTATATGGGACTTGTGTTACCCAACCTGCCCACGGCTGTACACAGCTCTCAGTCTTTGTGCAACAGAAACCTGAGGCTGCTGTTGGCTGGAGCTGTGAGAGAGCTTAAGAAACTTCATTTTCCTTAGGCCCTGGCAGTGCAATGCCTTCTTCATAGGCAGAAATTATCTTTCTGTTTACACAGAGACTCCTTCACATCCAATAGCAGGTGTTAACAGCACTGTGTTTATGTTACAAACCAATCCAAAGTCATCACCAAACCCCAATTCCAGCTTTAGTCAGTCTCTGTTGTACTTTAAACACGTGGATTTTAATTTCAAAGACCAGGACCCCTCTCTGTTGTATTCAGAAGAGGGACTCTATTTGCTACTTCATACTACAAAGTTCTGTGAATGACAAAGAGAAACACTAATAAATAGCATTGACAGGAAATATTGCATCACCACCTTATTTTCTGACCACAGAAACTACTCTGATACCATCATAAAGGTCAAAAGCTTTAAAAGTGGGTTGGAGTATAAGCTGTGTAATCACTAAAGAAATCTGCTTCTTTTTATTCAAACAAGCCTCAGAATGATACACAGATCAATGTTTTAATAATACTGCCTTATAGAGTGCTCTCTTTTCAGTTACATTCTTATTACAAAAGTAAATGGAGTTAAAACTTATCACTTTGTACCTCTCAGAATAGTAATTAGTTAATAGTAATAATTTTTACACAGGACCCGTGGGGCAGTGCCCGCATGGGCTCCGATGGACGCTGGTAAAGGAACGTCACCTTTCTATGCTACAGCCTCCTTTCTCCCTGTCCCGGTGCCTTCCAGGCAGGCACCTGGGTCACGCCCTGCTGCCAGTCAGATAAAACCCGCTTCCAGGTCACGTCCTCCGGAGCTGCAGCTTCTGGAGGTGGTGGAGTCACGGTCCCTGAGGTGTTAAAGGGAAGGATACGCGGCACTCAGTGCCATGGTCTGGTTGGTATGGTGATGTTCGCTCATAGGTTTGAGCGGACGACCTGGAGTCACTGATGCTGTGCCAGGTGCACACAGACCCGAAGCAGTGGCCGCCGGTGGTTCACTGCCCTGGCAGACCCGAGCGGCGGCCGGGCTGGGGCCGGACCCCGCAGAGCCCGGGAGGGGCTGCGCTCCGCGCCCGCCCGCAGCTCCAGGGGCGGCTCCCAGGGACAATTCCCAGGGGCGGCTCCCACGGGCGGTTCCCAGGGGCAGCCCCCCGGGGCGTCTCCCACGGGCGGTGCCGGCGGGGCGGGAGGCGGGAGCGGAGGCCGGCCCGGCCCCGGCAGGTGAAGGAAGGGGCGGGCGCGGGGTGTGCTGGCCACGGTGGGGATGAGCGGCCGGTGCAGCGGTGGCGGCTGCCCGCGGAGCTGAGCCGGGCTGCGGCGGAGCTGAGAGCCCCGGGCCGGCGGTGGCGGCTGCCCGTGGAGCTGCGGCGGAGCTGAGAGCCCCGGGCCGGCGGTGGCGGCTGCCCGTGGAGCTGAGGCGGAGCTGAGAGCCCTGGGCCGGCGGTGGCGGCTGCCCGTGGAGCTGAGGCGGAGCTGAGAGCCCTGGGCCGGCGGTGGCGAGCCCCTGTCCCCGCGGGCTGGCGGGAAGGGCTCCCCTGTGCCCGCCTCTCCCGGCCCTCTGCCCGCAGCGGCGCTGCCGGAGGGCGCCGGGAAACTCCTCGGGTGAGTCACGGGAGGCTCGGGAAGCGCCGGGCCCCCGCGGAGCCCCAGTGCCGGGCGGGGAAAGCCGCGGGGCTGGCGGCCCCAGGAGCGGCCGGCCGGGCTCCCTGGGGAAGGTGCGATTCCCGAGGCTCTGAGGGAAGCAGTGGGGAGACTCCAGGTGTCTGCTGGTCCATGGGCTGACACCTTCGGTTCCGTGCCGCTTTGCTCACCTGCAGGTGGGAGGTGGGATGGAGTGAAGTCATCGGTGTGAGTCCGCCCGTGGGGAAAGGAAAGGCTCTTCTGGGGGCAGGAAAAAGGTGTAGTTGCTTTCCTTTGGAAAGGGAAGAATGAAGGAGCTGTATTACCCACTTGTGCAGAGCTGTGGCTTTGTTGTTGAGTTAGGAGCATCAGGAATCATTTCCTAGCATGTTTCCATTTATATATACATATATGCTAGAAGATGAGGCAAGACGTTTTAGAGTTGAAACATAGAAGTGAAACTTAGGGTACAAATGCATTGTGCAGCATTTTCTTTAGTGTTACTATCTACTTTAGTCTTGCATGCCCCCTCTTTACTTGGGTCCCATCTGTCGCTCCAGTCTAGCTGTGCACTTCGCGTCCATCCGCAGGTGTGATGTGCAAGCTATGTGCTGTGCCTCTGGGAGCAGTAGAGAGCGAGGACACCTGGCATGTGCTTATTTAATTTGTCAGCTTTTATCCCCAAGTGACCAGTGCAAATTGGATATTGCTATCCCCAATGAATTGAGATGGTGGATAAATGTTTCCCCTCCTACAGGGAAGGCCTGTCTGCTAGGACCATTTTCTGGAGTCTTGATGCTGACAAAGTACAGGTCAGTAGTGGGACTGAACCAACCTTGTGCTGTGTCTAAATTCGTCACTACAGGTGCAGAAGTTCCTGAGTCTCCTGGTTGTGTGTGTGCTTGGCCTGGCTGTGCATTGAAATTTCCTCTTGGCAATTAGTTGCATTAAACTAGTATGTTTCTTACTGCAAGAAGCAGTTTTCCACTTTTTCTCTGCTCTAAGGGGTAATGTGTCACAGTTTATGAAATAAATTTAGATCTGAATAATTATACACCTCTTCTGTTTATTTTTGGTTGTATTTGTACAGGAAATGTAGAGCTGAAGCCTCTGCAGTTTATTTCCTTCATGCATCTCTTTCACGCTTTAGACAAAAGCAGAATTAACTTGCTCTTTTTCTTTTAGGCATAACACATTTTGTTCCCTTCCTGTTGCAGTATTTTAGAGCCATCTTGCCATTGCAGGAGAGCTGATTAATAGATACCCCTTGCCAATATTCCATTACTGTGGAGTCAGTACTGGGTCAGCTTTGTGGTGGGTTAAATGCTGCTTCCTGTTCGTAATTTTTTTGGTTTAAACTCTCTCAGCTTTCCGTGAGCTTTTCCACAAAGCAGAACAACTTCATGCTAAAAGGTCCAGAAAATAAAGAGCTTTTTAGAAAAAGTTATAAAGGAGAGAGGTGCAGAGATGACAGTCCTAGAAAGGGTTAAAGGGTTTGAAGTTATCAAAGCAGTAAGAATGAACACACCAAGATAAGTTCCTGCAGAAACCTCGGGCAGGGCTGTCTGAGTGAGAATTCCAGTGTTTGAGGCAAATCTGACCAGCTGACTGTGAATCTGTAAACTCCTGCAGGCAGGTGAATCCCTTGTTCTTTGAAGACCAGATTTCCAGTCAAATATTATTGCTAGAAAATTTAGCTTGCCTACAAAAAATGCCAAATAGGGAGGCATGAAAAGCCTCCTTCTGCAATTTAAGTGGATGTGAAGCAGTCTCCTTTGACAGAAAACCAGGCATGGCAGCCACTTTGGTAATGAGTGTTAGGTAGAAATGGAAATGCCTTAAGAAGTGTTACCTTGTTCTTTACACCACTGAAACACAAACATGGATGACCAAAAGGTACATATGTATTTGTCATTTTACCTGTGGGAAAAGTGCCTCTGACACTCAAACCTGGTGGTTGCAGAGTTGCTCTTTGCCCCACAGCCCTCAGGTTTCTGGTGCATTTATTGCTCTGCATTACAAGATTGCAGGAATAGAAGTGTGTGTTTTAACCTGACAACATTGACTTTTTGTTGGTGCATCTTCCAGTCTGTTTGGCATAGGATCTTAGACAATAGGTAGCTTATGCTTTTGTCAGGCTATCCAACAATTTCATAAGTTGTTTGGAATGTTCAGCCCTGCAGGCATTGTGTCCATTAATTGTTTCTGGCTTAAGCCCTGATCTTGAAAGTACTTGCAGATGTAAGTAACTCTACTATTTGTCAACTTTTAGTTTGTATTACTGAAGGATTAGGATCTTGGCTTGTTTGCTACTTCTACTGGGCCTTGCAGGAAAGTTCATAGAAGCTCAGACTCTCAGTAGCATTGACTAATAGCTCTGTAAGGAATGATGAGGACTCCCAGCAGCTACCAGGGAACAGCCAGAATAAGTTGGTTTTGTTTCGATTTAAAAATATTAGTTGATACAATGATTCTTCCATGGTGTGTTTTGTCTTCTAATAGAGATTTTTTTTATATAGAAGGCAGAAAAGAACCTCTTTGATGTTTATTCCCCTCTTGTGTAGCTAAGCATTCTTCTGGCCTTTTTTTTTTTTTAGGTAAACTTACTCCATGAAGGCATTTCCTCATAACATTTTTTTTCACAATTGCCTTGGAACCTGTACTGTAGTGGAACTGTGTTTCTGTTGGGAATGACTGTTGGATGTTGGGAAGGGAGTTGGAGAGTGTAGAAATCAGGGGGATTTAAGGCAACCTCAAAGGTTATGTGAGGCTCAGTCATTTCTGTAAATACAGTACTGAAGGAAATGTGTATTTCTTATACTGTTATCACATGTACACATGTCACTGTCTGTTCCTCCAAAATTTGTGAGCCATTGCTAACTCTTGTTAGCAACACCTCTCTCCTATCAACATTGCTTGCTTTGTGCTGGAAGGACTAAATGAGTTATGCCTCTTGTGATATGTTGAGGAGAGAGTTGAAGGCACTGAAGTTTTGATCAGTATAACTACACTGGGTATGGTTGTAAACATAAGAAATTATTTATCATGTTATAGATTACAAGCATATGTATCTCTGGTTTGCTTGCTTTAGATGACTAGACTAGAGCACACAGCAGAATTTCTCTACACTATGCTTTTTAAGAGGAATATTGTGTCTGCAGTATTTCTCCAAGCTTTGTTTGAAGGTTTTTTCAACATTGTCTCTTCTCCACATGCTTCTATGTTGAATTTCTTAATTTTTCCTTCCAAAGAAAGGGAATTGAAGAATCTAGATTTCATCTCACACATGCAGGAATTTGAAAACAATTTATCTCGAGATAAGGGATTAATTTTAAGTAAGGCAATAGTTAGGGCAGAATGCAGAGACATTAATTCCTATGGAAACAAACCTAAATGTTGTTCTCCCCCTATTGCAGCATACCAGCATAACTGAAATATTTATTTTGTTTGTGTGCCAGCTCATTTCCTATAATGACCAAGTTCTTATCTCCTCCAAGGTGGTGTTATTGCAGTAGTTATGCATATCTGAATATCTTTGGCAGAAAGATACTTCAGGATGATGTACAGTGCAGAGAGGAATTGCAATCACTCAGAAATCAGACCTTGGCAATACTTATGGCAGCAGACTCTGATTTTAGGAGCAGAGAAGGGAACGGCTTGCATGCCTATTGGGAGGATTCCTCTTGTGTGTTTTTGCTGTAGTCACAGGCTGGTTTAAACAGGTTAATTCAGGGACACCTAATGTATAGCTAGGGCTTTTTCTAAAGTACTTCTGACAAATCTTAACTTCACAGGAAGTGGACATTCTGTGTCTGTCTCCTAAAACAGCTGTAAAGAACTGAGCTAAATAGATGGTGTGAAATAAATAAGTGTAGCTAAATTTAGGAATAGCTGCTTACTGAATTTTGCTGTTGGATTAACTTTCATGTCTGTAGTTGCTCTAAGGTAGGGAAAGTACACCTTTGCTTCCTTACAATCATTTATTTCTGGAAAACCCACAGATAAAACTTAAAGTAGTCCAGGAAACACTTGTTTTCATCCTCTTAATGCTTGAAAATTCTCACTGTTCAGCTGGTTGTGGTTAAAGCTTTCTGGATTTTTATTTTCTTTCTGCTAAGTTATAGCATCAGCTGACAAACTGTACATCATTAATCATATATGATTGGAATCATTTCCATCCTAATGGAACAGGAGGTACATTTGAATCATAAGATCTGTTCTGTCTTCTAGAAAATGCATATGTCTCTAATTCCAACCCAGCTTTTCTAGTGTTAATTTGGCAAAGAAGGAACTTCCCAATTCAAACTAGCTTTATATTCTTACATTTTTAAAAGGTAAACACTTTGGTTTTAGTTAAATGCAATATTCTGCTGTGACTTAAAAAACACAAAATTTGTTTCGGTCAGGGTAAACCACTTCCTTGGATATCTTAGGGTAGGAATACAGGAATTTGGGGTTCTTTTCTTTATATTTCCTGATCGTTCCTCATTACTCAAAGTGGATTTAGGTGCCTATAGAGACTTTCACTCACTTATGAAACACTTAGAAAAATTAGTACCTGCACATACATTCAAGATCATTTCATGAAAACTTTGAGTGGTCTATGTAAACAGATTTTGGTTTTTGTTGCTTTGATGTAGTAGGCATTGCAAATAAACTTTGTTAATTTGTACAATATCTTGACACGTGCATGCACAAAGGACTGCGTAAACTTTGATATTCGTGATTGTTTCAGCACAGGGACTATATGGCAACCTCCAAATACTAAAATTATTGAACATGTTTTACCAAGACTGTTATTTCATTATCCCTTCAGCTTTGCTAAATAAATGAGTGCTAGGAGAAAGCTGGATTTATGCCTTTAATCACTTGTAAGGGCTCTTCAAACAGGAAATGTTTCATGCCAGATGTTTTCTTCTAAATATGAAAATGGAATTTCTGTTGGAGCTCATATGGGAGCAACAACTGTGTGAAGTATCAGTCTTAATTTTTCTTAAAATTTGGTAGCTATGCTGAGTACTATCTAACTTCTTTTAGGGAGTACAAAATCCCTGAAATTTTACAATTCTATTGTTTCTGGCAGAAGCATTGCACAAATATGGAAAGGTCATGAATGAGGTCCCTAGGAGGAAGACAAAGGTATTTTAAGCAAGCATTTATTATTACTTTTCCTCCCATGTGCCTGTACTGTGTATTTAAGCCTTTCCTCTAATTTGAAGGATAACATGCAGCTTTAAAAAAACAGAAATTGAAATCCCTCATCATTGTAGCTAGGGCCTTAAAAGAAGCAGAGGAGAGGCAGTAATATGTACACCAAACATTTCCTTAAATATTCAGTTCTTAGAGTTGTCTGTTAGTATTTTATGTTCCGATTCATCTTCTGTCTTAACTGATTTGTCATTTTTCAACCTGGCTTAAGACTGGTTACCAAGTTCCAGTTGAGTGATTAGTCCCTACTTGCTGTAGGAAAACAACCTGAATTTTGGAGTTTGAATGATATTCCTCATTCTTGCTCCCGGCAGTAGCTGGAAAGAAAGGACTGGGAGGCAGTGGCACCAGTGTGCATGTCTAGAACTGTTGCTAGCTCAGAGATCTTTGTCCAAGTGTTGACAAAAGAGAGAGGATGGGAAGTGTGCTGCAAGACTCATCATGAAAGGTGATTTGTGCATAACAGACATGACTAAAGGCAAAAGATTTCTCATTTTGAAGCTTAGCCAAGTAAACAAGAGGAGAGCAAATTGTAGAAGGAAGTAGGAAAATTTAATATCCCTAGGCTTAGTACTTGTATGGTCAAGAAAATGAAACAAAACCATACTGGGTGGTGGAAATAGAGTCTGCATGAATGGGTTCTCTCTCTTAAAGGGCAAGAACGGGAATTTAGATTGGACTTCAGTGCACTGAACTCCATTGTTACTCAGTGTTAATATACTTTCTCATTGTTCAGGTTAGTCACCATGGAACTGCCAGCTGAACTGCATCTTTTAGTGTAATTGTGCTATAACAAATGAAAATAAGGTCAGGTCTAGTTTAGCTGGCAGTATTCCTATTTAGGTGAACCAAGAACCTGTGCTGTGCAATTTAATAATTTATTGTTAAACAAAAGCCAAGCTTAATCCTAAATGCTCTTCAACTGAAATGACAGCTTCATCTTTTATTATCATTGAGTTTTTAATTTAAAGATATTCAAAATAAAAAACAGGAACCCATGAAGGAGGGAAATCTTACTTAAGATGTCAGTTCCCACTTCCATGTTCTGTTGTTCTCCAGATAAATATGCTTCCTACTCTCCAGCAGAGCTTTGCTCTGCTGAAATCAGTCACTGAGGTGACTTTGTCTCTACTAATGCAGAACTTCAGGGCAATATCTCAGATCCTGAAACAGATTTTAAAAAGTGTAAAAGCATGTTTTACTAATTTTCATTTTTTATGTAATAACAGCTTAGTAATGAAAAAGGAAGAAGAGCGGTGGAAGCAGTGTTGTGAATACCTCGGTCTTGTCTGGTGAAACATGTCCTGCAAGACAAAAAAAGTGGTTTTGTAGGAAGCTTTGTTTCCTTGTTCTAATTTTGACTTCAGCTGTTGTAGTGGTAGACATTAATCATCATTCTGGAAACAGTAGTTTTTACAAATACAGATTTTTTTTAAAATACTCACAGAATTAGCAGTTATATTTTTATTTGTAGTTTGTTTCAATATCTTCATGTTAATCTGCAAGTCAAAATCTCCTTGAAATGATCCTTCATCTCATGTTCTATTAGCTCTTATATGATTCTAAAAGACCATACTTATAAACGTCAGCTTGGGTGACTGACAATCTCTCTATTGGTGTTTTTGTAAAACTTGTTAAAACTCTACTATAAAGTAAAGAAGTTTTGCTTTAAATTCCACGTCCTTAAAAATTCCACTCCCTGTGTAGTTCCCCTTCCTCAGAAGCTGCATGCATCCAGGTGCTGAGGTTGGTGTTCAAACCAGATCGTAGTTATCCTTCAGAGCTAGTTCCTGCAACCAAACAGCAGAGGTTTAAATTATTAGTCTCTAATCTTGTGACAACCCTACTAAAAAGAGTAAATCATTACCTTGATGTTGTTAACAGTAATTCTATTCCAACATATCACATAATTGTCTGTTTCTCTGAGACCAAGTGGGAGCTCTGAAGTGACTTCAGTGTGTGATGATCACAGGACGGTTATTTCCTCGAGTGGAGCATCTCTTATCGCAGACTGCAAACACTGGGTTTGCATTACATAAAGTGTAATGTTTCCTAAACCCTGTACACAGACACACAGACATGCAGTCACACTGTTCTCACCAAGCATGGGTACTGAATCAGCTTGTGGTATTTCCTTATACTGATAAAACTGTACACCTTAGACACATAATTTCATGTAAGAACTACTCATCTTTTGTTCTGTTCTGTTCTACACCTATTCCTGGAAGGATTGACTTTTTTCCTCTTTTTTTTTTTTTTTTTTTTTTTCATTTGGAACAGTGATGTAAAGAAAAATTAAGCACAAAGAAACCTGGACCATGTGCCTACAGGTCCTACTGGCAGATGAAAGGCTTATAATTTGCTAATTCAAAACTGATCTGTAAGCTTGACTAATCAAAATAAGGCACTTTGAGCTATGTTTTAAGCAAAAAAGTGACCTGACTTGCACAGCTGCTGAGCATCTGCATCTGTTAATTGCCTTTAATCAGTCAGGCTTAAACATTCAAGCTTTCCACTGTAATTTTTCAGTCAGTTAATCAGACTCCACTGCGATGCCAAGTAGGCATGTTTCCAAAGCACTGCGTGTTTTAAGTGAGTGAAGTGGGATTTGTTTATACAGACTTTTGTACATGTTGCGTGGGGAAATACAATTTCTGCTGTCAAAGTGGGTGTACCACATGCAGGAGCACAGGACAGTCAGTCCTCTGCAACCTCTGTTTGGTGTCTAGGAAAGAATCCTTACCTTCAGTATGTAACTGGAGACTTGCATTAGGACTAGACGAATATTCTCATCAGAATGCTAACCAGAAAAGCTTTTCTGAGAAGACAAAACACCCATTGCAGGAGGGGCACACAAGCCTTACTCCTTACTCCTAAAGAGCTGGAAGTAGAAAACAACTTTGAAAAAAAGTAATGAGGTTATATACAACAGAGTTGTCATCCTGGTTTAGGAGAACCCAAACAAAAAATAAGATGATGCATAGTCTGGCACAAATGTATTCCACTCCCACCATCCATAAGCTTGTGTGGGTACTCTTACTCAGGAGTAAATTAAGTATGGCAGACTGCTGGGATTATACTAGATAAATACTTGCTGTGTGACTGCAGTGGGGGAGGATGGGAAATTTGGAAGGGAAAGAGGAATATTTTAAATGTATGCTTCATGTTTAAACTAGGAGAACCGAGTTGGATAGCCAAACTAATCTCTAGCCACATAGAGGGAATTACTGTATTTGTGGGAAGCAGTTATGGGAAGAGCTCACAGTGAAAATCTTTTTTCCTTTAGTACTCAAAGCCTCAGTGATTCATCTCCCTCCTGCCTTCTTCTGCCCTCCTCCAAAAAAGAAAAAAAAGAGAAAAAGCCCTTATTTCTGTCCCTTGGCAAATGCCACAGCTGTTGAGAAGAAGGTTGTAGTTCAGAATTCCATTGGTGCAAGTGTCTGAAGAGGCCAGTTGAAGCACTGTCAGGGGATGTGTTGAATCTCACATCTTTTGCTTTGAGGTGCAGAAAAGCTTTCTCATAATGATGGAAACAATGCTGATAAAATGGAATACCACGATTCCAAATGTACCCAGTGCTAGATGATACCAAAGTGATGAAGTCTGGAAGCTGTCTGTCAGGTTGGCACAGTGCCTGCTGTGCCTTTGCTGCCAGGCTGTTTCTCCGTGGCTGCAGGGCCATTCCTTCGGTGGAGAGCAGTTGTGTTTGTCCTCCTCCCTGCTGGCTGGTGGCTCCTCTGCTTCTTTCACTGCTCCTAGAGGAGTGAGAGGACTGCCAGGAGTAGGAGGATGTGGAAGTGGAAAAGAAGGGTGTCACAGTGCTGCTGGTGCCACCCGTGCACCTGCACTCAGGGACTTGGCTCCCCAGCAGAATTGGGTTGGCAGCTGGCAAGGGCTTAGTGACAAATCTGTTAATTACTGAAGATGTACTAAATGCTGTTCTAATGGGCTACAACAGTGTCATGGTACTTAATAATTACTTGGTAGTAGGAAGCTTTCTGCTGGGCAATTGAACTGTGGCTTGAGTCTCTTCTGAGTTGGAGATCTTGTTCCAAGGAATGTGTCAATCACTTAATTGACAAGCTTTGCTTATTGGGAGAAGGACAAGCAGAAGGTATTTGCAGCAGTGTCTTTGCTGGGAAATCTAGCAAACAGAAGTCTTTTTGATTGAAAGTCTTATTTTGGCAACTTTACACAATTCTCTTCCATCCTGGACAGTTCTCTTCTATTTTAGATAGCAGGAAACATATTAATTAGATGCTTCTAATTAATCCTTGTTTCTGTGCCTGTAACATTTCTATCTTTCTAGTCAACATAATTTGGCTACCACATGATCTTCATGCCCTGTAATTTTAATAGCCCTTAGGAGATGAAGTACATGGACTTACCAGAATTATGCACTAAATGTGCTTGCTGGTCTGTGCTAATTGAGAAGGTGTGTGGAAGAAACACACCTGACACATGAATTAGGAGTTTGAAGTGTCATTCTTACAGAAACAAAAGTTGTGAGAAAGCTGTCTCCCCAGAGTCCTTAGTATGTGTGGCATTGGGCAGACTTCCTTTTCTTTAGTTTCTTGTTGTTGGAATTTTACGGTTTTGAGCAGCTTGGAGGTAAAGACCAAATATGAACTTGGCCTGATACTCAGGCTGGTATAAACCTGATGTGTTCCTAATAATCCTGTGTTAAGAAGATAAGCTGTATCACTATTCACTATTTAGCCCTAGTGACCTAAGGTCTGATGGGTTTATGTCGCATATTTCAGCAAAATGGTCTAGAAAAAGAGGGAGCTTGTATTAGGATGAAAAGGGTTGATGATAGCATTCTGTAGAACAGCCAAAATGTCAAATTGATGGTGAATCTTGGGGAATAGATTCCTTATGATTTCTAACTGAACAATTTACTCTCCAGCAAAGTGGAATGAAAAATAATAAAGAAAAAAAAAAAAAACAGCATTCCAAAGGAGCAAAAAAAAAAAAAAGTGAGCTTTAAAATTCCAAGGCATACTGCACTTAGGAAGAACTCTTCAACAATTCTGCTGTCCTTGCTGACCACAGGATTATTTTTCCACATGCAGTTAAACTATAACTAGTGTGGTCTTTGCACTTGATTGTACTGTGCCAGCAGCTGGTTCTCGGGTGGACTGCACAGGAGAGGAAGTGGCACTGGAGCAATGGCTGTGACCCACAATGATTTTGTGATTATATCAATCTTTGCTAATCTGTGATGATGCCAGATTGAGAAAGTTTTCATAACATTTTGTAGACAAAATTTTTTCAAGTATGTAGTGGGATAATTGTAGTTTGAAGTGTTGGCCTTGTTAGGTTTTGATCTGTTGGAGATGTAGCTGACAGAAATTGGAAATGATCTCTGTTGTATCCTGGAAATGTATTTCGTTGATATATGTTCTATATATGGCTTACTATTTAAAAACAAGTGGCTAGAATGCATGAAAGATTGTCATATAGTTTCTGCAAGAAGAGGAAGCTTTTTGGACAGAGTGTAATGCACTTTTAATGCTTTTTAGTACACTTCCAAAGATGACAGTTCTTTTTATGGCTGTAGAGATAAGCAATTAATAAAGTGCAGCTGCATTTTGATGTAGTTATGTGCAATTTTTTAGAGGATGTTAAGTAGATCAGTCTGTATGATTTCATATGCTAAATAAAATACCACAAGTAGCATTAAATATTTTTCAAATGTGCAGAAAGAGTATTTTCCTCCTGTAAAGTTCAGCCTTTGTAGATCTTTCATTTTGTGGTAACAGTAACACCCACAGCTGAATCAAAGCATCTGTGATGTTGTTTGGCTTGGGTCTGGATGAACTGTTCTGTTTACTATCCAAAGATGTCAAGTTTGATTACTCAGGTTGAAACAGGACCAATCCCATTGACCTAAATTTCTGAATTTCCTTTGTGCAAGTGAAATCCAGCTTCAGCTCTTCATTGTGTACAAGAAGTGATTTGTATTTGGAATGCCTTATGAATATCTAGGATGTGTAAAACAGAAGAGATTCTGTAAGTCTTGTAAAAGCTTTTGCTGGAAATTTTACATGCTCCATATAAATTCTGTGTAGAACCAAAACCTGGAAATGAAAGAATGCTATACAGACTCCTTGGACATATTGACTGTTAGTTCCAGGCAGTGCATAAATGTAAGATTTTGGAGGTTGTGAAGACGTCCTTCTGTCATAACCAGGTCATCTCTGTAAAGAGTCTGGCTGCACTGTTTTGAAAGAGCTTTTCAAGGAAACTATAAAAAGGAATGGTGCACAGAAGCAATGTATTCTTTGTAGCTCATCCTGCCAAGAATAGAAGAAGGACTGCTTATATTTATAACATTCCCCATTTCTTTAAGAGCTGTATATATGTGTATTTCTATATGTGTGTGTGTGCATGTTTCTTTTTAGGCTGTAATAAAGAAAAGTTAGCTTCAGTGGTAAAAAGTCAGTGGGGCCAGGGATCAGACAAATGACCTTTGGACCATCTTTGTGACCACGAGAATGGAAAGAATAGGAAGTGCTATGATGTTTGAGAAAGGATTTGGAAATAATAATTCTCCACAATAGAATAGGTTAATGTGATGCCCAGAAGCATCTTAGAATTAAAAAAGGAGAGGGAATAGTCTAACTAGACTGTAGAGGGGATGTAAAAGATTCCAGGCTCCTGCTAGATTCAGACTTTGTCTGTAATAATTTTTAAAAGTGTTGATGGGAAGGAAGTGGAAGTATATTTTAAAATGAGTGTTCCCATTTACAAACTCTTTTCTTAGCTCACTAAATGGGACAATAAGAATAGCTGTATGGAGTCAGATCTGAAGAGAGCTTGCAGAAGAGTGTAACAACTTGGCATAGATATAGAATGTTCTTCTAGCCTAAGAATTTGCACCTCAGGGGCTTATTGGAGTAATTTTGAAGTGCCAGAGACTGAGGTCTTTGGATCTGAGATGGATTCTGTATTTCCAGTTTTTCAATCACTGTACACTAAGTGAGATGTTACAGATGTTTTTTGTTTTGGTTTCTTTCTTTTTCCTTGTTCTCCTCCCCTGAAATATTAATGATCACGATCTAGGAAAGGTTTCCATTCACATGTGCAGTACCATTGCATCCATTCCCATTATCTGTAGTTTTCTGAAGTCCTTTCTCCAGAATGAATAAGTTATACTCTTAAAAACACCTTTACAAGGCTTGTGTCTTGACATACAGGACAGGTCAGAAGAGGAGCTGATTTGAGAAGAGCTACATGACATCAAGGTCAGATGGAAGTAAGAATCTATAATTTGTGTTTTAGCTCCTCGCCTTTGGTCTAGCTCACTGTCAGGTGTTTGTTATTTTCATAATATTATGCTGGGGGTTTGTACTTACTTTGTAGCAAGCTTTGCTGCAAACTTCTGCAGTAATATATTTGATTAGGCAAATTGGTTTGTGATGTAAAATATGCCTATTGTTGTTCATGTCTTATGAAGTATTGCATATGAATGTCTTCTGTGCTTGAAAATAGCCCTGCATGAACTCACTTTTTAATGCAGTTCTACGGCTCTGAAGACTTGGGTCAATGTCAGGCTAATCCCTCTTGTTTGAGTTCTTTTAAACAAGCTTTAGGGGGAATGAATTTCTTTCTTTTTAGTCATCCTTCTGAAGGAAGTAGAGATTTCCATAAAGAAATTATAAGAGAAAAGGTCATTGTCCAAATTCTCTTGTAAAAAGAAGCCCGTTGCATGAGATTATACATTTCTATGGTTATTTTATGTGATATGAGTTGACTGTTCCCTCTCATGGTGTCCAGATTAAAACTATTTATTTACTGCTGTCTTTCTGGAGCAGCTTTGCAGTGTATGTTTGTTTTAATTTTAAAATCTTTACTTAAAATCCCAACTACACCTGATGTGGTGTTTCTAATTTAATTAATCTTTTGTAGAAAGTAAGCATGAGCTTACACAGTTTCTTCTTTCTGGTGCTTGTTAAAAAAAAACCAAAACAAAGCAAAAACCCAACGAAACCCAAAGGTAGTATTTACCTAAGTGACAAAACACACAGAAGCCTTAAATTCTGGTTATTTTAAACCATGCCCGTACCTGTGTCAGTCCTTTGATCCAGTGTTTTGTGTGGTGGGAGTGGTAAAATACTAATGCTTTACCACATCCTTTGGAGAAGTTCATATCGTGATTTAAAAGGGAACAGTAACTGAAGCTGGAATAAAGAGTCTGTGTTTCTGGTGCACCTCCTTACTTGCATGAGGTTTTGAGCACAAGGAGCTTCAAAGCTGCTGGAGGTGGGGAGAGTCCATTAGCAATACAACCCAGTTGGGCCTTCTAATTCTATAAATCACACTTGCATGGTTGTTAGCTTATTTGGATATTCTGGTTTATAGTCAGAGTTTTCAAGTCTGAGAACAGCAAACTCTGAGATGCTTCACTGCATAATTATTTAAAACCCAGCACCACCTACTGTGTTGTACAGCAGTATTATACAGAGTATTTGTAGTTACACTGTGTCTTTAAATGGTATCTAAAGTCTCTATACAAGCAAAACAAAAATAGAAAATCTTTGTTTTATTTTGTTTCATTTTTTCAGGGTCTAGCAGAAGCTGAGTTTCCTCTTTGCTGCTGGCCGCAGCCATTTGCTTGAGGAGATGTATTTGTTTAACTATAAGGTTCCTGCAGTCACCAGGAGAGGGAAACACAGGCTTGAAGGACTCACAGATGTCATGACCAAGTGCTTCCTCTAAACCAGGGCTTGCTGCATTTCTTTAGGATTCAATTAATAGCTTGGGGTTGGTGGGTTTTTGAATTTACTCGCTGAATTTTTTGTTGATAGACACTCAAAAAGACATTAGAAGCTTTATGTGGTTTTGTTTGGTTTGATATCCAGCTGCAGGAATGTTTTAAAATTGCTTATATTCAGTAATTTCATTGTTGATTTGCATATTCCCTTAGAAAAAAATACTCTCTTTAGCTGTAGTAATCTTGGATCTCAGTTGCATTAGTCTTGTGCAAGCACAGTGTACAATGAACTCATGGATGTTGTATATCTTGCCAAAATGTCTTAGTATCAGAAAAAATTAAATCTCTTCTTCTTTTTTCCCCTTGGACACTTGATGTACTTTAAATCAATTTAAGTAAAATTCTAAGAAATTTCTCTAAACTATTTCCTAACAACAGACTTACCTTCATATGGCATGATGTCTGCTGGTTAAATGTACCTGTCAGATATGCTTTAAAATCACTAATGGATATTTGACCCCTTCCTATACATTTCTAAAAGCCTTTAGTTAGATGTTGCTTTTACTAAAGTTCAGTGGTCCATCAGCTAAAATGCTTAAAGCTGTTTTGACATCTAAGCAGAAATTATTTTAGCATCCAACAGTGCTTCCTAATTTATCAATTTTGAGTACCTTAGTGATAGAATTGTGTGCAGTTAATCACAAACCAGACTAGCAGTACAATTGTTGGGATTGAAAATTTCTGCTAAGGAAATAAATCATTTGTGGAAACTCCCACTTTCAGTATCTATGTGTACTTGGGGAAAATCCCTTTGCAGCTCTCTGCCAGAATATGATCTTGGCAATCATGTTTGTACTTCTGCTAGTTACATATTTTTTTAACCTATGTTCTAAATTGTTCTACAAGCACTGATGAAAGAGCAGTTGATCATAGCCATAGTGGCATTTACAGTCTTTTGTATGAGGACCTTGTATATAAATAACAGTTAAAAGGAAAAAAAGAATGCGTTCATCTATTTCCAGTAGTAAATGGAAATGTAGTGTTGGTAATGTATCTGAATTTATATTAAAAAAAGCCAAAAGGCAGCAAATTATCTTCAGGACTTGCCTTCTACTTTAAATGTTGTTATTTAGCATTTACCAAATGTTACAGGTGTGATCTGACTGGCATAGACCTGACCCAGTTAACTCCCTGGGTGAACGCTCCTGTACAGTTTTGAGGGGCCTTTTGATTCAGTAGGAAAAGCTACACATAAAAAAATTTCCAGCATCAACAATTATGCTGGAACAGCTGTACTGGTCTTAATCCTTTTTTCATAGAACCATTTTGGGTGGAGAAGACCTGCAAGATCACTGAGTCTTAACTTTCAGCCTAACACCAACACCTGTTCACCACTGACCATGTCCCCAAGTGCCACGTCCACATTCTTTAAATACCTCCAGGGATGGTGATTCCACCACTCCTCTGGGCAGCCCAGTCCAATGCTTGACAACTGTTCTATGAAGAATGTCTTCCAAATATCCAACCTAAATCTCTCCTGGCACAACCTGGGGCTGTTTCCTCCATCCTGTTACTTGGTACCTGGGAGAAGAGACTGACCCTGACCCAGCTACAGCCTTCTGAAAGGGACTTGGAGACAGTGAGGTGGTCTTCCATGAGCCTCCTTTTCTCCAGGCTGAACACCCCCAGCTCCCTCAGCTGCTCCTCACAGGACCTGTGCTCCAGGCCCTTGCCCAGCTCCATTGCCCTTCTCCAGACTCGCTCCAGCCCCTCAATGTCTTTCATTTCTTACATTAATATAAAGTCTTGAGTTATTTTTCAGGGCTGACTAGTATAAGTGTATCTGTTATATAATAATGTTCTTATATTGAGAATTTGCAGATGGTTCTTGTCTTCCAGCTGCTTAATCTAATTTGCTTTTTTAGAAGCTATGCATATACTGCAAGTGCCTGTACTTTGATTTACAGACGTTTGAGCAATATTAATACATTAACTGTACCCCCAAATCAAAATCATGATGTCATCTTCTAGGACGTGTGCCAAACTGTTGGATGAAGCAATCACAAAAAGTTACAACTTTGTTTTAAAATTGGTATGTTCATTCTCTGAGGTATAGCTGATTTGTTGCAGGCCGGTGCTGGCTGGCATTTTTTGGAGTTCCAAGCCAACAATATGTCTATAGATGTTTGGATCCTAAGAGCTACTGGGGTGTAAGCAGAAACTTGGAAGCTTTCTGACTTTTAACTGTTTCTTGAGTTTTGATTGAATATATATTATCAAGAGTTCAGCCACCTGTTTTAAGTATATGTAAGAAATAAGTAAAAATATTATTAGGACTTCTTCATGTCTTTTAAAGTAAGCTGAAGGAAGGAAAGATGGTTGAAATTTAAAGTATAGGAGTTCTTTTGACATTGAAAGAGGGTTTTTGTAAGTTGTGGCTTTATTTCTTCTCCTTGTTGCTGATTTTTTTTTTTTTTTTTTTTTTTTGAAAGATAATAATGCAGTTCACCCAGCAGAAGTAATTCTGCTTATTTGGTTATTTGCATTTTCACAACGTTGCCTTGCTTAATAGATGAAGGATTCAGGCAAGTAATTTACACTTGCTGTTTTACAATCTGGAGTTCTGAAGCATGCAGCTGACAAATATAGTATCTCTCAATATAATGGCTTTTATTTAAATAGGGTTTTTTTTAAATTTTTTTAATGGCTGTGTTTCTACTGTCATCTAGAAACTTGAAACTAAACTAGTTTGGTAGAATTGATAAATAAATTCAATAAAACTTCTAATAATCTACCTCTGACTCAAGCTTAGGACGATTTCTCTTAATCCCTTAACTTCTTAATGCCTTATACTGAAGACTTCTGTGGAAATATATAATGTATGGATCCTTACATTGTTCTGAGTGGAACTTCACTACTGAGCTGACCTGCTGCAGTTGAAAGAAAGTGTTTTTCATGCTATTTAAGTTTTTTTAGTGCTTTGTTGATTCTTCTGCCTTGCCTGTTGCTGTGCTCTTCTTGTGCTGCTTTTATTTGCAGTCCATTCTTGCAGTTTCCTGTAAATTGGTCAGCAAGAGGAAGCGCTCCTGCAGCAGACACAGCTCAGCCCTGTGGTGACACAAGTGAACTTATACCAGCAAGGACAGCGTTCTGCCAGTTGTGTTTGTGCCCTCTCATCCCATTAACTAATGATAAGTAGGATTGCTTTTGACTGCCAGCAGGAGCTGTTCCTGACAATGGCAGAGAAGACTGGCTGACTTCCTCAGGCAGTGGCCCTGCTGGGATGAAATCCAAGTGGTGGTTCCAAATGCTTTGGTTTTTCCTTTTCGGGCTGAGTGATACTTTATACCATTAAAGAAATTACTTATCTCATTTGGAGTGAGATTCTCCCTAGGCTATCTTGATGCAAGGCTGCTTCTCACCACTCATTTCGTGGGGATGAATGAAGGTTGATCTGAAAACTTTATACCAAAGATCCATGCATAACAGAATTTTGCTTTGTGAAGGAGGATATATTTAATACTCTTTCACTTCCCTGGCAGATATGTCAATCAAATCCATAAAGTTTTCATGTCTCTTCAGATTCCTTATTTGCAATTTTGCAGTACAATCCTTCTGGTGAATGTTTGGTCTAGAAAGCTGAACTGAATTTTCAGTCTCCCAAAACCATGAAACATCTAAACCTTGGTTGTTCTTTGGTGGAACACCTGCTTTTGTGTGTGTGAAGTGTCTTTGACTCTGGGACCATCTTGATAGTGTTGGAAATCACCAGAGAAGTCGAAATGGGATCTTGGAACTTGAAATGAAAAACCCTGCCACATTTCTGAGTACTAAAATGAAGAAAGAGAGAGGACAGCATGAGAAAGGTTAGAGAGGAAAAGAAGTGCCTCAGGAACATGTGTTGGATAAAGGAGGCATGGTTTAACGAGACTGTTGAAGCCAAAGAGCATGGTACTATAAGTTGTGGAGTTTGGAGGGGAAAACCAGGAGTTAGATATGTCACATCAGAAAAAGGAAAGAGGAACTGAAGGGTTTTTTCCAATGTTACATATACTCTAGTGCTGTTATTCTAAATCTAGTTTTTTACTAAATTGGAGAAATAGTATGCAGAGGTGCTAATGCAGGCTTAGAAGAGTATGCTTAGGTAACAGAGAACTCAGGGGGAAAAGATTGATTTAGAGCAGTGTGCCCTAAATGGGTAACTGATACTGTAGCAAATAAAGCAAGTGAATTTAATTCACTTAATTCACTCACTGAGCTGAGTCCTTGCTGTGTGAAAAATCTGTCAAGGCACTGAGATGACAGGGTATTGATCCTTATTGAGGAGCACTGGGATCTTGTGTTGTGATTGCTGATCCTTTTGCCTAACAACAGGTGTGTGGTGTTTATGGTTTAATTTCTCTTCCAATAGAGCCTGGCAATGGAAGGAGTGCAGATGGGTCTTCTATGGGGTTTTCTACCCCATACAGCCACGAGCAGTATCTGAAATGTTGCTTTCTTTTGTGCTTTGGCTGTTGGGTAGCTTACAAAAATATATATTGTATGGAGACTTCTTCCTTCTATTTTGGGGTACAGATTCATGTCCATTTCCCCAAAAATATGTGAAGTAAACTTTGCTTGACATATTTATATAGGTTTTGTCCATCATTCTGAAACTTGCTAGTTGGTTTTGTCAGGTTCAAACTTTTGAACTTGGAATGTTGTTTAAATATAGACAAGTCAGTGAAACACTTGAATCCTTTTAAGAGCTCCAGATGAAAATAAGTGTAAAACAATGGCATTTATTCATCATCAGTTGGTGATACTTGTGAACAATTGTGCACTGTCAGCCTCTTGAATTTGAATTTTGTTGTCTTTTGTGGTTTGTGTAGCATCAAACATACCGGCAAGATTTGCTCTAAAGCACGTCTATGCTGCAGAATTTTTCAGAATGGCTATTTTGATTGTCTTGGGTTGAAGAGGGAAGGACCAGCTCCAGCTGTGGGGGAGAAAACAATTCTGTGGTGCAGTGCAAGTACCTGAGGCACGGGCAGCGTTTCTGAGCTGTGCCAGTGTGGGAGCTGGAGTACACGGAGAGAAAAAAGGACAACTTTCTTTTTCTCCCATGGGAAAGCGGTTGATTGAAAGGTGAGTAGGAAGAAAGTGAGCGCTGGAAAATCCCCTCTGCTTTCTAGCTCGATGTCTGCCAGACGTTTGAGCTGTGCGGGAATTGATTTATAAGCTCTCTGGGAAGCTGGGAAATGTGACAAAGATCGTGCTGCCTGCTAACAGTGGGGGAACAGGAAGTAACAAAGGAAACAAGTCATTGCCTCGGCGTCACTTTTGGCCGCAGTGCAGATGCACAAGCACTTGGGGCAGGGTTTCTTTTCCTTTTGTGTGTTGAGCAGACAGCAGCTACAGCTGTGGCTTTCAACCTGGGAGTACCCAAACGTGGGAGAGGTGCAGAGATGTTCCTGCCATGCCTGAGAGGGGTCACAAGTTGTTAATGGCTTTGTCATCCCAAAGGAAACAATCATTCGGTGAAACTGTCAGCAGAAAAACTATGTGTCGATCGTGCAAGGTCACCAGGTTAGTGCTTTTTGTGGCTCATATTTCTGTCATCTTTCCTCCTTCAGGTAGAGAGCAGACTGCAACTAAGAGTAGAATATGGTGTCTGGGCTAAAATACTTTTAACTCATACAGAAAATTAAATGATAAAGAATTGGAGGGGGAAGAGATGAGTTGGGTGTTGGTTGAAAACTTGTCTGAAAAGAAAAGCAAGTCGAAGCAAGTTAAATAGAGTAAATTTAGTTTTACAGTGTATCTCGGTCAGGCTTGTTTCTCTGATCCCTTTGTCTTGTAAGACTTTTGTTTTACTTCAGTGTTTGTACTGTGCTATTAATCTTTCTGAGAGTATTGTGAAAGAGGCTGTTAGAGGTATTAAGAAATGGAATGTGTAACCAGAAAAAGCAGGAGAGATATGGAAAAGAATTTCAAAAGTACTGGAAAATGGTTAATAAGTGGACAAGAGACCTGATAATTCTGCAGAAAGCAGTTTTAAGAACAGATGGTAAGTGTTTATATGGTTGAATTAGAGAAATAATTCTAACTCAGAATTGTTGAGAGCATATAGGGGAAACTTTTCCTGTTCTGAAGTGTGTAATGCTGCCTCATTTTTGGTAATGCCTGGTACTTCGCTCTCCCTCCGCATGATTTGAGGAATACATTCATTTCTGTAAGTTATGTGTTCTGTATGTCATGTTACTTTTAAGTTTTATATTCAGAAGTAAACTAGCATCTGGCTTAGCTAGGTTTTACTTCCAAGTAAAATTTAAAGACTAGAGGTTATGAGAGTTCTAAAAGTTCTCAGATGTAATAGAGTGTTGTTTCAAATTCAGATCAGATTTACTTTTTGTACTGCAGCTTCAGAGGCTGTATTTTTGTTTTATCCAGCATGACCAAATGGGGCCAGATCATAAATATTATTATAACAAGTGAGAACTTCTAAAACAACCATTGGCAGCTGTAGTCTCAGAGACAAGGGTAATTTTTTTTTATTTTTTGCCTGTATACGGCAAGATGTGGAGATGATCACATCTGCCATATATTCTGATGAAGTTAAGCAAGAACTGAGGACTCTTTCCAGGATGCAATCCTTAATTGAACCAACTTGCTCAGCTCTAATTGGGCTGAATGCCAATAGCATGTAAGGCCAAGAGGGGTAAGTGTTCTTCTATAATGTAATCCAGATTTTTAATGTGGCAGAATTTTACTTTTACTCATGGAGGGACTTTTAGCCTGTAAAATTCTGCCCTAGCCTTCAATCTAGCTATTCTCTATCCACCAAGTGAGGGGAGAGATTAAAATTGCTTCACACATGTATACATTTACCTGCTATGCAAAAAGAGAAGTCTGCTATCCATTCAGAGTTTGAGCTTGGTAGCAGTACTATGATTCAAAAAATACTTCTGTATCTGACTGGCCCTGTCCTGGTTACAGGATGAAGTGTGTAAATCCACATATTTTTTCATGCTGTTTAACTCTCAGGGCACTTTGAAATAAAAAATGGCTCATTGTGATAGTGTTTGAGAAAAGCATACTCATGATAAACTTGGGCTGACTTTACTGATACATTAGCAATACACTGCAAATTGGTTTGGTTTCCAGTCTGGTAGACCAGTTTGTATATAAGAAGTAGTTACAATAGTGATTGTATAAGCTCTGTATCATGCTCCAGAGTGCTGACTGCAGTGTTCTGTCTTGCCAAAAGCACTCTTGAAGTGCATCCTAGAAACTGCTGTTCTGCTATTTCTCCTACTGCACTCTAAGGCCTTTCATCTCCCTCAAAGGCATAGAATCGTCACAGGGATCACCTGAGAAACAAAGTGATGCAAGGCCTTTCTCTGACTGTTGCCATCCTCTTCTTGTTCAGACGGTTCCATTCAGTGTGGGAGAGGATTAATTCAATAGCCACATGCAGTGGGTTTGAGACTTGGTGGAAAAATTGATTTAAAATATGCATCTAGTTCCTTGGTGAGTGGGAAGAGAAATAAAGTGTGTAGCTATTGCTAGAAGCTTTCACCAAACAGTGCATGGGGGATGTTGCCTTCTGCTTGAGACAGACCCAGTGTCAGAAGGAGCTTTGGCTGTGCTGAGTGAGCCCTTTCTGTTAACTTCGTTGTCAGCCCTATGGGAGAGGCTCTCCTATGCACCAGGCAGTGTAAAAATGTAACTGCATGAGAAACAACTCAAAAATATCCCTCTGTTCTCAGTAGTGCCAAAGTTAACAGGCTCTGCAGTGACTTCAGTGACTGCTATGGCTCGTACCCCGTAATGCAACATCCATCTGTTCTTGGTGTAATGTGTTAAAGAAGTTACAACAGGAATATCAAGAGTTGAAGGAACCATTCAGGGAGCTAAAGGCAACCACACTGTAGATGCTAAGACCACAAAAGTCTTTGAGCTTTCATCTTTTCCCACCCCTACAGTAAAGATTCTGAAGTTAGATTTGTTTTGACATTTTTCTCCCAGCAGTGTGATGCAAAATAGCAACATCTGTCCTTGCAGAGCTGTTTTCTGCAGTCAAGAAAAGAAGAAAAATCTGCCTGGAACTAGAGTTGAAGTACTTAAATACATTTTAGCAGCCTAACTGAAAGATTTCAACTCAGAATACTGAAGTCTTCCCTAAGTGTCTATGTGCCTGCAAATGAAAGTGCTTGAGGAGTGTACAGATGTGATGCCGAGTGTTAAAAGCCTCGCTGAAATCGAGATAACAGGATTAGCTGCCTCTAAATCTATTGAAAAGCCTGATGGGCTCTTTACTTCATGTAATGTGTTCTTGGTGGCATGGATTTCAGCTCTGTCTCCTTTTACTCACTTCTTTTACTCACTTAGCTTGGCTGAGGAAGTTCTAAGTTTTGGTCTCTGTTTTCAGGACCATTTTATAGTAAGTAGCCAAAAGTAAGAAATTATTATGAAAAGAGGAAGCAGAACCCGATACTCTGCTGTCCTTTCCTGTTAGTTAAATCCTGTAGTCGTCACACTGCAGAACTGGATTATTTTTTCTTCTCCTGCTTGCTCCTCTGCTTCCATAATTTTTTTTCTTTCTTGTCTGCCTTAAGATCTGGCTTGTCAGGTAGAGGAGATAATGCCCACCCAGACATGCTTTAGTGAGTAGACTGACTGGTGCACTCCCCTATAGAAGGCAAACATGACTGGGACAGATATTTCTGCTTTCTGTATTTACCTAGGGTAGCATATACTTATTGTCAGTGCTCAACTTTGGCTTCTTAGAAATTTCAGCTCATTGGTTGTTTCGGGTAACCTCTCTGAGACATTTAACTCTGCCTCTTCTGATAGGTTTTCAGCCTATGTACAGAACACTGAAAGAATTTCACACCATGCACTGGGTGCTTCAGTCTTTTCTTTTGTTCTTTGTAGTGAAGGTACAGACGATTGGAAGACCCAAGATGAACTTGAAACTGGCATTGAGACTAATATTGGAAAAGTACCATCAGAGTATATTTATCTGAATGAAAAGGTTTAATTTTTACTTAGTCTTTTTGCTGGAGATAACTAGAAACAGACTGAAGTAACTTAAGTTCTAATGTTTAAACATTGATGTGCATATTCTTTAAAGAATAAGTCCAGGACTTTCCTTTGCAATCCTTATTTCAAGGAAATCACTCTTAGCGGTATTGAAGTGGTTTGGTGTCAGCAGCCAGCTGGGTAACACTCTCCATTTCTTTCACTTCAACTTTTCTGCAACATGTGGAGAAATAATTTGAAGGATTTAAGGGAGCAGGGGGGATGTTAGCTTCTGCTGCTATTTTTTTTATTTTTATTCTTAAAAGCTTTAAATGTGTGAGTAGCCCCTTTTTGGGCACATTGCTGTTGCTAGAAATTTCACTGTGGAGGAGGAGGAAATAGCTCAGCTTGGAAAGATCTTAGTCATTTCATAAGGGCAGGGAGGAAACAGCAGAAGGAAGGATATAGCTGAGTAGAACAAAAGCAACTTACCTTTTGGTGAACAGGGGGTCCTGGGCGAAAATTGGGGTACCATGGTGTCTTGACTTGTTGCTATGAGAGCCTTTTTAGGGCCTTGGATCCTACCTTCTCTGGCTGAGCCTGCTTCATAACACTGGGAACCAAAACCTAATTTTTGTGATTAAATCTTCTAGGCTGCCTAGAGAATTTAATTTAGTTTAAACTCTTCTGGTAAAAATTGCTAGGAATTTCCACCCTTTCCCACATATGTGTCACTGGCAAATGGCAAGCATTAGATCTAAATCTTAAACTGATCCACTGCGAGATCCATTGACTTGCATTTCTGGTTTTTCTAACCCATACAATGGTGTTGTGGTTTTAAAGCATTAGCTAAAAAATCACTTCCATCAGCCTCCAGCAGCTTTAACTTCCATAGGTGTTTCCCTTTGTTTCTTAAATGCCAATCCATCACAAATGGATACATATTTTGCTGCTGTACCTCAACAAATCTGAAATGCTTCCTTATTCTTTTCAGAATGGGAAAAGCCATTTTAGGTTGGAGGGGCAAGTGCTTGGGTAGGGTGTTGTGCTGAGACTCTTGGATTCTGTGCTGAGCCTCACAATTTACCTTCCTTACTGTTGCTTTTGGGTAAAGGAGAAACTGACAAGATCCATTAAATTTCAGTCCTGCACTGAAAGCTTATCAGTTCTAAACCATCATTCTTTTATCAGAAATTAATTAACTGGAACTTCATTGGTTTGCCTTTTACCAGCAAAGGTCTCTAGCCCTACACCTGATGATAACTTACCCTTTTATGTCTAGGTCAAAATTCCCGTTCTATCCATGCATGATTTCTTTTCTTCATGACACAGTAGGATTTTTAGCCTAGTTCTGTTAGCAGTTGAAGAAAGAAAGGGCTCATAATGATATATCAGAATAAGTTACTACCTCAGAAACTTATCTTTTTGGTTTAAGATGACAGCAGAAAGAGTGCTAACTGTGGAGATGCTTGGTGGAGCATTACATAAATAATTGATATATAAATTAAATGGAAGCCTGCAGAAATCTGAGAGGAACTTCGTTTGCACAAGATGCTGTCGCATGTAACATCCAGTAAGAGATTATATGCTAATCCTTTAATTAAAGAGTTAAGAGTTAAAGAATGAAACATGTAAATATCAGAAGTAGTATTAGATGCTGCAGCTACTAAACCTTGACTTGATTCCTTTGTTGTATAGAAAATTATGTTTTCTGTACATGCATGTGTCATGTAGCACTTGGGAGAAGAAACCAATTTTCTTTCTGGTCACCTGCCTGATTAAGTCTTGCAGTGTTATCTGGAGTATTTTTAAAACATAAATACTTAAGTAATATTTACTAAGCACTTTTCCTTTGTTTCAACAACTGTCAATCACTTTTGAGAGCTGTATAAAAATAAATCGGGGCTTTTTGCACCATGTTTTTTTATACATTACAAAGTTCCTGGAATCTTTGAACACCCTGTCTGTGTTACATTCTTGAGTGCTGAACCACATTAGTTGTTTGGAAAGCTTGTTTAAGGAAACAAGCTTTGCTTCTCAGTACTCATTCCTTAAAGTAAAATCGGAGTTTTAAACTGTTTTTAATTATTCTAAATTGCAGAATGATGGCCTCTCAGGAGCAGGTCTGGCCAGTCCCAATGAAGGCAATTGGAGCACAAAACCTTCTGACAATGCCTGGAGGAGTCACCAAGTCAGGATATCTTCATAAAAAAGGAGGCACCCAGCTGCAGATCCTGAAGTGTAAGTTGAATGAGGTATTAACTAAATTAAATGTTTTCAATGCTTGCCTCTGGGGCCAGTAACAGATTTCATGTTAGCAGATTGTTGAAGCTGTTTTTCCACTTTGTATTGGAATACAATTTTACTGGAATATATGTATGAAATACTCATATTGAAAGATTTTCCTTTAATTGTTTTGAAACTGTAAATATTAGTAAATGCTGTGGTTGATTTTATTTTGCTTGTTTAGTTCTCTTGTCAAGTCCTTCACAAGTAAGACTTTCAAGAAAAACAGATTCCCAGGATATGTATCAATTTCAAATACTCTTTTCTGAAAGAAATTAGTGCTCAGCTTTTTTTTCCAGTTGGTTATTCTGTACTGGAAAAAATATCCCCATCTCCTACTGCTGTTGTGAAATGGAAATTTTCTCACTGCCAACATTGGGCTGTATTTAATAACAGTAATTTCTTCTGAAATCAGAGTCTATTTACATGGGGAAAAGTTCAGATTTTGGGTTTATTTATGTGCTATTCATTTGGTATCCCTGTTTATACTGAAACTATACTTATATATAATGTATATAATAGATTTAACTGTATTAAGGACAATGATTACTGCTGTTGACAAAGGAAGGACTCTTGGCCTCTCTGAAAAAGATATCATTTTATTGGCAGGATTATGTACTTGAGGTGAAAGAAGAGCGCGAGATAATGCTTTTGGGATGGATGTACATATGCATTTGTATCCTGTAGCTGCCTTCCTGCTGTTACTTACTCCATTAATAAAGGAGCACAGGTGGATGTCAGGCCTGCAGTCTCTGAGGCTTCTTTTGTTTTCAGATCAGCTGCCTCTCATATGAGGGAATCAAATATTACCCTTAGTCCTGAAACTCTGCAAATGGACAGTGTCACTGTGTGACTGATCATCCACAAGCTGTCACTGAACCACTATGTGCTCATTCACAGTGATACATATGATTACTAAAATCTTAAACAATAATTCTGCTCCTGCTAAGAGGTTCTAGTTGTTCTGCTGCCCATGGATTTAGACTTTGCTCACTTTTTATCTTTTCAGGGCCACTGAGATTTGTGATTATTCATGAGGGATGTATTTACTATTTTAAGAGCAGCACATCTGCATCTCCCCAGGGTGCATTTTCTTTGAAAGGTTACAACAGGTAAGTGCCAAGGAAGCTGTTTAACACCCAAGCTCCTTTTACTTAATGCTAGGGGCTATGGGTTTCATTTCTAGTGAAGTTAAACACAGCTACATCTGTTGTTTGGGTTAAGCATTGATCTCCAATGGAATACATTCCAAGAAATTTATTCTTTTCAAATTATATGTATGACATTTTCTATGCTTGGTAAGTGGCTAGCCTTCCTCTTGTGTAATTTAACCAGTAAAGCTGTTTGAATTGCAATGGCTTTACTCCTGATTAACGCACAGTGCATGTGGATTCTTTCAGACAAACCATCTTTGTTCTGTAGTGACCAGAAAGGAATTGAATGAGAGAATTTATGGAGTTACTGGTTCAGCAACTGTAGTTAGTGTCAAAACTGTATCAGCTAAAGGGTGAATGTGCAAAATATGACTCATTTCTACAGGTTTTTAATCTTAATATTTACTTTGCAAGTTGAAGACAGAAATATGTGGCTCTCAAGTTAGCCAGTACCATCAGAATCTGAATGCAGCCTAAGTACAAGGTCTACTAATACAAGTCCAACCTAACTTTAGGGAATTGCTTTTGATGCTGTTGCTAAGAGAGGTTTAATGAGAAAGAGGGAATGTAGAGAAATATCATTGTATTGATCCTAACCACTGCAATTGTATTGTATTTGTGTATCTTGTACTGTATAACATTTTCAGACCTGTGGAATAAGGAATTGCCTTTTCTTAAATTCAGAGCTTTTCTAACAGGGCACACAATGGCATATTTTTAAGGGAATGCACTTGTAAACATTGTAGCTAGTTAAAAATTCAAGATTAATTTGTAGAAGAAACCCACACTGTAATTTTGTCATGACACCAGCTTCTGCTGCCACATGAATGTGAACAATACTATGGAATCTGTAAATGCTAAAGACAGTTTTTATGTATCTTCATTCTAGAAGCCTTGTAGAGACCTTGGCTGGAATAGGAACCAGGTCTTGATTAGTATAAGGCACAGACAGACATTATTGGAGAAGAATTTGAACTGAAAGAATTGTTAGACTGAGAAGTTGCATAAGGGGTTTTTAATTTTTTTTTCCCCAAGGAGTCCCAAATGAAGAAATTCCTTACACACACAAAAAAGAAAGCAGTTATGCTTATTTTGAAATAATAAAAAACATGCAAGAAAGTGCTTATAAGAGAAATGTGTAAAAATGAAGTTCCCCTTTATAATTAGTTTTTCCTTATTTTTATGGGAAGGATGTTTTGATTTCTCCTCTGAAATAGTGACTTCTCGAAATAAGGGCCACAAGCACCCTGAGTACCTCTTGCAGTGTGTAATTATGAATTAATGTGGTTCATTAACTCTTGAACTGGTCAAAGCAGCTGTTCATAAATTCTGACTGGTGGATTAACAAGTGCTGGAGAAAAATGGAGAAGTACTGCAAATGCACATATGGGGATTTCTGTGATAATTTTCTGGGCTTGGGGGTTTTCATAAGGAAAAACTGGCCAGTAAAACTGCTTTCTGTCAGTCTTTATGACTTGCATAGCAGCATTAACTATAGATTAAGGTTTTCTTGTATTGGTTGTTCTGTTTCTCAGGGTTATGCGGGCAGCTGAGGAAACAACATCAAGCAATGTCTTTCCTTTCAAGTTAGTTCACATAAGCAAGAAGCACAGGACGTGGTTTTTTTCAGCTTCTTCTGAAGATGAAAGAAAGGTAACTTTCTTCTTTTGCAATAGAACTCTCCTTGAAGCAAAAAGCGAATCTTGGACTTCCCTAAAATCTAAATTAACTGGAAATGCAGCTGCCACTGAAATTTGTATACCTAGTTCTTTGGGCTGCTCTGAAAATCATGTCTGAAGTTCTAACTATTAAGTTAGTGTTAATTCAACTTGTAATTTAGGGAATGGCTGTGACATACTAGATGGCATGGGTTTCTCCATATTTCATAAATATTCCCTATTTAATTTTCACCACGGAGAAATAATAAGCCTTTGATAAATTCTGAAATCTGTTCAGTGAAATCTCTTACCTGTAAACATGTTCTGAATAGATATCTGGCTTTAGGAATAAAAGCCTGAAATTTGCAAACTGAAAATTTAATACTTCAGTATGTTCCTACAGCATTTTAGGTAGTCAAAATATTTGACTGCTGAATCTTTTCAATAAAAAGTCATAGATAAATACTGTTTCAATGTATGTTCCCTGCACAGTTACTCTATTCTTACAGAGGACAAGATAGATCTGTATTTAATGTTGTTGAATTTAATGTGTTGAATTTGGTTTTTTATTTTTGTTTAGAATTGGATGCTATCGTTGAGAAGGGAAATTGATCACTACCATGAGAAGAAAGAAACAGTAACAGAATTCAGGTATAAACCCTAATTCTTTATTGGCTTTTTATCCCTTTTGCACTTGCTCTTTACAGTGGTGTTTTAGGCTTTTTGCACCTACAAGTAACTTCCTGTTAAATAAGAACAGGTGCAGTAAGACCCAAGAAGAAAACCCCTTCCCAATTTATACTTTAAATAATATGAAGAAAAATCCAAATCTTTAAACAAAGAGCACTTTCAATGACAGCTTTGTTAAAAGAAATGAAATCTTTTAAAAGACAGCAGCAACATATCTGACTGTTAATTGGGAAATAGGAATAGATTGCTTCTGCTTTTCCAGCATTCCTTTCCAGTGCTGCAGTCCTGCTAAACAGAAGTAATTCTCTCTTTTCTTTTGCAGTGACTCTGGCTCTGATGCAGACAGTTTCTATGGCTCAGTAGAACGTCCCATTGACATCAAGTATTCCCATCATTCAGCAGATAATGAAGGTGACAAATTTAGACACTAAATAAGTGTGAATAAGATAAATAAGGCTTCTTCGTTGCTTATTTATTTCTTCTGAATTGTGCAGGAATTATTCCTGTAGCTTAAGTAAACTGACCCAGTTTGTAACTGGTGTTTTTTTACAAGATGTATCTCTGTTGTAGTTTTAAATCAGCAGCTGGTATTCTGAGCCATTAACTGTTGGTACAAATAAACTAAAGAATTTCAGATCCTTTGAGGAGGTTGATTAAAAATGAGGACATGACAGCCTGGCATTCACAGCATATTTCAGCAACCGAGTTCCTAGTCAAGAAATATGTTTGTGAAGACCAACAAGAGAAACCTTGCCTTGAGGTTCAGCGGAGATGCTTTTCTAGGCCTTTCCCATCTGCCCTTTCAGATTTCTCAGGCAATGTTGATGGGAGCAAGTACTCTCATTTCCTGAAAGGAAATTCCTGACTATTCTTCCTGACTGGGACGAAAAGGCAGGAATGGGTCTTGTTAGGAAATCCGGTTCCATTGCTGCAAGCAGAGAAGAGACTCATCAGCATTTCATGTGGGGCTGTTGTTTAGTCCTTCTGATTTTATGGGAGGGGAGGGTTGTATGCAAGATGAATGATAAGAGCCCTAGTAGGAGTTCAAATTAGGAAAATTAGAATGGCTGATTTTTATCAGATGTCCTTACCCTTTTTTAGGGCGTTCCTCTGCATATTGTCCTTCAGGCTCCTCTTATAATCAATGATGAGAAATTACTGCCTAGAAGTAACATGTCTTCTGTGGCTTGGTTATTCTGATTTACAGTTAATGGCAACATTGAAACCACTTAAGCCATTTGTTGTGATGCTTTTTTTTTTATTGGCAGGGCAAGGCAAAAGAATTAAAATAGTTTTATAGATCACTAAGCTTTTTTAATCTTCCATATTGCAAAATCATATTCTTTTTCTGTGGTAGGGTTGGATTTTGGGGGTTATATTTTTTCCCAAGTGCTTTTGTCAATGCATCCATGTAGTTGTGTCTCTGCAACTGATTTGAACTTCTCTCAGGAAGGCTGAAACACTAGAAAGTATCACCAAAAAACAGTTTTTTTAACTTGTTAAGTTGAAAAAACAAATTTAATGTGCAGCGTACTTTATCTGCCTCTATTCTCAGTGATGGCTTTTTTAATTGACATAAAAATTTAAGGAAACACCTAGATAGCAGAGAGGTGGATCAAAACTGTTAAATTTTTTCACCTCTTTTGAAAAAATACCTGAAAAATATTTGTTTTAAAGAGCCCTAAGTACTTGATATTCTTTTTTAGGTTTCTTAGGTTCCAAGAGTATTTATCAGAGTCTGACACACTGATTTTTATCTGCAGATTACGACCAGGAGGAGGAGGATGAGTCTTATTTGCAGCCGGATACTTCTGACATAGTGAAAGATGGTATGTGGTTTCTTTGATTCTCCTCACGAAAGGCCCCCAGTGAAGGCACTATTCATGTGGAATGCCAGGTTATTATTTTGTATTGGTCATTACTATTCCAACTGGCAAAACAACTGAAGTAATGCAGAGGTATCTAATCTTGAGAGGTATTTAGGGTCAGAAGTTTGTAATAACAGCAATAACTGTTTACAGAAAGCATTACAAGCCTTTGGGGGTGTGTTTTCTTGCCAGCCTCCTGCCTGGGACGGCTGGTATCTGGTCATCAGTCTGGAGCAGCAGTAATGATTTTAAGGAAAAAACAGACTACAAAGTGAAAAGTCTTTGCTAAGTCATCATAAACCATGCCTGAAGAAAATTATCAGGAGTTTATTAACAATAACATTCAGAATTGTGCTGAAAATTAAATGCTTATCAGCATGTTGAACACTATCTGACCCGATGCCAGTGAAATATCTTGGATCACACAGAAAACTGAATTGAGAAGTCTCTTTTGATGGCATACTGCATTCCCTCTCAATGTGTCAAGTTTTTTTGGTTTTCTTTCTGTAGATATGGTCCTGCCCCCTGCATACCCACCTCCGCCCATTCCTCACGTCAGGAAATCTCCCTACTCAGAAGCAAGGTCACATTCCTACTCTGGCAAACCAACTGCACCAGTACCACCACCACCTCCTAAGAGAAGCTTACCTGAAATCAAACTAGAGCCGCCCCCTGTGCCCCCTTTACCTGTGTTCAAGAAGTCTGCAAGTGGCAAAGAGTCTCACCCAGTGCCTGCAGAGCCTCTGCCTCCAGCCCAAGTCCTTGTTCCTGCAGAAGCATGCGAGAAGCTGAAAGGCTTAAACCTTTCTCCACGGACTCCTCCTCCTCTTCCAGGCAATAAACCCAAGTTGTCACAGCTTGCTGAAAAGCTAGCAGAGCCCAAAGTGCCAAGGGAACATGGTAAACCTGGACTGTTTGTGCCACCAGTGCTTCCAAAGCCACCTGTGCCAAGCCACCAGCCCCCTGCAGTCAAGCCTAGAACAGAGAAATCTTTATGTCCCCAGTTACAGTAAGTATGAAAACACAATGCACTATTGTTCTTCAATCACTTACTAGTTAACAAGTGCGGATATACTCAGAATCATATCAACATCTTCGTCTCTTCCCTGCACCATCTCTCTCTGTGTTGTGCTTTTTTTTGCCTGTTATTTGAAAATCTGCAGTGAATCTAGCTGATCTGGTTGGGCCTGTTTTGTGCAGGAGCTTGGACTAAATGATCTCTAGAGGTCTCTTCTTACACAAATTAATCTGTGATTATCTAAATTAATCTGCAAGTACTGCCTCCAGCTCTGAGGCCCCCAAAACAACAAAGATGTTGCCCTGTTGAAACTGGTCCAGAGGAGAGTGCTGAGTTGATCTGAGCACCCCTCCTACGAGGACAGGCTCAATCCCAACAGATTTGGGATTGTTCAACCTGGAGAAGAGAAGGCTTCAGGGAAACCCTTAGAACACCTTCCAGTACCTAAAAGAGCTGCAAAACAGCTGGAGAGGGACTTTTGACATGGGCATGGAGTGATAGGACAAGGGGGAATGGCTTTAAAAAGAAGAGGGGAGGTATAAATTCAGATTAGATATTGGGAATAAATTATTTACTGGGAGGGTGGTGAGGCACTGGCACAGGTTGCCACATAAACTGTGGATGCCCCATCCCTGGAAGGGCCACATTGGATGGAGCTCCAGGCAACCTAGTCTAGTGAAAGGTATCCCTGGCCATGGCAGGAGGGCTGGAATGAGATGGTCTTTAAGGTCCCTTTCACCCTAAACCATTCTAGGATTCCACGATTTGGGGGCTGAACTGAAACTTCACTTCTAGTTTTGCTATTCCTTCAGTGTTTTGTATATATTTGTTCTGCTTTCCTGATGAGATATCCTTCAGTTTTCATTCTGTTTCTGCCAGGAGATCACCACCAGATGGACAGAGTTTTAGAAGCTTTTCATTTGAAAAACCAGCACTACCCTCCAAGCCAAGCCAACCTGATGATGACTCTGATGATGATTATGAAAAAGTAAGATCAAGCAGATGATCCATTCTAAAAGAATGTTTTTTTTCCTTGCTTTTGTGTACCTTTAGGAGCATTTTAAGTGCATTATTTCAGGAGAAGAGTAACTTTCTGAAAACCCAGTACTGTGTAATTTTTTTTTGTCATTTCTTTTGAGCTTTAGTGAATGCCTTGATAAGTTACGGAGTTTAAGATTGGATATAAAGGAGAAAGCAGCATAAAGATTAAGTCACCATTTATACTTTTAGATGGTGGTTGTAGCTTATTTACATAACAAGTTGCTAGGGTTTTGAGTTGTCATTGACTTAACAGTGATTTATTTTCTTTGTTTCTTTACAGGTTGGGCTGCCTGTTTCAATATTTCTTAATACCTCTGAGTCTTTTGAAGTTGAAAGGTAAAATGTGATTTTAAAATAGTTCCAGAAGTCCTACAAAAGCCTGTACTGAACCATAGTCCAAAGACCATTTTTGCTAACTTGTGTTTAAAGCACACACTAAAATGTTTAATATGCAAATCACTTTCTAGAGAAGTTAGTTCAGTGCTCTGTATCAATTGACAGATGAGAATGCAGTGTGATTTGGCTCCATCTGGAGGAGGTTGTTTTGCCAGGATGCTGGATAGGACCAGAGAGCCAGATAATCTCTGCTGCACTGCTGTTTCAGGTGCTAGAACAGTGACTTTCTTTCAGCCATAATCTACTATGACTTATTACACCCAAAATGGATATTTGTAATGAGAATTTTAAGACTGTAGGTATTTGATTTATCTGAGTGCTAATAACACATCATACACATGAATAATTGTAATATATGTCTTTATTTATCTTTTTAGGATATTTAAAGCTAGTAGCCCACAAGGACAACCACAAAATGGATTGTACTGTATTAGGAACTCATCTACAAAGCCTGGAAAGGTAAATTGCAATTGCTGAGTCTAACCCCCAAAAAAACTTCTTGATTGAGACATACCGCATTTTATATATGTCAAAGTAATTAACGATTTAGATGTGGTCTTTTCTTAAGAAAATATGAGAGAAATGTTATTGTAATGTCGGTGATGGTAAAAAAAAAAAAAAAATAGGCTGAATTTGAATTAATTCCTTAATAATACCTTGACTTAGAAGAGGTTGGTAGCTTAGACTGAATACACTGCATTTTTCTTCTTCAAGGTATTGGTTGTATGGGATGAGCCTGCAGGAAAAGTGAGAAACTACAGAATATTTGAAAAGGTCAGTAGCTGCACTATGTATGCATCTTTAGATCTGTGTGTATAAAATGTGTGTGCATATAGGTAAATATCAGACCTAAGAAATTAAATTAAAGTCTAAATTTGTTCCCTCCTCTGACAGTAAAAATCAGCTGATTTACAAATATCTAGTGTAGGATAAGGGTTCCAGTACTCAGATCTGGACTTTCTAGTTGCTGTATCATAAATTTCAGCTCCAGTCAAATCCTACGAAATTCCTGAGTTTAATTTGGACTTACTTGTGTGACTGACTAGTTTGCGAAGGAAGAGCTTACTGGAAAGAACTTAGTTCTGATGATGATGTTCTGGCCCTTTTTAATTTAGACATTGAGCTGGAAATATTACTGTCAATGGTTAATATGTTTTTTGTTCTACAACAGGATGGCAAGTTTTACCTGGATTCAGACATCATGTTTTTGAACATGGGAAGTTTGGTGGAATACTACAGCACTCATGTCTTACCCAGTCACGACAGCCTGATCCTCAGGTGTCCTTATGGTTACTCTAAGCCAAGGTGACATGACAGCCACGGTTCACAGACACCCTACTGCCCCTGAGGATAGGATTCCTGCTGCTCTTGGGCATCCTGCTGTTTGCACACACAAACTGAGTCTGTTTCCACCATTTATTCTCACATGAATTGTTATATAAATTCCATTATGAACTTCTGGTAAAACCTTAAAGTCCGGGTCAGCGGATTTTATGATCTTTTCTTTTACAAAGATCCAAACTGATTTTTTTGTGAAAGCTGTCCAGGATACCCACACCTTTTATAAAACTGCTGCTATTACTAACCTCCTTAGAATGTCAAAGATGAACATGAACAAAGAAGTGATCTGAATACAGCTGATCTAGAAAATGGACACTTCTAAAAGTATGTCAGAATTTATTTGTGACAGGGAATACTAATACTCTGACCTGGAGGTACTACTTCTAAAGTCAACATTGGTGCTCAACTGAGATATTTTGTATTACTTGTATAGTTAATGTGTAAATAATGAAGATTTCTGTGCAAATTATTTGATTTACTGTAGGTAAAGACAATCAGGAAATTAGGCTTTTTTTTAAGCCACCTCTTACATCCTTGTACCTTCTGAGTAGAGTAATCACTATCAGGTACTATCTGCCTGATATGGGTGTGGCGTCCCACATAACTTCTTAATGACATGCACTTCAGAGAAGTGTGGAACAATATTGATTTGGCTTTCATGGGAGCCCCATTACCTAGTTCTGAACTGGAAGGGTTCGTGCCACTGCTGTTTTTATAGGGTATGAGAAAAGAGAAAGAGCTACTTGAGATTTTGGGGGAAGGGAGCCATTTGAATGTTCCAAATTCTGGCTAGCAGTTTTATCTCATGTTGCCATAGTCAAAGGTTCTTTAAAACAAATCACAAAAAACCACCTGAAACCATGATTGTGATGCTACTATCAATCCATAAATCTTTGTAGTGAGCCAATTGCATTATTTTCTGTTCAAGGGCAGAACACACTACCCTAGTCTGCTACCAAGACTTTTTCTGTTATTAAAATTTCTACTCAATTTGTAGTTGCATGCAAAACAAAATCTGTTTTTAATCTATTGTCAGTGATAGACATTACCAGGGTGCTTTTAACATTTGTTCCCTAATATTTTGGGGACAGGTATCCTAAATGCAAGGGCTTGATATTTATGCCAAAATGACACTGTTCCTGAATTTTAAAATGTAAGAGAAATTAATTTTAAGTAATTCTGTTGATTCAAAAATTGTGTCATAATGGTCTCATACTCTAATAATGTTTACAAGACTTGTAATAATAGTAAAAAAATTCTGCCACTCCTGAGATGGGAGAAGGTATCTAGCTTTTACCAGTCTGAATCTGTATTCATAACCTTTTTTTTTCTGTTACCTTTTCAAAATTTGTACATGCCCATTTTAATTGTTACCATTAGATGGTCACAGCTTTAAAATCATAACAAAGCCATTATGAATTTTCTTTTTATGAAAACTATAAACCAGGATTTAGCCCCTAGGGAATTTTCTTTATTCATCACATGGAATATGGGGATCATACACAGGAATTGAGCAGGAAACTCTGCCTCCATCTTTTCCAAGAGACACAGACATACACAGTATCAGTCTTTTGATCTCTGTTCCCATTGTAATAGGGCTTATGTGTGTAAAGAATGTGAAGTACTTAAAATTCAGATTCTGTTGCATATTGGATATTTTAATTCCTTTTGTTTTAAATTAGTACCCCCGTAGTGCACTACCCCGACATGATCCTCTCTAAATAAGGCCCAGCCAAGACGGCATTTAAAAAACCTTTTTGGCAAATAGTTATATCAGAGTAAGTTCAAGTTTCTTGTAATATTTACATCTAACGGTCTACAGAATAAGATTTTCTCTGTCTGGGAATAATTGACTTCATTGTGTCATGACAATCATATTTATAGTATGCTCTCTTTGGGGCTCTATTCAGATATTTGATTGTTTTCTCAGCCTTACACTCAGAAGATTTTTAAACATGCATTTAAACCATAACAAGCTCTTTACCTGTGCAATACAAAGAGTTGCAAATATGTAAATTTTTGTATTAATTCCATTTTGTATCTAAATGTATAGATTTCTGAGATTGATAAATTTTCAATGCCAGTCCACCTCATTTTGTGCAGTTGTCTCATTTCAAGGCTGGTGTGTTCTAATGCTTTTGTTTGTATCTGGGTTCTTCTAATAGTAGAGGTAGAGGAATTAATTTTCAGTGCCCCTAAGAAGCAAATCTTCATGTTCTAAACAAATCTGCAGTCATTTACACTCTCTCTTGCTCCTACATACTAGTCTAGTCTGTTTTATAACAAATCAGGTGAGTTTCTGGTGTTTGTAGGGAGGAAAGACAGCTAGAACACATGGCTCAGTATGTCTCCTGTCTTTCTCACTCATCTGCCTCTCCTCATTCCTTCACCACAAAGCAGCCTTTGCATCTACAACCTGCTACAAGCTCCTTAGCTTTAAAATAGTTTGTGGGGAATTGTAAAAGCAGCATTTGATGTGCATAAAGAATGTAGTTCATGAGGTTTGTAATATCCAAGTCAAAACCATTGATACTAATTTGAAAAAAGCCTTGCCTTTTGGGACTGAACCTCCAGATAAAAGTAGTACAGGTCATATTTGGATGGGGATTGTTGTTCTAGGGAAAAAAGGAAGAGTGCTTCTGAAAATAAAACAAGAGACAGTCAATGGCAGAATGTCATAAAAAGTGAACCAATATCCTAACAATTTTTCTGTGATAATGAAGGTGCTTTGTGTCAGCAGTCAGGCATTCCCCACCTCAGAACTTCAGTTTTCACAAGAATATGAATAAGTAGCAAGAGTATTTGTGGCCTCAAGTGGCTTCATCCTTTGGAGCTTGCAAATGGGTGCTGAAGATTTTGGAAGGTGAAAGTGTGATTATGTAGAATTTGGGGACATCTGCTGGTGAGCCTATTCCACACAGGGATCCAATCAACAGGAATCCAGCAGCTGAGCATGTGTGTGGAAGTCATTTGGGACAAATCAATCTTAAGTAACTTCAGATAGGAGCTATAGATCAAAGCTAACTTCAAGTGGAAACTTAATAGTCTGGGTCTTTTGAAACTTAAAGACTCTTTTGGCTCATCTGTCTCAAATAAGCAGCAATATTGTTTAGCATATTTGCTCATCTGAATATCTTCTAACCTAAAGAACAAAGAGATAAATTAATCCTTCTGTGTTTAAATTATTCTTAAAACTTACTTTGAGGTAGAATTTACATAATGGACACCTGAGCACCACCTAAATTTATCCACGCTGTGAAGCATTAGGCAGCTGTTCTGAACATTAAATACTTCACCTAGCAGCAAGCAAATTGCATGATGTTGCAATAGTTTCCATCTTATGAAATACCTCCTTGAAGTCAAGGAGGGTTTTTTTCTAATAGTGTGAGTGTGTGAGATGCCCATAATTACAGACCCCTACGTGAGAAAGCTTATAATCCCTTTCCTATACTCAAAGTACTAAAATATCAAATACCAAACGTTACTAGAACTTCAAGACAGAGCATTTGAGCTCACTTTAAAATTGGATGGGCTGAAGTGATTATGTTAATAGGCTTCAGGTATGGAATAAGCCTTGTAGCACAGCCACCTCCAAATCTATTCCTTCAGGGCTCCCATTCCTGTATCTTAATTACAGGATAGTCATTACTGCCCCTCACTTGTATCTGCCTCCTTACAGTATTTAGTTCCCAGGAAGTGGGTAATTCAACCTCTCAGGCTGATGACATGGTCCAGAGAGGCATGTAATATTGGAGATATCAAAGAATCGCTTTTAATGTAATTCTACTCACAGCTATCTCTCCTGGAGCTGGTTTGCACAGAAATGACAGTGATAAAAACCATTTGTAGGATTAGATCACTGGGTATATAAAAAAAGGGAAAAGCATTTAACTGTTCTTTGAGTTACCACCTCTCTGCCTTTTAACAACCATTTCATACAAGCTCCTGCTGGGTACTATCCCAGCACAGCTGGTTCTTGGACTGGCTGATGTGCAGTGAAATTCTGGCCTGCACAGCCTTTTGCATGGCTGTAGTTTTGCACCTGTACTGAAGACAAGTGATCTGAAAGGGCCACCAGAGCAGTACAGAAAACAGGAGAGTCTGTCCCATGGAAAGTTATTAAAGGGTTTTATTACAGGGCCAATGTGGAAAGGTGCTCCAGCACCTTGGCTTCACAAGCTGTCTTAATCAATGAAGCCTATGTTGTGCTTTAATATACTTTAATTTGTACTATGCTAACATCCATGCTGATTTATTTTTCCAAGAAAATGACAGCCACGCCTTAACCATGGGAGTACTGCTGAAAATGTGCCATTTAAAAATTAAATGTGGCTTTAGGGAATTAGAAATTTGATATTCTAAAATTACAAAGGTTCTCTCAAGATTAATTAACTTTCTCCAGTATATAATAATTAAAATAGTAACTACCTTAAAATATTTTTCTTATGCTTCTCAGAATTCCTCATTAGCTTGAACTTGTCCTGATATATTTTTCCTTTTTCTGTTTTACCCTCCTAAGTCTGCTTGTAGTTCTAAAGTTAGTTCAAATGTTCTAACTTCTTTTAGTGGCATTTTTCCTTCTCCTGCTATTAAGGATGAAGTTATTACAGAGCAGCTAAAAACCATTTCAGCTGCTCTAGTCACACTGGAATTCATGTAGAAGCAACTAGCAGAAAACATACAACTAGAAGGTGGATGATACTCAGGAAGTCATAGATGTTGCAATTAAATAAATTAGTTTTACTTGGAAAAGCTTTTTGGAAAAACAAGCCCTAACCTTGACAGAGAATATTGTAACATTAAAAGAGAATGTTGGTTGCTGGAGCTCCTTGGTGTAGAGCAATCATTGCACCTTTGGTTCTGTTTAACTGCAACTGCTGTTAACCGCTTGAAGCATGTAGCTCCATTTACATTTCATCTCAATCATGTATAAAAGTTTCCCTATGTCCCCTGAGCATAAAGTCAATATTTTTCAAACTTAAAGCCAAAGTGGCCTCTCAGATGAAGATTGTATAAAATTTGGCAGCATTTACCATTGGCCTGTTCCAGCTGCTCTACCCTTTCACCCACCTGCTCTTTCAGTTCTCTTAATTTTTATTTTTTTCCAGCTCAAACAAACCTCAAATGTATTTTTGTTTGGTTGTGGAGAGAGATAAAAGTAGACCAGAATACACTTTTTTACTCCATGTAATCTTTCTATTGAACCTACATTAAAATTGTTTCTATGTGTTATTTTCAGTCCATGGGAAAGTTCTCCTTCCTTGCATAAATGAGTAAAATTCAAAAAAGAGCTCCCTCTGAAGAATAGGAATTCTTGTACTTCAGACATAACCTTACATACAATGACCAATTTCAGTAATACTACAAATAAACCATGAGATATTATTACTGCTGTTATGCACAGCTGAAATTAAGATAACCCATTACATAACTTTAAAAAAAGCATTTAAATTCAATCATTTCAATGACAAATCCCTCATGAGCTTTTCAGTAGTAATGCTACATGTGTGTAAGCTTCCTTGTCCCACTTCCAGCAGAGTCCTGTGTGCCAGTGAGAGAGACAGAACTCAGAGGGCTGATCTTGGGGTATTTTGTACTGGTAATTTGTGTTTGTCCCCACACATCCTCCCAGTGTTCTGACTCTGGTATGATTGGCCAGAGACTGGCTTTTACTTTGCTGGCACAAATAAGTTTTGCTGCTAAGACTCTCTTTTTGAAGGCCCATGAGAAAAACAACAGAGAATTCACATACTGGCATTGTTCTATTTGGAGGATCCAGAAATTTTTCTGGGAAATGGAGTAGGTCTGTGAGAGATGAAGACAAATGATGACAGTCGGCAAACAAGTCCTGCCCAGCCAACAGATTGTCAGGACAGAACAGCTCTGGCAGGTCAAGAAGAATCTACCTTACTATCAGTCCCAGTTTATATGTGAGAAAACTGACCTGGAACTGCTTATGTGGAATAAGTGCACCCCATATAAAGGAAAAAATAAATATCCTAATGCCAGACGTGGGACATCAACCTAGTGCTGTGCTTCTCCCAGGTAGCTGGAAGCTACCAGAGCATCAAGAACCATTAATGTCAGGTAAAGAGGTCAGCTGCATAAAAATAATTGTACACTACTATTTTTCTGATATCTAGTAAAGCCACAAGAAATGATTACACATAATTTGTATATGAACACATTCACATTGACTCTTTTATTTAAGACCTTGTGATGTAAGTTGAGTCCAGTGCTGCTGCCGCTGGAGCCTGCTGAGGAGAACAACTATTATTTGAAAGCCAGTTACCATTCTTCAGTACATCTGCAGGTGTGCATATGGCAAGTGGAAGCCTACTGGCAACAAGCTTGCCTTGGTCATTTTCTCAGAACCCTCCACCAGCAGCCCAAAATCTTGAAGGAATCAAATACTGCAGGCTGCAAAATACTGTTAAGTTCATGTTGTACCTTTTGTTGTAGCTGTACCGCTTCAAACCCAGCTGGTAAGAGTTAAGAAAGACAAGCTCTTCATGTCTTAAATAATGCAGAAGTGCTTTTTAAGATTGTCTTGTCTTTTTTCTGCAGCAGAACGCACCACTTCAGTGCGTGTCAGTATTTATGAGCTCTCCCTTGAGTTTCTGCCCATGTAACCCTACCTTTGCCATTGCAACAGCACTGCCCTTCCTGCAGCTGGGTAGAGGCAGGTCAGGAATCTGGGCAGGCCAAATACTGAACAGGGAAGATAAACACTGTCATGCATCAGCTGTCACAGTCCCAGCCTGTGGAGGGAGTTGGTTGATTCAGCAGAAAGCTGGCCTCCCCCCCAATTTTTCCTTCAGATTAGCCAGGTGAAACAGTAATTATGGGAGATAATGCAAGGGGCAGGGGGAAAGCTGGAAGGGGACAATAGGAACCTATGCCCTTGGGCAGGTCACAAAATAGGACAGCAGAAGAGAAAGGTAAAGGAACAGCACTCACCAACAGCATGAGAGCCAACAGGAGCTGATAAAAGGCATCCTTTGATCAGCTCAAGCTGCTCTTGTCACTGCACCCTGCAGTTACACAAGCACTTTGAGCCAGCACTGCCAGAGAAAGAAATGACCGTGCCCTCCCCCAGCCCTGGGCACTGCTGCTGCCCTCAACATCCCCATCCCTATCCCCATCCTTCCTGCCACTGCTAGTCTTAGAGCCACATACTGAGCTGGAGAGGAAACCCATTAAGTTTGAAACAAAGCAGTATTTTTTTGCTGAGTTAGTTCTAACATGGATTCATTCTCCTATTTATTTTTCCAGACAAAAAAGAGAGCTCTGTGAGTTGAATGCCTTGGTGAGAAAGGGAAGGAAGGGAAGAGAGATGCCAAGATGGGAGTATTTTGACAAGTAATCAAAGTGAAGACACTGCATGGTGGCTGGAGCCTGCAGGTGCAGAGCAGGGACAAGAATATACTGCCATGTATGTACACACAACCGCTGGGTTTACAGGGTTCAGCACCAGGCAGGTGAAATGACGTTAATCTGTCAGTTCTTGCAAAAAAATGTTCAGAAATGATTTGCTAATCATTAGTAATTACACTAACACATGTCTAATTGTGGGATGGTTTTGATTAGGTAGATCTATGTCCAGCAGGCCTCCTTGTCAGATGTGCCATAACCATTCTGTGCCATCACCTGAACCATCACTTCGGGCAGCTGCATTCACAGACAAGTTTATGTATATCTCTATGGCCTGTTTTTAGGTAAGTGGAGTGTGTTTCTTCGGTGGACATGGTTGGAGCAGGCTAGATTCCTTCCATATTCCACAGGAGGCGTTTATGGATCCCCAAATCCATCAAATTCTACTCACAGGAGTCTTCCCTACATATGGATAACTTGGGGATGAGGGTTGTAGATAGCAGAGAAGGGTTTACTGCTTCTGAGAGCTTGTTCCCAGACCCCCAAGGCTTCATTTGTCCCGTGGTAAGCAGCATTCTATACAACACGCAGACGTGTAGAGCAGCAGAATTGAAACGACACAGAAACGAAGATAAAATGGACAGAAAATAGATAACAGAAGAAGTTAACGTTACAGGTGGTGCTTGCAGTGACTGTAACAAACCGGGGGTTATAGCAGCCAGACAGCTCTCCGGACTCAGAAGATCTGAGGTGATTTATAAAGCTCTCATCAGGCTGCTATGCACAAGCTGTACGATGTATCTGCACGCTTCCTGAATCAAGCGCGCGGCTTCTCGCTAGCCTGGCATTTAACATTCGGAGGACATTCCACTGATTGAACACTTTCGGTTGTGACAGGTGTCTCTAGCCCTCGCCAAAGCGGTTCTCAAGACTGGGTCCTGCCCTCCTGGATGGCCCTGGCCTTGCTCTGAGCTGACAGCGATCGGACACCGCCACCGCAGCGCGATAACGGGCCCTTATCGCAGCGCGTCCTCGGCGATTAGCGATGTCTGCCTGCGCCTATCTCCCGGCCCGCTCTAAGATTAGCTTCCCAGGCGCCGCGCCGCTTCTTTCCGCTGGGATCCAGCACCACAAAACCCCCTTTCTGTGTCCGAAGGCTCTTCCCAGCCCGTTCCCGGCCGCCCGGGGACCCCCCGGCGCTCCCGGAGCCGCGGGACCCGCCAGGGGCGGCCCGGCCGCACCGCCCCTCGCCTCCCGCTCCCCTCCGCCAATGGGAGAGCCGCTTACTAGTCGGGCGCGCTCCCTCCCGCCAATGGGCGGCGCCGTTGTTGGGTTTGCGGGCTGTGGAAGCCGCACCCTGTCGGGCGGGGGCCGCTCGGTGCCTGAGGGGGCGGCGGGAGCGGCGGGAGGCGGGGACCGAAACAGCCACAACCTCGCCAGGGGACCGGCCGCGGCGGCCCCTTCGCTCTTGCCCGTTCTCGTGTGTCCTCGGGTAAGCGCCGCGGCGGTGACCGTGCGGAGGAGGCTGAGGGGCGCAGCCAGCGGCGAGCGGGCTGTGAGGGGGAGACGGGCGCTGCGGGGAGGGGAGGAGGGGGCGGCAAGGAGAGGCTGGGGCGCAGACACTGGAACCTGCTCGTTAAGCCCCGAGGGGAGCGGAGGGGGCTGTGTCTGCCTGGAAAACGTGGCGAGGTGTGCGGAAAAACCATCTGCGCGCAGGGTGCCTGCGGTGAGGGGCTGCGGCGGGCTTGGGGTCAGCGGGGAGGCGGGGGCAGGACGAGGGGCTGCGGGTGCTGGCCGGGATGGGCGGCGGGGCTGAGCTGCGGGGCAGAGCTGCCAGCCCTGCCTCAGGAGACGCGGTGCCCATCCCGTGCCCGCCGGGATGCTCCAGCCGCCGCAGGAAGCTGGAATCTCCATTGCACCCAAGCGCTGCGTCTGCCGGCGCTGCCCCCGCCGCCCTTCTGCTTCACCTGCCCCTTCTTGCAGCCCGAGAGGTGACCTGCGGACTGTGCAGGGCGAAACGCGGGCTTTGGAGAGTCCAAGTCATGGTCCGCAGAGGACGTAGGAGTGAAGGAGGATTTGGGATGTGTGTGTGCGGTGTTGGGGATTGGCGGGGCACCAGCAGCAGACGGGCAGTTGTTTTGTTTCCTCTGCTGGAAGGGGTGTCTACATTTTAGCGTTTCTAGAGTCTGCTTTTGATACAAAATGTCACATGCCTTTCTGCACGTAATTGCTGCACACTCGCTGTGCTGCTTTTAGGGTTGATTCTTAATCTATGTTGGCTTTAGTTAAAACCAGCAATTAGGGAGGGGGAAAATCCAGTCAAGCTGGAAAAATATCCATGGCTGTGTTGAGATGGGGGCTAGGAATAGCACTGCATTTACATCTTTCATGAGATACTGCTGTAGCTCTGTGGTGTAAGCTCATTGCTGGTTTTGTTTTATTCTTTGCTTTTTGGAAAGTTGCTGTAGATCACAACATTATCATATACCAAAGGTATGCAGTTTTCTTGCACCCTGGCTTATGTTTTTATACAGAGCTTTACAAAACGTGTCTACCTTGAGCTTTTGAATTCTCAAACTGCAACTGCTGCTGGATAATTCCTCTATGCTCTGCTGAAAGCTACAGGTATCTCCCTGCAGACAGGCTGTTTACAGCTCTGGATCTTGTAACGTGACCATATGTGCCAATTGAATTCTTCACAGTCCTTAACTGTCACAAATTCGTTCTTTCCCCCCTTTTTTCTTTTTTTTTTTTTTTTTTTTAATAGAGCAAAAGAATTTATTTTGAAGGCATACAAGCTATTTCTAAAATAGACTTCTATTTTTGTTAATTAAATGTAATGGTGTAGCAATTCTGTTCCTCGGTAAGGAAATATTCTTTTAAGAGCACTTGTGTAATAAGCGAGGAAAAAATGCAATTATGGACTAGACTTCTGAAACAGGTGGCTTTGGTATTTCTTTGCATTCAGTAAACAGATTTGATGCCAGCAAATTTGATATAATCTTGAGTGACTGTAATGATCTAAATGATTTGCCTCACAGAATTTAAACTTGGTGGTTTTCCGAGGAGAGTTTTGAGGAAGAGGTATTCGCAAGTTTTTGCATCTTTGTTCTAGCAAGATAATATGTGCGTTACTGTGTTTGCGTGTTTAAGTGTCTTGTAGTTTTACCGGAGTTGTGTTTTCTGTATGAAGTTCCATGCTGAGAATAGTGCTTTTTAGCCAAAAACTGTTGTTTTCTTTCTATGATTGATGATTATAAGTGTGAAAAATTGGAATATGCTTCATCTGAAGCAAGTATTTTTTCTGGCATATTGTGCCAGTAAGTTCATTAGAGTATGGTTCACTAATGCTGTAGAGTGAAAAAGGTTATTTACTGAATCAGTATTTTTCTGTGACAGTTTTTTTAGATGTATCCAACAGAAAATTACTCAACTCTCCTCATTCTTTGAGAATAAATGAATGTTATTTTGCTTGTATGGAAGGGCCTCTGAGCAACCTGTCTAGTGGAAGATGCCTGTGGCAGGGGGGCTGGAACTAGATTATCTTTATGGCCCCTTCCAACCCAAACCAGTGTGTGATTCTGTGTATGGATTTGGATCATCTAGTGAAATTAGGTAGAGAAAACCCCTTTGAGCACTGAGAGACTTTGACAGAAGTAGGGGTAAAACTACTTCTGCTCCAAGCCTTGGTTTTTGAAGTGTAGTTTCACAGCATAAGCAAATCTCATCCAACATTCCATGACTTGGTATAGGAGGAAACAAAATTAATTTTGAAGTAGCCAATTTTGTTAATAAATAGAATAAAATAATAGATCTGAAAGTTTCAAACTAGGAGAAGGCTGCTTAGCATGTTGATTGCTACTATGCATACAGCTTCTATGTGACAAGTGCTTCCTGAGGAGACTAGGCAGTAAATCTTTCACCCACTGCTTTTCTGACTGGTAGAAACAGCTTTCTTAATTATTAAAGAGTTGCAGCACTGGTGAATAGTGAGTAATTTTTAAACTCCAAACTGTTGCTGTGCAAATGAGCCAGTCCTGCTTTGAAGGAAAAATGCATGTTAATAAAACTTGCCCACCACTTCAATAAAGTAGAGCATATCAATGTCACTTTTGCTGTGCAGCAGAGACACCTGAGGCATGAGGGCGTGAAGAAAAAACCATGCAGATTTTCTGACTTTGGTGGCTCCTAAATTAGAACTTACTCTTGGACTATGCTGCACCACAGAAAGTGATCTGTGAAATAGCACTGTTTCAGTAATTCAGACTGCAACTAGATATTTCTTAGGCAGTTTTAGGGTGGTATGTGCTTTATATTTGAAAAATGATTGTGTGCAGATGTGAATGTCAGTTTACTCTGCTGATTCCATTGAGCAGGTCATCTGCTGAGGAACCTGTCTGAAGCTTTTCTGCAAAGTTATGCATCTTCTATAGTAACAGATTCAAAAGCAGGTATATTTTTTAAATGGTAGAAGTCCCTAGATTACATAAGTTAGGCAGTTTTCATTCATATAATTTAATCAGCCCTCTCAGGGAAATAGGAAAATATTACCTGGTCTTGCTACTTACTCAGCATTTCTCATCAAAAATACTCTGGTTTTGCTAGAGCTGAAAGCAGTAGCTGTAACCTGTCAGTAGAGTAAGGTGTAAAATGTAAAGCATGTGAACCAGTTTCTTTCCTGAGGAAAGCTTTTCATTAGAGGTAGTAATGCTTAAGAAGTACTGGTTATACAGATTTTGATCTGTAGTAATTTTTAGTTTAATGTTACCCTTTTCTATGGCTACTTTTTCTCTCACTTTAATGTATCATGTATACAGTAACAGGGTTCTGTAGGAATTTGATAACATCTGTTACCATCTCAAATAAGCATCTGTTGTTTTTTGAGAATTGTCTTGATAATCTTTAGTCAAATTGAAGCAAGTAATTGGTTACTTTCCTCACCATGCAGTGGATGTTTACTGTGGTCTTGTCAGTTCAGAAGGTTTAGTGGTTGATAGTTGCAAATGTTGTAGGGGAAGAGACTCCAGGAAACGCCCTTTTCAGAAGTGCTGCTTTTCAAATCAGGTGTAAGCTGAGATGCTGTCATTTGCCATGAGGACTCAGGTCTAACATCCCAACCAACGGTCCCGATCTTGAATAAGTTTAAGTATTGCTGCTACTCTGGGGGATTTCAAAGTCTAACTGTTCTTCACCTCAGGGCGAAGTAAAGGTTTAGTGCAGAGATGGATTTGAATAACTACTACCCGTTGGGCTGGCTGACCAGTGTGTGCTGGTGTTGCTGGATTGACTCTGACCTTTCTGAGAAACTGAAAACGTTGTCCTTGAAGATGTAGCCAAACAGGAGTAACGACTTCTTCAGCCCCTTCCTAACTTCCTCCCTTTGACCTTGCTTATTAGATTGCATTCTGAGGAATGATCTCTGCCTGCTTTGCTGGATTCATTTGTTATCCAGTGAAAGATCAGCCTTTCAAACTCACATCAGTTGCACTAACAAGTGGAACATCAAAAGAGTTTTTCACTATCACTTAATTTAATGGTTTTCCATGCAGATTAATTAAAAATTAGCACTGATGAAAGCAAATCTCAATTCAGGTTTAAAACTGTGGTATTATGAGCTATTCTTTTTAACTGGGATTTGGCGTATATATGCTCTTTAGACTAATCAAACATTCCTTTGCATTTTTAATTGACTTATGTATTGGGTTTTGTCTTTCTTAAATTACTTATTTTTGCACCGTATGTTACGTATGATTTTCAGATCTGGACTCAGAAAGTCTGAAAAAATAAGGAGTAAAATATTTCAGAGTTTTGAGATTTCGTTTTCCTTTCATACACCTAACTGAAATGCTGTAAAGGGGTCATGGAAACAGTAGTAAATGCAGTTAATCAGTAACAGTTTATGGTCTTTTTGATACTTTCAAATCAAATGAGTAGATGAATGTTGTGATACAGTTATGCTCCAAAGACTAGGGGGCAAAAAAAAAGATCCAGTTTTTTGGTTGGAATCAGTAAATGTATAAAAGCAATTTTGGATTAAAAACTGTAATTTGACTTGGAGCCATAGAAACTTCGTTTTTTTGGGTATTGTTTTTGATTTGTTTGTACAAATTTCAAATGTGCTGTATTGCTTTTTATGCTTTTTATTTCTATCTTGTTTTAGATCTTGAATCTTGAGAGGTCTGATACACATTTCAGTTCTATTATATCTTATGCCAGATTAAACCAGAAAGTGTTAAGGGAAACCTTGACCCATGAAAACTGTCTTCTCTGTTTTTTCTGTTGGCTATTTTGTGTTGTTGTTGTTCGGGTTTTTTTCATTTGGTGCTGTTTTGTGTATGTGTGTTACAAATGACTGAGCATAAAGTCACTGTTGGTGCATTGTGACTGGAGATGAAGGATAAAGCGTACCCTGAGTTTAGTGTTTTAACACTAATGAAGCAATTTTAAGTATTGTCACTGCAAAATATTGATGAAAATCTATCAAGTATGTACACTTGTGAAGCATCCATTCCACCTAAAATTCATTAAAAGAACTCATTGCTGCTGTTGTGCATTAACTGAGAGGTGCCATACGCTTGGCTTTTTTTTCTCTAGAAGATCTTGTCTAGCGAAGTTTTGTGTGGTGACCTTGAAGTACAGCTTAAAGTATTCCAGAGTTAAAGGGACTTATTTTCTTTTTCTCATCAGTTTCTGAAACTGTTAGCTACATTCAGCTGAACTTAACAGGAAAATGGTGACTTCAAGCATAAAAGGTTTCTGCCAGTAGTGAGCTATGATGGCCAAACTTGAGCCCCTGATGAAAAATTGTTCTCCTGATTTGTTCTGGGAAGCAGGAGTGTGTGGCTATGTAGGTGTCACACACCTGCCAGCCAGTCAGGGTATGGGTAGCTCTGATCCAGTCCAAGAGGTTTTTTTCCACTTTCAGGGCCAGCTTTGGTGAGCCAGTGTTCAAATAAGGGGACAAGGGAGCACGGGACTCACACAAGATGTAGAGGGGAACATGAGAAGTTAAAAAGGATAAACAGGGAAGCATATGAGACTTCAGTTGGTAACAAATAATGTTTCATTAGTTTTGTCACCTTTTTCTAGTTGTTCTCAGTTCCTGGAAAGGTTTCCATGATGTTCAGGTAAAATTCTACACAGCTAATGTGTCACTTTCTTTTTAAATGTCACTTCAAATTTCCATATGATTTGAATAACAGATTCAGTGTAAAGCACTGAATTCTATTTTGATTCCAAAGTAAATTTTCTTTCCTTACTGTGGATATTATTTTTAAGTCTACTAGTACATAGCAAAGTGTGGGGTTTTTTGGGTTTGTTTTGTTTTTTCCCCACCCTCTTGGGCTTAGAGTAAAATTTATTGGATGGTGACTCTTTGAAGATATTCTGGTGATTTCAGTTATAACTGATTACTTAGAAATGTTTCAGGATAAATTTATGTCTTTTGTAGGTGAATTAAGGATAAAATGGAGTTTGTTTCAATAAATTGTTTTTCATGAAGCTTTGGTGGCTAGAAGCATACAGTTAAAATTTATTTGGATATGTTGAATGTTTATGTTACAGTATTACAATGGTTTTGAATCTACTAATAGGCAGAAAAATAAATTAATAATGATCTTAGATGTTTGCTTTGATCTCAGCTGTACGTATAAATATATGGTTTTTCCCCTGTTTAGTTAGATAGGGATTTTGGTAAAAAGTTAATAAATTCCTTAGAGCTTTCCCAAAGCAAGTGAATCATACATGATGGAGAGGGACATAAGATATCAATTCTTAATCCAAAGGAAAGCTGTTTCATCTCTCATTTATCAAGGAAGGTTGGTGGGTGGGTGGGTTTCTGTGCCTTGGACTAAGAGGACCATCCTGTCCTCTCAACAGATCATCTGTCCAAAACCAGATCTTTGATTCTGTTGCTGCTTGTAAGTCAGTGTTTGTCTGTCTGTGTGGTTTTCCACTTTGCTTTCAATCTGCTTTAGAACTTGCACTGATCTTGACACTGCTGAGTTATGTGGACCATCTTATACTGAATTACTTGCCTCGCTCCTGGAAGGACAATTTATAATTGCAGCATGATTTTGGCAGGTGGGATGTCCACTTCTAGATCTGCCATAGCCTTTGTTGTTGACTTGGGACGCTTTCTTTGGCTCAGTTCCAGTCTGTTAATGGAGGTGTTGGTTTAAGGACAAGGAAAGGCCAGTGAAGGTGCCTATGCCCTTGCTTCACATTAGTGGTACAACAGTCCTTCCAGTATCCTCCTATTTTCCCTCACTGCAGAATCTTGGGGAGAAGCCAAGAGCAGGGAACACAATGAACAGTTTGCTGCACAACTTGGAAGAAGGTAGTCTCTCAAACTGTCCTCTGGCCTGCCCAGCCACCAGAAAATAAAGAGCGTTTTGGCAGCGGGTCAACGAAAGCCAGAAGTGGTGAACAGAAGGCTGGGAAACATGCTTAAAATCTGAATGTCAGCCAGGAAAGCTGGACTTAGGCAGTCTTGCAAATTATGAGGGCAGCCTTATTAATTGAACGTTCTGGCTGGTGGAAAAGTTGCCTGAGGCTTAGAGTCTTTATGGGTCAATATTTACCACTAAAGTGGGGAGACACCTCAAGCAAAGCTCACAGTGTCAAAATTAAACCATTGTAGCTGCATTTGCCACTTCAATTGCATGTTCAGTGGGTTCAGGATCCTATCTAATGAGAGTGGGTTAAAACATTGAGATAGCTGCTCTCCCAAAAAGAGAGAGATTTCAATTGTTCTTGCTTTTTAAATCAGTCATTAACATAAATGTATGTGTCCATTTTGTATTTAAGCATGTATTAAAACAATTCTGAAATACTAAGAATGTTAAAGATTGTACAATTTAAAAGCATGTGAGTAATTAGTTACTTAGGTTATCCTGGGTTTGTTTTTCAGAATATCACCTTTTTGAGGAGCTTAAGCATATTTCTTCATTCCCGGATTTTTGTAGTCATTACTGTGACCACATATGTTGTTGAAATATGTTAGTTCTGTGCCAACTATATTTTCAGAAATGCATTACAACCCCAAGTCAAGTGGGGGCATATTATTGCCCATTTCTGTAGTGTAGCTGCTCAGGTCACTTAACAAGAATGGGGCAGATTTCAAATGGCTCTTTTTCTTTGCAGGCCTTTAATCAGAACTAGACATCTTCCTAAATAATTCTGATATTAGTTACTGGTATGAAGACCTGTTGTGATACCAAATATGTATTTTATGGTAAAAGGAAAAGGTGAGGTAATTCAGTCTGAAATGTTGTATTTGCTACTTTGTTTCTTGTACTACAGTTTTTGCTTGTTTAATTTAATCCTTAATTTGTGTTTATCATGAATGAATAGGATGAATTCAGTTAATTTGACTGAAACTCAAATCTAAATTTATTCTTTCAAGGATTTGATGATCTGAGAGAGTAATCTGGTAATCTCCCCCTCCCGCCCCTCTGTTGCTATGGTAATCCTAAATTGAAACCTTGTTTCTGCAGACCTTTTTTTTCCCCTTTTTTCCCCCCAAGTAAATTTTGTAATAGCTGTGCAGTCTGTTCTCAAGCCAAAATATTGATGATACAGGTTTTCTTGTTGCTTTTTTGATTTGGCTGTCTCATTTGAGGTGAAGTTGAAATTAAACAGTTTTTACTTGTCTTTCCTTCTTCTAGCTCTTGAGAGACTTTGTGGCATTAATTTTTTTATTAATGTTTTAGAAAGATATCGTTTAGGGGAAAAATAAGAAAAAGAAGGCACAACTAAAGCAAATGTGTCTGAGTGTCATGAAAAGCTGTTTATAATTGTAACTGCAGAAGTGAACATTCAAATTGCGAAGTCCATAAGTAGTTTAGCATCCAAATGTTCTTGCAATTCATGTGTACAACAGTGTTCAGGGCTTGTTTGATGAGGTGATTTCAGCTACTTCTGGCATGGCTGAACTTCTGATGCAGCAATAAATGCAGGTAATTCTGGCAACTGTAGAAAATATTTGTGCTCTTACTAAATTTTGAATTTTTTTCTTTCCATGTAGGAAAAAGTGGAGATTCAAGATCAGGCAGGGTTGATAGCAAATTGAAAAGGAGCATCAGGGGTTAGCAGAAAACCTGACTAAGACTCTACATGTGTCTTGTCAGGAAGCATGGGGGTAATGAAATAAGACTAAAAATAATTTATATACTTGAGAAAGAGTACGTGGAAAGTTTGTCTTAATTTTCAGTGAGGATATTTTGAACACATGCACATAGGTCATACTGAAGTTATGAAGATGATTTCCTTGAAGATGAAGCCGAGCTTGCAAGGGTGCAGGTTAGTGGAACTAGGTAACATTTACTCTACAATTTTGAAGTAGGTGATGTGTTTAATTAGAGGCTCAATTGCAAGAATTGTTATTAAATGGCAAGGGAGAAGGGTATTGGATGGCTGGAAAACAGTGAAAGTACTCACAACATTAAGAGGAAAAGATGATTTGGGATAGTAATTGCATCATTAGTGTGACCTTAATATAAAGCGATTTGTTTAAATTTAGAATGAAAAACTGTTCTGTGTGGAGGTAAGATGAAAAGGGTATGAAGTGGTACAGCTCCTAACAGAGGAAGATTTGTCAGAGAAATCTAACACCTCTTTTTTGTAAGATCCTTGAATTCTTGGAGAGGATACATGATTAGAGCTGACCCTCTTGTAACTTACAAGTCATATAATATGTAATGTGATTCCATGTGAAAACTAGAGGGATGTTTTTGTGACAATTGATGTTGAATTGACAGGATTGAAAATATGAATGTCATAAATTGACAGGATGTGTCAAATGGTGATAGAACTTGATGACCAGGGGATGATATATTGGAACTATGTAAGTAGTGGAATTTGTCAGGACCAGTTTTGAGATTTAGTATTTTCATTAAAGTCATTTATCCATTCCTACTTCTCGTGCCAATCACATGGTATTCATCAGATGTCAAGCATCACCAATACAAGAGAAAGTTTTGCACAGAACAAAGTTGAGACAGTAAGACATGACCAGTAGGAACAGAAGTTGTATTAAAGAGCATTAAAAGAACTGTAACACTTAAGGATGACAGACCTATCAGAGCTAGCAATGGAGATCAGTATGAGGATAACAAGTACACTGTTGTTGCCCTGCTAGTATTTTTCTTTACAAAAGTAAGGGGGTATTAACTTTTTCTGGTACTGGTGAAAGCTTACCTTAAAAACTGCATATAGTTTCTATAACCCACCCTCAAGTAAAAAAGGACATTTAGACTAAAAGAGGTCCAGGAACTGATTCCTGGAACTCACAGAGGTCTTGTTTGATCTGGGGAAACAAAGCATGGAAAAGGTTGCTCTTCACAAAAATGAGTGCAACAACACAGGTGGGTAAAAAGAGCTTTTTATGCTTGAGGTGTAAGAACAAATGGGTATAAACTATCCAAGAATAAACCTAATCTGGAAATTAGAAAAGATGGTTCCTAAGCAACGGAGGCATAGGAGTCTGCAACAGCCTTCCCTTAGGAGCAGTGGAATAAGGCTGTCTTTAAGATGGAGCTGATTAGCTTATATAAGGGGAAGGGGGAGGGGGAGGGGATGTAATGTAGTTTTCCATCCTACCTTGGCATTTAAACTGCTTGACCCGGAATAACTGTTTCTTCCCATGATTCCTGTCTTTAACTAAAGATGATACAATAACATGACCAGATACTGCCCAGACACCACTGGGTGCACCAGTTGCGTTCTGATATATAGAAATGCTTGGATCAGGGGATAATAAATGTTAGACAAGCAGAATATTTTAAATATTGTTTAATAGAATATGCTACATTCTGTTTTTTCTAGTGGCTATATATTGAGTTTTACCTTAAGAAACCCCAAGTCAACACAGCATAATTCAACAGATTTCATAATGAATCATGTATTGTTTCCTTGTCCTTCTGTTCTGTGTGATTGAAGGGAGCTGCCCACTGCACGTGCACAGCTATGTCATTGTCTTCATATTTTTCTGAGAATTCTCCTTTGAGCTGCTTAAAAATAACTCCCATTGGTGCAAGCTAAAGGGTTGATGTGGTGAAAACACTCTATACCATGTTGCTGTGTTGCCCAGTTGTTCCTGTGTTCCTGTTGTCCTAAGACACAGTCCATCTAATGAATTTGGAATATTAATTTTTGAGGAAGCATTGTGCTTTTGATTGCACTAATGAGAGACAGTCCTGTATCTCTGCCTTTTAGAAACAGATGGTTTTAAAGGAGACTTGATAAAGAAAAGGGTTCTACTGTGTTCTTGCTGACAAAAAGACACTAATTGGAAAATTGAGAAATTAATGTTGCCTGAGGTTGCAATATTTTTCTAATTTATTCAATTGTTAAGGCATGTTAAATCATTATTTAGTTCCTGTTGAGGTATTTCAGACCCAGGAGGGTACTTGTAAACACTCATTTGTGCAATTGTTTCATCTATATCAGTAGCTTGTATTACTGGATGTGGTTTTCATATGTGCAAAAATACAGTAACTGCTTTGTATTTTTCTCTTCTTTGTCTCTGCTACTTATTTGTTCTAAATGTTCATCTAGAAAACTTCGTTTTAGGAAGGAAGTTCAAGCCTGGAAAGTAGTTTGGATAGGACAGGTTAGAAATTTAATGATGTTTGAAAGGTTCCTTCCTGACTGTGCTTAATGTGTTTTATTGACTTCCCTTCAGCTGTCAGTTGAATTTCCTGTTGATTTTTTGGTCTAAATAATTGCCAAAGCAGTATCTAGCCCACTCTGTGTGCTAAAATGATTTTTCTTTATTCATAAATTTAACAGTATTCTAAAGTTTTTAAAACTAATGTAGAAGACTAAGGACCAGATCTTATCCCTTAAATTGCTGTATTCACACATAATGATTAGTATGAATGGTAAATAATTACATGGGTATAATGTCAATGACTTAAATGGTACTTTGCACATGTTTAAGTGTTGGTGTTAGCTAAGTTACATCCCTAAATACAATTTTGGGAGAACAGTGATTGACAGTTAAATAATAGTTAATACTTTAAAGCTTGAGTAAGTGTTCATTGTTATATGAATATTGACTAAATTACATTTAACCTGTTTTATTATTTAGACATTCTGTCTTGTCATTTATTGTGGAACAGATGTGGACTAGAGAGAGTCTCATGTATTAATATAAAAAACCTGAAGTCTGAAACTGTTAGTCAGTAGACTCCAGAGCATGGATGACTTAGCAGATGCCATCTCAAGGCTCTTCTAATGAGGAGAATTTGTTTATTAATACTGGCATTTTGAAATAATGTATTAATATGTGTGCAATAAGAAAACTGTACAAGGTGATTATCTTGACTTTTTATTCTTAAATTATGTTTTTCAATTAGACTGTGTTGGATTTGTCATGGTAACTCAAAAGGTGTCAGATTAAAATAATGTTATTGCCTTGGAGTAACAGATATAATTACTGGAAAAGTCAAACAATTCTTTTCTTCTAATTCGTTTAATGCACACGACATTGGATATGTAACAGTTTCCTGCTTCTGGTGAACAAGGTAATATGTTTCTTAACTGAAAATATACTATTAAACACCAGAGAAAAGAAAAAGCTTTCTGGCTGTATATTAATTTTTAGATTATTTTTTTTCCTTTTTAATTCTTTTATCTGTCAAAAATGAAGTGGCGTATTGCTCACTTGTCTTAAATTGAAATAATCTTTTATTTATTGTTTGGTCTAGAATAGCATTCCCTGCAGATGTGGCCTATGCTGTAACTAATTCTGAAAGAGATGCAGTAAATGTTGGAATAATTTGTGTTTTCAGCAGTGTGTTTAGATCTGGCATTTTGGTCTCTTATTTTATGAGAGTCATGTCAACTTTTTAAAAGTATTGTGTCTTGTTAGCAGGTGCCACTTTTATTAAAATAACTGTTCTTAGAGGTAATTTTTCATGTTGACACTGCCTCACAAACACATAAAATCTTTACTGTTTTATAAAATGAAGATGCATGTTGCTGTGCAGCTTGATCTTTGGAGGATAAATCAGTCAAATTGTATTTCCCCCTCTTCCCCCAAAGAAGAGAGTGAATGTATACCCTTTCCAAGACTTGTTGTTTTAGATCAGCATCCCTGTGAAAAGATGTTGAGGTGTGGCTGGTGGGGAGGGTCTGTAGCACCTGCACACAACAGGTTGGCAACAGAGAGACACAGTGCAGTGACTGGACAATGGGTGGTTTGGCTTTTGTTACCATCAATTTCTTCCTAGGTTATGGACATTCTAGATAATGGAAATAAGTTCAGTTAATTTGAGATAAGTCTTGTATGGCTTGCGTGAGACTTGGAGGAGAGCAGGCGACTTGAGGATGATATTGACAAAGTTCAGGGGTAAGGTTGGTAAGACACTCATAAGTAAGAGTAATTTAAGCTGGTGAGATATATTGCTATTGTGTGTCATTGGATATCTTCATAAAACCATCTGAATTTTATCAATGTTGATAGGGCTTCAGGAGATTAAAAGGGGGGAAATGAAATACTATCTGTCTGTTGTTAGCTGATAGATTTATGAAATTCTGTAGTGTCTGGTACTAATAGGAAATAAAATAGTGGGCAAATATGACGAAGGAGAGAAAATGAAAGTTGGTTTAGTTTGGAGAAGACAGATGAGAAAAACCAAAATAAATAGAAAAATATGTTGCTCCAGTAAGGTCAGAAAAAGGTTTAAAAATCTGGATTGCTTTACACAGGGGATTTCTCTAAGATTTTTTTACACATATTATGTTTACACACTTTTTTAAAAGTCACATTCTGTCTTAGCCCATGGCGCTTTCTGCTATGAAGTCTTGTTACAGTCAAGAGCTTAGCACAGTGCAGTGCAAAATAAGATTATACATTTTATATCAGTTATGCTTGGAATGTAGAACATAAGTAACTTTCATCACGCTGTGAAGCAAAAGTCGACACATTACTGCAAGAGTGTGTGTTATTCTGTTCTTAAAACTGCTCACAGATCATTGTTAATCAGGATATTTGGCGAGTTAAACTGTTAGTATGAATTTGGCAGTTTTTGCCCCTTTAGACAAAGTTTTGACATTTGCTTATAAAATCCCAAATGGTTTTGACTCAGACAGCTAGAGAAAGTCTCTGTATGCAAAAAAAGAACACTACAGAATCTCTTCCTAATAAAATCAGGGCAGTTGACTAAATAAGCATCGGGCTTAATATTTGAATGTTAAAATTGCTGGTCTTGTTTTGGTTTAAAACAAAAAAGGAAAATCTTTAAGATCTGAATCTTCTAATTTCTAGGTTCAAAGTAGGTGAAATTGAATGGCCAGTGTAAATTACATATATCTTGTGTGGGGACTTCTGGGACAGACTTCGTGGAATATACTGGTTTCTGGATATGCATAGCAAGGTAACTGTTAAAAATGGGATAGTAAATGTTATTAATCATGGGGCCCTATAGAATCCATTTTGGTAAGATTTCTGTTGTATTTCATGAGCTTTGTTAGTGAATGACTCTGACAAAGTGGGAGTTGCTTGGGGCCCAATATGCATTTAAGTTTGTGGATGTGTTAGATCCTATTGAAATCCCTCGAGGGCATGAACTTCTGTGGAACAGATGTGATTGCAGGTTTGCATTGGCAGGGCTTGTTTACAAGTTCCCTCCCCTGCTCTCTCTGGCAGCTCCCAGCATGGCCACACAGACAGATGTAGACTCAGCCTCTAGGCCAGCCCAGTGTGGAGATGGCTTCCCACAAGGAAGAGTGAAAATAATACTGTGCTCTGGAGAAAGCATGATACACTTAAACTATATGGAAAGAAAGACTGAAGGAGTAGATTTTTGTACATGTAAAATACTACTGTTATAAAAACAAATACCACAGTTCAGCTTTAATGCAAGTGATTATTGTTTCCATTTGACACAGTTGTTTGACTCATCTCCTTGGAGAGCTGCTTACCAATTTCTAAGGTTTTGTTGAGATCAGTTGAACTTCACATGGGTAGAAACTGTTGGCCTGTATCCAGCTGCACGCTGTTTGAGAAATCACTTTAAAAGCTGGGTTTAGAATTCTGGCTTTGAATGCTGCATACATGTCATGGTGCTTTGCAATTTTTTATGCCAGTAGCCTCTCAGTGAACTTGAAAGAACTGCACATACATATTTTGGCAATAAACCAGTGGCAGTTGGGTTTCTAGAAGGAGTTTGTTTCACAGCCTGAGTCAGGAATGAAAGTACTTAGTGCCATGTGAATTATTCAGGATCTTTGCCTGAATCCCAACATCTGTGTGGCCTTGATGTTCATTATTTTAATTTAAATTTCTGTTTCTGGAATTATAAGCCCCATGCTGGTTGGGAATGATTTTTAGAACATAGTGAGGAAAAGTCTTTGGTCACTACTAGTAGAACATAAATAGGAGTACTGGTACTGTATTTTCAGAAGTTTTCTAGGTATTGGTGGTGGTAAGGTTGAAGGATGGGAGTGCATCATGTCTGTGGATAGAATAGTTGTTGCTTGAATAGGGAACAGAATAAAAAAAACAATAAAAGTGGTATTATAGCTAGTGGAGGTATTTTTAAGAAAACCAATAACAAGACATATATAGAAACAATGGGTTTTCTCCTATTAATCTTCAAATGTTTGTCAACTAAAATAATCTCTGCCTAAAGATAGTCTTTAAAATGAACATTATCCATCCATAATCTGGAAGCAGGATTATGTGTTGAACAGGAGCCTTTCGTGTTTTACACTGGGACTTGAATTCAGTCAGTCCGCAATGCCCAGAAGCACAATTTCGGTTTTGTTCTTTTGGGTTTAGTAACGATTTAAAATTAGTTTTGTAGAACATTAAAGCCCTGCAAAACTGTTGTGATCTTTGGATACTTTGGTGTACATGCCTATCTTTAGGTAATGTTTGGGGATGAACCTTAACAGAGGTCTTGTGTGCTTGGGACTGCTGCTCTCAAAGCTGTTTGTGTGTCAAAGAGAAGAGGGAGAGTTGATGTGCATCTCCTGGGGTTTTGGAGTCATGGCTGAAAACACACCCAAAATGTAAATGCATCCAGCCTGGCCTCTTCAGGGAAGGCAGCCTTTCTGATGGGGCAGCTTTGTACCAGCAGAGTGTGAGTTGTGTCAGTTTACTTGGGTTCCGGGTATGCAAGGCTCGACAGCCATTCTGGTCCTTGTCCTGCAGTGCAAAAGGAATCTCTGTGCCATGGTTGGTGCCTGTCCTTCTGTGTTTTGTGCATGCTGCTTTGTTCTGTTCAATCTTCAACCAAATAACATAATCCTCTGCAGACCAGGAAGGTCCTGGTTCAAAAGAGAAGAAATAGATCTAGTAGAAAACACGAGAATGGGTGAATTGTTAAAATATGGGCTGCTTCTGATTCTGAAAGTGGCTTCACTAAAATGGCCATTAAACACTGTGTTTACATGGTTTACAGTGACTGGAGAAACTGGACTGCTGCTTTTCTTTCCAGATACAATTCTGAAACCCTGCAGAGCAGAGAAAATAGCATCTTTTTGCTACTATCAGGTGGAAACAATGAGAATCTGAGCTAGAAGAGAAATTCTGAGTTTGCTTGAAGTTGATTTATGCAGCCATATTTGGTTGGGTAATACTTGCCTGACAAGGGAGACTGCACAGTCAGGAAGATGGTTTCTTCATGGTGTTTCATCTGTTACCATGTGGGTGTACATGACCCTTGAGGTTTACCCAGAAGTAGGAAACTGCATAATTTTGGGGTGGGGGAACACATTAACACTTGCCTGTGAAAAAGAAAAACATAGATAAGCTGCTCCTAAAATAGAGTTTGTAGGGGTTTCTTGACATACTATGTATTTCCTAATTTCCTATATTTCCATATATGTATTTCCTAATATGGAAAGAAGAACAATCTAATGCAGGAAAATGAGTAACACTTTAATTAATAGTTGATATGTTTTAATCTGCAGTTTAAAGTCATCAGGAACATTCTGAGAGATGGAAAAGAGAATGCTGTTGGCTTTGGGAGCTGAGCAATGACATGAACTTTGTCTTACTGTCACTTCTGAGACTTGTATGGAGATAGTGTTAACATCCTTTGTATAGGGCATGTATTTTAAACACTTTCCATAAATGTTTAGTGTAAGGTGGATAAAAGATGGTTAACCACTGTCTTCCTAAAATTTTTCAGCTACAAAGCTGGAGGATTTACAAATGTCCAAATTAAGCAATGTGCAAAATAATTTTTTTTAACTTGAATAAGCCTCGCTGTTAGCTGTCTGTTTGGAAATAGAAAGACTATACATATGTGAGGTTCACATTTCAAAGCTGGTTTTATGGGCAAGTGCTGTATAAAATCTCACATGGAAGGTTTATGTCAAGACTAATACTTAGGTTTGCGTTCTTCAGAGATACTAGTTTCCTCCTGCATACAGGCTTTTTAAAACTCTGTCCAATTCTACTGTGTTAAGAGAATAAATTGTGTCATAATTTGTGTATCTTTCCCTCCCCCATCAGAACTGGGAAGTGCTATAAAAGAACTGGGGGGTGCCACTTAGAAAAATCCAAGTTGAACATGAAGGAGAAAGTAATGAAAAATTCAGCATCTCTGTTGCCTTCATCTGCCTGATTCAAGCCTGCTTGAAATCTCTAGTCTTCGTATTAAGCTTCTATGTTATTTATGTACTTTGATTTACTGTCTTCTTGCTTGAACTGGTTAACACACCCATCCACAACATTTGTGCTGCTTATATATCAAACCTGCTGGTTCCAGCATAATGCCTGCATGCTCTGTAATCACGTAGCAATTTCTGAGTTATTTGGATACTCTGCCAGAAAAAAATGGCAGCACTCATGCATCTAGTAATGAATATTCAGGTTAATTCCATCTTAAAAATCTCAACTAACCAGTCTCATAATAATGCAGGGTTTTTATTTGTGAGGCATGTGCTGTAGGATCTCTGAAGCTGTAGGTATATCAGTCATGAATTCATCAAGAGACTTGAATTTCTCCTTTTGTCAGTTTCTAAGTGGCGGCACATTCTGTTACTTAGCCTCTTCATCCTTCTGTGTGTGCTTTACTAATCTTCTTCACTAATTCTTTATGTTTTTCAGGAAATACAGTTATAAATTCATAGGGTTCTTAAATTTGATGATGAGGGGTTATTATATAATTTTGAGTAGCAGCAACTGCTGCCAGAGTACACTTTAGATTTATGATGTCCTCGTCTCACAAATCTATCAACCAAATGAGATACTGTATAAAACAGGAGAGGTTTAGTCTACCTCTGATTCAGGTAAAAATGGCATAATGAAGTATAAGATCTTAAAAAAAAAAAAAAAGAAAGGCAGGGGTGTGTAAGTCAAAATCACTGAATAGTAATTATCCGTGTTCATGCATAGGCAAGGTACTTTTATTGTGTTCCAAAACTGTGTATCTCAGAGCAGGAGCAGAGGAAAACACAAGCAGAGTTAATGATTGTGGTGCCTTACCATCACAAAATTAGCTATCATTTCATACAATCTAACTTTAGTGACACTGCCTTACTGTAATCTGTAAGGAGTATACTAATACCTTTTCAGCCTGGAAAGCAAAACTGATTTGCCTAAGCACCCTTCATTTGCCCTTGCCTGAATAGGAACTTCTTGTCTCCAAATCAGGATGTGTAAGAGCTTAAGTAAGATCTGTTATTAAGGTTTAACAATTTCTGGTGAATGAAGAAATTGAACTAGAATATTTAAATTTTGCAGTCCTTTTTTCAGAACTCTTCCATAAAACCCACAATCAGAATAAACTGAAAATCAGAATCTGATGATTCACATACTTGATTTTTATCATTTCAATTTGTTAGTAGACTTTCTTGATTAAAAAAACCCCAAAACCTTCACTCTTTTTTTAATGTGACTCCAGTAGGTCTAGACTGACATTCAGATGTCTTGTGGATAAAACCCCCATATGGAATCTTTTTCTACTCACCTTTTTTAAACATTCCAGTTTCAGCTTCTTACTAGTAATAATAAGTGGAGTATTTTTCATTTAAGTGTGGCCTTTTTCCTTGTTAGAGATGAGATGAACAAGCTGAGTCTTGGTGTCTTTTTTCTTGTGTGTCTGTAGGCAGTTCAGAGGTATTCTGGGCAAGCCACCTTCACTGTTACTCTCTGGGAGATTTGTATGCTCAGACTGGAGTGAGGGGCTCCCCTTAACAGTCCATCATAAATTCTATGGCTGACTTGAACCTTTGGAATACAGTACTTTTAGATTTGCTCTAACATTGTTGAGGCAATTGTATTTAAAACTGAAATTACCTTTGTAATTAAATTGTATTTAAAACTGAAATTTGAGGTTTTTGTATCTGATCAGTTTAAGAGTTTATCCAGGACATCTTCTGTTCCAGAGGGTAGTACCCAAATGAGTGTGTTAACAGATTCTTCATTCCAGATTCAGAATTTTTTTCAGAGTTTAACCTAAATTAACATTTAAAAACCCCAACCAAACCCATAAAATAGCTCTCATGCTTGCACAAAGTAAAAACATAGCTTTAACAGGTCTAAGGTGATGTTTTTACTATTTGTATGTAACTGAGGGGAAAAGAGTAATTACTTTTCTCTCCCCTATAAGTAAATAATGATAGAAAATGTCATCCAGCTGTTCTGGAAGAAGTTACTGTTGCAGAGTAGTTCAGAGGGTTAAATGACATTGTTCTGTTCATTGCCAACACGCTTCAGAAATCTCATCCCTTGCTATTCAGTTTCCATGAAAATAACTGGATCCTGGCCAAAATGGGGCCGCTTTGCCTATGCACTCCTGCATTCAGATGATCCTTTATACATCATGATACTGATAATTTAGATGTGAATAACTTAAAGTTACTGAAATTTCTTGCATTTTTGAAGTATCAGGGAAGTATCTGTCCCTGTTGAAAAATGGGTTTTAAGTTCTTCTGTCATTTGTAGGAGCTTTTGTTAGTCACAGTGCTTTTTGAAAGATTTGACAGTGGTGAGCATTATAGTTATTTTGTATTTTAAATGTAAGTTTTTCAGGTTTTTTGTATTTGTGATAGCATTGGGTATATGTGTGGGATCTGTTTTTTCCCTAGACACTGATCTAGTATGACCCTCTCAAAAAACCTAACAAACATTTAAGTAAGATTATATTTTCACATCTTATTTTAGAGTGTCCAGTCCCCTTTATTTAAAAAAGGGGACTGCTGTATAGGTAATGGCATCAGAAAAAATGTAAAACCTTATGAGTAAAGTGAAACAATGCTGCTGTGATCATACTGCATACTGGAGGGGCTTGTTCATTTTGCTGAGCCTTGAAGTCAAAAGAAAATCTTGAGAGGGGGAGAAAGCTTTTCTTTCACCTCATCCCTGCACCTACAGCAGCATGTTTTAGCCAGCTTGAAACTGATGCTGTGTGTAGCATTCAGAGGAGCTCTGAAGTCTTCTGCCTTCTTCTAAAGCTGCTTCTGAGCTGCACAGTTCTCATGCAGAGTTGCAGCTCCCCATTGCTGTGGGAAGAACCTGTGATGTGTCCTCTTCCTCTTTAACTGCTGTGTCAGACGCACCCTGAAGTTCACAGTGGACAAGGTAAAACCTTGTCCTCAATCACAGGTCCTGACCTAGTTCTCATTGCTGTCTAAAGCCACCATTGCAACCACTGCACATCTCTCTGCAGCTGCTGTTCTGTGGAGCAGTGGAGGATTGTTCTCTGGTAAGTGCAGATGGCTTTCCTTCTGGGGACTGTGCGGAGTACACTAATGGAATTTGGGTTCTTTCATGGCTTAAGGGTGTTGTTTCTTAGGAAAATCTGATTACAAATGCTTTTACATGGAAATTATGGACATTTTCTTACCTGATTCATTACATTGGCAAATTAAACATCTAATTTTGCTTCAGTACATTGGTGACTTTCTTTAAGAAACTTATGTGTACATTTATGTCTTTTTACAAATCCAGTCTTGGAATTAGAAGTCTAGCAGCTTTTATAACTTCAGTTTAAGGCCAGTGTTCATTTTTGGGTCAGACGTGCTGATGCTCTAGGATAAAGCTGGGGCCCTGCCCTTGGAAAGCTGGTGATCTGATTTGACCTGTGTTCAAAAATCTCAGGGCAGTGGCTTATTGGTGTGTTTGGTGTGAGGCTTGGGAAGTGCATGTGGGTTCACAGAAACCTAAAAATAAGCAGTATTTGGGTTAAACCTGTTTGTGTGGACTAGTGACCCTGATGGCAAAATATCCATTTATTTTCTGGTAGTGCTGCCACTATCCATGAATTTTAATAGTGTGAAAATATTTTACAATTGACTTAGTACTAAGTACTATCTTACTTTACTGTCTTTACATTTTCTTAGTACTGTTTCTGCACAAGTATAGGATGAAAGTGTAAATTGGTGACTTGACTCACTCTTGTGCAGTACTGTTCAGTGTGTGTAGCTGAGTCTCTGTGACATCAGTGGTGAATTTTATTGTCCCAATAAAGCAGGCTGCAAAACTACTTAGCACCAATGTTTTCTGTTCAACAAATTGTTAATAAAGCATGGAGTGATAGTGTCTGCAGTGCAACCCTTTTTATTATACAGGCTTTTAAACTTAACGTTTACAAAACATTAACCTGAGCAAGTCAGTTTCCATGGAGTAAACTGCTAAATGCATCAAAGAAGCCAGTGAGACCCACAAAGGTATTTTGAAACTTTTGTAGGTATTGTAGCTGAAATTTCTTGGGTAAGGTATGCCTGAATGATTTGGGAATTTGCATTTTGTGCTACTAAAGATCATTAAAAAATAACAGGAGATATTCTACCTGTTCTGACAGAAAATTTATCCTCATAGCAAGTCTGATCAGTTTGACCTGAGTGTAGCTATGAGAAGGATTAAGGAGGATTTTTGGTTCTGTTGCAGGGTTTGACATTCAGTCTCCAGCTGTTACCAACCTACCAGCAGAGGAAGGTGTTACAAAAAAAAAAAAAAGGTGTTGGAAAACTGGAAATGCATTGGAAGCTGCAAATAACGTGAACATGTTGTGCCTGTGGAACTTATTTTTCCCAAAGCCTAAGAAGGAAGGGCAGATTTCAGAGCAGATTCTGATCTCAGTGCAGACAGGTAGTAGAAGGTATTCTAGGAGTTGTATTAAAACGTGTTATACAAAGGTTTTTAAAGCAAAGTCATTGACTCAGTATTGTATGTATGTGGTTAGGAAATTTCCATCTCTATTCAAGGGCAAATGTGTCTGCTGTTCACTCCCAAGTGTTAAATGTATCCATACTTATGTTAGGAGGACTGAAAGGCCCTGTCACCTCTGTGACCAGTAAATCTTTCTGGTTCACGGAATATGTCAAGCTACTGATCCTGCAAGTTCACTTCTACTCTCCAGATTGTTTTTGTAGCTGTTCTGTGAACTCTGATATTTCATGTCTTTATTGAAATGGGTGAAATAATAGTCTGGTAATGTTTTGGGTTTTTTTAAAGTTAGGGAAGGTAATTTTTCTGCTTCTGTTTTTCTTTGATTTTACTATTACAGTTGAACACCTGGCCACAGGATAATCTTGGCAACTTCTGTGTAGTGATCTATGACAGATCCTGAATTTGCTTCTAATTTTGCCATTTAAGCATTGAGTATTTTTGGCATAATTTTTGTGTTCATTTGTACTTATTTGAATTAGCTATGTTAAAATGAGTTTTATGATATTACACTGTCATTAAGTAAACACAGAATCAAGAAACTGACTTGAACTGGGAATCAGATTTCTGAAATAAAATTATAGGCAAATCAGCTTCAGTAGTATTCGGCAGTGTAATTATGAGGACACATTTGAGGGGCTCTTTAAGTGCAGGTTTTAATCTCAGTGTTGGAGTAGCTTCATAAAATTTATCTGAAAACCAGGAGACTGTTCTGAACAATAACACTGAATCCTATGTTTTTCACTGAACTATAAAAAATTATTTCTGGGGCTAATAGACACTGAGGTAGTGGAAAGGAGAAATGTCTCCACTGCCATAACCACCATTGGTGCTCCTCTGATAAGAGACAATGGAAAAATATATGATGAACTTGCAGAATCCATACTTGCACTCTGTGTTTGAAGCAATGCATAAGATACTGGTGAAATTCCTGTTTTGTCGTTTGCATGCAAATTTTGTGATACATTTGTGAAACTCGTAAGAGTTTCAGCAGAAAAGCTTAGGGTGTCTTGGTTTAAGATACTTATTTAGAGACTTTCTTTGTGTTTTATGAACTGTGTGACATTTTATGTTTTCTGTTATCACTTTCTGTAATCTTTCATGAATTATGCACTGAGCACTTCCAGAAATGCTGTATGAGAAACGTATGGAACTAGTAGATAAGTCTGAGTCAAAGAAGTGAAAGCAAGGTAATTTTGATGTTGAGTTAATAAGTGGGTTTGAAACTATTAGTTGTTCGCAAAATCTTTTGATGCTACAAATTGCAGTTTTGTTGTTTGTTTGTTTTTTTCCTTAAACTGCTTAGCAGGAAAATTGGAGAAAGAAATGATTTGATGAGGTGAAGTTAAAAGGCTGGGAAGAAACCAGGGACCTTGTCAATAGGAGATATAAGTTAACAGTTTGAAGAGGATTTTTTAATCTTTATTTTTTAATCATAATTTTAATTTTTAGATTTGGATTCCTTTCCATTTTTAATTAACTTGGAATTAGCTGTTAGTTGGAAATTTAGTCTTTCCATCATAAATTAATAAATCATGTTTGGGTTTAACGTGAAAACTGTATCAATGGTGAGCACAGGCTGGAACTGTACCTTCCACCGAGGGGAAGAATAGCACAGTGTGCTGCTCTGTTCCTCCCTGTGCGTCATTCTCAGCTTCCTGCAGTGTCTAATCTAAGGGATACAATGCTTTTCCAGGTCAGGGAGGAGAGTTAAATGGTTACTGTTTCTAAAAGTTTGATACTTTTGGCCTTTTAAATCCTTTATTACAATCAAGGAAATAACCTCTCTGTATTTTAGCTTTTTGATTTTAATGATGGCTTTTCTCCTCTTTTGTTTGCAAGGACTGAATTATGAATTCTGATCCATGTATACTGAAACTTCTGCACAATTTAGACAGCTGTCTTTAACAAATATCTCAACTGAATCTGCCCACCTAAATTCCAGCATAAATCTTAGGTGGCTTTTGCTAAGTAATATCACAAAACATAAAACAGCCCAGGTTTAAAGGGATCTCAAAAGGTGATCTGAACCAACCTGCTGTGGAAAAGGGAGCCTAAATGGGATTATCCAACACCCTGCCCAGCTGTGTCTTGAATAGCTCCAGCTGATGGGGATTCCACCATTTTCCTGGTGAAAACATTCTAGTGATTGTTTTCAGTGTAAAAAAAGTCCTATATCAAGGTGAAACCTTTTCTGGTGCAAATTGCAGCTGTTACCCTGTGTCCTCTCCATGTGGCTCCTTGTAAAGAGAGAGCCTCCATCCATTTTGGAGCCAGCCTTTAAATTCTGGAAAAGTGTGATGATGTCACCCCAAGCATTCTCTTCTTCAGGGAGAAAAGACAGGACCTAACAACTCCTTTAGGCTTTCCTCATAGAGTAGGTTCTACAGTCCTTGATCATCTTCATGGCTTTCATTTTGACCCTCTCCAGTCTGTCTGTGTCTTTTCTTGTACTGTGGAAACCACAGCTGGACACAGGAGTACGCCATGTATGGCCTGATGAGCTCTCAGTAGTTTGGGATGGTCACATCTCTCATCTCTGCTGGTGGTGCCTCTGTGGGTGCAAATCAGCATCTGATTTGCCTTCATTGCTGCAGCAGCTTCACTGCTGAGCCCTGTTCAGCTCCTGTTGTGCACCAGGACCCCCAGGACCCCCTCAGCAAAGGATCCCAGCCTGTGCCAGGATCCTTGGTGTCATCACTGCTGCAGGACCTTGCACTTGTCTCTGTTCAACTCTACACTCTCCTTGCCAGCTCGCAGTTCCAGCCTGTCCTGGTTTGTGGGATGGCTTTCCCTGCTGACACGTCCACCTCACCACCCCGGGTGCTGTCACCAGCAAACCTGGTGATGGTGCTCTCAGAACCCTCATCCAGATTATTTGTGGTGATGTTGAAAAGCGAGTCTCAATATAGTTTTCTGGGGATGCCCCACTTGTGACAGGATGCCAGCCTAAATTAATACTATTGACCAGCATGTTCTGAGTGCATAACACAGTGTGGGCCTGTTTCCTGTTCATTTTTCAGGCTACCAGCTGATATCTTGCTGGTTTGTCCAGGAGAAGTGGAAGGCTTTGCTGAAGTTTGTTAAACAGTATCTGCTGCTCTGCCCATGTTGACAGAAACTGTTATTTTGTTGCAGTTGATCAGGTGGGTCTGGCATGATTTGCCTGTCGTGAAACTGCTCTGGCTTTTCCCAGGCACCTGCTTCATTCGGCTTTGGTAAAGCTAGACAGCAATTACTGTGTTTTACAACCTGGTGCAGTTATCATGGGGGCTCCTTAACACAGAGACAGGTGTTCTCTTAACACAGCAGCTAAACCGGGGTTTTTTATGTAACTTTGGGATCACTCACTTCCCATTGTGTTAGGCCTCTGATTTCAGTGTTTTAGAGAAGGTGAAAATAGAAAATAATTGTTTACAGTGTGTGGATTTCAAATATAATCAGTCTATTTTTGATTTCTTGTTCTCTAGCAGTTTGCTTCTTCAACTATTTGTCATAGTTACTAAAGCATGATATTGCAAATATAAAATGCAGTACTTTTGGCTAAATAAACTTATTGTTGTATATCTCTAAATTTTAGAGTCCCATATTTAACTTGTATTATTTCTGTTAAAAAACAAAATGATGGTGCCTGCATTCAATACAAGAGAAATAACTGTTCTTGTTCATGAAATAGTCTCTTCCTGCTTGAAAACAAAGAACAGAGGAAATTCTGAAGATGCATAAGCTTGGGAACATTAGCTAAAAAATAATATAATTGTTTCTGATATTGAGTATGTTGTCTAGTGAGTAGTACAGTCATGATTTACTTTCTTTGTTCTTTGTCTTCCTAAGATAATGCCAACTTTTCCTCTTAAAAGTTCAGTCGGAAACATTTGAAATGGCAAGAACAAATCCAATGTCATTGGTGCCAAAATGCTGTCACTGAATATTATGGAAATTGTAGTGCGAATCATAAATAATTTCCCTATTATAAAGTTTTAATAATTTTTTTAAGGAGAAAGTTTGGCAAATGTTGTAAAGAAAATTGGAAAAAAATACAGAATGTATCAGAATATTGAGTGAAGTGCTAGCAGTGCAATCTTACAAGTTTTTTTGCAGACACCAAGTGATAATGAAATTTTTTTTTTCTGTAGATAGATGTTCTGCTTCTATGCTTCCTTGGTCATCTTCCCACCAATTTAAATTTCATTGCAACTCTATTTTCAGTGGCTCATTTATCTCTCAGGTTTCTTCTGGCCCACCCTAGTGCTGCCTGACTCGTTCTCTTCCTCCCTCCCATCACCTCATGACTTCCCTATGAAGAAATTTCAGTTCTGTTGCTTTCTGCACTTCCCCTATTCTTTCCTGGGCAATAAAATTAATCTTCTGTGTTTTTTTCCATCCTATTGTGTTTGCATCCAAAACAGAGCTCGCTTCCCTCCCCCTACCTGCCCACTGCCTGACCTGTCACTTGTGTGAGAGTTTGAAGTAACTTTTACTCCTCAAAGGCTGCTGATTGCACAACAGGAAAGAAATTGAGTTATTTTGGTTTGCTACCTCCTTGTTCCTTCCCGAGTAAATTCTTGTCAAATCTGTTTTCACCTCTGTTAGACATAGTGTCATAGTTCTGGTGTGAGTGGAGATCATTTTTGGAAAGAACTGTCAGGAAAAAAATGGATTCAAACCAAATTGCAATATCATTGTCAGAAGAGGTCTCAAAAGCAACATATCCTGGAAGTGAGTGCCCCTGATTTTTATTGCTGGAGACTGAATGAATGAGCAGTTGCGAAGTTGCTGCTCATTTAAATTGCAGATTTGGCACAAGGTCCCATACAGGTGTTCTGCTTGCATGTTGTTTTGTACAAACAAACTGTAAGCTACCAGGAAGAGAGCAGGCTTGGGGTGTTTGGTTTGGTTTTGTTTTTTTTTTTTACCTCTGAAATAACTTGCTTTTGTAAAGTTTTGGTCAGATAACTTTCCTAAACTTGAAACAAACTCCATTGCATGTGCTGTCTTGAGAAGTGGCAGTGTATTTTGAATTTTTTAGAAGTCTTTTATGTTTCTATGTCACCTTGTCACAACCTTCTTCCTGCTTCTCAGAGTGTATTTTTATTCTGACTTGGCCTCAGCGGACGTAAAGCTGTGTTGGTGTGGAGAGCTGTGCTCAGTCCTTTGGTGGCAGGGAGCCTTTAGCTCAAATTCCATTGATTGCAGCCCTAGTGAAAAACAACTTCCTCAGGGTGTGGAGCAGCAAAACATAATCCATTACAACTCATTGCGAAACAAAACCAACCCTTAAATGATTACAAAACTTTTTTTTTTTTTTTTTTTTTTTTCTGGAAGTGTAGTTTGCTGGTCCCTGCTAGCATGCATATTGTGAAGCATTTCAAATCTTCCCAGTGTTCACATAATATTCATTATGATAGTTTGGTATAAGCTATCAAAGATGTCAGTACTTACATCTGTCCCAAATTCCATGTATCAAAATGAATTTAAAATGGAAGTTTTAAATAAGTTAGTTATTTGCAATAAGATCCCAACCCAAATCAATTTTGGGATTTTTAATTATGTAATTTTTCAGATTTAAGGTTTTCATTTATCCTTAATTTTTTGTAGATTCTTATTGAGTATTATTCAGTCTTACCTGTTTAAATTTCTTCAACTATATGTGCATCATCTGAGTATTGAGGAATGAAGATTGCTTAAAAAAATAAAGATTTTTCCTCTTTGTGAATGTTAATGTGAAAATTTTTGTTGTCTTTCTGTTCTAAAACTTTATTCTTTTGTTTGAACTAAATTCTGTAGCATAACTCTAACATTCCTCTCAGGTGAATCCTTTAATGAAACTGTTGGGTTAGAAAAGAATGGGGAGGAAGAGGATTATGAATAATAAAAGTAACCTGAGATACTAATACAAATTTCAGAATGTTTTTTGTAAACAGTGCTCATTGCCTGTAAATGAACTATAAATTTTATAAACCTGGTTTCTTAAAGATAATTCACAACCAACTGGTTTATAGCAGCTGCTCACACATCCACATGGCCTGTGATACATTCGTTGTGCTGTGAATTGGCTGCTGGCTCTCATTTCATGTGCTGGGCTATTGGCCACCACAGTGTTTGTGTGTACATAGGTATTAAAAGAATGGATGTAATTGTTACTATAAGGTGCTGTTTGGATTTTACCACAGCTCTTTGTTTTCCTTTGCTCCCCATACTGATAGATGCTGTTCCCTCTGTCTGAATTTGACAATAACTGCTTCTGGCAGAAGGTTTTCTATGCACTTACATTTTCCAGCCATGGCTTTTTCAGTTAAGGGTGTGGCTTTTTCTGACACAGTTGTGTTAGAACAGGCTCTCGCATAGCAACACTTATCATGGCAGAAAGTCCTCTGGCATTACGGCTTATCTTACTGGTGGCTGTAGTGCATTACATCAGAAAGAAACTGTACTGAAGTGTTGTGGGTGTGAAGACAGTCTTAATTTTTTTTCCAATATAGGTTTTTACTGCATGGGCAGACTGTTGTGATTTTCACTGTGACCTTCCAGTTAATAGAATCACTGGCCATTCCCCATGGTGTGTTTAGATTCCTTTTATTTATTTATTGGTCTTCATATTACTGAAGCTCTTACTGGAGAGTTCATCGTGCCTTACTCCCAAAGGTTTTTCAAGGAAACTCATAAATAAATTTCAGTGGCTTTGCAAAGCGTTGTCAAGCATGTCTGCTTCTAGTTTGAGAGTTGATCCCTTTAACATCAGTAGCTGACAGCCATTGAAACAATTACTATTACAATTATGTTTAAACAATTAATTATTAGACCTTGCAGGGAGGATGCCATTAATTTTGAGTGTCAGCAAAACTGAGCTATGAAACATATTTAATTTTAGATATAAAATCATCACTGAATTTTAATCATTGATTTTCATGTGAAATTATTGCCACTATATATTGATGAAATAATAGCTTCCCAAGACCTTCTTGAATGCCATCGTGCACTTGGATGGAGGAGTAATGCAACTTTGGCAAGACACTGTGATCCCATTTTAATATTGCTCCTGTGAGCTGTTAGGGACCAGCTTCTCTCCAATGTGAGTAGGAAACAGTGAAGTATTTATGTGTGTCATTCATTTGGAAATAGGTTTTGGCACTCTGAAAGTAAGATGGAATTAGTGTAAATAATTAAATGAAAAATTACATTTGCAGATGTGTGTACAGTTTAAATAAGATTGTGCATACACAAACATGACACTTAAACACAGCGTGAACATCAAATGCCTCAGCAGGCAGGAGCAGGCTGTTCTCTGCTGGTGGCAAGCTCAGACTTCCTAGTTTTCCTTTGCTTTGCTTTTCAGTAAAGACACATTTGTGGCTGTGCTCTGCAGAGTGCAGTATAAAGTGAACTAGTTGAGTTGTTTTCACTTGCCATTGTGCTGTTTCTAAACTCCCTGATTTTTTTTGATAAGCAGAGGCTGGTGAAGTTCAGACTTTGATTGGGCCAAGTGAGCTGTTAGTGTAAGAGAGTAAGGCATGTTTGGGTCTGCAAATTGTTGTTTTTCCACAAAGCCCTGGGTGGAGAGGCAGTAGTATGGCTGATAGAGCTCAGGAGGTTGGAAAAAGTGCTAGTAGGCCTTCAAAAGCATTTTCAAGCAAGGAAGTGGCAGATGGTGCATGCTGAAGGTTGTGAGGGGGAAGAGGACTTAGGAGTCTATTAGGCATCTAAAGCTGCCAAGGGAGAGGTGTCTACTTTGCTGTAATTTCACTTGCTTAAAATTTCCTAGGTCTAATACCGTAAAAGTTTTTCCTTGCGGATAAAAGCATTATTTCTCCTTTCTGTACCCTGTATTTCTCCGTGGGTGAAGGAAAGTGAGCAATTTAAATAATAAAGATGTGCATATGAGCTTTAGAGAAGAAAACAATCAACCATGATGTTTGAAATCTAAACTTTAAAATGAAATACTTTAAACACTGCAGAGATGTCTTTGTGTGTTTATTTAGTAACTTAGTGGGTGGAAATCATTGAGTGTTTAAGTGCTAACATAGATTTTCATAGTAATATTCTGTTCTGCAGAGTCAAGGAAAATACTTTATTTTGCTCCTTGTGTTCAACTGTTTTCTTCATTCTGATATAAGAAACTAGTTGAATTTTGAAGCTTCTTTCCTAATGTAAGAATTAAAGAGGATGAAATCTGCTAATTCTGGAGTCTTGAAGTAGATAATTTTCTTCGTCGTAATGATTTTGTTTAACATAATCTGCATTTCAAAATTTATGTAAACTTGCCTTTGCTGTGTGCATCCACATCTGAAGTGGTTTTAGCTAATAAGCATGCAAATAAATTAGTAAACAAATTAGAAGCAGTTTAAGATTAGTCCCTAACAAAAATCTAAAAATGGCAAAAGAACAGAGACGTATGTAAAACCTTACTAATTTTGGATGTAGATGATGAATGATTACTTACATTAAGATATATACAGTCTTTTCTACTTAGTTGTAATTTGGTATATCAGATGACCAGGAGCTGGAGGCTTGAATCTCAAAGTGTTACGAGGGTGGCTTTATTGAGCTGTCTTTTTTCCAGCAGAAGGCTTCAAAATTCTTCTGAGAAGGATTTTGGAATGAGGGTTGTAATACTGTGCCCAGAAAACTGGGATAATGTTACACAAAGGAATTGTTGTGAGTGGAAGAGGGAGGTGTGTATGAGCAATACTGGCTGAGCTTTCAGCCCTTCTGGTAGATACAGGCACTTGCTGACTACAACATGTAAAACTGAAAGAAACCCAGGCCAGGGAGTGGGGGCTGTGTGTGTCTGTGCTTTCCAGATTCCAGAAACCACATTCGAATGTAGTGATGTGCATGGTATTGAATGGACCTAAAATAAATGTGAAAAGAACACTTTGGATTGCAAAATAAGATTTCTGAGTTTGTATCCAGAAATGTGTTGGGAGTCCAGGCATGTTTTGGTGGAGCTGATTCTTCATATTAATGAACATGTGTAATATACTAATTGCAGTGATGATTTAATTTCTGATTTATACGATATTATTTTTATCTGCTTTAACTTTTTAAGAAAAAACTAAAAGACAAAAACCCCAAACCAATGAGTTCAGACCTTGTGTCTGGAACTTCAGTCATTGTCTCTGAGAAGGTTTGAAGGACTCCCATTCTTCTAAAAACCAATCTGGCCAGACAGCTTAAAGATTTTTTTTTTTTTTTTCCCCCAGTTTAAATGAGAGGTCTCATATTAGTTTTGTGTTGCATGAATTGATATAGCATATTGGACTTTTCATATATGTTAGCCTACTTTTCTGAACTTATATATTAAAATCTTTTTTCCTACTCTAGAATAGTGCTATCCAGTTGCACAAACATGGTTTCTCATTTTGGAAGACATGCTAATTTTAAATGGATATGAGCTATTACTTGAAGGTAGAAACACACAAATTTTGTAATTATTTCCTTGCTTGATTTATTTATTCCTCCTCTCTGTCCTTCTTCATAGGTTCCTTAAAACTGTGCTATGAATGGTGATTCTGGTGTGGGGGTGGTGACTTCACCACCTCCAACAACAGCCCCTCATAAAGAGAGATATTTTGATCGAGTTGATGAAAATAATCCGGAATATTTGAGAGAGAGAAACATGGCACCTGACCTTCGCCAGGATTTTAACATGATGGAACAGAAGAAGAGAGTCTCCATGATTCTTCAAAGCCCAGTAAGAAAAGAAATGCTTCATCTTTAAAGTGACAAATTTAATATCTTCACTATCACTACAGAATTGGAGAATTTTGTGGTATCTTAGATCCATTTATTCTTCTTTCTCGTTGGCCTTTCCTGATTTTCTCCTCATTCCTCATTCATTTGAATTTTTATGGTCTACTCACAAAGCAGCTCTTCAGTCTGGCTTTCAGAATTCTCTGTATACTCATCAACATTTTTTTCATATTTTTCATCCAATCCTTGTAACAAAAAAAAAAAATTCACTGGTTTAATATATTTGTTTAAATGGAACTCTCTTAAGAGTAGCTTATACAAGGCAGGACTGTCCTGTACTCAATTTTTCTTTTGGGGTTTGGACATATGAAATATTTTTATAATCCCTTTCTGAAAAGGCACACAGTAATGAAGTATGAACGACTGACATTTAATATTGAAGACGTTCTCTTGGGGAGATAGTACACAAACTAACCCATGACATTTGTTCCTTTTGTAATAACTAGTGGGTGACTTTAGATACAAAACATTGCTTGACATAACTTCACTTGGAATAGGGATGTGGTGGTTCACAATTTTCCTATTAAGTCAACCCATTTGATTTATGAAAATATTAATAAATTGCTTCATAAAAAAGTAATGACTTAATGACTGCAGTACATCTCTTTCAGTACAAATTCCAGTGTTCTTGTCAAAAGCAGAAGCTATCAGCAATAGTAAAAACTCATATTTTCTTCCTTCCAAGTTAAAATATGTTAAAAAGAAGCAAACAAAAATCCCTGGGAAAAATGTAAACAACCCCTCATCTAAACAGGTTTTAAAAATTTAATGTTCATTGTTTTCTGCATTCCTGGATGCCTTTTTGGCTCTCAGTTCCCTGTTAGCTGCAGTGACAAATTTTCTTTTCTGGTTCTGCTACTTTTCCTTTCACATTTTGTGTTAAAGTCGATTGTACGGTCTCCTCCTTTCAGAAATTCATACTAGGAAGGCTCAAAGACTTTTGGCATTACTTGAAAAGAGAATGCTGGAATTTCCATTAAAAAACCCCAAGTGACTCAGATCATTGGAGCTCCAGAGAGCAATGTTTTGAAGTTACAGTGTGCACCCAGTAGTTCTGCCTTGAGGTGTTTTTCAGAAGAGGTGTAGGATGGTTCCATCGAAGTGCTAAAAAGAAGCTGTGTATGAAAGGCTAAAGTTCATTTAAACATGTATTATAACATACAATGTTTTGTTACTAGGCCTTCTGTGAAGAATTGGAATCCATGATCCAGGAACAGTTTAAGAAGGGGAAGAACCCAACAGGTTTATTGGCTTTACAGCAGATTGCAGATTTCATGACAACGCATGTACCAAATGTCTACCCTGCAGCACCTCAAGGTGGAATGGCTGCATTAAACATGAGTGAGTGCACCTTCAGTGATCAGAACTGAATTCCTTTCTTTATTTTATTGAAAGGCTGAAAATGAAGACAGTGTGAATGAAATAGAGTACTGTGAAGTTCAAATGCTGTCCTATTCTGCTCACATAAACACTGAACGCATGAAATGAATTGATTAGCTCCTAAATGCCACAGTGGTATGCAAAGTGATTAATGTATATAGTTTATGTCAAAAGCTATTTCAAGGGTGGCATCTAAATTGAAAAATAAGCCTGATAAGTGCTATTAACATTTTTAAAATATTTAAATACTGCTAATTATGACATGGTTTGTCTTCAAGAAAATCAAACACTCATTAGTAGTCTGGTAACAGTGGAGGTCTTTAGAAACTAATTATTTTTGCCACTGAAATACTGTTTGCAGCTTCCCCCTGTGAAATGAAGCTTTAGACAAGAAACATCAGCAAGCAAAACAAAACAGGAAAAAAACAGAATGTGCAAATGCATGTACACACAGGTTTTGTGTTAAGATAAAATAAAGCCTTTCCTTTGCTCCAAAAGAAACCTTAAGTTCTGACTGTAGCATGGCCTGGTTCCACTTTTTTATGGTTACTTTTAACCACATTTCTAATTGCACTGTAACTAGAATTGCAGTATTTGTATTATTTACCTTAATCTTCCTCTCTCTATCTTGTATTTAATTCTCCTTAATAAATGAACCTGTATACTTAATTTTTCTTAATAAATGAACCTGTGTACATCTTTTTGGGTAATTCTCCTTGTCAGGAGAATTATTCAACAAATTCTCTCTATATAAAAATATTCTAAATATTATGGAGAAATATTCCACAAAGAGTGGAATATTTGGCATTACATTTTTCTTTTAACAATGATGATGTATTTTACAAACAATTATTAGTTTGAGAGAGGAAAAAAAAATTTTGCTAAGGAATGCACTGTCATGTCAACACTAATTTATAGTAGGGAAGGAAATGAATGTTAAGTCTACCAAAGCTGAATAACCTTGCTCAAGCTTGTCATTATATTTGTGTAATATAACTTATTTCATTATAGGAATGAAAATTTGCTGTGCATTTCATAAGTTAATGTGTCCATATAAACCAGTAAGAGCAACCAATATAATAGTGATGCATGTTCCTAGATTTGAACTGATACTGAACTCAGCCCTCCTTGTGCTTTTTTTTTACCCCTTCTCCTCTTCAGGTCTTGGCATGGTAACACCAGTGAATGATCTGAGAGGGTCAGATTCCATTGCTTATGAAAAAGGGGAGAAGTTGTTACGCTGCAAATTGGCAGCTTTCTACAGATTAGCAGATCTCTTTGGCTGGTCTCAGCTTATTTACAATCATATAACAGTGAGTATTGAATCAACAGATAACTGAACCAATTGTTTTAACATACAAGAGAATTGCTTCCCTCCCTTATCTGTCATTTTCTCTTTGTGTGTAAGGAGAGCAAAGTGGTATTGAAAGCAGTATAATAGTGAAGAGATTTGTCATTGCATTTCAGCTTGGATGTCAGCTACCACAGTCTGAACAGAATCTTGAGAGAGTGTACATGAGAATTCTTAGGATGAAATAAAGATTGCTGAAAGACTTGGTCTTTTAGTGTCTCAAATGCTTTGAATAATTGTATTTATTATTCCACAAGGTAATTTCGTAGTTTTCTTGCGTTTTCTGCTAAGTTCTAAAATGTCTTCTTAGTCATTCAGTTGAAATTTGTAATTCAGATAGCAGCTTTTCTGAAAAAGAGGCCATAGTATTTCTGAACATGAGCGAGCTTCTCCGCTTAATTCAGCGTGCCAACAATTTTCCTTGTGACTGAGTAATCACTGGCATCCATAAAAATGATGACAAGGGGGTCAAATCAAGGAGGTTTTATACACCAGAAGAATGATCAACATGAGTCTCATGAGTAAAGTCACAGCTGTGGTGTGCAGCCCTGTCAATTGTTGTCCTAACAGAGATGAATTGTTTTTTATTCTACATAGTAGGGGTTGTCCTTTATGTATTTTCAGTTCTTCTAGTTGCAGTTGGAATGAAATATGGTAATATTATTTTTACTGCTTTTTGAGAATTCAAGGCATATTTTTTGTGAACAGATGAAGAAGATAAATGATACGTGTAGGCATAGGATCAAGACACAGTAGTGGTTAGATCGTTCGGTTCCTTTTGTAAGGGAACATATCCAACATAATGGTTCTTGTAAACAGCTCTGCACCACCCCCAGATTTTTCATATGTGACAGGAGAATTGATTTTGTAAAAGGGACATTAATGCAATGAAAGGATTTCTAGGCAAGCAGGTTTGGAGATGGCTTTCTAGTGTAAAGTTCAGCCCTGGGAATGTTTCTACATTTAGATAAAAGATAAACGTAATGAAGAGCAGCATGTCAAGGAAAGGGGTTGAAACAAGGGCATGTGATTGGGGTGGCATGCCTCAAGTTTGCTTTCTCTGGGGAGGAGTACAAAGAAGATACCTATAGAGGAGGTACCAGTTGAGGTGGATGACAATCAAAGCACTTGGAAAATGAGATTCTGAAAGTGGTTTAGTCACTTCTGAATGGCACAGGTACTGGAAGGCTCTTGGTTTGTCAACAGGAGTCTGAAGTCATAGTTCTGTCTTTTACAAGCTCCTCCAGTGAACAACATTCTGAAAGATGATTGAAAGATAATTTATCTGCAGAAGCTAATCTAGAACAAGGTTGTTACGTTTATTAAGTAGTAGTAAGATAACCTTTTGAAATATGGTGAATGCTACTTTGTGCAGGGCTGGTGTTTGACTCCAGGTTTTCACTTTTTTTGTGAGTGGTGCTGTAATTACTGGATCATTGCATTCAAGTTAAAAGCTTGTGCCAGTGCACTTGTGAAGTAAGAGAAAGGGTACAACAGCCTCCTTTGATGGCCATAAGCCTGTGTGTTAGAGGAAAATGGCACATACTCTCATACCCTCACAATTTCCATCTGGGCATATCAGGGAGTTGGGTGGAGTATCATTGCTTTTTTTGGATCCTTATCAATCACTGACAGTTACTGTATGTGGAATTGCTCAGACTGGTGCAGTCCTGATGCAGAAGCAGAATTACAGAGCATCAAGAGATTTCATGCCAAGTACAATAATGTTGAGTACACTTGGGTACCTCCAGGGTTTTCATGTCAAGTGCAATAATGTAGAGTAAACTTGGGTGCCTCCAGGGTCAGGCAGAATTTGAGATTACAGGTTTACAGAAGGTAGACATCATTCACCAGGTCTTGGTTTGCTTTGAGGGCATGAGCTGTTAATTGGATCTAATCCTAAAGGAAAGTGGTTTGTGAGTCTTCCTGCTTGTTTGTCTTCAATTTGAGCTTTCTTGTTAGCTTTTGGGATATTTTGAATAGTACTTGTTGTTTGTCTTGCATAAATAAGTAAGAGATTTTTCTCGATCATTTACACTTCTGTAGTGGGGAACTACTTTGGTGATTCATAAAAGTACAGATTAACTTCAACTGACTGCTTCAATTTAAGGCTCTTATGCTGTAGCATGTTCCCAGCTGGTTGTAAAGGAAACTAGATCTGTGCTAGAAGCTTTTGCATGACTGCACTACTACTTATTAGAATTTTTTTCCCTGCAGTAGAACTATAGCAAAGCATATGTATATTTAATGTTGCAAGTATAAAAGACATGAGGCAGAAACAGCATAAAGTAGCTGCATCTCAGGGAAATTCAAAACTCATTAATTGAATTGAAGTAAAACCCAAACAACAGCCAAACAAAAAACTCAAACCCATAACACAAACTACACAAATGCTGTGTAGCTCATAACAAAGGAGGGAGTTGTCTCATGTGTCCAATAAAACTTAGGAAGACTATTAATTCATCATCAAAAGACACCTTAATTACTTAGATGTCCTGTACTTTTCATTGTACAGACTTTTAAGAGATGCATCCAAAGATGTGAATGCTTTGAAGCCAGAATTATTTTTGTATTTTAAACCCCTGATTGTGTGAATGAGATGAGGGAGAAAAAACAGAAGTGAAGGTCAGGATACTTGGTAGAAAAATTTCAAGTACTGCTCACAGATGTCTCACAGGAACCAGCATCAGTGATGAAACCCTTCTCAGCACCAGGATGTTTTAGATCTGTGGGCCAGTTCTTGTGTTTTTTCACAGCCTTTTACTTTATACCTTCTGTCTTGCTAGGGTAGAATTACAGTTGAGTGTAAACTCATTCAACTGAAAGAAATAACTTTTTTTCCTCATTTCTCTCAGTATTGTTCATTTTATCCATAGCAGGTGAGTTGTCATTATAACAGAATATAAGGATTTACTAAATTGCACCAATCTGAAGGACTCTGGCATGCTACTGCCATCTGCTTTTGTTCAACATGAGTTAATTAACAGTGCTGTGCATTGGTTATCTGTTGTAGCAAACATGAAAGTTGTGTGTTATAGGCATACTTGCCCATTCCACAATAAGGATGTGAAAGTAACTTTAATGGTTTCAGGTCTTCTTGTATGCTTTAAAATCTATTAGCATCTTGTATGCTAATAAAATATTCTTAGTAACTCTTACTCTTGTTTTATTCTTAGGCCAGAGTAAATTCTGAGCAAGAGCATTTCCTTATTGTACCTTTTGGACTCCTCTATAGTGAAGTCACTGCATCTAGTCTGGTAAGCAATTGTTCATTTTCATAGCTGTAAAATATTCATATATGTATGTATATATATTAATATATATGTATCTCTAAATTCTATCCTAGAGACTATTTTACTCTTGCATAATATGTTTAGAACAATGTTATTGAACATGGCTGTTTTGGTACTGCTGAGGTATCTGGGAGATTTCTTCGCCCATGTTCACCATGTCTGATGTCTGCCAGTTGATCTACTGTAAAGAGGTGTTGGGTCATTTGGACAGTGAATCACCTCATGCCCTTGAAAGCTGCTGGCTGTTGAGTCCAGCTTGTTGAGGGAAACTTAAGGCATTTCAGATATAAATGACGACAACTGGTTTTAGAGTCTCAGTCGTACACGCTGAATTAAATCAAGTTTTTTGAGTCTTGATGAAAACAATTCTTTTCATTCCCAGGTTAAAATCAATATTCAGGGAGATGTGGTTGATCGTGGAAGCACTAACTTGGGAGTAAACCAAGCTGGTTTTACGTTGCACTCAGCAATTTATGCAGCTCGACCTGATGTCAAATGCATTGTCCATATCCACACACCAGCAGGAGCAGCGGTAAGCTCACCTCCAGCTTTGATCTGTGTCCTGTTCCCCCACCCCTCCCAAAGGGAAAGTAGGTGGGTCCTCTTAATTGTATATTTGCTTCCTATTTAGACGGCATAGAACCTTTTAGTCTGTCTTCAAGTATGGTTCTGTTGGAATCAGAGCCCATCCTTACTGCGTTGTTACCTGGTCAGGCTGTTAATTCAGTTCTATCACTGGAAAATGTGTATGTCATAAATGTGTGTCCTTTACCACAAAAGACCACCTTTTGACAGTGAGTCATGAAAGCTTTAGCATATTTTGTTAGTTTTGTAAAGCACAGTTTATCAAGGTTTCCTGAAATATTCAGAACTTTCCCAATATTTCTCTTTGGAGAAGCTGGTTACAATTCAGTTCTGCCTCTTTGGAATGTTTTGAGAGACTTTCAGTGTTCACATTCTGATTGTTTTTTGAAATAATTAATTAATTAATCATTCGGATTAATTCAATAATTTTATGGACAAATGATCAAATTCCTAAAATTGTGAATTACAGAGTAGCCTTTTTTAAAATGTTCTTAATCTGCAGTGCTGCAGAATTATCTGTATCACCTTCTTTTGGCATGGGGGCAGGAGGGGGAAATAACCTGGAATGGAGTGGAAGGAATGCAGGATGCAGTTGATTTTGGAGTTTGGTAGTTTCTTGGGTTTTTTTTCCTGAGTCCTTTTATGTTGATGCTGCTGTCATTGAAAAACAGGCATATTGAGACTGACCTAAAACCAATGTGACTTTCATATCCTGTCCAAAAGTTATCAAAAATTGAGGCTTTTAGGATGGAGTATAAGACCACTGTTTATGTACCCTTTTAATACATAAAAATATATTCTTATTTTAATTCTCATCACTATATTTTTTCACTTTTTCTGTTGCAAGAAATTAAATCAGTTGTTTTAATATTTCTCAGGTTTCTGCAATGAAGTGTGGTCTCTTGCCAATTTCACCTGAAGCACTTTCTCTAGGGGAAATAGCTTATCATGACTACCATGGTATTTTAGTGGATGATGAAGAAAAGGTGGTTATTCAGAAAAATCTGGGGCCTAAAAGTAAGGTCAGTATTAACATCTATAATTAAGAAAAAAGGAGAGGGACGGGGGGCAGTGTGTTTGTGTGACAGGTATGTTCTTTAATCAGTAGCAAAAATAGCCTTTGATCAAGAGCAAGAAAATACTTGGCGTACTGCTGTTGACTTTCTTTCAATGTTTCTCTAGGTCCTTATTCTCAGAAACCATGGCTTAGTATCAGTTGGAGAGACTGTTGAAGAGGCTTTCTACTATATTCATAACCTAGTGCTTGCCTGTGAGATACAAGTAAGAGCTTTAAAATGTTATGTAATAACACAGCCTGCTGTATTAACCTCCAAACAGATTAATAATTGCATACGTTACTGGCTTAACTCTTGGATCTAAACTAACACAGCA